>NC_136663.1:4721762-5921762 GCF_903797595.1 Erithacus rubecula
GCCTCTGCATGCCATTCTGTGTTCTATATTTGCAAAAGACATGTCATAAAGATGACTATCTTTGGATGTCTGGAGTTGCATGAATCAGTAAATTGTTTATTTTCTCAGTGGGAGTTCACTCAGGACATTGAGGAGCTATTTCCTCCTAATTAGTTCCCTTGAGTCCTCTTATGAAAAAACCACCTTAGGCTTCAAGGAGTCTGTTTGGGGTCATTATTTTCTTGATAAATGTACTCCCCACCATTCCAAATTTCCCAGAAGGGAGACTGCAGGGTAGAAGAATGTTGTGTTGCACAATATATTCCATGATTGGTTCAAATTACTCAATTTACCCCATATTTTCAAAAAACCAATCCGAAATCATCAGTCAGCCCCATCCTACTTCCAGTGCTGATGCCAGGCAGTCATTTTCCCTCAGAGCATCATTGAACATGAACTCTCCTCAGCTTGTTTCTTACTTTGATGAACTGGATGGCTGCAGGGACTGTACTGAGATTTGAGGCATTTCATTTGAGATGTTGCTGGTTGTTTCCTTTGCTGATAGCTCTGTAGGAAAGGAGTGGACAATCCTGATTTTGCTCATACCAGGCAGAGATTATTGACCTGTAAAATTTACCATCATATTTTATCAAGCCACTCCGAGATGTCATTTTGTCAGATAGGTGTGCTAATGCAAGGTGATTTATCTTGTCTAATCTTTGAAAGATAACCTGCAATCAAACCCCAGACAATGCTGAAAGATGTTGTCAGTTATGTAGCACATGCTGAAAAGAAGAATTTTTGTTTTGTTCTTTAGATCAACAAATTCTTCCTCAAAAAGAAAAGTATATCCTTCATTTTAGACTCAAATTTTAGCTCTATGTGGTGCAAATGTGTTCATTTTCACTTGTCAAAAATCTTTTCATGCTCTGTATCTTGTGATTATTACACTGTGATCATTCCTTGATAGTTGCTCACCTCTATGATTCAGAGTTGCCAACTTCAGTGTTGTGTTTTCAGTTATTCTGCTGGTGCTGAGCTGACTCCAACAGAGTTTTAGGCTACTTGAAGCACTGGGCTTAGGTTCTCATGGCCTAAACCCCTCTAAATCCCAGAGTTTTCCTCTGGCCTTAGCAGACTCCAGGACAGTTGGGTAGAGCAGGCATTGCAGTGGAATTGCAGATGTGAAACACTGGACTGTGGCAGGTTCATGGGCTCCTACAGGTATTGCCTGACTCACATCTGTGCCAGCCTTACTGCAAAATATGGATTTATGGAAACTGGGCTGAAAAGTGGAGCTGTGATTGCCCAATATTCACATCACCCAGTGTGTAACCCTCAGGTGCCTGTGGAAGGGGGAAATGCTCCTTTGTTTTAATCCTGTGACCATGAAAATATTATCCAGACATCTCTTAGGTTTGCAATGTGAGCTTGCAAGTCTCTCTGGCAGTCTGAATTTCACATGTGCAGCACAAATCCAGCATCACTGTAAACACTGGGAACAGCTGTGAACAGAGAAAACAAAAAGCTGAGAAAAACAGATGCCTTTTAATCTGTAGACATCATTTAACATTGAATTGACCCATAACACACTGTTAGGTGCTTTATTTTATTTGCCCACCTTAGAAAGAAGCTGCAGCAGCAGCAGTGGCTGTGTGGGGAATGCAGCCACAATTCCTGCACCCTCTACTGGCTGATGCACACACGTCAGAGGGGGCTGCAGGAACTTTTTCTCAGCTATAAGAACAAATCTTTCATCTGGAACAATAGCATTTGCCATCAAAAATGTTATAGTGTATTTGTTAGTAGAAATAGGAAATTTGGGTGCTCTAGTTGTCTGGAATAGGAAAGGAAGTAAAAGATCTGAGAAATAGAAAATTAATAAATTCTTTCATCTTGCCTAAGAAACTAGTTTTTGAGAACCCCTGTGCTCACTTTCTACAGCAAGGCAATGCCAAAGTTTGGCACACAGAAGAAGACTAAGCTGTATGCTGCTAATTCTGAATGCTAGAGGCATTGTTCATTAAGTTCTGCAAATGCCAGATGTGGGGGGAGAAAAAGTAGTATTCTGCAATCAAGACCTAGAAATTTGAAAATTAAAATTCAAAGTCATGTCTTTCTGGGTGTGGGATTCACTTCAGCCACAGTTAAGTATTACGAAGTATTTGTATAGATTTAACTTTCAGAATGTTGTAGCTGATCTTGTTATAAAAACCAGCTGCAGTTTCAAAGTCCATGCAGAGAGCACTGTGTGGCATGACCATGGTGTAGAGAGGATCATACACTCCCCTGGGTTATGACATCAATTAAATAATGAGCTTCTAGGCTGCTGCAGTTTCTCTAATGCTGTTTCTTTCACTCTTTTAAAAAAAATAATTCTCCTTTTTCTTCCTTGTCTGCCTACCTGAATGCCAGCTAAGGCTTCCTGAGGTTGTATTGCTCCTGCCATAGCAGACAGAGGTATCTGCAGATGTTTTGTTTAGAGCAGGGGTGCTGTTGTGTGTCCAGATTTCCAGAGTGCCTCACCATGTAGATCTGGTGCTATCTTGTGTCTGTGTGCAGCAAGAGACACAAAGGATCATGACCTAGCATGCACCAGCTATAATGAAGAATTTTGTGGTTGCTACTAAGTTGTTTGGACTGCTAGGTTTTACAGGAATATTATTGGGCAATAAAGAACAGCTCACACTACAGTGAGATTTTCAAAAATCACAAGCTCTGATCTGCCTTCAGTTTATTTTCTTAAAAGTAGTTGTATTTTCAGAAGGATTATTGCCCCTGTCATTGCCAGTTAGAGATGATGCTTCTCTGGGTCCTTCAGTTCAGGAGCTCTTCAGGTGTCTTTGCTTTGGAGATCCTTGGCAATTTCTGTTCTCTCTGCTTTGCCTGTGTGCTCTTGCCCGTGCATGTCAATTTTGTGTCGTTTGTCATTGTGCAGTGACTCGGGTTGCCAGACATGACAAGCTTTAAGACTTGCTAAGATAAGCAGATGAATATGTTACAACGTTTGTACAATGGTATTTTCATATTGATATTATCTCCTGGACTTCCCATCACCACTGATGCTGATTAATGCATGCAAAATACAGGAATGTGTCATTTATGAAGTGTTTTTCTGTCTGTTCATTATTTCCTATTGCTTATTTTGGCAGAATTTCATAAGCACTCCTCGTATTGACTCCTCCACAAAACCAGTCAGTCCCACACAGCCCTCTGGGGTGCCTAGCCTCTTTCAGAGGTCTCTCAATTCCCTGCAGGAGCACAGACTTGCTGCTGCACCTGCAGGCAGCTGTGTGGGTCAGTGCCAAGCAGCTGGGGCTGGCAGAGGCTCCCTCTTTACCTCTCTCCTCCCCAGCTTGGGAATCGTTACATTTCTGCCCTGGTGATAAAAAAAAATAAAATCAAAATGGATTAGGCAGAGTTAAAGGCAGGAGAGACAAAAGAGTTTGATGAAGGTCTCCAGCCTCTGCCCCTACTCCCAGCCCAGCACCCAAACCTCAGCACACCCCAGCCTCTTCCAAATGCAGCTCACACAAAGCAGATTGGAAGTGATTTACTGCTCTTGAGGAGTGTTTTCAAATTGCATCTTTTTCAGTCGTCAGAAATTAACTGCGACTGCCTGAGTTTTAATTAATGGCTCATGTTATTTGGTGCATCTGAAAAGAAAATTTAAGAAACATCTTTGGCTCTTTTGGCCAGTAGCCATAATGACAGGCTGGCTAATTATATTGGTCACCAAGTTATTGGTGCAATAGTAACTGGAGTTAAACAGATGCCAGGAGAAGCTGGTAGTAAAATCATGATGTATTTCACAGTCATCTTATTACTGACTGATTTAAATAAGGACCTAAAATGCTCTGTCAGTACTGGGAGTGTCAAGGTTCCAGCAAGCCTTAATTCACAGAAGTTCAAGCTTTCCTTGCTTATGGAAAGTGACTGGTGAAAAAGGAATAGGTATGCCAAGCAAAAGCATGTGGAAAACAATTTACTGTTTATACTTGAGCAAATGCTAACAATCCAGGCCACATGTTCTTTTTTTTTTTTTTTTTTTTTTTCTACTGAGTTTAAGTATTAGGAGCAAAAACTCTCTGATGAGGTTCCTCTAACTTCTGTTTCATCACATGAGAGATGAAGCTGGCCCATAGTTCTCTGTAATTTGCTTGCTGGGTCTAAATGAATATAAACTGCATGTAATAGTGACTCAGAGCAGCAGCTCCTTCAGGGAATGTCCCTGTGTGCTTTCAAACCCAGCACGTTGGAAGCAGAATACAGTATGTGCTCAACGTTAGGTTTAAACTAATTTAATTAGAAAAACTAGAAATTGGTTGGTTTTCACACAGTATGAACAGAAAAATTTTTGTGAAAATGCTTTCCATAATTTAAAAAACAAAGTCTAGCCCCATGGTTTCCTCTATTGGGTCACTGCAAACCAAGGTACTTCTGGATTATGGCTTCAAATAATAACAGAAATTTTGGGAAGGAACAAAGTCATAAAACTCCTCTGGACTAAATGTATTCCCAGCCACATAAACAAGGAAATGGATTTTATAATTAATTCAGAATTCCCTGGCAAGCACAGTGTTGTAATGTGTTGTAATCTACTGATTAAGTTCCAGTAAGAACACTGGCAATGCCTTTTTTTTTTAATCAATATCTGTCTTTTAACAGCACCCAAAAGAACCTGAAATTCTGAATCTCAGAATAACCATGGGTGGATTGTGCTAATCTGAGCACCCAGCCAACACTTGGACAGGGGTGAGTCTGTAGGAAGAGGGTTTGTGTCATCCTTGGGTCCTGTTGGCTTCCTCTTCCCATGTCTTAGAGCTCTGTGGTTTGGAAATGCAGTACTTTATAGAAAATTACTTTTGAGAAGTTCAGCCTGAATGGGTGTTTGAAACCTTCCAGTGCTGCTAATTTTCTTGACTTTTGACATGTGAAACTCAAGTTTCACAAGTCTCAAGTGAGAGTCTCAAGTGAGTCCTTTGCCATGCGACAAAGAATTGCATTTTTAAAGATGTATTTGTTTTAGTGTTAAAGAACAAAAGTGAAGAAAGCAAATGATAACTGTATTTGGAGCACCTGAAGGGCTGGCAGGGCCCTGTGTCTCTGTGAAGATGCTCTGTGAGGAGGGATGGCTCTTAAAGTGGCTCTTCTTGGCAAGGTTAAAACAAATGAATGGCAATAACTCAGCAGTTCCAGCTAACTACAGCAGCTCATGGGCAGGCATTATAATTTCATTAAAGATCTGGCAATCCAGGCAATCTGAAGAATATAAATGCAAGGAGATGAGCAATCTTAAGTTTCATGAAATCAAAGAAAATATTTAACAAAGTTGTTGCAAGAGAGCTTAATGAGCTATCTTGAGACAAACAAATTAATGAATATTTAGTATTCTGTATATGTAAACAGTTCCACCTGTTCTACCTATTAGGAAGGTTAATTTTTTTTTTTGAGAAGCACAGTCTGATAAAATTTATATTTGGAAGAAAAACATGACTGTCTTAAGCTATATATTTCAGTAGCTCATGAAACTTCTGTGGCATCAAAAAACTTGTCTATATTCAAAGCTTCAGGTGCATATTTTATGTCAATGTGCATTTTGGCTTGGATTGCTAGTTGGGAGCTTCTTTCTTCTTTTTAGCTTTTGATTGTACGTTTTGCTCTTTTTGGAAGTTAGTTGCTTACATGAGGGTTGTATGAAGGGTTTAATGTTCTTAAAACAGAGAGAATGGAGCAGAGGAGAATTTTAGAATATTGCAGGATGCTGGCCTTTGAAATTTCCATGGATTTTCAGTCATGGAAATTTATCTTTCTTTTCCTTTTTTTAATAAATGCAGATAACACAGCCCTATCAAGACTCAGTAGAACTAAATATTAAATAACGCCAGTCTTTAAACCAGTTTTCTGTTCTCTAGATTGCAATGAAAGTGTCATTTTTTTGACATGCAGGGTATTAAAGCATATTTAACAAAGTTCTAATCAATTATGGGCACTTCTCCCCTTGTTTCCAATGAATCCAAACACTCTTTACACATTTTTATGTAGACATAAATGTGTGTATATCATAGAATGGTTTGAGTTGGAAAGCACCTTAAAGCTTATATAGTCCCAACCTTATATAAATATTTATATATATATATATATAGGAAAATAAATGTGTGTGCAAGCACTTAGTTCTTACAGGCAAGGGCATCCTAGCTGTAAACTGAATCAGCATCAGACACTGCACTGGTAATACATGAATGTCATATATTATTCTACTATATTAGAATATAATCTATTATCACAATTTACATAGGCTCAGCTATTGCTGCCATATTTCTGTATAAAGGGATTAGCCCTATACTTTGTTTTCCCAGACAAATATCCGTTCCTGGACCTGTACAATTTTCTGGAGCTGGAGACAAACCTTGTTGCCTTCCACAAGGCAGCATTCCTCTTTCCCCAGCAGTATTTTGGATGAGACAAGAGCTATTGAGGCCCCTGGAGGGAAGAAGGAGGGAGAATTGTTTGGAGCACAGGGCAGGGAATCAGAGTGAAAGGCAGTGGAAAGGTTCTGGAAAGGGACCCCAATCTTGGGGACAGGCCAACAGATTGCTCAACAGTTTGGTGCCATTTTTGCACAAGTGAAGATGGGTCAGGACCAGATGGAGACTTGGTGGCCAAAGGTGGGATTGTTGCAAGTTGGGTGTAAATTGTCAGCTCCTGCTGCCCACAAAAGGCATGGTAAGGAGATAAATGGGTAGATTTCCCCCACAGATAGTAGGGGATAATCTGCTTAAATGATAGAGCACCCCAAGGAGATATGGTGGCTCAGGGAACCCAGGGAAGACAGACACATCCTCCTTGAAGGGGGGGAATAAAACTTTGCACACTTGGATTCTACTGGCTTATCTAGTGACAAGGAGAGTGCTGTTATTTTATTTCACCTTTATTCCATGCTTTTCAGTATAAAGAACAACTCAAAGATAAAGTTACTCCAGGGTTTTGTGTGGATGAAGAATGGCAGAATATCTCACCTGGTATTGCCTCTTTGGTGATAGTTTTTAGGCTGTTGGTTGATCTGTGGCTGGTAGCAAGTGATTGATTTTCATATACAAATTTTCTTTGTAGTTTCAAAACTTTTTTTTTTTTTTATGTAGTATTCCCTTGAGACTAACATAACATTCATGGGATTGCCCTGTCAGCAGAGTATGTTCTGCCTTTCCCTCCTGTACCTGAGAGCTGTGTGCTTTTGGTGACAGCAAAAGAGTTAAATTTCAGTGTACTGAAGGATTCTGGACTTTCCTAATTAACCATGGACTATAATAGTTCTTGAGACAGGCAAAAAACATGCCCAAGACATGGTTATTCATGTACACGGGAATGTCACAGAATAAACTGCTGTGTCCTGTCACTCCTGCCAAGGGCATTTAGTTCCAGATTCTCAGTGGGACTGAGAGACATAAATAGCCCAGTGTGGCTGGGACTGACCTTCCCTCCACTGGGATGTGCTCTCAGGTGAGGGTGTAAAAACTTATCAAATTTTCGGGCACCTCCAGACCTTGCCTGGGGCTGTAGGCTTGGAAACATGTGGGTTTGCTGTGCTTGGTCAGTGTCAATATTTTAAACTGAGGTGGATGTTAGCAGTGCAAAATACAGATTTTAAACACAATGTGAAGGGAAGTCTCTCCTAAAATAACGGGAGATGTTAATGAGCTCTCTGCAAGAGGCTTCACTCAGGATGTTTTAATGTGTGATTGTGGCTGCTCTTAAAAAATGAATAGACCTATCAGCATTCAAAGGACTATTCTTCCCTTCTGATCTGGCCTTACTTTCTCCCCACATCCCCTGAGTTGTCAACTTCCATTCTCTGCCCTGATCCTAGAAAGCATTGAGGGCTGGGGTTGGGGGATACTTTTTTTCTCAATTAGAAATAGAAAGAAAGAAATTAAAAATAAGTAAAAGATTTCAAGAAATAGCAAGGAGAAACAAAAAGAGTCACTTCTATCTTAGGCACAGGCAGTGATGATCCAAGTAAGACAGACCATGGCTTCATCCTGAATTACACCCGTGTGAAATATTTAAGCACAATCCTCATCTCTCTATACAAACCACACACAAATGACACAATTGGGGTATAATTAAGCCAGAGGCAGCAGCCCACCCGCCCGCAGGTGTGCGCAGCATCTCCATCCCGCTCGGGCATCCCTTTGTGCCCCGGCGCTGGCAGGGCTGCGTGCGCTCCGTGCGGCCGCCGGAGGGTCGCGCCAGCCCCGCTGCGGGGCCGGGGCGGTGCGGGGGCTCCCCGGGGGCCGGGGCGGTGCGGGGCGGTGCGGGGGCTCCCCCGGAGGCCGGTCCGCCCGGGGCGGTGCGGTGCGGGGCGGTGCGGGGCCGGGGTTGCCCGCGCTGTTCGCCGCGCCGCCGCTGGGGGTATCTTTGTACCATTTTTCATCCAGCAGCAATTTGGAGTGGAAACGTGTAATAGGGAAAAAAAAAAAAAAAAAAAAAAAAAAAGCAGGGATCTCGGCGGTTTGAGCGAGCCGTGCATCCAGGAGCCGAAAAAAAAGATTAACACCCTGTCCGCACACCCCTCCGCGCCCCTCGGGGCGCCGCCGCGGCTCCGCGATCGCCCCGCCGGACACCGAGCGAAAGGGATTCGTCTGGAGGGCAATTTCGGATCGGGGGAGATCTATTGGATTAGTGGGATTATCTGCCTGCAGACGGAGAGAAGTAGCGTTTGATCATTTCCATTGCCTGCCTGATGGTCGGATTTACATGGAGGTGGCTCGGCACGGATGAGGCTGGATTCCGGATGGGGATTTCCAGCCCCCCCTCCCCGCGCCCCGATCCTGGGAAAGGGCAGAAAAATATATAAAAATCGATATAATTGGGAAGTGTCCGGAGCACTATCGGGAGCCCTCCCGCTCCCCGCGGCTGGGAGAGCCGGAGGAGGCGAATCCAGCGGATTACAGCTTCAGCTGCGATTGCGGGAAAGCGGCCGCGAACTGGTAAATACTTTGATGCTCCCGGCGTGCGGGGCGAGCCCGCGCCGGGATGGAGAGCAGGGAGGCAGGGATGCAGCAGGGCGGCCGGGATGGAGGGCAGAGGCAGCGCCGGGCTGGAGCGGGGCCCCGGGAGAAGGGCAGGGCAGGGTAGGGCAGGGCGGCCGCGGGGCTGAGCCCGGCAGGGCCGGTTCCCGAGCCGTGCGTGCGTGTCCGCGGCCGGGGCGATGCGCTCGGGGCTGCGGCGGCTGCGAGCGGCGCCCGCGGGGATGCGCGGCTGCGGGGGTGTTTGCGGGGACATTTCCACGCACACACACACACACACAGAGACATACACACGCTCACAGTCACGCACGCCTCCGCCCCGGCGAACTTTTCCTCCCCCGCCGCCCCGGGGCCGCAGCTCCGCGGGCGCTCCGCAGCCCCGCTGCCTCCCGCAGCCCCGGCTCCCTGCCCGCCTGCCGGGGGATGGATGCTTGGCTGGTTTTTTTTTTTTAAATTTCTTCAGACATCTTCTTTCTCGCCTGGGTGCTGAGTGCTGGTTCTTCTGCTTCCCCCCCCACACCCCGTCCGCCCCCCCCATCCTCCTTTTCCTGATGATCGCACTAGAGCATCATCTTTACTTGCTAAAGGAAAAAATCAATTTTCAACAGGTTTAATTAAAATTAATCAGTCAAATTACTTAATATTAATTGACTTATAATTAAAGCCAGAAAGTTACCTTGGAATCAGGAGAAAGGATGCTATCTGGAATCATTTTAACGATGCATATGGTTTCAGAGCAATTATGTTCAAATAACTGTTTAAATAAAACAAACCAGAGCTTGATTATAGTGTTGCGTTCTTGCTGGTGCAGGTGACACAATCTGGACTGGCCATTTCATCCTGTAAATTTGCTGACTTTTTGAAGGAATATCATGTTAGTTCGACACTTGGTTTGCTTTCTGGAAGGCCAGTTTGTTTTAGATTTAACAACTATGGCATTAAAATCCACTAGTATAAAATGGAAATATGTCTTATAGAAGCTAAGAATATCAAAGTGAATGTTTTTAGCACGTTTAGATGTTCTGTGAATTTGAAATGAAGCAGATTTTTCTTTTTCTCAGCATAAGTGGAAGAAATTGTTTTAGGAATTATTTTTTGCCAGCACTGCCATCCACTGTATCCAATGCAATATTTGCATTTATCCAGAGCTTTAGTGGGACCAGACCATACTAGTAAATTCAGAGATAATTCACATCCAAAGCCATGTATTTTTGGCAATGCCCACAATAACCTTTTCATGCTCCCTTGAGACCTAGGTTATTATTTTTGTTTGTTAGTTTTTTTACAGTAGCAGCATTTTTGGTGCATCCACAGACTATTGTTATTGCTGAAAGAGCAGTACTGTGAGCTTTGGGACATTTTCCCCTACTTTTCTGGGCTGGCTTAGTTGAAGCAAAGGATACTTATGAAATAGCACGTACTTTATTGCAGGCACCTGACAAGAGAAAAACCCGTGCATGGTATAAATGAGCATTTAAAAATAGAGCCCATTATTCAGGGCCCTGATTTTCAAAGATCCTGATTCCCATTGACTGCACTGAGACTTGTGTGGGCTCAACAGCTGTAACACGTAGACCACTTCTGCATCTTTGAAATTAGATTGGCAGATTGGGAGCCAAAAGCTAAGTAGCCATGTTTGGGAATAGTGGTTGGGAAGGATTATTTATTTTTTCTTTCTTTCCCTTCTTCCCTCTCCCCCCAGAAGTGGTGCAGGGTTAAAGAAGACTGCTTCTTAGTTACTTTTTGATAAATGACACCGTTTTTCCTTAGACTGTGGCTACAGATTGCAGTGATGTTGCAAGAGCAGTTTTGCAGTAAATGATTAGGAGCTCCTCAGATACCTACAACGAGATCCCATTTATCCTGAACGTTTCCTGCGAATCATATGCAGGCTGTGGGAAGAAAAATGATGCAGGGGATAATCATGCTAAGTGTGCTGGGAAGCAGGGTTTGGCTGAACACCTCTGTTTTGTGATTAACTGGAGTAGCAGTGGAAGCCTGAGAGTGGTTCAGGCTGTTTCAGGCAGTGGGTGCAGGAGCAAGGAGGAGAGCTGCTGTCCTGATGCTGCTTTGGTTATCTTACCCCTTCTCCTAGAGTAGGGTAAGAAGATAATATCCTAGCTGTTGATATTTATACATCTTTAACAGAGTGGGTTTCCTCTGGGTTATTTGGCTGGAGGTGGAGCAGTCTGCTGAGGAGGGTTATTTAAAGACTGGGACAGGGCTGTAGGCAGATAAATTTATTTGCAAGTGAATGGAGGAATTTGAACGTGGTAATGGTGGCAGTTGTATTTTTTATCAGTTTGCATTTTTAATATCCACTGGCATACACACCAGCATAAACCACTCTAATTGTTCAAATGGAGTCTGGGGAAAAGGGAAGAAAGCAGAGGCTTAGATGTGGTCTCAGCTCGTAATGGATTGGCTTGCCTTTCTTTATTAAAAGCAAATATACATTCCTTTGTAATAGAGATGTAGAGCTGCATTACAGACCCTTGGCTAGCTCTGAATTATTTGTTTGATGTCATATTTATTATAGTTTTTTAATCACATGAAAAAAGAAATTATTTAAAAATTAAACAGTGGAAAAAGAAGGGCAGAAGGAGACAGACGTTCTTTGAAAGCAAATAATGAAAATACAACATTTTTTTAGAGGTCCAGTAGAAACCTCTGTGGATGTCTTTTAATAAAGGATGGACAGTTATCAGTCTGATCCAGTAAATTATATAGTTTCTGATTAGTCCCAGATATCCCTCCATGATAACTATAACAGGTGATAAAATAATAGATAATGATAAAAAATAGGTCCTGACTGAGGAATAAAGGCTGTTCTGGAGGCATGTCTCCATTTCTGTAGCTCTGGTTCTGAGCTCTGCATTGTGAGGGAACACAAGCACTCAGAGTGGGATGCTTGCCCTGATATCCAGGTGTTGCACAAGAGTTTGTATGGAAAGGAGGGAGAGGGAGTTAGGGGATGGAAAAAAAACCCAAACCAAACAACTCCACCTGATGGGAAAACTTCATCATGTGTTGCATATTGATAGCATATCCTGTAATTTTAATAACAAATGATGACATTACTATTGAATTAGCAGAATTACAAGGGGAAATAGTTTTGGTTTCTTGGTGACTCAGCTGCATGTTTCCACCTGCCTCTGAAGACCCCACATGTTTTCCAACAGACTTTGTTTCCATAATTATTAATTGCTCATTAATGATGTTTTGTGTGCTCTCCAGGGATGAAAAGTGACTGGTTGGCTGCTTAGTCTCATGTTGAGTTTTGCTGTGCACCCACTCCACCATGGCACTTCTCACTAGAAAACAAAAGGTGGTGTGAGGGACCAGCAGCTGTGGGAAACCAGGGAACACAGAGTCTGTGCTGTAAATATCCTCATGGGTACCAGGCCATGCAAAGATCTGGGCTGCACACAGCTGGGTAACATGGTTTTCCACTGCTGTGGTCAAATAGAACATGAGGCCATTAAAGGAAAAGCAATTTGAGTTCTCTTTACCCCATTTGTTGAATTCTTCTGTTTTGTCCTCGTAATATTTTCTGCGTAATCAGTTTTAGTGGTGCCTTTGGGTAGCCTGTTACCTTCTGCTGATGCTTGGTTGGGTCTTTTGCACCATATTAAGGGAGAATGTAATGCTTGGAAATTAGCAACATGTGACTGTAAAATCATAAAAGTGGTCAAGGACACTTTACAACTATTGCATTTCAAGTAACTCATATTCCTTTAACGAAGCAGAGAACTTAAATGGCAATTTAAAAAGATGTTTTCTAAATCTCCTCAATCACATCCTGCCTAGAGAAGCCATTAGCTCACTTGTTGAACTGGTTCTGGGAATTTAATGAGGGGAACACATTTATATTATATTTTCTACTTTTATTTAATTACATTTTGTCTGAAGCTTTCAAGTTCAATATCTGAGCTTAAAGTTGTTCCTTAACTTTTGCCTTCCCAATCCTGAACCCTCAGTTTCCAAAACAGTACTTGAAAGCAGTAAAGTGTTATGTAGGCACACAGTGCTAGAAATATTCATGAGGAGAAAACAACAATTTAGTCAGGAGAAACCTTACAGATAGACTGAATATTTCGACATCCTCAAGCCTGTGCAAAACAGGCATTGTGGGATGAGGCTTTTGTTTCCTCAGCTGGTTTCACAGCAATGGTTTATCTCTGTGGAGAATCTGGGCCCTGGAACAGCCACCATGAGCTGGGTCAGGAAACCCTCTGGTCACTGGAGCTGTGGTCAGTGTGACCAGGGCATGAGCACAGGGGACTGAGCCTGCTTGAGAGAGCTGAAATAAGTCTCTCTCTCACAGACAGGGGTAGAAAATGAAAAGAGGACAAGGAGCTGAATAATAGGAGCTACACATGAAGTCAGATGGAAAGAGTAAATCTTTGTAGACGTTTAATGGTGTTATATTCTAAGCTTTTGGGAAATTTTATTTGAAATTTTTTTACAACAGTAAATATAGTCTGTGCTATATCCTATTTCTATTTCATGTGAGAGAAAAATTCCCCATCTATGGCACAACACTTTACTGCTACCATTACTGCAGACTTTATAGATCAGAGATGTGTCAGCATGTTAGCTTTAGCTGTAATGCTTTTTTTTTGTGAAACCTTATGGGCCTTGCAGCCACTTTCTCATACTGACACTCATAAAACGTTCAAGTTCTCATATTTATTATTTAATTTGCTTCCTATATAAAGCAGCAGAGCTCTTTGGTACATGAATATGAAGCCAAAAATGACAGGCAGGCATGAATGGGACTAATGAGTTTTAATAATGCACATATTAGAAGCTGCTAAAGGAAGTTTAATTAAGAAAAACAAGTTAAGCATGAAATTCATTTTTGAACAAATGCAAGTAAAGTCACAGATGTACAGAATGCTAGATCACAGGAAACAACCTCTTCAAGTTGATAGATCCCTCTAATGCCAATATTGCTCTCAAGTTGTAGTGTGCTCTCTGCAGTTCTGGTAATACCAGTCAAGAGCACTTTCAGAGCTCAGTTAGAGATGTTGGGCTTGTGATTAACAAATTATGTTTATATGTCTGTGAATTTTCTGATGAGCTGGAACTTGATCTCAATTACCCTGATGAAATTGAGACCATCTTGACCACCTGATCAAGAACAAAAAGCACGGGTTCCTTTTCCTGCCGCGAGGAAGTTTGCTGGTCTCTTTCTTAAAAACAACAACAAAAAACCTCATCTTGTTGAAGAGCTAGTTATTGATCTATCTCTACAACAAGGGTTTTGTGTGCTTGGAACTGTTACTGTATTGTATCCAGCTAGAACAACAGTTCATGCAAAAATCTGAGTTCATTCAAGCATCTCTGTTTGCAGAGTTCTCCCTCAAGAAGTGGTATTATCTGTATTCCAGCTTTTTTCATCTTGAATTGCTAACATCCTCCCCACCAGGAAAATACAAAAGTGATATCTTTCTCATGAATCTGATATGAAAGTTTGCTTTGGGGGCTGAACAAGCATTAAAGGTAATATTATTGTTAATATTATAGTTATAATAAAAGTGGCAAAGAAAATCCAATTAATTTTTCTTGTATGATTAACCTCAGTGAACCAAGGGTGAGCCACAAATGTATATCAGGTGAAGAACTTTGTTAACAATTCTATAACTAAATTTATCACCTAGAAGTGACAACAAAAGGACAGTTAGTTTCTAGGAGTCTCTGGGTGGATTCTGCTAGAGTGATCAGATTAAAAACACGTGTATATTTTATGAAGTATTAATTAAAACAACTCCCACTCGACCTGATGATATGCAATACACAGATTTTGATACTGAAGCTCTCAAATGAGAAACATCTAGGTTATTTTTGTCTCTGGCATGACCTTTGATTAACATGAGTTCAGTGGAATTTCTGCACTAGGTCAGGGAATCTTCTTGTCCTGAAGCACAGAGCAGCCACCAACAGAATGGCCATTTGATCATTTAGCTGAATATTACAGTACTCCAAAGTGAGGATAATGTGGGGTCCATTTAAGAGTTAACTGTAAGCTGCTAAAAGGAATAAAGGTTCACTTCAGTGCCCATTATATTCCAAGCCAGTGCATCTGTCATTTTTAATTTAAATCTGTATTACTTAGCTGTCTAAAACTTTACACATAAGTGACAGAGTTACCCATTCTTTCTGTTATGGGTAAAATCACCATTTCGTTACCTACTTACTGTGTAAAATGTCAGACAGCTCCAGTCCACGTTAAAAAATTGTAGTCAACTTCTGGTAATATAAACAATTACTTCAGATAAGAAGTAGAATTATTTTAAGAAAGTGGTTTATTGATATGAGTAAATGGAAGAGAGTAAACTGACCCTCTCCTCATGGGCTTAATTTGTCTAGTTCAAAAATAGTTTAATAGAAAATTTTGATCAGAAGTCTTTAAATTTTGGCAAACTAAGATGCATAAACTTTTAAAAGGGATTTTTTTATCATGAAAATACTAGTTAATAAGCATTAGTGAATATACCCACTAATGGCAAAGAACGAAAATTTGATGTAGTTGAAAAATGCATCACAATTTAAAGGAATCTTATGACATCTACTCATTTTAATTCAACTTTTCACCTATTTTGAAGAACTGCATCGAATACTTTATACTACAGTATTTAAATATTGTATTTTTCACTAATTGGCTATGAGGTTTAGTGGTCAAAACGTCATATTAAATCGAGGTGAGGGCACTCAGGAATCAATTTCTCTGATCTACGAGTGATATATTTACACAGCTTGTAGCATCTGGAAATCCTTTCCACTGAGTTGTTTGTGTTCCCATGTAACATAACACGTGTAATCTCATCCTAATGTGGGGTGGGACTGGGAGCCCATAAAGATGATGTCTTATTCATACCTTTGTTGTTCATTTTGGCAAAGGTTCTGCATCTCAATAGGTCTGGATTTGTAGCAGCTTTCTGGGGCTTCCAGACCTGTGGCTGCTCTGAGGTGGAGGAGGTGCTGGGATCTGGCCAGACCCCTCCAGATCTGAACCCTTTTTATGTGTATTATGGATTCAGGATTGCAGTCTCCCCTGTTATCAGCTCATACATCTGTTTTTTAAATGAATGTGCTCAATTTCTTGAACTAAACCCATGCAAATCCCATCCCTTTGCTCTTGCATACTTCCCTAAATACTTTCTCAATGTCTGTTTTAAAATATTTCACAGAATGGATTGGGCTGGAAGGGGCCTCTAAAGGTCCTCTAGGTTTTGTTAGGGTCACCTTCCCCTCCTGGCTGTTCAAAGTCCCATCAACCTGGCCTTTTTTACTACTAAGCTGAGAGGAAACACTCTGTATTTGGAACTTGCTTCCCTTGCTGATTTGAAACACAAAAGAAGAGATGGGGAATTTTGTGCTGCATCTCTTGAGTATTTGTCTGGTCATGTTTAAAATTGTTGTGTCACACCAACACAGTGTTCACACTCTTCTTTCCTCTAGTGGTCTCTGTGCCACTGTCCATGATCCTGCTTGGCTTCTTAGACTGTTTTAGAACATGGATTTCTTCTTAGACATGTGAAACATCTCTGGGTTCTTAGTTCTAAGGATGCAAAGCTGGTTCTGCAAAACAGCACTTCTGGTTTGAAATGAGATGGTGCTTGTTGTGTGGTGTTCCAAACCCTTGCAATCACTTTGAATATTTGTGCAACTTGGATTTACTTGCAAAGTTGAAGTGGAAAGGAATTTTAAGCAGGAATATAAAATCACAGAATGCACCTTCAGCTGAAAAGAAAACAGCTTTTTTGGGGGGTTGGGAGTTTTTTATTATAACAATAATTGCCTTTACCTTTGTTAAAGCTGGCATGTGACCAGAAACCTTGGGTGCCACCAAAAGTTTCATTAATCCATTGGAGCTATTGATAGGTGGTAGAGATCAAACCATGCCTTGAGATCTGAAGGTCTGGGCATGAGTAACAAAGAGGAGTTTTGCTGCTGCAGTTTGCAGCAGATGTGACCTGTTGAGGGATGCCCTGTGTCATTGGAAATGCAAAGATGCACTGAAGCTCTCGGATTGTTCACTCCTCAGCATACTAAATGCTTCTCTAAAGGATTTCAGAATCTGAGCTATAAAGTAATTTGAATTCAGAAAGGAAGATAATAAAATAATAGATGATAGAAAAAACTCTGTATAGTATAGACTGTTCGAAAGAGCATGAAAGACTTTATCAAATACCTTTTACAGGAGAATTCATTTGTGTTACCACAGGGAGCAATTGTGATCCTCAAATCAAGACAGCAGTAAAATCTGCAAAGGTTTCTCCTCCTCCTTCTCAGATCCACATTATTTTGGTGCTAAATCTTGTCCCAGATTTATCATTGCTACTCTTTGGTTTATTTGCCTACTTGCCTCCCTGATCATTTCTGTTTATTCTTTCTCCTTTTTTTGTTCCCACTGATTCTTCTTCAGCTGAGTCCTGATCCCAAGGGAAAGTCATATGTAGATCACCTGCAGAAAGACTGGGGAGAATTTTGTCCAGTATAAACTCTCAATATGCCCCTGGTCAGCTTCCCTGCTTGCCTGCTTCCCTTGCACCCAGTGCTCAAAATGAAATTTTGTCATGAAAGTCTCAAAAGATTTGATAAATCTCAGTCTTTTTATTTGCATTGTGTTTGTGGTTTTGATGTGATAGCTTCAGGGCAGCCAATGACAGGCTTGAATGTCTGACCTCTCAATCTCAAAAAATAAATTGTTACTTGGACGTTTAAAAAGAAAGGCTTGAAAAGAGCAAATCCAAAATTCAAGTTACAATTACAATGAAAATATGTTGATTCAAGTCCTGCAAGTGCTTGAGAATTTGCTGCCCTTTATAGCCTATCCATCTATTCATTGAGGCCACTGCCAAACAGTTAATTAATTAGGAATAGCAAACACAGAACTGAATTATATTCTTACCTTTTCAGCATCCTGTCTCAGAGTAAAACCTTATCCATGGGAGGCAAACCAGAACTGTAGATCACAGCAGAGCTGTTCAGCTGCAAAGAAAAATCAACAGATGGACAAGCTTAGAATTATATCCCAGCTCTAGAACTGGCTTTGAGTTTACATTGAATTCACCATTTGAGGTATCAAAAATGTATTACAGAATTTCTTTAGAACTGAAAACAGGTGCTAAATTAATTATTAGTAGCATCTTGGTAATTTTGCACACTGAACCAACCCAGCATCTTGAAATGAAGAAGGATATTTTTCCTTGGCACAGCTATGTTGGTTTTGTTGAAATCAGACCTTCTCCAGACTCAGTAAATTAGCTGGAAGGCTACTGAGATTAAGCTCCTGCTATTTACAAGTTTGAATTTGAGAAATAAAAGAAAGTACATTTTTCCATTCCTGAGAGGAAAACAAACCCTCATGGGTTTTAAGACCCAATGTAAAAGGCTGGGGAGGTTTTTGAATATCATTTAGGAGCTTCCATACCACTTAGGCTTCCATCTCTCCATCAGCATTGCTCAGAAACTTGTCTGCCTCCTCATCTCTACTATTTCTCAAGTACTCCCTTCAAAATCTGAAATGCTGCAAAGCAAAAATCCTCCATGAGGGGAATGTCTGCCATTCCATGCAAGTGTGTTGAAGTAAATGTAAACACATACGTCAAGTCTGGGGAATTATTTTCTGCAGCTAAATTGGTGCGTTTCCAGCAAATACTGAGAATATGCAGCTGGAGAATGAAGGACATAAGCCTGTTTGTTAATGCAGTTTCACACTGGAGGTGTTAGAATTAGCAGAGAAAGAAAAGGAAAGAGCAAATTGAGGAAAAGCTTCATCTATCTCCTTATTGCCTCCTGAGATAGATTGTTCAGAGCTAAAGGAACACTAGACATGAACCAAATCTCCTGCTGTCCTATATAGCTTTTACAATCTCCTTTTTAATAACCCAAACTACAGGGTAGTCTGACTATTAGACAAGCCATTCTTTTGAATTCTCTCCACAATGTGTATAGACATGATAAAAAAAAAAAAAAACCCAATTCTCATTAAAGCTGCCAATGCTGTTTCAAAAGCAGGTGGTTTAAAATGTTTCCTATACAAAGCAAAACACATTTCTTGTGCATTACACACTGCTTAATAGGGAGTGTAAGATTACACTGCTATGTTGTGTATAACACTGCATCTTAAATAATAGGATATTGTAAGTGGTGTTGGAAATATGTTTCACATGAATATGGAAGATATAACGATATGCACTGAGCAATTTTCAGAAGTGTTGGAACACAGCCTTGTGTGACAACCTCTGAGCTAAAGTAGTTGAAAATAGCATCTGGAATTTCAGATTATACAGTCTCTGATCCTAACTGATTATTTTTTCTAGGATATTGTTCAGTCAGCATGTGGAATACATGAAAGATAAGATTTCTCCTGTCCTGTGGGAATGCTTATTGTTTATGTTATAAATTAAGGATGGTAGGAATTGAGTGCTCTCAACACGCAATTTCATTTTTCACTGAAGTCAGTCTTTTATAAGTAATGCAGGATTGATCTGAAGTAAAAATTGTGATACACAGCTCCCTCCCTAAGCTGCCTGTTCATATCCTTTTTTCAAACCAGTTCTGAAAAAAAAAAAATCCACCAACCTACAGAGGTCCAGTTGTACTTCTGTGGGAATCCAGAGTTTGCCATTCACTTCAGCAGAAGCAGACTTTGGTCCTTCATTGATGTGAACATTTCAGTCTATCTGTGTTTTTCATCAGCTATCAGAAAACCACATAAAGCATGGGAATTCAGGTTATTGTGAATAAGCAAGTAATTCATGTTCTATTTTAAAATGAACAAAAAATGTTTGTATGTATTATAAACTGCTTTTAATGAAATGAAATGCATTTGAGTCTTCAGTATGCCTGTCTATCTTAATTTCCCCATCTTCTACTTTAAGAAATAATTACTTCCTTTCTGATAAATCAGCTTCTGCAAACAAGGTGAAAATTGATTATGAGCTGATTAAGTTAAATAAAATATTAACATAAACAATTATGCAATGTAGCTTGGCAGTAAACTGCTTATTCTTGAAAAGGTGAATTTTAAAAATGCATTTTCTGTGAGTCCTGTTTCTCCTGAGAAGCCTCTATAAATTCAACAGGTGACATTGCAGATAATTCAGTAATCAGTGTTTCACCTCTCATTTCATGGACCCATAAACTACTGCACTTCAACTTACACGACTCTAGCAAATATTAATGTATGTAAATAACGTGTTAAACACCTAGTTATCACTCTGCTCATATTAGCTCTTTCATACTAATGATTTATTTTCATTTTCTCCAGGATATAGACCTGCGGCTAACTGGATTTGATTTACAAGAGGGGATTCTGCAGTAAATGGCTGCTCTCTTCATATTGCTGCTATGGAAAACAGAATTGTCAATAGGATGTAGTCTGATAAATAGTGCTGAGTGAAGATGCAGCTTCAATAAGTGTGAAATCAATGGAAGATACTTACCGCATGAAAAGCCTTTTGAGATTTTTCTGACAGGCGCCTATTTAGGAAACTTGATCTGTTTCCTCCGGTCGCCCTGTTTTTCCACCAGTGGATACAAATCAGATTGCTTCACTGCAGTCACACAGCTGATGTGGGACCATGGCCTTTCCAAGATCCACGTGGCTGAACCGTGCATGGAGAGCGACGCTGCTGCCCACGGGATTCAATGCCACTTTTGCTTTTTCCATGCTTGGATTTTTGCTTCACGCTGCAGCTGTGTCCTCCCAAAAATTGGATGATACCAACCCGGTGGTGACCACCAACTTTGGCAAGATAAGAGGGATTAAGAAGGAACTCAATAATGAAATTTTGGGGCCCGTTATTCAGTTTCTTGGGGTTCCCTATGCTGCCCCTCCCACGGGAGAGCGCCGCTTCCAACCTCCTGAGCCTCCATCTCCCTGGGCAGATATCAAAAACACCACCCAGTTTGCTCCTGTGTGTCCCCAGAACATTATAGAAGGCAGGTTGCCTGAAGTCATGCTTCCTGTGTGGTTTACTAATAACTTGGATGTAGTTTCAACCTATGTACAAGACCAGAACGAAGACTGCCTCTATTTAAATATCTATGTCCCAACCGAGGATGGTGAGTTAATAGCAGGCGAAACAGGGAGATCTTTTTATTTTCCTGTTCTACTTTCTAACAATATTAATTCACCTGTACTGGTAGCATGCATGGCTTTCTCTGTTGGCATGCCAGCTTATTACATGTGTGCACGCTGCTTTTCTCTGTGTGCATTTGTCCTTGCTTTTTGATTTGGATTCTTTTCTTTCTTTCTGTCTACACTCATTATTTTTCTCCCACAGCACGTGTAATTTTTAGGTCAAAGTTGGTGCCTAATTCTCATTGCCACCCACTGACTTCTGGGAAGATGCATCAACATCTTTTCCATTGCATGTGCAGGCACAACAAGTTGAGAACCTTCCCACCTAATAAAGCAGGTCATATTTAAGTTAGATAGTGGTGTTGCATGCTCCTACTGTCTGTGATGGAGCTCCATGTTATTTTCTAGTCTTCTATTCATTTTTCAGTCAAAAGAATATCCAAGGAATGTGCCAGAAAACCCGGCAAGAAAATTTGTAGAAAAGGAGGTATGTATAAAGTGGACAAAAAAACCCACAAAACAAAACACAAAACGGGGGAGAGATTGAAACCTGGCGAAAGGAGAAGGAATAATACAGGTGAAAGGGGCTGATTGCTGGTGCTGTGAGCTGTAAGGACCTGTCTTGTCCTGGTGGAGAAGTGTTTAAAGAGAGGACTGTGTACAGCAGATGAGAAGATAATTTTTGTAAAGCTGGGACTCGGTTGCACCTGATCATCTCTGTCTGGCACCCTCTCCAGTGGCAGTGCTGGCAGCTTCTCTCCTGGCCTCGAGGCTCTGGGCAGTGTCTGTCAGTCTGTCCGTGGCACTGGAGGGGTCAGGATGTGTGTGAGGATGCAGAGGAGGGAGCTCTGTGTCCTGGGATGGGCGCACTGGAGGGGCTGGCACAGCCCACAGCTCCCCCTCCCAGAATTTTGGCATAATGCCTGGGAAGCATTACAGCAATGCAGGGCTGGGACCTGCACTGGCTCTCTCCAGGATATTCCCTGTTTTCTTGGAACAGGGTTAACTTTTCTGAAGTGTAGGTGTGAAACTTTTTTTTGTGTGTGTGTTTATGCGCTTCTTAAAGCGAGTGTTTATTTCCTTTATTCAGTGATTACAGCTCTCTTTGTCAAGCCTAAAAACTCTTAATAGGGGTGTAGGGAACTGTTAAAATATTGTGACATGGTGCTTTGGGAATTAAACTGCTTTTGGAAGCTTTGGAAGCTTGGCTTCTCCCCTTTCTGTGCTAAATAGTATGGAAGAGTTTGCAGAATTCTTTGTGAATATTTGCAAATTCCTCAAGCAATTGACATGCAACAGAGAAGGTCTATTTTGGTACTGATTCAAAGGAGGCATTTGGTGCTAGTTTTGAATTACTAATTTTGCACTATCCATGTTTGTTTTGCATCAAATTATTTTATCTTATTGTTTTCTTGAAAATAACGTGCTACCTTAGAGCTGGACTACATGTGAATTAGAATGCTTTTTTTTTTCAACAGAGTACTGTAGACATGCACAGTTGCCTATTAACTGTAATCCATATTTTTTTATCCTATTATTCCTAAACAAACACATTTTAGGCAAATGCATAGCAGAAATGTTTAGAGCTGGGCAAAATTTAACTCTTTAAACACTGCATTAGGTTTTTAATGCAGTATCAAGGCTCTAAATGAAGGTGGCCTTGTTCCCAAGGCTTGAGGTCTTACAGTTCCTAACTGCTGGTTGCAGCTAGCTGTTAATTATTAATTACTAATTGTAGTTGTGCAATGTATGCTTTTTTAGGTGTCTAAATCCATTTCCAGTGACTTAAAGCAATTTGTGTTTAAAGTGTCAGGCTTTGAGTCATCTTCTGTTTTCTGTTAGGGAATTTTTGCTCGGTGCTGTGAAAGTACAATTGTTTAAGCTGGGCTCCCAAAGCTGGGAATGAAGATAATCAGGGTACTGTGAGCAACGTCACTTCTTCACACATCATTCAAGTTGGAATAACTGCTGTCATTTATATGCATTCAATTAATGTGCAGTGCTGCAGCAGTTATTACCCAGTTCATCAAGCGTGTGTAATTAGCTGAGCAACTTTCACTTCCTATCACCCAGACGCTGATTCACAAAGTCATAAATAAAGATGCAGATCCCCATCATTGTTCTCAGAGAGCATCTTTCATATGAGAGAGTATTTAAAAAAAAAATTATCAGAAAAATAGCAAAAGTCAAGGGAGGGAGAGCCCAGTAGCTGAGAAAGTCATGCTCATTGTCATGTGGGCCTGAAGGAGAATAAGGAGTTATTTGAAATTCAGTAGGTACCTTTTCACTTAGATTCATTGCACACACAGCACAATAAAAAGCCTACCTTTTGCTGTTGACAAGTGCAGAGAGCTCCTGAATGCCTTCAGCTGGGCAGCTGAAATATCTGTAGTAATCTCTGCTCTCTCAGTAAGTCACACTCTACTCACCCATGCATAACCTGAGATTTATCCTGGGCTGGGATTGTCTCCACAGCCAGGGGCAAAAGGGGTCGAGCTGCAAAGTGGCAGTGGAGTCACAGCAGCAACCATGGCTTGCAAAGGCATCAGTTTGGGTCTGTTTTCTATCAGAAAGAAGAAAGGCCCAGTATTCTCTCTTTTGCATCACAGTTAGTAGTGAAAATTATTAGAAGGAGAAAAATCTGGAAATCAGAGGCAGACTTCTACACCATCTTCTTAATTCATAAAGGATATATAAGATCAAAGTGACTGATCCAGCAAACATATGCTGTGGCTACATAAGGTTTGATTATTTCTTACAACATGAAATAGATTGAATTAGATAAATACATTAGTATTTGTACTTAATTGTCAGCTGAGGGACATGAGAAAAATCGAAATTTTGAATAGGGAGCAATCTGATTAAGAAAGATGTAGAAATGAAAAGAGTTCTATCCATGAGTAATGCTGGAGATGGTAATGAGCATTATATCCATGACCTCCTGTTGGGATTTGGATATGCCCACAGCAGAGATTACAGAATGATAGACTGAAGTTGGGTGAAAAAAATTAGACAATTCAGCATGTTTTTTGATAACATGAGGCTTGTATTTCAGTTACTTGACCTTCAATTTATTTATTCAAAAATAAGGAGCATCTGGTTTTGTGTCTTTTCCTTCAGGTACATCAAGGTCAGAGGCTGCTAATTCTATTTTGGGTATGAAGAAACTTGTGTTTGCAAGGGCTGATTTTGGAAAATCAGTGCAAAGGCATCTGAGTAGTTTTGTGTTACTTCTTTGAGTCTAGTTTTCATGACTAAATTTTAATAGACCCTGGTTATATTGTAGGTTATACTATTTTACTGATTGATAGTAATTATATTGTTTATTATCTGGCATTTCCTGAATTTCCTGACAAAACCTTGCATCATTTCTAGGGATTACCTGAATAGTATTCTACTGTTTGGCATTTCAGATCTCTAATTTACCTTATAGTCAAAATACAAATATTTTACTTATGATCTAGAGTGTTTCCTTATCTCTCAGGAGGGCAAGTTTATCCTGTTTTAGCTGCATACCCTGTGGTGTTTTACTTCTCTATATTAATTTCTTTGCATTGCAACACTTTGCACTAGGAATTTCATAATTTAATGACAACTACACAAAGAAAATTTGGAAAGGATCACTTATATAATCACTAAAAAAAGCCCCAGGTGTTGTGTGCTCTGGGATGACAGTGTGCTCTTGCTTAGGAACCTGTACCAAAGCTTTCATCTGCCTGAAGATGCCTCAGTGTGAAAATGTGGAAGGTGTTGGTGGTATATTCTCAATGTCATGGAGCCAGGCAGATGCAATTTTGGATAAATTAGTACTTGTAGGAGATTTAGGTGTAGAATAAGGAAAGAAATCACTTGATCCTCACTTTTATGTTTAGGAATTATCAGTGGCTCCGAGGCCGCCCAATATCAGTGACTTCCCCACATGTGGATTCTGTTTCTTATTCTAGTCAGGGCAGTCAATAAATTTTAAATGCGAAGACTCATGATCTGAACTACCTCATTTGAGAGTGTAGGATTAGACAGCTCTATTAATATTTATGCCTCCTAATGGGCTACTTGATTTTCAGAGCAAAGCTCCCCACACCACACTTTCTGGGTTATGGCTGTGGTTACTATGGACGCACAGGAGCAAATGTACATACACACAAATATATTCATGGAACTGAAACACAAATCACACTGCTGTAATCTCATCCTGCTTTGATCTCCCTTTGTTTTCTATAGAGAATATGGTGCAGCAGTTTGTAAAAGGCTCTGATAACCTTAGGGCTTTAAGCTCAGCAATGTGAAATGTTCTTTAGAAGACTAAGCAGAAATTTCACTTGTTACCTTGTGTTTCTGTAGAGTGTTTGTTCCATTTAACTACCCTAGAACTGTTTACTTATCAGATCTTGGAGAAGAACAATTAATAAAGCTTGTGCAGTTCCTGTGGGGTCCCTTAAATGAAGATCTTTCTGTAAACCCATTTCAGCTCTGAAATCAACAAGAAAAGGACAAGCTGAGGCCTTTAAAATGTGTATTTTCACTGGCAAATGTTGTCAATTGATTATCAATGTTCTTTTTTTCTAAAGGTGTCATTTAGAAAATAATATCAAAGTAATGGAAATGTAGGTGGTAAACTGTCAGAAATTATTGAAATATTCCTCTCTCTACAGCCATGTGAATGAAAAATAGGAAATCTAAGGTGTGAAACTCCATCACTGTAGACAGAGCTTTGTCAAAATAAATTGATGATGATGATGATGACACCAGTAGGCTAAAAAACAGCCTTTGTACACCATTGCCAGGGCTCTGGCTCTCTTAAGAATGAGTGCCAGACTTAGAAAATATGCCTTTGTGTGTATCTTGGGGACATCAACCCTTTAAAAGGGTTTATATCTTCATTAGGCCATTTTGAAAATTCCTGACAAATTATTTGCCTGTAGTATATTTGTGTCAGTAGCTGCCTGCACATATTTGAAGTTTCCCCCCCATCCACCATGGGTCCTGGCTGGAGAGCCCTCATCCTTGATCCCTGTGGTACCAGCAGCCCCAAATGTAGTCCCTAATCCCCAACTCCTCTGCTACTCACCAAGACACCACAATTGTTCTATTTTTCTGTTCCTTTTTGAAGCCCTGTTTTTCATTCCTCAGCTACCACTGCAGCATTTCCTATTATACTGGTAATACATGGAAGAAGATAATGAAGCAAACATTGTCTTGTACAGACCTTTTCATCCTTTCACAATCTAAAGCTGTTAGTGTCAGTTAGCAGCACTTTTCAAAGATGTGCAGTGGGTTTATGTCATATTTGAAATAAAATATGCTTAAAACTCTGATGTACTTTCTCCAGCCCTCTTTCTGGGTGAGCCAGTGCTTGACAATAGAAGAGTCTGCAGACTGTATTTTAAGACTCCAGTCATCTCAGATGCCATCAGCACTGGTCACAGTCCCTGTAAATGTCTGGTTGTTCAGGCTCTGGGCTCTTGCTGACCACACACCATTGTGCTGTCACTGCTTTGTTCATGTACCTTGACAGTGCTTATAGCTCTAACAGGTCTTAAATTCTGGTTTAATTCCATTCCTTGTCCATTATTCTACTGCTTGCTTTTCATTTTCCACATCCTCCCCCACACAGGCTCTAAAATAGTTCTGCTACCCTGATAATGCTAAGTCGGATAAAACTGGTTTGTGCTTCTTCCCCCAGCCTTTGTTGGCTTGGGCTGGTTTTACTCAGCAAACATCTGTGAGATGGTTTTCCTTTCAATCTGTTAGTTTCTAATTTATCATTTAAAGCCAGAAGGGACAAATCTTCTAAAAAATAACTGCATAAGTGCATTTGTACATTTGCAGGAGGAACATTTGAGTAACTAATGTGGCTTTTGGATAACTATTATTTTCTGCTTGTTTTTTCCAACCCTGTATTGTATTATTATTCCTTTGCTATCCTCGGTCTTAATGCTCTTCATCTTTTTGTCTCCTTATAATACACGTGGATACAAACTGTTATTGTGTTCTTCAGATTTTTTTTAAGCTTGAAACATGATGCTTACATGTGTCAAACCATTCTTAAGGATCATCTCACAATGTTAATAATCTGCTTATAACTTGAATATTGCTCCAGTAGAATTTATTTTTCTCTTTTTTTTCCCCAAATTCTTTTCACTCATAATTCTTTAGCTTTCTTCCTTTTTACTTACTTTATGATGTCAAATTTACATGTCTTCTCCACTTTGATATGTATGGCCTTAATAACTATACTTGGCATTCAGAAATCAACTGCTTTAATGAGCTTACCATAAATGAGATTTGTTTTCGGGATATCAAACAATTTCCTTCTGTTTTAATATTAATATCTCTCATTTTACTTTCTCATGCTTGTAATAATGGGATTTACCCAAAGATGGAGCAGCACTGAACAATGTAAGGCTAAGGGAAGTAGGGTAAAACTGATTTTCAGGCCTGTTTGCACCTATATTCCAACACAGTGCAGGGACCAGAGTGGTCTCTGGCTGGAACTGGAGCTTCTCTTGCAGAAATTGCAAGACACATGGAAATGGCATAGTGCAGGTGCTGCAGCTGATTTCCCCTTCCAGAGTTGTGCCAAAGTGTTTTGGAACATTTCAGCAGCAGCAGTAAATCATGTTGCTAATTCCTCTGCTGTGGGAATTCTGTTAATATCCCTTGGTGCTATCAGAGCAAGAATCAATCTGCCCTGGCAGAGTTTTCTGCATGTTTTTTGTGACTCTGGATTTTGACTTTCCTGCTCATACAAAGAGCACAGTAAACACAAAGCAAGTTTAGTCATAGTGTTTGAAGAGAAAGGAAATTCCCTGGTTGAAGAACTGTTTTGTTTTTTTGGTTTTTTTTCAGATGATGAGGTTCTGTAAGTAGTTCCTTGTTGGAATATCATTGCTCTGTAAAGAATGCAAATTTAGCTGGGTTTCTGTGTTAATGAAGGTATAGCAAGTAGGTTTGACCAAAAAAGACACATTTTGGAGGAAACCAGAGCCAGCAGAACAGTTTGTATGTTGTTGTAGGCACTATTCACATCTTCCTGCCATCAACAATCATTTGCAATTCATGTGAGATGCTGACCTCTCCCAGGATCATTAAGTTTGGGCTATATTAATGCCAGTGGATCAGGCCCTACAGAGGCAAAGTATTGAGGTCTCTTGATATAATTTAATATTTAAGTAATTTTCAATTTCTTATTTTTTTAATCTGTTGAAAATCATATATATATATATATATATATATATATATATATATATATATATATATATATATATCCAGAGAGTGGGAGAGAGATAATCTAGTAAGGCAGAACTGACAGGAGAGGCAGCTATGTATTATTTGTATTTGTTTTCTGAAAAGCTTCCATTTGTTAAATTTCCCCCTTTTTGTAAAGGCCTTCTTTAATTATTAGCTGAAAATCAGGTATTTATGTAATTACCATAATTATATCTACACATCTAGTGTACTTGCAATTATTTCATTAAAAATTGTAATTATTATACAATTATAGGGGATAATGACTCCCTTGTAACATATTGCAGAAGCCCTAATTAAATGGTAGCATAAATGAATTGGAAGAGATTTTGAAGTTTTGAATATTGTTTTATCAGAAATATGAGAAGTGATTCATCCACATTATGAACTGGCAGTAAAGCCCCTGCAAAGTTATTTTGAGAAAATATTTCACAAAGCTCAAGGAAAAAGATTTGTCTCTATTGCCTTTCAGTCTTTACTTTCTGTTCTTCACGTTTTTACACCTAAAAGCTGTGTTCAGATTTTTATTGGAAAGGTGCATTGTGTAGGAAGAAGACTGCACAGCTTGCTGAATGTTTCTAGAAGGCTCAGCCCAGAGCAAGCAGAGTTTGTACTTAGACATCCTTTTTCTAAACAGAGGCAGAAACTTATCCAACAGTTGGCTGAAGATGATGAAAAACCTCCACTAAATACGAGAAGGTTTTTATTACAGGCTGAGATTAAATGATCTCCTTATATATTGGAGTGCCCAAATTTTACACCTCCAGGTGTTGGGGAAAGGAAAAAAAATCCTCCTATAGCACAGGTTCTTGTGATGGTCCAGGCACAGGAGATGGACTAAGCAGTGGAGGATACAGAGGAACCCTGTGGAGCATCTTCCTTTCTCTCCTTCAGAGTGGGTGGGGAATAACTGGCAATGATAACATATGCCAGAATCTACCAAAACCTCAGGATCACAGATTTCTCACCCTTTTTTTCATGTCAACCTTCTGTAGCATACAGATGATCTCTCTTCTCTTCCTCCAGCTAACTTTAGAAGTCATTAAAAATGGCAGTAAGACATGTAGAGTTTCTAAGCTTGTTTTTCATTGCGTTTCACATCTGACACAGGGTGCTGTTCCATAATGAGTGCACAGTGGCAGTGAGGAGCCACCCTCACCTTGTCCCCCTCCTCTGCTCTGTGGGGACAGCACCCCACTGATGCTGGGGGCAGGCTGGAGCTGTGACAAACCTGCTGGGGGGGCTCCCATTCCCTCCTTGCCTCCCACCCACCAGCTGGGCTCCTCCTCCTCTCCTCACTCCCAGCTTGGCCAGGGGAATGACTCATGCACATTCTCCACGTTCACTTCAGATGCAGTCAGGCAGGTTAGACAAACCTTCTGCTTAATTCACCTGATTCACCCTGCTAGGCTGAGGAGGGCTTGCAGGGTCTGCTCTAGTGCAGAATTTTAAACTCCCACCAAAAGATGGGAGGGAGGCTCTGAGGAACAGGGGATCCCCCCATGGCCTGGAGAAAAGCTTCATTTATCCCACCTTGTGTCAAGGTTCCTTGCTGAGGCTTGCTGACATGATTTATATTTTTGGGGCTTTTCCTAAGGACTTGCTGCACAAAGTTTTGCACCAGTCTTGTCAACCTCCCTACAGTGCCCTTGCAGGGATTGTTTTTATTTTCTGCCCACATTACTTTTCTTCTTAATTTAATATTCTTTAGCATATTGCTTTTAATGTAGTGAGCAGGGATACAGAGCAGAACCAGCTGCATGTAGCTGACCCAGTGAGAACTCATTTTCTGAGAATCCTCATTCCCAAAGCAATAGTCTTAACGAGATGGGCCCAGTGCTAAGGGAATATTAACCATATCCATGTATATATGTACATCTAACAGTCATAATCACATCAGAGAGCTCAAAGCAAAGCTAGTACAATTTGTCTTACTTGATTGAAAAATTGATATTGACTCATATGTTTTTGTATTTATTTTAAAGTCCCAAAAAGAACTTGGATTACTTTTGTTTTAAAAAAGGGGCTTAATAGCTGAAGGCCATGTCTAAGATACCTATGTGAGAGAAATAGAAGATTCTGCATATTTACTGACCCCAAGACTGTTTTCATTTATAAGGTTTTCTGTGTTCTATATAGTACTTTGGATCCATGAAATGTTGCTGTATATGGCTGTTGGACAGGCAGGTTTATTTTGTGAAATTTTGCTGTAAACCTAGATTTAAAAATCTTAATCCTTCCCTGTTTCTCTCTAATGCTAAAAGCAGATGAAGTAGCTCTCCATATGAATCAATTAATAGCTGTGCTATGTGGAACAGGAGAGGGAATTAAGGTTGTTTTCTACACTTTTCAGTCATTAACTGAGCCACTGGTTAATGAAAAATGGATTGCTTTTGCTCAAAACAATAACTTCTGAAACAATAAATAATTGCTATACTTAAGAGCCGAAGCACCTGCGGTCTCTTTTGGATGGAGTCTCCTCAGATGAGGTCTCACACAAAGGAAGAAAGAAAAGATGCATCGATTGTTTTCCCTTTGAAGTACCATGAAACCCTTGATTAGCTGCAGTCCTTGCTGTGATGCATTTGAAGTTCAAGTACTGCAGGCTTTGCCTGGACAGAAGCACATTATGATACAGGATCATGCCAAATGGGTGCTTGAGTTTTACAGACGTGGATGACTGCTGAAGAAGTCCAGGTAAATGTCCACACTCCATCCTGAATTTGGGGCTGCTGGTGCAAACCCCTCACACCCCAATCCCTGTGCACTTCATTCTGTGACAGAGCACTGCCCCTTGCTCTGTCCTGTGCTTGGACAGGCTGGTTTTGTTTCTCCTCCTGACATGTTTGAAAGATGTCTGCTGAGATGTGCTTGGGCATGAGAGGGATGTTCACCAGCAGAGGTGAGCTGGGAGACAGATGATGAGCTGAGAGCAGCCAGGAAAGGGATCTGACAGCAAAGGAGGCTCCTGACACACACACTGGAGCAGGTGTACACTGTCAGGCACTGTGCAAACCAAGCAGAGAAATAGGATTAAAAGGCTCTTTCCCTTTAGGCAAAATAAGGTGAAGAAGAAGGCCGTGCACAATTCCACCCTGCAGTTTTTAGTGGCAGAAACTATTTTTCTCTCCAGAGTTTGCTAACATATATTAGCTGCTGTTTTTCTGCCCAGAGCTTTGACATATTCAACTACAAGCTAGTTTGGCTGAGTATCAGCACAACAAACAAGCAGCAGTCAAACAAGAGAGGAAGAAACAACTTCTCAGAAATGCTCCACAGACATTCCATGCTTGATTTTGCACTGTGCAAGTGACCTGGCTGTCACCCCTCTCTGCCCAGCCACCTGTGTTAGGGGACATATCACAAAATAAGTTTCACCTAAGGTAGAGCAAAAGCCAGAGCCTAATACTGCTTGACTGAAAATAGATGAACTCAACAGTAAGTCAGATTTTGGCCTGTTGTTTGAATTATGAATATTCTTCTAACTGCTGTCACTTCCTTAAAGAAATACAGAGGTTTCCTTGAATTTTAAGTGACTTTGGATTGAAATTCTCTGTGAGTGATTATCTGGTTCAGTGAATACTGTTGTTATCATTAGCAATTTTGGGTGTTAACCTTTTCACTGCTAAAATCTCTGAGTGCTGCGTGACATTGTCCCTGCTCTTGGGAAATAAAAAAGGTTGAGAAACCATTGAAATGCATTCAGGAAATGTCATAATTTTCAGGCTGATGAAGGGCTAGCCTGGAAGAGAACAAAGAACCGATAATTATAATTACATTTACTTTGTGCTTGTGAAGAAGACAGTTTGAAGGAGAGCAGGCCTTAGACAGTAGCTCATTTTTGGTTCTGCCCCCATTAGTTATGTCACATTCCTGCTTTCCTTCTCTAACTCCAGAAATGGGCTCTTTAAACAGACTTTGGTTGCAGAGGGATGATCTGACACAAAGCCAAGTGTACCTTCCCAGTGATTCTGGACCTCAGCAGCCTTTTCCCTTTGCCTCCCTCCTCCCCTGGCTAAGCAGCATCTGCTGAACTTGTGTGACTCTATTTCAAGTATAGATTTAGTTATTAAATCTGGAGATAAAGTATGGATCTGTTCCACTAATCAGATACTACAGTGATTAGAGCCATACAAGTACTTGAAGAGATCAATTAGATTAAATTATCAAATCATTATAAGCAAACTCTTAAAGACAAAGCAATAGAAAGTAATTTTGTGTCACTATTTCTTTGGAGAATATTTATATTCCCTTATTGTTTGTTTGCATCTGTTTTCTTTGTGTGTGTAAAGATCACAGTGGCACCAAACCTCCTGCTCAGAGCTGAGCTGGAGGACAGAATGAACCAATTCTACAATAAAGCACTCTCTATGATGCTGGTCATAGGCTAAAACACATTATTGCTTGTACTCTGGGTGAAAAAAATACATGCACATGGAAATCTTACTTTATAAAGCAATTGGGCAGTTTCTTGGGGGAGCTTATTTCAGATCCCTGGGGTTAGGCAGAAAGCATTCTGCTCTCTCACCAGCCTTTTATCTCTCTCATCCCATTCTGTATTTATTATTTTGACTGTGTAATCTAATTTTGAATACTTTTATTGCATAAACCCAGTGTTATGAACCAATGCTGGCTAATTCAGATAAAGGTTTGTGATTCATTCTTTAGTAGCTCGTTTTCTGGGCTCCTCTGAAAATGGTTTTCTAGTGTATAATAGCCATTTGTGTCACTTCTGAGCCTTGAAGTTGTGTTTTCTACAGTCTGCAGTGTTGTCTTCTTAGCATGTGTATATATATAAGCTTTTCTTTATTAATCTATATTTTAGTAACTACTCCAGCTAATGCTAATATACTGCTTTCATGAGAGAATTGGCAGAATAGTATACATCAAAGGCAACAATTAGTGTATTTTCATTTGACTTGTTCAGCCTATTAGGTTGTTAAATTTTGCATAGAAAATCATTAGCATGTTTAATTTGGGAAGGAAGCTCTTGGAAGGGGAGTTGTGGATGTAAATCAATGGGTGAGGAGGTTTTCTTAAATCAGCAGCTACAGCTCTGAAATGTCACTAAATATTTCCCCATATTATTAACTGTAAATGCAAAGAGATGAAAAAACTGCAGGATTATCACTGGCTTAGGAGTTAACAAAGAAGCTTCTGATGGTTCTGTCTAATATTAAAATCTGGAGCAGATTGTATCACATCCTTTTCTTGCTGAATACTGTCATAAAAGTACAGGTTTGGAATTTCAAAATACCTGCCCTTTTCTCAGTGAAGGTGAAGGACATCTGAATCAGGCTTGACATTACATAGCTCTTGTTTTATTTTTTTTTTTCTTCCCAAAAACCAGCTGAAGAACTGTTGCATCACAAGCAATGCTGCAGCTGCTACGAATGTTGTTTACAACTTCAGAATTAGCTGAAGTTGAAGAACTGAGAGAAAGAAAACTATGAAGTGCCTTTCCCCCCGTCTCCTCTGGGAATTTGGCAATTCAGAACCCTCTGTCTGGTGTTAAATAAATTCACAAAGGTTTGGATCTTGACCAATTAAAGTCAAAGAAGCAAGGTCAGAAATCAACGCCAAAATAGAATTGAATATTCCCTCAGACAGCAGCTAATCAGAGCTTTTGTGTGGCCTGCTGTGCCAATATCCATTCAGAGGCTGGTCATTATGCTTCTGTTCTAGGAGAGTAATAATTTTAGGTCTTCACTGCCCTAAAATCAAGCAATTTACTGTCCTTTTTTCCCAATGTTTTTGTGATGTTTTGTCTGATAAACATCCAGTGCTAGACAAAGTGGCTTCTGGTTTTGTCCCTGCACTTTTCAGGTTCAAATTTCTTTAAGTGCAGTTACTATTCTTTGGTGCTAAAGTACTTGATTGCCTTCATAAACCAGGAAATTTAGCAGCAAAACTGACATAAGTGTCAGGATTATTGATTATTTGGAAGACAAAAAAATCCATATAGTCCTTTGCATTGTGCTCCAGTGGAAAGCACCCAGACCTGTGTGCACTTTGGGTAAATTCGTGGCTACAGAAAAGTCAGCCATGAAATTCAAATTAAGTTTTATAAGATAAGGCACAAATTGCCATTTTTAAAACATGGACAGACATTAACTCAGAGGCAGATGCAGGGAATTTGAATGTTTGGTAAATTTTGAAAAAATTTGCCTGAGATACATGAATATCTTTTCACTTTGTTGCTTTTTTCTCCATTCTAATTTTCTTGATATAATTTCACATCTGTCTCATATCATGGCTTCTCCTATAATAACAAATCTCTTTTATTTTTTCTGTGCTGTTCCCCCCAACCTGTTTCTTGCTCACATAATCTTATTGTGGCTTCTTTGTCTTTATTTCATGTTTCCACCTACATTTTTTAATTTAAGAAGTGTTTGCCACTTCTTTAGGGCTGCAAAATCATGAGCTAATCTTTGCCATTATACCCTTTATTCTTTCCCTTTTCCATTGAAGATGGAAAAATTAGGACAAAGAGTGGACTTGTGTAAATTCATGCACACAGAGGAAAAGAGGTGGAATATCATTGTAGAGCCAAAATGAAAACATCCCATTCTTTTTATTGCAGTTTATTTTTTTGGGGCTGGGCTGTTTATGATGCTCCTGAGCCACTTTTATGATTCATGTAGCTGAAGCAATACTTATTTTCTTAAATTCCTGCACAAGTTAATCTCGCTCTTTCCTAAGTGCAAGTATTTGTCAGTCTGTTACCCCCCATAGGGGTGTGAATCATGTCTAATCTTAGCCCATGAAATATTTGCTGCCTCCTACTTGTCTTGCTGCCTTACAGCCTCCAAATAGGGGAAAAAAAAGAAAGGGCTGCTGCAGCTTTCATTAATTATTTAAGTGCTGTTATCAAACATTCCTAGAGTGCCGTAAATTTACAGGCTTTAGTACAAACTTGCAGAAAGCAAGTTCCCCACTCTGGAGAATTTACAGTGAAGAAAAGACAGGAGAGGTGAAGATGTAAAGGCAGTGGATGTGGTGAAGCAGTGCAGAACAGGGGAGTTTTGATAAGAAGGGATTGCCACAATCCACAGAGAGGGAGAGCAGGAATGCCCGACGAGGAGAAGGCAGCAGCAGTAAAAGCCAGTGACAAATAATGCACAGGGATTACAAGGAAAGCAAAAGGATTGACCTGATTTGTGTGTTTACCACTCAGAGTCTTAGTGGTGCTCTTTCAGCTCCTGGATGTAATCACTGGGCTCACGGGAGGCAGAGGAGGTTTCAATTGGAGCAGGTTTCAATTGGAGACTGATCCAGCAGATCTCTGTCCCCACCACAGGGAGTTAGTGTGTGAGCTGGTTGGTGACTCCAAAAACACATCAGCAGTGGGAAATGGTCCCTTCAGGGGCATTAGTGGCACATTCAGCCCTTAGGGATGTCTTTTGGCCACTGCAGTTGTGTCCCTCCCAGAGGCAAAGAGCTGCATCAGCTGCCCACCAAAGCTGGTTTTTAAACTCAGCCTGTATCCTCATGTAGAACCAGCACAATTTTCTTTGTTTTTCTAATATGGTGTTATTTTTAGATGCATGAGCACAAAGAGTACAAGTGCATCTAAACAACACAGGGTAACCAGAGGTGAACAGGCAAGACTCAGCTCACAGAAACCCACAGATGCTGATGATATTTCCCAGTGACTTTGTTATGTTCCTATATCTTGTGTGGCAGTGTGCCATTGCCTCACATGGTGCAACTGCTGCTATGGAGATCCCTTGAAATAATGGAACATTAAAAGGTGTAATTTATGATGGAACTATCAGGCACCACATAAAAAAAGAAAGCGTTCAACTTCACATTTTTTCTTAGGAAAAAGCCAAGGTATGTGGGTGCCATAGGGTCACACCTTGTTCTGCTCAGTGCAAAGAGCTGACCACATGTTTGGGCACCTTTTCTGATCAAATGCTGTTTATTGCACTGAAATGTTGCAGAGTATATTCAGGTACTCAATCCATGTGTGTTTAAGGCCCTCACTTAAGCAGGTTCCTATGGAGAACAGTTGGGGAACCTGGGATTTATCCAGGGATAGCTGAAGGCAGGTGTTGATTTAAAACCTTGCCTGGTGGGAGCATTGCTGTTCACTGTTATAGGAGCAGGATTTGTCCCATAGTTTGCTGAAACTGGAAGGATGACTCCTGGGGAACACAAAAGTGGTTTAAAGTGGTAGTAAAATGTCTGTAAGCCTGGCTCTAATGTTACTATAAAATAGGCATAATTGTAGTCACTGCATGAATTCTGAGCAAAACAAAGACATGTATGGTCATGTACTTTCACCCTGAGCTATAAAGATTTTTCTGTTGGCCTTCTCTACTTGTAGCTGCATTTATTTGCTTATTTACTGTAACTTTTTTATCACTAGGTTTAAGAGGGAATACTTTAAGGTAGAAGAGATATATATATATTTCTAAGCCTGTGGACAAAAATATCCACCAAAAGCTCTACATGGGAATGAATACGTAATCAGCAACTTGTACTTGTCTGTTATAACAAAATAGCATTAAAGAAGAGAACACTGACTGTAATGTAAGTTGCAGTCACTTCCCTGCCAGGGCAGCAATCCTCTTGAGGCTGTCATCAATTGCAACTTGAGCGATTGCTAATTGCTTTTATGAAAGCACCAGCTTCAATTATATTTTTAGTATGTCACCTGTACAGCTTTATATTTGCATCTATTTAGAAAGGCATTCATGCAAAGCTGGAAAAAATTAGGAAGCAATGCTGCAAACCTGAGGTTCATGTTTGAATTGTGGTGTTAAATGTGCTGAAGGCACAGAAGGAGCTGTGCTGTGCTGGTCACACCTCCTGCATGGAAAAGGGGGGGACATGCAGTGTTCTGCTGGCTGCCCATGCCTCCTCCTGGCCTGGGGGCTCCACCCTGATGTCCCTGACACCTGGCTGCTGAAAGTAGAAAGGGTCTTAACACACCTTAACACACAGAATCAGGGAAGGGACATTTATGATCACCCAGTCCAGTCCTGTCATCTTCCACAATCCCACCATCCAACCTGGCCTTGGACACTTCCAGGGATCCAGGGACAGCCACAGCTTCTCTGGGCAGCCTAACTGTAAAAAAACTTCCTTAACTGTGACTTAAATCTTCACCTTGAGCATTGCTACACTTCAGATTTGCATCCAGACTGTCTGGCTTGAGCCAATTCCTCCTTCAAAGAAGAGATAATTAAAATGGCTTTTATGTCTTTCCTGGAGTCATCATGTCATTTGTTCTGGCAGCAGATGTGACAAAATTACTGCACTGACTTTAAGTTTTCTATGTTATCTTAATGGCCCAGAAATTTTTAAAGGAGGTTTAGAGTGTGTGGCACACAATGACAGCTGCACTAATGCCAGTGTTTCTAGGAGCATGGCTTTGCAATATCTGTACTTGTTTTATGGTCTGTGGTGGCCAGCCTTGAACTGCTTTATCATTTTGCTCTCTTTTAGTGAATCAGAGTAATTCCTCACAGTAATAAAACAGAGACCTGAATTAGCAAAAATCTGATCCCCAAGTGACCTTATCTTGATGCCAGTCTGATGTAATCCAGATCCTGATGTGATCCTGCCCTGCTTTCATGTGAATAGTGAAAAAGTGCTCACTCTCATGGACTAAAAAGCTAAGTTTTCTTAAGAAAAAACACAAACAAAACAAAAACAAACAACAACAACAAAACTTTCAGATAATTTTCACATTGAAAACCATTCAATTGGTTTCCACAATCAAAACTGCTTCAAAATTTTTAACCTGTATATTATTAATGATACACTACTGATACATTTTTCTGTATTCCTGGATACATCTGTGTCTTTGTTAGTGGGAAATTTCTGCTCCAAGTGCAGCATACCAGATGAAAATGCTGGTACCAGCTCAGGAAGCAGATGTGAGTTTTCTTTCTCTCTCTCTCTCTTTTATTTTTTTTCCTAAGCAGGGAGAAAGAAATTGTGTTATGTATTTTTAACTAAATGGTATTGAGATTAAATAATTATAAGACAGCCTTGTAGTAACCTCCTGATTTAGTCTGTGCCTGAGAGTTAGCTTTATAGTAAATGAAATTATTGGTGAAATGATGATACAGAAAATACAATGTTGTTTATTAAAGAGCCATTGTTAGATTATATTAAGATGAATTTTTAGGCTTTGGAAATCAAAACAAATTAAAAAAAAAAAACAAGACTACATTTTCATGGATTTTCAATCCTATTAATATTTATTAAGCTCCAATTCTCTGGGTTTCTGTGTCTCAGTCTGTCATGAAATAGCACAAGCTTGTCTGAGACGAAAATTAACTTGGACCAAACTGAAATCAAAGTGAACCAATTTCTTTATTTTCATTCCTCAGACTGACAGAACTGCATAAAGCTGAAAAGCCAGAAAAACATAATAATTAGACTTGAAAAATCCTTGCTACTTTATACATCATGGATAGTTTTGGGAATAAAGATGTGCAAAGTTCTTAAAAACAAAACAAAACAAAAAGCTAGATGAAAAACACTATTTAATCTTGTATTGCTATTAAAATTTAAAAGCAATGCAACGTTGAGGATTAGAAGCCAGCCTTCTAAAGAGCTGCTGCCAAGTTGTGTCAGGCTCCTTGTCCACATCCTCTGTTCTGGACAGTTGTTTATGGAATTCCAGATTTTCCAGGAAAACAAAAAATCCTCACCTTTGCATAGCAATTGCAGGGAAGGCATAACTGGTGCTGTTTTACCAGCAGTGGGAAAAACAGGTATTTTCTAGCAACAGAAAGGCATTCTGTATTTACTTATTTGATTTATAGATCATTATGCATGTGTCTTTTACTGGTTTTATTCCAATAATTTGAGATGTGCTGGGTGAAGTACCTAACATAAATATTCAAAAGTAATTATATATATGATTTGGGAAAATGGGGGAAAAGGGACCATGATTATCTGTGTAAAAGCTGTTAAAATATGTGGAAATCTAATATTTTGCTTATTTTGCACAAAGAAGAATATTTGATTTAGCTAGTCACAAAGCTTTTAGGGGTCAGGAAAAAAATGCCTCCTTTACCTACACTGGGCTCCTACCTTTAGGTAAGAAAATAGGTTTCAGCTGTCCAAAATATTTTGTTATTCTTAGTAGTTTTCCTTTCAGAAATTAAATTTGACTCTCAGTTGATAAAATCTATCTTTTTCCTACTGTAGGCCTCATTTCTAATGTAAAAAACAAGAGGAGATTTTGAAATTTTAAACAGTTTTGAAAAAAACCCAAACTTTTTCATCTATAAAAAAGAGGGAAAAGGACATAACCTCTTTGTTTCTTTTCTTCTCTGCAGATCATATTTGAAATTACTCTGCCTCTTCATATTTCCTCTTAGACTGAAAATTTTTGTTGTAAATCAGAATTAATGTTGGCACAGAAACAGTGCAAAAACCCAGTTGTCATTAAAAGTGGAAAATCCAAGAATACCCTGAGCACAGACAGCAGCAAACCATGGTGCAAAACTAAGGACTGGAGTGGGAAGCAGTTTCCTTCTTTGAACAATAACCATAAATGTTTGTGCTTATGAAATAATGAAAAATTTGTGACACCCAACAGCCATGAAGCATACTGTGTTGATACTTAGAGCTGTATTTTTATTTTAAACCTCCTTAAAAAGCAACACCTTAAATCCCAGGAATGTCTCATCCACCTTGTGCCAGCTGGTCCCAATGGTGCTCGTGGCTCCTGGGATGGCACTCAGCTCCTCCCCAGCTTTACTCCAGATATCCACAGCAGGGATTCCTGTAACAACTTTGCTCTACCCATTCCCTTGTTTTTCTTATTTTTCCTTCCATTTCCAGCTATTAAAACCCTCCAGTGTGGCTGGATGTTGTGGGCACAGCTTGGTGAAGACCCTGGAGCTGTTTGCCAAGAGAAGGCAGATCTGGACTGTTTTGCCTTGCAAAGAAAGTGGCAGCTGTTTTTTGGAGGATCCAGGTTCCCCCTTGCTCCAAAGCAAGATGGGACCATGGAATTATCTGACTGTGGATTGTTTCATAAGGTATTTGCATAAGCAGCCAAATTAGATTAGTTTAACTTAATTCTGGTGTTTCCTAACCTCCTGGTCTTTGACTCAGCTACCTTAATGTTATTTTAATGTAGTTTCTGGAGATTAATACAGACAAAGAGTCCCTGTAGGTCCTATAAATCTGATAAGCACATGGAAAATCTAACAAGAGGTATTTCTGAGAGAGAAAAGGAAAATGCTTGTTCACATGGAAATGGTGGTTTTCAAAAAAACTCTTGTCAACCACTGCAAAAAGAGAGTGAAATCTTCATCCCTTTGGAATCAAAGGGGTTTACTTGAGAGTTTATGTGATTAACACAGAGAAGATATCTGCTGTAGTAGGTCCAGACTGATTTTTTTAAAAAGCCTTTCAAGTGACATAGTAAACTATAAAATTCTGCAGATTTCTCAGTAGTGTTGGTAGAATCCCATACTGTTTCTCACTGCAGCAACTCAGTTTTCAGGTATGCTTGTTTGCATTATTTATATTCCAAAGGCACATTCTAAACTGTTTCCTTCAAAAAAATCCATCATTTTCATGTGTCAGTTGTTGCCTGAATGGTTCTGCATGTTCACTTAAATTCTGGGTGGTGTAGTGGGGTGGGAGCTCTGTAATTTCCTTGCAGATTATATTAACATTGGATTAAGAAAGCCACGGTAAGAATTATCAACTTGATCTTCCACAATTAAGCATTGTCTGGTGTAAAGATTTAAAGTATCAGACAGTACAGCAGTCTAAGTTTTAATTAGCATTGTAACTAATGCATATATTGATGCTCATATGACATAAACATGCCAAGGGCCATAATACCTGTATTATTTTATTGCTTGTGGGGTTTGATTGTGATGTTAATTATAAATCATGATAACAAGAGTTATGCAGATGTTATTCATATTAATCAAAGGAAAATATACTGAAATTTTTTCCTCCCCTTATGAGAATGGAAAATTACAAACTACTTACAGTTTTTGAGATTGGATAAAAAAATTTAAGATTTAGCTGCTTTGCCTCTTTCCCAAAGTTTTGACTTCAACTTTGCAATGCCTTTTCAGCAGTCACAGAATGTTAGAAATATAAAAGCTGAAGTTTTCATGTTGCTTTGGCTTCAAGAGGCTGGAAAAATGACATGAAATATAGTGAGGGCTGTGATTTACAAACAAATATGTCTTGAGCATTAGTGTGACAGTGATAATCTGTCACTTCAAGGGTACAGCCTGCACTTCTCCCCAGCCCATGATGGCCCTTGGGTTTTTTCCAGCTTTTGGGATGGCACAGAAGGGGAAGTGCATGCACTTTTCTCCCAGAGATTTTTAAATGGATCATTACATGTTCAGGAGTCTCTGGCCTGGAGCAGGGACACCCCTGTGAAAGGGAGGTGTGACTGTGTGAGTCCACGTGTGGACAGGTTTATGGCACTGAATACTTCTCTCAACTTAGCCAGAGAAGCAGTTGTCATATTGCAGGTTCTATTAAGCAGGAATCCCCCTTTGGTTGTAAAATCTCCATCCCTTCCTCCTCTCACTCCCTTTTCCTCTCCCCTCAGCAAAAAGCACATCCTACCAGCAGAACTAGCAGCGCCACTTCAAGTACAGAACTGCACAAGAAAGGAGGTTAAAAACCCTTAAAACATATGGCAAGCTTGGGCTTAATAGGAAGTAGGTGGCAATCTCCACAGGGATGCAGCATGGTTTTTTAAAGCATTTGTTTCCCAAATACCTTTTTATGGTTTTTCCAGCACAGGCAGGCAGTAAGGGAGTGTAACTAGAGTATAGGCTGTGGTGTAATAGGTGCCTTCTGCAAATGTGACAGTGATGAATTTGATGAAAGTGGAAGTGGCAACCAAAACAAAGGCAAAAATGTGCTGGAAGGACTATGTAGAAATTAAATGGAGGTGCCATTTAGGGTATTGCTGTAGAGCCTGCTGATACTGTTTACCTCCCTGCTGAGGCAGAAATCTTTCTCTGCTAAAAGCCTTCATAAGAGCACTGAGGATATGCCTGTGCAGCAGTGTATTACAGGACACACATCTGAGAGGAAAACTGTTACAGCCCTCTCATAGTTTTATTGAATTATTGCTGCCCCGAGAAAAAATACACTTTAAGAAAACCCCAGCTGTTAAACTGAGCGCTTTTGGAGCGACTGTGTTTACTTCAGCGTGGCATTTAAACTCACTTTATCCCAAAATCAAACAGCAAAAGCTACAGCACTGGATGCAAGAAACAGATTTACAGATGTGGGTTAGTTCTCCTGCATGATCTGGCTTTGTGGGCACCTTTTTCAGTGCAGAGAGAGCAGCTGTGGCTGACCCTGAGAGGGGTTGGACTGAGAGAGAAGCTCTGTAGTTCCCACCCTGCAGGGGCACAGTGGGTTTTGGGAAGGATGCTGAGCTCTCCAGGCTGGCAGAGCACCATGGGCTCAGGCCAAATGACAGGTTAGGGATGGCTAAGTAGTTGTTTACATCTCTTGCATCCCTCCTGCTCCCCCTTCCTCTCTCTCTGAAACATCTCTTCTTGGTGCCGAGGCAGGATCAGGGAGCCTGGAGCACCCTGTGGCAGTTCACAATTAGTTTTTCTTTCATTTGCACAAAAATTAAGAGCTCCCATTTCCCTACACTCCATCCTTACACAGGGTCTGTTTCTCTGGATAAAAAAGGTAGAAAATGGAAAGTGTTCCTGTAAAAAAAAAAAAAAAAAGGTAGAAATTTCCACCATTGTCTGGAAGCCGTCACAATATTGTGACTGCCGTGGCAGGTGAATAATGAGCCACTATGCTGGGCTTCCAGCTAAATGGGGCTTTGTCCTGGCTATGCTGCAAAGGCATCCAGAAGAATGCAGAGCAGTTTTCCAGTATACAATGAATCACTCAGTGAGGCCAAATGACACTCTCAGAACACTCGTCCCAGATATTACAGCTGTTGAAGGGAGCTGCTTATGAAACAAGGCTAGGCTCAGTCACTCTGTGACCTTACAGTTCCTGTGCTGTAGGAAATAGTTGGGGTAACTCTCTGCAGGAATAGAGTTGCTTTTAAGCCCACAAAGCTCTGCAAATGGAATTACTGGAGTGTTAGGAAGATGCTGTGCTGGAACCCGACCTGGCAGGATGTACTCTGAAAACAGTGTGGTAGCCATTGGTATCGACTGCACAAGCTTTGGGAGAGAAAAGGGAATTTAATACAAACTTGGCAAAACCAAGGAAAGATCTAGCAGGAAATGGGAGATTTGTCTCACCTCAGCCAGGATACCTATGGCAGGTGTAACACACAGGGAGCTGTGGCAGGATTTAGATATATAAGTGGGAATTTTGGGGCATCTTGCAAAGCAAATCAGAAAGTTTAAATGGTACAGACCTATAATAATCTCCTGTCTGGGTTTTCAGTGTGGAGGGGCTCTAGGTGTTGTTTCTGTGGCTGCTGTACTGTGCTGAAATACTGTAATGTAGCTATTATCCCTGGTTTTGCTGCTCCCATGGCCAGTCACTTTAGCTGTATTTTATATTGCCCTGTATAAGCTCTTGAAATGGTCTGTGAGTAGCAAGTCACTCTTATGCATTAGAGCAATGGGAATATATTATTTACAGGTTATACTTGCCTTCAATTTCTATCCATTTTTTCTCTTGAAAATTTCATGTGTTTCAAAGGAAAGTACAGGCATAGGTAAAACTATGTTCCAGCTAGATTTGGGAAAATGGGCTTTAGTGTGACCATTTTCCACTGCTGCAACCATTTCTTTAGTTCATGGATAATCAGTTTCTTAGTGTTGATGATCTACACTGCCAAACTTCACTTTCATTCAAATGAATTTCTGTTGAAAGAGATTGTGTACAATGATTCACAGTACTTATATACCTGCATAAATCAGGAAACAGGAGACTCTGCTATCAGGGGAATTATATTAGTCCACAGCCTTTTTAATGAAGAAATATTTACTTGTGAAGCAATGAGAATATGTCATTCCTATGGAGACACTTTGGGTTGGAAAACCCAAAATTAGTGGTATAAGCACATGGTCATTGGTTAGGTCTGTTCTAATCATATATCAGCAGTTTCTCATAATTAGAAATTATTGTCTATGTCAGTAGCTGAGTGAGGTCTTGCACTTTCTTTCTGCCCTTGGGACTTAAACACTGCACCCAGCAATCATTTCCCTTGCCTGTGCTTTGCTTGTTGTCTGTCACAGAACAGTTTCATTTCCCTTTTACTCCTCCTACTTAAGACACAAATTTTCTGCAATCATGGGGCCAGATTGTGATAAATCACACATGCACTCACAAACAAAAACAAAGATCAAAGTGGTATTAGCTGTGGAAAATGTACCAAAACTATGCTGTGTAAATCTGTGCCATTTACTGGCCTGTTACTGCAGGAGCTGCACAATATGAAGCTGGTCTTTGGTGTTTATTAGGGAAAGGGAAGAGATGCTTGGGATACCCATTGTCACCCCTTGCAGACTTGGGCTGTGCTGCCCACCTGGATGCTCTCCAGAGGGACACAGAGTCCTGTGTGCTCTGCCAGATGTCCTGGACACCCTGCAGTGTCTAACAAGGTGTGAGATGCTGCTGTTTCAGGTCCTGGTCCAGCACAGGATCCCTGTTCCTTGAGCTCTGAGATGTGCCACTGAACTTTTCAATCATTCTGCCCTCAGAGCAGTTACACAGAGTAAGCAGCAAAGTGAAACTAGGAGAATTTTTCCTTCTGTGTCTGGGTCCCCTCCTGTGCAGCAATCAGGAGCCTTTGGAGGCATTTCAGGTTGACTCGGCTGCTCTTTTAGCTCTGTATTGGAATAGCTTCATTACAGTGAATGGAACTATTCCATTGAGTAGCTTATTCAGTGAGGTGAGAAAGAAGCTCATAATGTGGCCATAATAAAAGGCTCAATTTTGTCTTCTTTAAATGCACAAAATTCCATTGTCTCCAGCGTAAAAGGAAACAGGGATATCAGGCCTAATGCTGTCTGTCTAAATGTAATTCTAGCTGACACCCCTGACCTTTATTTTTAGAACAATTCTGCTTTTAAAGGAAAGTGCAGAAATACAGGAGCATTTTTCTATTTATATAGGGAAAAAGTGAAATCACTACTTTTGTCTGAGTGTGGGAGCATGACAATGTGCCTGCCAAACTCTATGTGTAGCTTGGCCTTCAAGCCAGACAGCAGAGCCTTAAATGAACAAAAGACACAACAAAAGCCTTATTTGAAGAGTAGCAGGAGAATGTTGGGGACTGGAATTATGTTTAAGGATATTAGAATCTTTTTTTAATGTGTGTTTTAAATAATATTTTAAAAGATCCAGATGGGACAGAGTTAAATTTTGGACCAAAATGAATAAGGTCATCTGTAATTTTTATATTATAGAAGACATGGTGTGTACTTTTGCATGTGTTGGCAATGTCCAAGAATCGGTGCTGAAAAGTCTCCAAACTGAATTTTGGCAAGAATAAAGCAACAGTTTGGCGCTGTTGTTCTTTGATTTTTTTTTTTTTTTTTTTTTTTTTTTTTTTTTTTTTTTTGCATTTGGTTGAATACAAGGGTAAGCACGATGCACAGACACGATTCCTCTGCCCAGGGCTGCAATGTGGGAACAAAACACGAGATGGCAGCCGGGAGTATTCCTGGGATAGAACCAGAGCCTGCCGAAAATGGGGCTGGAATTGGGTTAGAACAAATAAAACAGCAGCCGAGCAGTTTACACCGAGCCCATCTCTCATTTGACTCGTTTTGCACGGTCCTTCTCCTGGAACACTCTTGGCTACTTTTCAAAATGATCGTACTCGGTGTTATAAAAAGCTCTTATGTCTGATCTCTATACAAAAATCAATAAGCTGCTATTAAAAATGCCAAGGTACAGAGTGGATTCCTGTGGGCACAGCCCCAGTGCCTCCCCTGGCACTGCCTGGGTGAGTCCTTTGGAGAACAGCTTGTGCCAGGCTTGGTTGGGACATTTCCATTCAATTACAGTTGGATTGTCACTACTGAGAATTTCCTGTCCAGCTGTGGGGACATGGTTAATGCATCAGTCATGTCAGAATCATAGTTCTATAGTGATATCTTTGTATCTTCACAATCTAACACCTCTCCCTCTTATTTCTTATCCCCTGTATGGGCCAAGCCTGCCTTCCCTCTGCAGGGCACTGGGACAAGCTAAACAAAATGCAGCTTTAAAGATGTGATGTATTGGTTATTAATTAAAATCCCTTCGTAAAAAGTAAACTGCAAAACAGAACTTTCACTCCAATAATATATAAATGCAATATTTCCACATTCATAATGTAATATGCCTTGCACTTTATCTAATATTGCCAGATATGTCTCAATGTATTGGTATACTTTATCAATATTATATTCTATTTTATTTTTCTTGTTGCTGGTTATTTTGGAATAACCAAGCTCATTTCCTTGACAGACAGTAAGAGAGAAGAAGAAACTTTTAAATTAATTTAGGATCTTGAATCACAGATATGAACTGTAATATCTGAACGTATTTTGATATAAGTTTGAGAAGAAATCAAACCCACAATAATACATACGAATGATGCTCCCTTCCTGAAAATTCAAGGGCTGGATTCTGCTGGAATCACTATGGATAGCATTTGAATACATCTCAGACAACATTTTACCTCTTGTATTAAGCACTAATGCATGTGGACTTGGCCAGGGACTCAAATATTGCCCAGTCAGCTGAGCTTCAATGAGTGCCATCCTCATTTCCCAGAGCTTTTGATCCACTCTATGACTTTTGGAAGGTAATTTTTAATATCTGCTTCTCCCACCTCATTGCAAGCTCGAATACTTTGTAAAATCTGCTGGGGGCATGTGATGTTTTGTGCAGTGTTGAGTCTATCTTAGCACAGCATAATAATTACCCTGCCAACATTTTAGCTAACCCTACATGCTGAAAGCTACCCCACTGTGAGTGATTCTAGTTTTCACTGTTGTCTTATTAAATCAGCCTGTCGTTTGTACCAGAGCCAACACATGACCCAGTTTACCTTCAAGATAATAAAGAGCTGCTTAGATTCTTCTCAGGTTATTATCAGGTCCATAGAATATCCTGTTGTTATCCTGATAATGGGAAAGCAATCATTTGACCTGGGAGAACTTCAGGAGGAAGGAATAATATGGGCAGTCTATAGGAGCTCGGAGTCAATCAGATTACAGTCTGTTTTCTAGAACTAATTTAGTAGTTGCCAATAATATTGGACTGAAGTTCTCATGTTCCCCAGAAACCCACACAAAAAAAAGCTCTGACAGCTTCCTCATCCAACCTCCTCTCTCTGCTCTCACTGAATTCACCTCCAAGGATTTTTCCATTATTGTGTCTGTACCTTTTCATTAAAACACCCCCAGCAGTGGTTTTTTCCAATTTTTTTTTGTTTGTTTGCTTTTTTTGGGGTGGTTGTTTTTTTTTATGGTGGTATTTTTGACAGAGACATCTATTATACACAAAGCAGCTCCAGGCCATATTCCTGTTTTGCATGAAGCATTAGGTAGCTCCAGTGGTATCTACTTAGTCACCACAAATGTCTTTACAAATTCTTGATCCATCCATTTGCCTAATGACTGTACTGCTTAAGAGAACTCAGACAGAAAATAGCTTGCTTTCACTAAAAATAATGCTGCAGTAATTAGGTGTTGTAAGTCACCTGGATGCTGTGAGAGCCATTAGGCTCCTTTGGCACATGAAAGCAGAGCAATGGGAAAGCTACTTTAGAAAATCACATATAAAATGTATTCAGAAGTTCTTTTTGAAAGGTATTGCAAAAAAGCATACTTTTTATACATTGAAGTAATAAGTAGTTTAGCAAATCCTTTGCAAACTTGTCAAAATGTCACATCCAGGTACTGGATTGGAAAATTAGTAACTGCTGAAGTGTGTGAGTGTTTAAAGGTGTCACTGTGTGTGGCAGGCTGGCGGATTTTAGCTTCTGGCTTTAAGGAGAGATGTTAATCATTATGGCTGGTATTTAAAATGTCAGAAGACCTTAGCATGAAGATAAAGGATTTAATATGAGACTCTGCTGTGTCATGTTTCCTCACAGAGAAGGAAGATCGGCACCTGTTCCTTTTTTCATTCTTTAATTTTTATTTTTTTTTAAATTTAAATTCAGTGACACTGTACTAGCTGAAGCAGCATCCCAAAGGCAGTGTATGGAGGTGAGTGCTGGGAAAATGGATTGCTTTTTGAAACCATCCTGTTAAATCCTTCTGTAGCTCCTGTACTGTCTTAGCAGCACCTGGGCTCACTGCAGCCCATGGCTTTGGCAGGGAAGCATGGCTAGAGGAAGGGAACCTTGATTTATCACTTCCATCCTCACCTGCCTTCCTTTGTTTTGGCTTTGGATGAGGCTCTGAAAAAATTAAGGAAAATTTTCTTTTGCAGCATGTTTCTTGGCAAGAGCTACCTCTTCTTAATGCTTTCTAAGAGAATACTAAGTAAGCAGAGCTGCAGAATTGCTTTGCTCCCACAGCCAGTGCTTTTAAACTACCTAGTGAGAGTGGTCTTGTGGCTGAAGGACCACTAAAAAAGGGTAAAGAGGAAAACTCATCTATTATTTTTTGGTTTGGTTTTTTTATTTCCTTTCAGCAAAACTCTGCAAATGTGCTCAGGTAGATGAAGTTTTACATTACTTGAGTTTAAGCATGGAGTTTCCTCTCTGCCTGGTTAATTCTACCCAGTTTGCTAAAATTAAGTGATCATATATTAATTTCTCTGCTTGTTCACTTGGACAGCCTGCTGCACTGGCAGACCTGAAGGATAATATTTGTTAAATGTTACTGACATGAAAATGATTTATAAACATGAAATAACAAACTGTAATATCTCATTAAGGAAATGTTTCACCATCTTGGATAAATATATAATTAAATAATCATTATGTTAGTGTAACTATTTTAGTTCAGGTTCTGTTCTTTTTCCTACCAAATCTGATCAATGAAATGAACCAAGCTGTCACCAGATAAAGTTATACAAAGTCACATAAATTTTTCATTTTTAAAGATGACAGAGTTCAGAGAAAGTGTTTTGTGTACTGAGTAGCATTTTATATGCAAGGAAGTAGACAAAAAGACAAAATTTTTTGCTTTTGGCAAGGTAACACAGAGACTTTGTGGTTGCTGTTCCAGCTTTAAAAAGAGAATGGAAGAAGATTGATGTCTTGATGAATATTAATTGATGCCTTTCCACAATTTTTCTATAAAACATGCTATTTCCTAAAACCAGTAATGAACTTTAGGGCTGTTGTCTTGGTACTGTTATAAAGAACTTTTGATTCCCAATCTTTCATCAGTATTTCTAGCAGGATGGGTGGTTTTTGTGAAGGGAAAAATTGCTCTTAGGGTAGGAAGATTTGGCATCTGAGTTCACAAGGTGAATTCCATCTGATTTACTGTCCAGGAGTTTCTGATGACCTGTGGGTAAGTGGAAGGTCATATTTGTATTGTGTTTTTTTATTTATGTTCTACAGCAGAACTTGTTTTTAGTTAATGGCTTCATGGGCAGCTTCAGTGGAGAGATCCCAGGACACAGTCCCTGAATTTGAGCACTGGGGCTCATCAAGGCAGCAGTGATCCTGCCTGAACTATTCACTAGGGCAAAAGTTCTGGTGGTCCAAAGCTCTGGTGACCCAAAAAATACCCAGATATTTGCACCAGGCACTGCCCTTGGCTGCCTGCACCAGAGGGAGCAGGAACCTTTGTGCAAGGGGATTTTCCAGGGTGATTTAAGCATTTTTACTGCTCAGCCTTATAAAATTACATTTAAATGTCTTTAGCTTTTCCTGAATGCATGTAGATTTCTCCCCGTTCCTTCCTCAAAATAAAAGAAACCTGACATGATTCTTTCTCTCCTGTCAGTGTGCTGCCTGTTTCTCTCACTTTCTTCCCTCCCTATACCTACTTTATCTTTTGTTCTCCCAGTCATGTAATTTACTTTCCCAGTAGCTGAGAAACAGGAGTTACAATACATACACTATGAAATTCTTTAACCAGAAAATTCAATGGAAAATCTCAGTAATCCTTCACAAGTTATCACACATGAAAAAATAGTGCATAGTTTTATTAAACATGGGGTAAAGTACTTGGCATGTGGCAGTCAATACATTGATGGAAAAGGGTTTTTACCCAACTTGTAAAAAAGTTGAATAATGTGAATTATGTGTTCCTAACACATAAAAGAAAAAACTACTTTTCCTTCCTTCAGTGATGACAGTGGATGCTCTTTGTATAAGTTGCATTTCTCAAAGACCAAGGAAAGGCAATTTCTGCTTTAGCATCATCAGGATCAAAACATCATCTATAATTTCTTGGTGTGTAAGGCAGTTTTGACAAGTACAGACCTGACAGTCAATGGTCAGAACACATTTAATACATCTTTCATGTGCTGAAGTTAGTAGGTCTAAGGTCTCCCTGGGGTAATATGATGTAAAAGATGTTCATGGCACTAATTTACTCACAGACCATTAGCTCTCTGTAGATGCAAGACTCTATAGACCTATGTGGAAGGAACATACTCTTCATATCTCATATTATACTGCAATCCTTCATTTTCTTTATGCAATTTCCTGCAGCTGTCCTGTTGGTCATATGGGATGCAATGAAGGGTAGACCTCAGCAAGCCATAACTCTGAGTAATGGGTCTTCTTATTTTGCACTAAATATTTTGAGTGTTTCATTCCTTAAGCAAAGAGGGGAGATGAAATTTTAAATGTAAAAATGATTTGTTGTAGTCAGTTTTGACAAACAGTATTCTCCAGTGTTTCAGTGCTTTAAAGGAATTGGCACAGAAAAATGAAATGTGAACTGTCTTTATGGAGCTTTTTTTTATAGTCTTCTTGCCTCTGTTTTCCAATTTTAATAAGGTGCCTGTAAAAAATGAATAATGAAGCAATATATAAACAATGTTACGAAGGCAGCATTTCCTCATTAGGTTGAGCACCCTACTCTTTTATAGATAGATTTTTTTTTTAATGTTCTGAAGGTAAATTTGGGACAAAATGCCAAGAATCTATAGAATGATGTGCATTGATGGAGAATTAATGTCACACAGCAAATTGTGTTGCCATTTGAATAGTTTATCATGCAATTCAGTGCCAGCAGATTTAACAAACGTGTCAGCCATCATTATTCAAGCATCCAAAAGGTCATTCTCCTATCCCAGCAGGGCTGTCCAGTAGCTTACAGCATGCACATAACAAAAGATGATGTGTGGGATCTCCAGTGATCTTTTTTGATCAAGAATCAATTAAAAGAAGTTGCTGTTAATGTGACACTAGATACAGACAAAGTGTGATGCATTTGACAGCCACTAATTACAGCAGGCAGCTAAAAGAGCTCTGTAGAGATACGGGGACAGAAATGGCTAAATTAGTAAACTGTGTTGACACAATCACTCAGTATTTTTTGATGTGGGAGCACAGCATATTCCCAGGTCTGTTGAACCAGACAGGCATGAGTTACTGAAACTTTATGAAAATGAAGCAGAGAATATGATTTTTTTTCTTTTTTTTTTTTTAATTTTAATTTTACAATTAGAGTAGCTCAAAACTAATTATCCCAGCAAACTGGAAGGAGCAAGCTGTCCCAGCAGGGGAAGTTTGCACTTGTTGGTGGTGCTGCCTGAGTTTAAAAGCAACCTCAAACAAGATGTTTTTTAACCTGGGGATGCCACCAAGAAAAGGTGCCTGTTCTTTAAAGCAAATGCATCCTGACTTCTGTACCCACTCCCTCACTCCTTGTGGAACCCAGTGGGAATGCTGCATCACCTTGCTTTAGAGCAGGAATTAAAGAAATGTAAATCTGGGGTAATTCTGCCCAGCTGGATCTCACTCCAGAGCTCAGAGCTCCCTCAGCATATGCCCTTCTTTGGGACAGTGTCCAAGAACAGCCGTGTTCAGATGCCTGGGGTGGAGGCAGGAGCTTTCTTTTGTTGTCTTTTTTTTTCCTCTCCTCCTTTGATGGCTTATGAAAAGTGCCAAATGATCTTGTTGTGTTTTGGGTGATTTGGTGTGTGTTTCATTTGGAGCTGTGTATGCCCACAGGAGGTTAACTGGTGCCTTGTAAGATGGATCCTGATAAAAACCTAACCCAGCTGTGCCACTGTTTTGAAACTGAATTCTGGATGAGAATCCCAGGGTGTCTTATCTCCTGCTTTGCTAGAACACTTGTGAACATATTTTTTTAAATAACTCATGGATTTTATGAGACTGAAATTTTATTCTTCACCACATCATGAAATTTCCTTACATTTTCTTAGCAAGCATTTTTACAGCCTTGGACTTCTAATTGGGAAAATTGGGACTCCTTTAATGCCAGGGCTGTATTTCAGCTAATGGAAGAACCTGACACAGCACTGAGGTCAGCACTTTTAGCATGTTTATCATACTGTTTTCAACCTCAGGTTACACTCAAATCTTCCTCTTCTTTCCCTTGGTCAGACTTGCCACATCAAATTGGGTTTTTTTTCCTTTTCTCTGGAGTCTGACCATGCCTAATTTTCCTCTGCTGGGCACTTAATGTCTCTCACAGTGACATGCCCTCTGCCTAATTATTAGCTTGACTCCAGCCTCACCTTGTCTGCTGTAAGGTTATTTCTGGTTCCTCTGTGTCCCATGGCCCCCAGTTCTCCCCAGAACAAAGGGACACCTAACAGCAAGCTCTTTCTTTATCCAAATGTTTGAATTTTTCCTATCTGCTGTACAATTCCCAAGCTTGTCATTTTTTGAGTATTGTATCCTCTTCCCCATGCTGGGTGAATGGAGATTATCATGGGAATAATGCTTTCTTCTGTCCCATAAATAACAGCTGGAGTTTTTTGTAAGGTTTATAACAAACTGGCTGCCTGTGTCTGAGGTCAGGTTTTCATTAGGTTTCATTTTCCTAAATTATCAACTAAATCATCTCTTATTGAGCTGAGCATGAATTAGCAGCATAAATTTATATAAATCAGCATTGCAAAGGTTATTCCAAAGGGTTCCTTCAGGATCAAGGTAACCCCTGAACAACTGTGCATCACAATTCCTTGCTGAAATTCCAGTGCTGCTAGCAGAGCTTTACCAATAAGGAGGAAAGACACAGACCAGTGGTGTTAATAAAAATATAAATGGTTTTCAGCCCAGCACCGTGTGTGAACCAAAGCTGAGGATTGAATCACAAATTCATACTGTAAAAGATCAGAAGGAAACATCATAATCCAATTTGATTTTCTGTCCACAGACCTTCACCCAATCAATCCTGTGGTATAAAGCTGCTGTTTCTAACCTAGAAAAACCCAAGTTATTAGGCTGTGTTGCTGTTGCAGACTGAAGCCCATTTTTTTTTTCTATCCTAGGAAATGATTCTATAATTTCTGAAGAAATGAAAGTATCTCACTAGTTGATTGTTAAATTGTTCAACAAATTGAACATGCTTTGAGCTTGAAATGTGAGATACCCCAGAAGAAGTGGGAAGGTGGAATGCAGATTATAGTAGTAATCTTTGACCAGGAATTTACCTTTCTCACTTACACTGAGCCAAAAGCAAGCTGAAACCTCTGCATGCACTTTCATTTCTGCATTAAATATGAGTCTGAGAAGCCTTCACTATATTTTTCTCCATTTCTCACAAATGGGATATACATAAAATGCCTTCTTCTTTCTATTTCGATGTAAAGAGCTCTTGCTATACATTTCATTTTTCTTTCCAATACAAAATAATCTCTCCATCTCTTGAAGTTTGCAGTTTTGTGGAGTTCAGGGATAGTTTATCCATATGATTATTTCCCTTTGCATTGAGTGAGCTCTGAGTGTGGTGTTCTCTGACATTTTCCCCTTACCATAGACTGTTCTGTATCTCTTAAAGTCAGTGAGCCATTCTGGGACTGATGTGACAAGACATGACAGGAAATTCCACTGAATAAAACAAATTATACACTAGAGATGTGCTGAACTGACTGAAAACAATTTGGACACCAGGGGCAATGGAAGGTGCTGAGAAAGCTGAGAGTAATGAAATTTTCCTTTGCACTGTATTTAAAGTATTTTGATGCACAACTTGGTGTAAATGAGTGATTGTGAGTTCTTTGGATTGTGGCCCTTCAGGTTCCTTGCTCCAAAGGAGCACATATGAATGGGAGTGAGCCACATCCATTAATTAATTGTAGCTGATAACGATTTGTGATGATTTAGACTCTTATTGGAAAATTTGTATATTCAAGTCTTCAATTTGTGCTTTGCTGAATAACATTTATGAAGAGAATGGGTGATGTTTGTACCCAGGTTTTAATTCACAGTGTAATCAAGCAATCACATGCTTGTGTTGCAAAGCAAATTGTCCAACACTTGTAATGTGATCAATGGAAGGATTTTGCTGAAAGTGATTTTATTGTAAATAGTGAGGAAGAATTTCTATTACATGCAACAATGAAAGACATAGTTGATGTGGGAAAGTATTTAAATACCCCCAATAGGGAATAGGAAGAAAACTATTAAATGAATTAGGATTGTTTGTCATTTATGTCTTCCAACTTCAACAATTAGGAAAAATTGACTCGACTCGTCTTTGGCGTCTGTCAGTTTTAAATCACCGTGCGTAGGCTCCTTTTGTGAGGCACTTTGTAAGTGAGACACAGGTGATGAGTTATTGCCAATAAACCAGGATTGCCATTTGGGCTGTACAGTAACAAAACATAAATTTTGCTTAATGTGCCTTTAAGAATGTGAGCTGAGTGGATGTGCTGCTGGCAGTGAGTAATGATTCACAGCACCGGGATGGGATCCGTTTGTCTGTCTCATCCTGTCATGTAAATGTTTCAAACAACCCCCAGCAGTAATGCAGCAATCTGGCAGCAATCTGCACTGAGCTCTGAGAGTCAAAGTGGAGACTCTGCTTCCCCTGGTACCCTTTGGATGACTGATGTGGAAGCAGAGCAGCCTTTGTGGAGCCAGGCAATCTTGTAGCCACTGGCAATCGGTCAGTGCTGCTGGGAATGGTGATGGAAAAGAGAGAGGTGAAGATATTTAAGCTTTATTTGAGGCATTTTCCAATAGTGTGCTGAAATTAATCCCTAGAATAATACAAATGTTTCAAGTGACACCCAGGGAATGTTATTTGAGCTTGATGCTGACACCTGTTCAGAAGGAAATGTCAGGAAAACATTTAGGCAACAGCAGATCAAGCTTTGTGATTTGGAGTTTAATTAATACTTGAGATTTCTGCTCTGCACTGGTAGAAATCAGCAATGACCATTATGAACCTGCAGAATTCCTCCCTTGAAAGTCAGATTGGAATATTGTAATCATTCCTGCCTTGGTTTTCCTGTGTGTATTGCCAGGAAACTGTTCCTAGTAAGGCTGGGTTTACGCTGGGATTTGACCTGCCAGTCTTAGTGGAACTGCTGAGTTTGATGACAGAGATCCTGTTTGAGAGGCTCTACCAGCATCAATTCAGACTCCTCATAATTACCCATTAATTCAGTGCTTTGGTATTTATTACAGTATTCCTTAGACTGCTTCATGTGAAATTCAGTAAAACCAACAGATTGAAATACACTATTGCATATGGTGCTGTAATATTTAGGTTCTAATTGCATTTCTGAGAAAAAGTACAAACTTAAGTGCTCGTCTCAATGGAAATATGAAGTAGATTGCAACCTTGAATGAACTGCAAAGCAGCTGAATAGATATTCTTACAAAATACAGAGATATTATTGTTTATGCATATGAGTATATCAACATGTGCAAATTATGCTGGTAGCACCAATTATTGTATTTATAGACAGATTTTCAAAGGTGTATCCTTGGAGGTCCAAGGAGCAGGCCCAGGAGAACAATGGAAGAGATGATGCAGCCTCTTGCTGTGGTCAGTACCAGATGCTTCATGAACAGCACAGCTTTTAATAGCAGTGTTTTACTATCACTGATGGTCAATCAAATTCAGAATTCACACATGAATAATTTTATACCTTACTCTGTGGTAAGAAGGAGCTCTGGTAATTTTCCCAGTCATTGAAATTATTTCTTTTTCCTAATCAGAATCATCAAAATCTGTTTCTTTTGTCTCTGTAACAATTTTGCCTGGGCAGTACAGACATAGATGTATTCCCAAAACACAATGATTCATTTTTATTAAATTGTTCATGTTTTTGGCTTTACTTGCAGTTGAAGAGTGTCAAATTTTGTGAAGTTGGTAAAAATACTGGTGGCCCTGTATGTGCCATTTTAACAGTGCTGGGCATGCTTTCCCTCCCACTCTGCATTCTGGGAACGAGCTGCTGGTTGTGAGCAAAATTGTCAGCTTTTGCAAATTAGAAACCAGCTCCAGCCATCCACAAATGACAGAGAGATTTCTGAACATCTTTAGCAGGGAAGACAAAAAGAGAAGGGTTTGGGTGTATATGTGTGTGTAGTGTGTACATCCACAGAGTGAAGAACACTGCTGCAAGTGGGTGTTTGCACTTCTCAGGGGATTTAAAACACCAGACACTGAGCACAGGAATATACTTCGTGTGCCAGGAAACAAATCTATATTAGCAACTGCAGAAAAATCAGTAGAATGTACATTTCTGATTTGATAAAAAACTCTTAAGGCAGAGTGCATGTGAAAAGTATTTGCATCTTTGTAAATTAGATATTGGAAATAATTTTTTCACAGACTAAAATTTTTTTTTTTCTGCTCCTCCAGTAATTAGATTTGTAAGTAAGCTACAGAGTTTTTTTGTTTTGTTTTAAGGGAAAGAACTTGTTTTGTATCTTCCAAGAATGAAAGGAGGAAACAACTATTGCAAGGCAAATGGCAGAACACAAGATATTTGTTCATAGCAGGTTTAGTAAATAATGTTTCTGTGGCCAAGAGCTCTGTATAAAGGAAATATTTAACATTTTTGCTGCTGTTAGAATGTAACTTTTAAATATGTAATGGGGGTTCTTCTTCTGTTTTATAATCAACTTTTACATCAAGTGTATTTATACTTGTGCCTGCTATTGCTGAGAGCCCATGCCAGATTCTCAGGATTGTCCTGAACCACTTGATTTTCTTTGGCAGTTTGTTCTGTTGAATTCTATCTGGGGGCAGCATCTGTATGCAATTCATATTTTGGGGTAACTAAATAGCAAACAGTCATAAAACACTGTCCTCTAGCTCTCCAGAATTACTTTTTAAACATTTAAATAAAAGGAATAACCTTAAATGCTGATATTAATTCACAGTGTAGTTTAACACCCAATAATAAATGCCAAGTGTTAATAGTAAATCTATTGAGACATACTTTGTCATCTAAATACCTTTGACTACCACAAGGTCTTTCAATATAATTAGTAGAGAATATTGAGCCCAGCCAGAAATATGGGATTCATCACTAAATTCAGAGGCTTCTTTATCTCTGGGAGTCTAATCATGTGTGCAGACAAATTGTTAATGGCATGGGCTTTATTGCTCTTAGATTTCCTCTATTTGAAATGGAATAGCCTGCTTTGTGAGAAATAATTAGGTTTCATTGTTCTACCTGCATCAAGTCTTGTTGATAATCTTATGGTTTTTAGCAATTCAGATTCAGAGAGCAGTTGGTGGTGGTGGTGATGATGTTTCATTTTAAATCACAAAGTATTGTTATTTTTCCTCCTTCCTCCTTTATATTTTCTTCCCTTTCCTGTGCCAGTATTAGATGCAATATTACTAAATTTCAATGGCTGAATGTCAATAATTAACAAATGAAAACCACTTGGGTTTGCAATAAGCAGATTTGAGAATGGTTGGCACACACTGCAATGTTTTGTAGGGCACCTCACCTATGCCTGTGCAATCAGAAATGTAAAGCCTCAAGGCAATGACAGCCTATTGACAGCCTATTACATAAACATATATACAATTCTCAGTGATTTGCAAACTCATTGTTTGACCTTGTTTTTTTCGGCTGGGTGAGTTCTGATTATGGTTAAGGATTAATTAGCCTTCTGGTACTTGCTCACGTAGAAGAAAGAATTGCTTATCTGTAGCAAGGGTCATTTGCTGTGACTTGAAGTCTCTGGAGAAACTCCTCTCATGTTTTTCAGTTTTAGGAAGTACCAGAATTAATATAAGCTGAGGTTTTATATGAAACCAAGGGACTGTGTGTCAGGGACATTTAACAGATTTGTTGCTTGTAGCTCCAAAAGAGGGATCTTGGCTCTTTTGGCATAAGTACCAGGTCTCTTGTTGACTAATGCATTTCAAAATGATTTTTAGAATGAGATTCTTGTCCCAAATGCACAGTAGGAAAAAATACCAATCTGACTGAGAAGTCACTGTGAGATACATTTCTCTGTTCACAGGGTGGAAGACTATATATCTTTTGTCCAGGTCTGCTTTTCACATTTCCCAACACATTCCTAAGAGATTTCCAAAATTGTCCACTGGCACTGCAGTGTGTGCATTCTCCACTGTCAGGGTATTCTGGCTTGGAGAATTTGAAAGCCCCATGAAAATACCTAATATTTTTTTCATTTCTTATACCAAAGCAAATTCTTTGAGAATTTTTAATTGTTCACCCTTTATTAGTATGTCCTGATACTGGTCTAACCATACCTCAAACCTGTTGACCAATTCTCAATTAAATTCTAATTTAGATGTATTTTCATCCTAAAACCAGGACACTGCAAACACTTGTGGGAGTTATTTAAGAAGCAACTCCAGAGGGGGTGTTTCAGTCACTAGACTTGTGGGAAGGTTTTCCCTATTCTAATGCCTGTAGTGTAGACACTGATATCTACTTACAAATACCTTCATTAAGTTCCTACTTTGCTTGGAAGATGGGGAGCATTAAAACATCACAATGAGAACTGTTTGTTGTGAAATATTGGGTATTGACTGCATGAAATGCAGAACTCTGAGTACTATGAGTGGACTTTAAAATCCCTTGCCCAGCACAAACAGATTCTAATCTATTTTTGCAGTACAGTCCCTGTGCTCCTGAAGTGCTGCTTTTTCCATGACACAGATCCATCTCAAACCCAAGGCTCTTTGGGATCCTCAAGAGAAGTGATGTTTTGCCTGCATCTCCTCAGCTAAAGCGTGGTTGATGTGATGCCTGCACAGTGTATAATGGCTGAATCGGGACTTCTGAAATTTATACAATATTTCAGTAGATAGAGCACTCATCCAGGCTTGCAAGACTGAAATTCTGGCTCTTTGTAGCCTCAGGGAGATCAAATTCATACCTTTCATTTCTCATTAAAGTGCCCTAGGTAGGCAGCACAGAGGGCATTGTCCACTCCAGTTACATCTCTGTCATTCTGCTAAAAACCCTGCAGGTCCTTGGGCTGAACAGACACAGTATGTCTCTGCTTCAGTCACCAAGGCAGCCTGGGTCAGCAGAGATCTTGGCCCAGTTACTAATCCAAGTTCAAAGTGCCTTTGGGCAAAGCACTCCGTGTAAAATTATGAGCAGTCGCCAGGAGAGGGATCAGCCCCATCCCCCTTTTCCCTCTTGTCCTAAATTGCTGTTTTCACTCCTGGACTTCAGATTGTGCTGCCCTGCTTTGGTTCCAGTTGCAGAGGTTTTCCATGGGGCTGTGGAGTGTGGAGAGTGCTTCTGGCTGAGGACAGGTGGCTGCAGCATTGCAGAAAAGACGAGAGTTTGAACCATTCCCTGCTGAGAGTTCTCCAGAAGATTCACCTCTTTCTCCATGGTGTATGAAAGAGGAGTGACTCATATTGCTTCCTTCCATTATGCTGGGGTTTTTTATAGGAATGACCCTCTCTCACTTTTTTGAAAGGAATGATTTCAGTGCATAAATGTAGTAGCAGATTATTTTGGGACTGGCTGCAGCAATATAAGCAGTAACCACCACGCTGCCTTTCTGTGTTGTTACCTTTCCTCTGTAAGAGATTATTGCCTGCCAAGCAGACATCCCTACTCCCTGTCAAACCACAGCCAGCCTGGTTAGCCTGTACCAGCATTAAAAGAGTTTTAAACGAATCTGATGGACTTGTTATTAAACTGGCTTTGTAACATTCACCCAGGCTGACAAAAGGGCTCTCTCTGAAGCAGAGGCAATGTGGAGCAGTAAGTTCTGCCAGGTTTCAGCCTGTCTGCTGGCTCCCTAAATCATGGACCTGTTGGAACTCAGAGTTCCTGTCTGACTCCTGCAGCCCACGGGGAGCTGGGATTTATGGCACTCTGCTCCAGCATCCCCCTGAGCTGCTGGAGGGTGTGAGGTTCTGTGAATCCTCACAGAGCGCCCAATTTCCCTCCTGTGCTGCCAAAAAACACCTCTTAAAATGTCACAAGCTGCAGTTTGGAAGTCAGGTGCTTAAGATTGGAGTTGTTCCAGGTGTGGAAGTGCTCAGGTATTTTTGTATATTCAGATCCTTGTGGTTTCCCCGTCATTTGGTGCATTTATCATATAGTGTTTAGTAAAAACAATGAAGAAAAGGACCAAACAAATAGGGTTGTTCAGTCCCACCAGTATGATGGAACAGTTAAATTAATGGCTAAATCTAATTAGGAAATGAAAAATTACAGCTTGTCTGCTGCCAATACTAAAGCAAATGGACTGTGAGATAGAGCTATGGTTACACTCCAAAATTATCTTCCCATTGTTGAATCTTAAGGTGGCTTTGCTGCCTGCACTTGGAAATAAAATAATCCTAGCAATTATGGTTTGCAATTTGTGAGTGGTTTGAAATGTAGGGGCTTTTACTATAATAAATGGATTATTGTATGTTGACAAAGTACAGGTTTAATTAACAGTGACAGATAAAGCTATTGCATTTAGAAGCTGTTTATATTAGAAATTACCTGATAAAAAGGGGGGTTTCAACATTCTAAATACTCAGTTATGCATTACCATCTTGATCTGCTCCCATATGTATTCAGCATTGCATGGATGCTGCTTGGAATCACAGCAAGTTTTTCTGAGACATCAGACTGTCATAATAACTGATAGATCAGTGGCTTGATTTACATATTTATTACGGAGCAACTGCTTATTTTCATCAACATAACTTAGATCTTATGCATCCTTTGTCTAAAGTTAATTTGAAAATATTAATTTTCCAGTGACAGCTCTGTCTCCTTCCTGGTTAATCCCTTAATTTACCATCTACCTAGGAGTGACATTTAGTAAAATGAATGAGAAATGCTAACTTCAGGATGTCATTGTCCTTACTGACTAAGAGCAAACAGGCAGCCCCAGAGAGGTTTGGGTATCTGTACAAAATATATCAATCACAAAAACAAAAGCTAATTGCTTTCTATTTTTATTCCTTTACATAAGAACATAACTTTAAAAATATCTCCTTCTTTAGTTTATTAATTTTAGGAAGCCTAAATCCACATATTTTTAGAAAAAAATAATCCTCAAAAGGAAAAAAAAAAGTGCCATCTGTCAGAACTAGGAATGTTGTTTTACTCTGCACATTTTGTTTTCAGCATCATATTCAGCATCATCTGGATCACAGTGTCTTAATCCTTCAGCACAGGAATTTACACAGGGGCACTCTTGGATCACAGGGAAAATAACCACTGAAGTATTTTAATGATTAGAAAATGTTTGTGTTTCTCTATTTTGTTAATTCTCAACTTTTCCTTAAATTTACCCATTTCTGCAATTCAAGGTAGCAAAGATGTTCTGAGGAACACAGACAAGCTGAGAAGAAGGAAATTGCTGAAAGGGAGTGACTCCCTGCTTTCTTTATTGTTGCACCTTGTATGGCAGAGCTGAATGGACAAGGTAGGCAGAAAAATAGAGGAATTACAATGAGGAGATTAAGAAATTGGAGTATAAAAGGACAGAGGGAGGAGTGGACAAGGTAAGAAGCATGGCACAGGCAAAAGATCACAGTCCTGGGGATTTTGGTACTTGGAAGTGTTGGCAGGTACTCAAACCCTTGGCAACATGTTTAGACATCTTAAAAATTAGAAAAACTTTATAAAGTCACTGGAAGTTCTGCACATTACCTAAGGGAATCTCCACCAGCATCTCCCAGCTTCTCCTGGGTCAGCCCTGGGCAGCCTCAGTGCTGCTCATGAGGATTTTACTGGTGGGACCCTAAGAGCTAGTTTGTTTGGTAAATGGATTTTAAGAATGAAAACGAGATTTTTGGGTTTGTTTTGTTTTGTTTTCATATGCCATCAGTTTAGCACACACATCAAGTGTGTGCTGATAGGGACAGTGAACATGATTTTAGCCTCCAGCCTGTTACTAACTTTAGTTTGGTAGAGGTTCAATCTAGTTCACTTACTTAGCTTGGCTCTGTTGCATGACTAAAGATCTAAGAGAAAAATGCTTAAAGTCCCAGCATCTGTTAATTTAAGCTATTTAAAGTACAAATGAATCAGAGGAAAGAATTCTTTAAAACCAGTTTCTTAGAGGGTTTGCTCCACTCACTCTGTGTGTCTATGCTGAAAATCACAGGAAATGTTTTAAAATTCCAAGTTGTTAGAAAAATGATTTTCAAGTCAACAATTTTCATGTCTCCCATAATACATTAATGTGCTCCACTGGTGGGAAGGTGCAGTGGTGAGCCTGTAAGTGCCTGTGAGGTATCATTCTTCCTCAGAAAAAAAACCCCAATGGCTGCTTAAAATTGTTTTACATCATGACTGCTACACAGGCAGTTAAAGCCTCCCTGAAAATGCACTGCTTCTGGAGTTTGTAGACACTACAGGAAATTTAATTGAAGCAGTTTGGGTGGTGTTATAGGACATAAAATCAGAGATGTTCCTTACTCTTATTACATACTTAAAAATATTATCTTAGAGTGTTCCCTAATAGTTTCTTATAATTTTGTCTTGGTTTTAAAAAGCAACGTCTTTGAGTACAAATAGATGAAAATTCCCTTGGTAACTAGGGTAATTACAGAGATTTTCAATTACCAAACTGCACGTTCACTGACTTTTCATTTATATCTTTCTCTTAAAATGAAGTTGTATTACAAGATGAAGTAGATGCATCCTCTGTTTTGGCTTCTCTTCATGTTCTTCAGAATTTGTTTTTCCTTTGGGTGCTTTTCTGTTGGCTCTCTGCTTATTTTTTTTCCCTAAGTGTTCCATACTGTGAGAACAAACACACCATGACTGCATTCTCCTTATCCAACCCTCACCACTGTCTTTCACTGTATCTATGTGATGTGGATGTTTCTTTCCATTTTGGATAAGGACATGCATTTTTATTTGTGTATGTATTCACAAACACATACTCAGAATTATACACATACATTATGTTTTCTTGTCTACACAAATCTATAGCCTTGCACATTTTACAGCAGCAGAAATTCAAGATAAGCCCCTCCACAGTAGGTTAATGTGAGCTGAAGAAGCTGAAATAATTGCCACAGATACACTTTCAAAATTAATTTTATTGAGCTGCATGCATTTGGTGAATACTCTGTAATAAGAGGAGTTCCACATTAAGCCAAATGAACTGATTATGAAAATTGGAGGATAAAAAAAATGCTAAATTTGCAGTGTTGACAAACTGATGGTACTGATAAAAAAAAAAGCTGAAAATGTTGGGGGCTAAATTCAGGGATTGTGTGAAAAGCACCTTGTTATAGCCCAATCTTTTCAAAATTTACTAATGCACTTTCAAGCATGTTTTTCAATTAGCTAAATATCACAGCTGCATCTTGCACCTCAGGAAGTCAGTGTTAGCTCTGCTTCCATGCTGGGAGGCCAGAGGGCTTTGCTGCAGAAGGGAGAGGAAACCAACACAAAGCTTTAAGGAGAAACAGTTGATTGCTATTTTTTTTCTTCTTTTTTTAAAAAAAAAATTAAAATTTTTTGTTTGCTACCCTTCCTCCATCTTTCTGGGCATGCAAATAACACCAATTTACATTAAAAATTTGTGCAGATAATTTTTACTTCTTCTTATGTCACCATTAAATGTGACTCTCTGTGATTTACCGTTGCTGTTTTAATCTCACATTAATGAGGCTGATTGTAATTATCTGTCTTTTTAATTGAAATAAAGGAGGAAAGAGAGGTTTTCTGAATTTGTTACTTGCAGAAATATTTCTACACTGGTTTTGAAGCAAACATCTTGCTGTGGTGAGTGGAACTGGAGGACAAAACAGCCCCATGTAACTGCACAGTTTGTTATATAGTTGGAAATCTCAGTGGGGGCATGGCCCTGAAAAAAATTTGCAGCTTTCTACCTGTGTTACAGTAGAAGAAATAATCTGTGGGACTACCAAAGTACAGGATAAAGGGGTTTTTTTTGAGCAGAATTATTTAGTTAGCCTTGCTTTACTTTTTTTGTGGTGGTACACAATGCCTGGTTTTATGTTATTATATTTATAATGTGCAGTTATGATTGTCTTTAAAAGCTGTGGGGTGTGAAATAGGAATATATGTATTTTTTACATTAAGAGGTTCAGAATTGCCTTTCCTGAGAAAACTGTCAGTGATGCTGGAGAGTATCAAAGTCAGTGTGAAGCTGTTATGCTAAAAACTTACTTTTCATTCAATTTCTCTGCCTCTGCATTTGAAATCTTGATAAAGGGTGAAAGTTTAGAGGTGACTGATGCAGTTATGAATGCAGTGACTGTTTAGCTAATTGGCAGCACTTTGAATAAAGGTACCATTTATAAATTATTCATTGATATATATTCCATGATTAATAGGTGGAGCTTGGTTCTTCAGCCCATGGAAAAGCATATTCAAATTGTTTCAGTAAATCCCTAACAGATGCTGCTCTAACAAATTGTTATAAAACACATTATGATGTGTAGATATAACTGAAGCAATATATATCATTTCACTGTTATTCAGTGTCACTGTCTTCTTATATAATTTTTCACATCACTGTGCCACTGAATAAAGCAGGTTTTTTTTTCCCCTAATGAGGAATAAAATATCCTATTTGTGAAATGCCAACTCCATTAAAATCACTGGTGAAATTTCCACTGGCATTACATGTTCAAGAGCACAATTCAAATTTCAGTGCTTTAAATTGTGTCCTGATGTCAGTCTAAAAAAATGTTTACAGATAGAGTAATAATGTTGTGGTTAATGTATATCAAAGTTACTTCTTCATTGTTCCCAAGCCACTTCTTTGAAGGGAGAACTTAAGTTTTCACTGGAAGTTCAAATCTTGGTTGTACTCATTGAAACTTTCCTCCTTTTTTCTTGTGAAGAATCATCTTTTGTGAGTCTCTGAAGTCACTACAGGCTTTCTTGCTCCTCCATCAGTGAGACATGATGCTGGACAGTATTTTCTGCTTTTGTCAGTCTCTATCTTTTCTCACAGCCCCCCAGGCTCACTGCTGCTCTCTCTAAAGGGGTCTCATCCCTCAGATTTGTGCACTGTACTGTGTTTTCCAGTCTCCCACTGAGGAAATATTCACATCCATAAGATGCAGGGATGGCAGCAGGATGAGATCTTGGTTTAGAAATTCTCATTACTGTGGTTAAAATCTGTTTTAACACACGGAGAATCCAGAAGTCAGAGATATTTTGGATTATTTTCACATGAATCTTCAGTTGTCAAGGGTGCTGAATTAACCTATGACTCAGAGAACATGAAAATGTTGCAGTTCAAATAGTTGTACAGAGTTGTTGTATGGATTAATATATTTGAACTTTTCAAGGGTCTCACAGGTTATTGACAGGCACATCCAGGGAATTTAGAAAAACAAATGGTCAATATTTACAGGAGAGACTAAAACAAGGTGATTAGGAAAACAAAAAACATGATAGAAAATACAGATTGCCTGTGGAAAAATGACTGTGGAGCAGGTGGGGAGAAAATGACAATGTGCCATTGAAACAAAAGCTCAGGCTCCTGCTGTGGTTTGGGGGTGGTTGCTGTTTTTTGGAGGTGTGGGCAGTGATGTGCAGCCTCCCTGCTGGACACCACCACATTTACTGAGAGGAGATTCATGTCATCAGCTCCACAGACAAAACCAGACATTAACCTGAGAATCTGGAGCAGCCTGTGCAAAGATATAATACACATTGAATGATCCTTCCCCAGAATTTCTCTTCACAGCTTTCAAATGCATCATTGACTTGCTAAACTCATCATTAGGAGCACACTTGCAGACCAGCACCTACCAGGGGAAGGCAGCCCTTGTGGAACAACCAGTGTGGCATCTGCAAATGCATTTCTTGTAAGAAATAGTTTCCCACCCCACAACTATCCCAATTCATGGGTTTTCTCTCTCTCTCTCTCTGTCAGTCTCAGACTCCAACATATTTCATCCCGTGCACCAAATGTCCCCAGGGAAAGTGTGGGTGAAAAGAATCCTCCAACACTAAAATGAATTCATACAGGCAGTTGGTGAAAAAATATGAAAATCATGTTTTCCCCAAGACAAGAACTCCATTTCCAACCTCTCTTACAAATCCTTAGGGAATGTCTACAAAATACCTTCAAGAGGCTGTGTTGGGGGAATAAGACACATCAGTTGGACACTAAACCCAGAGCCTCCACAGAGGTTTTATTGCACATTATAATTCTGATTTCCATTAGTTTCTTGTATTCCAGAGGCAACAATTCCCTGCCTTATTCCCCTGTCCTGTTGTCCTGATCATCTTGTTTTAGTCACTTCTGTGAATACTGAACATCTCTCTTTTTCTGAATTCCTTAAACAGCTTAGATGAATGTGAACAATTTGTCTTAACCTGCTCGAAGGTTGCTGCACCCATACCAAAACTAAAAGAAAGCTTCTTTACAAATCTCATTTCTTTTTTTTTTCTCACAACCACATTACCTGTTCTAATGAAACTCTTGTTGCATCCCTTATTTCACTTATACCCTTAGAGGGTGTTGAATAAAGAAGCAATAATATCACATCCTGGGGAAGAGAACAAAAAGAACAGTGAGCCCGTTTTGCTTCTTTCAGCACGTATATATATATATATATATATATATATAAAATGGATTTTTATATTATATTATATATTAATGTATAATGTATTTTCAGTGGCCAAATGGAAATGCAGGTGGTTAAGCCCAGAGCTCATGGCTGAAAAGCTCCAGTTTTGTTTTTGTGAGTACATTGCATGTGGACAAACACCAGTCACTTTCAGCTGCATTAGTGAAAGCACTTTTTTGTTAAAATCCAGGAAAAGGGTGCCCAGAAATGGCTGATACTGTGTGGGTTTGGGTACTGAAGGCATTGCTCTTCTCCAAATGCTGCAGCTGCTCACTGAAAACCTTGGGGCGTCTGTGCTGTGACTCAGCATCTCTTTATTTTTTGGGTCTTAATTTCTGAAATTATGTTGATAACTCTATCAAAAAAGAGGTGGTTACACAACAATCTAGTGCATTTTCAAAGACAACAGCTAAATGCTTATTTTTAAAATGTAAGAGAAATATTTTTCAGTAATTCATAGTGTTAAATAATGAGCTTATTTCAGGATCTTTTTTTTTTTAGATGTAATAGGGTAAAATCCCTTGGTTTATTCAAAGGTCTGAACTCAGTAAATTATATATATATATATATATATATATATATATATATATAAATCATAACTGCCTGTTATGTCTAAGAGCAGAGCCTGGTACCTTTGTACAAAAGATAGTGGCAATATGGCTCACTGGAGATTATGGGACTTTCTTCATCCCCGAGAAGTAAATATTACTTAAAGGAAATTAGGTATTTATTAAATCAGAGCTGGAATTAAGCCTCCAAAACATTCAATTCTTTTTCTTCATAGAATTATTTGGAGGAAAATGGTTCATAGGAGTGGGAAACTTTCTAAATTACTTAAGGTTCCCTCAAAAGTCATCCTTTGGCTTCAGTTTAAAAGAGTGTTTTATTGGAGCTGAAAAACCAGCCCTATAAAGTTTCATATTTTAGTTATTTCCAGGGCTCTGTTTACTAGTAAAAATGCCTTGGTATGTTGGTGGAGAAGAATGAGGATTTTACTGTCAAAGATTTTGTGAGAACTTTTCACTATAGGCACAAGAATAATTTAATTTTGGCTATTAGTCAATATTTATTAGTCAATATTTTTAATTAGTTTTTTTTTTAATATCTTTTTCTTTTGTCCTTTTTCTGTCTGGAACTCTCAGATGAGCAATTGCCACGTATCTTTAGAAGGATATCATAGCAACCAAGACATGGGAAGGCAATAAATGAGGAAGTACAGTCCAGCAGTTTGTTTTAGCAGAGGTTAATCAATGGAACTGCAACTTCGATCGCAGAGCCCGAATTCATTTCTTGTATTTGATTTTCCTTCCAGCTACCATTACAATTTACTTTATATTAAATGACTTCTGATGAGAAGATGACTTTAACCTCTTTGCAGTCCCATTCATTCAATGCATTATTGTGGACTGTGGATTAAACAAAACCTACCCTGACAGAAGTAAATTTAGGCAATGTAGCTTCATTTTGTCATGCCAGAGTAACTCTTTGTTACCAAGTACCTTTCTTCATTAGCTGAACTTGATGTAATCTGCTCTGAAGTGTTTATTTTATCCTTGTATGGACCTATAAAATATTTACAGAGGAGTGAAAAATATTATTGGCACCAAAAAATGTAAAGAAAGCCTTTTCTGAGGCACACAGTTTTATAAAACCCAATATTCTTTTCCCTGCCTTCCTTCTTACAGGAATTGTGTTTTTTCCCTCATGTGTTTCACAGAGGCACAAGCCTGCAGGGATACTCAGCTGGGTCTGTACTTTTTCTGTTCATTGGTCAAACTTCAGAGTAACCTGCCAGTTTGAGGTGCCTCTTCCAATTTTTCACTAGATCAGCTGCCAACAAGATATTTATTTTAATCCCTGTACAAGATGATGATGATAAAAGCAGTCTCTATGTAGGACTGATAAGAAATAAATAATCTCACAAATGAAATATTTTCAAGAGGCAGGATTATCACTTGTGAGAAGTCACACTGGGGACAGGAAACAATTGAGACAAGATAATCAGTGGGTCAGGAGTAGGAAGTGTATGGGATCCAGAATCCCCCCTGGGCTGGGGGAAGGTTGTCCTGGGTTGATGTTATCCCCAAATCGTGTGCTGTCCATGCTTAGAAGGTTTGTTTCCTGGGGGGCTCCTTTGGGTGAGTTTTTCCCCTAATTTTGTCCCAAACCAGGACAAATATTTATTGGTGTCCAATGTGGGGCCCAAACCCACGACCCTGGGATTTTGGACAATAAATATTTGTCCTGGTTTGGGACAAAATTAGGGGAAAAACTCTCCCAAAGGAGCCCCCCAGGAAATAAACCTTCTAAGCATGGACAGCACACGATTTGGGGATAACATCAACCCAGGATAAAGGTACAGAACACCAAGTTAAGGATCACAAGTTTATTGGGGCAAACTGGTTAGTTAAATCTCTGCTGTGACTGGTTTTCCTGGAGGAATGCTGCTGTTCTCCATCCCTGGGAGCCCAGCTGAAGATTTGCAGTTCCATCAAAGCTGCCCCAGTCCCTCTCCATGGTCTGCTCAAGGAGGGCAGAGCTGGGCTGGGGAAGTGCAGAGGTTCCTGCTGTGGCTGGGGTGAGAACAGACATTTGTGTTCCATCTGCTTGGCACTGCCATGGACTGCCAGCAGAGAATGGAGTGGAATCCTCCTGTGCTGCCTTTGCTTCTCCCAACCCTTCCTACCTGCTCCTTCATTTCTGCAGCTGTGCCTTGTCCACTTCCACCTCTTAATCCCCCATCACAAATTCTTTGTTTTTGCACCCATTGACAGAGATGAATGTATTCCTTCCATTGCCTCTTGGCATTTGGTTCACAGTCTACTCTTATTCCCCATGTTTCTTTCTTACCTGTGAATTTAGTTTCCTCAGATTTTTGTATCACTTTCTTTTCTTGCCCTAAGTTTGGCACAGCTGCCATCTGACTTTTCTTTGTGTGATGTATCTTTTTTCTCTATTCTTGTGTTCTGCAGTGTGTGAAATGCACTGAACTGTGGAGTTGCCAAGAAGCATCAAACAGTGAGGAAGAGATAAAAGTATTGAACTACAAGAGTGTACTTTAAGCTTTGTGTGCTGCCACAGACAGGACTGGTTCCCTGTTGCGCAGCACTACTTGTGTTGTATAAGTTTTAGGACTAATTATGACATATGTTGCTCATTCATTTTTGCTTTCTTGGGCATACAATCCAATTCCATCTGGGAGAAATGTTCTTTCTGAACAGGCTTTTCACCTGTAGGGCAGCCCCAGAAAAGAAAAGCAGTGAACCTGAACAGTTTAAAATCCTAGCTTTGCAAGCAAATCCAGTAACATGCTTTCTAATTGTCTATGCATTTTAAAATTTGACTTTAGTCAAATGTATGTATTAGCAATAGTACAATGGTAGAAAAATTTATCTTCAAGGGGTTGTTTTTTGCTTGAGTTAATTTGCATAAATATTTCTAAAGCACAACTTTAAAGTTTGCACTTTTTCCATCCCTGTTACCACTTAATCCTTGCTTTCTAGCCAATTTAGAAAAAGAAACCTACTACAGTCAAAGCACTACCAGGACTCTAAAAATGAGTTTAACTTGCATTTACTGAAAAATTGAGAGGGAGCTTGCAATGAGGATACTTTTTTTTTTTAATTGATGAGAAGAGTAATTTTAGAGCTACACATATTGCATAAAAGCAGCTTTATTTGCCTTGTATTGTTTACAAGATGCAGGGGAGGTTTAAAAGAATAAGATGCTAGGAAGTTTTAAAGGAATAGCATCTAGTGTACAGTAGCAGAAGGCAGGAAATTAAATTTATTGCAGACTTCCTCCTCTTTGTTTCTTTCCAGAGATAGACAGAATTTTTCTACCTGTGCAAATGAAGCTTGAAAATTTTTTTAAAGCCCAAAAACCACAACACTTCCCCTTCTCTTCATAATTTTTTGAGTGATATATGTACTGCAGTAATATAGGCACTTTTAAAAACAGTATTTTATGTGTAATTCATAGGAATACTCACTTGCAAAGAGCAATTGTACAAAGTTAAAAGTAGTAATGTGAGTTGTGAATGTGAAAAGAGATAACTAGTGGCATTCAAGAGTGTACAAGAGATGCAGAATTGGGATGTGAAGTGTTGCCCAGGTACTGAGTGCTCCTGCCAGCCACAAGGAACAGTCTGTGCCCTGTGCCTGTGTGTTCTGGAGTGGCCTCATCTGTGATGATTTAGATGCTCTGTGCTGTTGAACAATAAGGGGGTGACAAAAAGCCCACCTGAGCAGGTTATTGCTTCCTGCAAAGTGAGAAACTCTGCCAAACAGAGCACCAGGGAGGAATCCTGAAGCACTTGGAAGTGTCTTTAAGTTTCATATTAAATAGGTAAGGATGACTGCAGGCTGGTGTCTCCCTGCTCAGGATGGTGTCTGTCCCCCCAGGAGCAGCTTCCATCAGCCCTGCTCCTGCACAAACCATCCCCAGCAGACCCACACACCTCCCTGTCTGCCTGTGCTCTTATCTCAGTGTGTGACTCGTCTGTGTGAGCCACCTCAAGCAAGTCACTTCATTTAAAAATCACTTTTCCCACTTGGGGAACGAGTGGTGCCTAATTCATAAGCACAGTGCTCAAAGTTGTTGCAAAGCAAAGTTAAATGAGGAGGTCCATAAGAGCTCACTATGCTCCATTTACTTGGCAGAAATGTATCACATTTATAAGAGAACCCACAGTTGTAGGAGCTGAATTTGGGAAACTCAGCCCTCTAATTCTCTTGAAACAGCAGAGCATTGCCTCTTCATTTAGCAAATACTCAGCTGCATTTGATCTCCTGGCCATTTCTTTCCTCTTCCTTTCCTTTTGTGAGGTTTTGTCCTCCTTCCCCTCTAGCCCAGCCCTTCCTGACCTGTCCAGTTCTGGCCAGGTTCTGTCCAGCAGCATTCAAGGTATGGATTAACATTTCCTGCTGCTGCTGGGACAGTGACTGGTCATCCTGCTATGTGCTGCCATTTGGAACAAGAAATCTCAGCTGTGATTCTGTCTTGTTGCTGACCATGGTCTCCCTTTACATCTCAGAAGTGTTTTCTGATCAGGTTTAAGAGTGAACTCAAGAATGGGTTGAAGAAACTCAGTTTTTTCCAAGTTTCCCCCATGGCTATTCCCAGGAATATAAAAATTCTTCAGCTTGCATGCCACCATTCTCTCTGGTTCTTCTTGGTTTCCATTTATGTAGGATCATGGATACAGACAGTACAACAAGAATTTTCATTTCCAGAAGAATGTATTATTTTCTACTCTGCACATATTTTAATAGCTCCTGAGTCCTTTCTTAAAGTCTGCAGGGAAGGGTTTACCTTAACACATACAGTAACTCCACTGGACTTTTAGATATGAACTCTAGCAAGAACAACAAAAATCCTTTTAATTGGCTAAAGTGTCTCAAGAAGCCATGACTTGAACTTGACTTTCATATTCTGAAATACAAAAATGGAAATCTGCACACAGCTTCTCACAAGTTTTTCCTTGGAAGTTGATACCCTGGGTCTGTATTTATTCTTTAAACTGCAGTAGCTAGCAACAGAAGCTGTGTAGGTGTTAAGGGAAAGAAAAACAGATTACATTACAAAGCAAGATGCACACTGTTTGAATGCATCAATAATTCCCTTTTTCTTCTCTTTTAGCAGCAGTCCTGAAAAAGATGCAAATATATTCTGCAATTTAGACTTGAACTGTTTATGGCAGATGTACATTAATATAAAACCCTTTTCTTCATGCACACTTGGCTGAGCCAGATTTTTTACAAAAATAATTGGGCTAATTAAAATTGAGTGAGTGTTTTAATTTCCTTTAAATACAACAACATATTTTCTACCTGTATCAGCTGTATGCCTTGCTTGTTTTGAGATACTGGAAAGAAAGCAAGAGAACTGAGTGCATTATATGTAAGGAGCTAAAATTTTCCCATATTTTGAATATTTCTTAGTTTAAAATGTCCTGTTCAATCAAAACAGTCTCATCTTAAACCTTTGCCCCTGTATCTTTCTGCATACAACTTTAATCCTTAATGTGCACATGGCATGGACATTATTTAGGTTAATGACAACCTTGGCATGCACAGTGATTTAATTTGTAGTGTTTAGTAATGAATGACTGGGCTTTAATGAGGGACAATTACTTGTCAATACATTTCAGATTGTTAGGCAGGTCGAGACACTTGGCTTGCTTTGTGTTCTTCCTCCTGGAGACATTCAGTCCTGGGAAATGCAAACTTCACCATCTCCGGTTGCATCTTTAATGAAAACAGATTCACTCTTTAATTTCACTTTTTTTTTTTTTCAAAATTGTTTTATCTTACTGCTCTTCATATTGGATTAAGAGGATATTCAAACATCTATTGATTTCAAGGAATACTGTATCAGATACTCATTTATAATGTGCTAGCATCTGTTTTTTCTTACAAAGTCACTCTCCCTGCTCATCTTTTTCACTTGTAAAGTGTCTTTGGCTGCATCAATATCACCCAACTAACATTTCACAGCTTTCATCAGTCCTGCTCTACTCCTAGCTTTAGACTTTGTCTTTTTCCTCAATATTTGCTGCTAATGATGATTACCTGAGTCCTGGTCTGTGTGGGAGTTTTCTAACTCTCATTAATGACTTTTCATCTCTGTCATGAATCGTGCTGTTAGTGTTCAATAAATATAAGCAAAATAGAATTATATAAGGTCTTTTTTTTTTTTTCCTAACTGCTGCAACAGAAATGTAAATTCAGTTTAAAGGGTTTGTTCAGCTTGCTTGGGTTGAATGCTTGCCTGTTAAACTCAGTGGAAGTTTGCCATTTTCTTCTGCAGAACTGTGATTTCTTTTGCTGTTCCCTCCACCACCCCCTTTCTTTTCAAATAAATTATCCGTGTGATTCACCCCAGCATGATCCCTGGAAACCTTCATTTTCCTCTTTACTTACATTTGGCTGTTCTCTTCTCCAAAAGCTGTTGTGAGCTTTCCTGTTCTGTTACTGCTCAAATCAGACAATTCACTTTTCTCTGTCTTGCCATTAAATTCAGCAACACTTGGGTATCTTTCCATCAGGATGGTGTTTTACATGGTATGTCTCTGTGAACAGGGAGGGTGTTTAAGAAATGCTTCTCTTAAAGACAAATATCCACAACTAAGTATCTCTGAAAGTCACTTGGATCATTGTGGAATATTGCTGAGGTTTGTGCAGGGTCCTCTGAAGAGATTAAGGCTTCACATGCAGAGACAAGATGCTTATCTGCACTCACAGTAAAGTTTTGTAGTCCCTCAGTTCAGATTTGCAGTTTTCAGACTCTTGTCTGCATCACTGCTCAGTGAATAATCTTCTGCTAAGATCAAGATGTGCTGCTTACGTAGGGGAGACAGAAGAAGACACACCAAACCAAAATATATTCTGTGTCTGGGGAAAAATAAACAACTAAATACAAATTCTGCTTCAAGCTGCCATTGCAGCTCAGCATTTCTGTTTGGATGAGAGGGAGTTTTGTACCCTGAACATCTCTTTGAAAGGCTTCAGCAAAACTGCTTTGCATCATGGTAGGAATGCCATGGATGAAAAAGCAAAAAATTGCATCAGTGCAGAATGAAGACATGCAGCTCCTCATCTGGAAAGTGCTGCACAAACAGGGACTGCTCCTTTTGGGGCTGAGAGTTGGGACTTTGAAAGGAATATACAGTCCAAGGCACTGTGATTTTCTGGTTTTCTTTAAAAGAAGTTTCATGAATTTAATTTCCCTTTTAATACTTATGCTATAGATATGAAAAAAAAAGTCTGTTACTAAATTCTTCTCTATGGAACTGTTGCTATCTCTAGGAGAATTTTTACAAAGAAATCTTATAAGAGAATCTTCACATTTTTCATTTGACTATGCAACACACTAAACCTCAGGAGATATTAAATGTGTGTCTGTGGGAGAATGCAGTGTTCCTTGCATAATTTAACCAGCATTATTACTCAGCAGCTGCCTTAAAGGAATAACAATTTCAAAGCTCTTTTGCTTGTTCTGCATTCTGTGATGTGGTGCTTTACTACATCCTTTGCTAGTTAAATTAAAAACCTTAAGAGTCTTGAACCAGCACTACTGTTGCAGCATGAACTAGACACAGAGAGATGAAAGCAGAGTTCTGTCTGGGCCTTCAATTCAAGAAGTTACTGAAGGGAAAAAATGTGTGGTGATATTAGAAATCATATTTTTCCTGATGCTATTCATTCATTATTCAGTGCTGGTTTGTGGAAATGTATTTCTGTAAATCATACATGATGGGTAAGAACACAGCCATGGTAGATTTCTGTTATCATTCCTATTTTTCAGTTGATCCTTAGTAAATTAACCTTATGGCAGAGCTCAGTGCAGCAGAAATCCTCCCTGAGAATCTGAAAAGCTCCTACCAGGTACCTGATGATCTTTTCTCCACTGTGTGCAGCAGAGTATTCAGGGAACAAAACATACTGGACTTTTCTTCTTTACTGTCATTTTTGATCCACTTTCAGTGGACGTGGCTGAAGTGTGGGGAGTTGTGTGTGCTCGAGCTTATGTGCTGAGTTCTCTGTGTGGATTTGATGCATTTATCTGTATTTGAGGCAGGCTGGAGGCATTATGCTGTGAGATGAATAATCTGCTTAAATAGCAAAGCACCAGTAAGCAGCATTGAAAGCAATGAGTGTCTTTCTTTGATGGCCATTTCCTATGTGGCCTGAATAATATTGCTAAGAACTGGCAGCCTGGCATTTCAGGCTCAGAGGAAATTCCTTCTGGTTTTGCAGGGTGAGTTTGTCAGGTGTGATGTGACACCACTTTTGTAAGGAATTGAATGATTACTTTGTGCTGACAATTTGGCTGGCTATGAAAGGATTGACTCTAGTTTAGGTCAGTATTTTAGGTCTCTGTGGGAGCTGCTGTCTGGGTTTTAATTTTGAAGTTTAATTTACAGCAAGACATGTTCATTCTAAGGTAGCTTTTACACTAAGGCTTACAAAAGGGAAATTAAAAAAAAAAATAAGGTAGAGTTGACATGATGGACAAACTGTACCAGCAAAATATTGCATTTTTAGAAATGCAGAGACAGATTAGAAGAAAAAGATTAAACATGGTAGAGCTGCTGAGTGAAGGAGATGGGTCAAGGTTTCTCTGCTGAGAAGTAGGTAGAGCTTCATGCAGAATAATTGAGCTTCTTGAGATCAGCTGGAAGAAAATCTGGCCATAAGGTTTGTGTTTTTACTGTGTGTTGTAAACTAGGCACAGGGTGTTGCACCTGCCCAGGTGATAAATCAACCACCATCTACAGAAGATACCAGAGTCACAAGGAAGCTGTGAGTGGCCCAGAGCACAGGAGTGAGAATCCTTAAAGAATCCTTAAAGTGAGAATTCCTTAAACAACTGGGTGCATTAAGTTAATAAAACATTAACTAACTATAAGAAATCCTTCCAGCCTGCTGGATAAATATGTGCAGCTTTAAAACCTCCCTACATCTGGTCTGCTAGGTTTCTGTATGAATTCTAGATCTTGGTAAAATTGCTAAGTACTAAATAGTAGCACTGCTCTGAGGGATGTTAGCAGGCACAAGAGTTCTGTGCAGCTGAATGGCATTCTTTGTTCCTGATTACTCCACTTTGCTAGTCTTTTGCATGACTCAGTTTGCAATTGTGTGCCTTTGAGGGTGTCTGGATGATTTGAACAGTGATGAAGGTGCTATTGTAAGGAGTATGTGGGAGTAGTCATCCACAGGAACATTTAAAAATATATGTATACACACCATCTGGTGCAATGAGGTGTATTTCGAAGGCAAAATATTTGCTCTTTGGAAGTGTCTCAGAGTTAAGAATATTATTTTTTTTTTTTTCTTCAGAAAAGATGGTTTGGCAATTTCTAGAAAGAAATTCTTCATTCGGGGAAGGCACCTAACCAGGAGTTGGATATTTTATAGTTCATTTTCTGCACCCTCTCCATATTTTTTTAAAACTCTTTTTAAGTACCTATTCAAGAACTGGAGAGTGCTTGAAGAATAGGATCATTAAAATTTCATACAAACATAATACCATTTAGCTACGCCTTCTTGATGTTTGTTTATACAACCAGGATCTATGTGAGCTCTCACAGAAAATCTTGAATTGATTATCCCTTTTGATGGCCTTTTCAGAGCTTTCCAGCACAGAAGACTCCAATCAGGATTCCCCTGTGTGAAGGCTTTTTGCATTCATGGCTCTACAAAATGTAGTATATTAGGCTATATGACCTTATGTTTTTCTTGAATTACTGGTAAAAGCACTATGAAATTGTATAGGGCCAAGAACAGATGTTCAAAGACCCATACTAGCAGCACCTCTAGTGAGCAATGAATACCTCACAATAACTTTCAGACTTGTCAGCCTAGCATAGTAATGTGCACATTTAGCACATTTAAATGTGCCACTTTAATTCTGTGCAATGCTATTTTTTTATTAGAACATTGTGTGCTTCAACATTAAATGTCTCACAGAGAGATTTCTGTTGTCAGCTAAAGCTGAGAGCAATTTTTTTTTTTTGTTTTAAACATAAAAACATGTTTATAAAACCAAGGTGAATGGCACTATTTTTTTTTCCCTTCCAATTTCTTTACTCACTTGGCAGCTGGTACCTGTTTTGCTCACAAAGTCAACCCAATGAGTTGCAGGTACAGATTTCTTTCACTTTGCACTTCACAATTTTTGCACAAAGAGTTTAATTTCTGAGTCTTCTGGAATATCTGCAGTGTGCCAAGATGTATTAGAAAGCAGATAATTCATGTAGAAGATGTGAAACATTTTGCTCATTTTTAAAATCTGCCATTATTAGATGACTGGTTTTCTTTAAATACTGTAGGCATAAAACCCCCTCTAAATGAACTGTGTAGCATAACCACATATCTTTTATTTTTCCAGACATAAACAGGAGTGCTTAGTGAATAATCATTTTTATGCATCTTTATTGATATTTTGAAAATCCTAATATAGTAATGGATGTATGCCTCACTGATAGATTCAATTTTCTTATTATGCCTTGCTATTTGCTGGGGGGATTTTTATTAGAGCTTGCCAGCTATCTTTTAAACTTAAGTTTTTAATGCACTGCAATCAGGATTTTTTTTTTTGTTCAGTTTTAGAGGCAGACTTTTTGCAGTTCAGCTTTCTCTTTTCCTTTTTTCAAGGTGGTTTTTGAAATCAGTCAATCTTCTCTTGTAATAATGGAATTGCAGTTTGTTGGGTTTTTGCCTCCTGTAAGAATTAACAAGTCCAGTTATCATTTATGCTTATGGATAGGCCTTGTTGGACATGAGCTGTGTCTGCACACAGGCTGTGATATTTTATACCATTTTAGGGATATTTGAGTAATGGCAGTATAAGATAACTTAGATATATCCTCCACACTGATGGCATCTTGGATAATGCCTTTTTTCCTCTCTTTATCATACGTGTTAGATGCTGCATTTGATCTAATGCTGGCTCTGTACCACACATTAATGATTGCTGCTGTCAGATAGGACTTTAATCCATTCCAGGATGTCTGATGTGTGAATAATTTGGAGCAGCAAGACTTTCTCTCCTCAGCCCTCAGCAAGGATGGGCTTGCTGTTCTCTCTGATTGGGCATATTTAGAGACTTAGACACTGCAGTCATGAATCCTCCCACCAGATTTTCATAATTCTGATTTTTGTCTAATTTCTCCTCAAATGGAAGTTTTCCTTCTTTTTTTTTTTTTTGGATGGACATTAGGCTAATGACAACTGATTACTTTTACACCCCTCAATAATTTGACACACTGTTCAGTGACTGACTACCAGACCTTCATTTAACCCCTCAATGTCCTTGAGTTTTGTAGAAAAACTATTTCTCTCCCAATTCATGCAACTAGTGAGGCATGTGAGGGATTATGTGTCCTCCTGCTGAGGGGTGGATTATCAGCAGATAAAGCATTTCCAGTTGCTCCAAGGTGATGTGAAATTTCCCTACACCCAAATTGACCCCTGGGTACCTGGGGAGGCTGGAGCTCTTCTCCCTCCACGGGACACAAAACTGCACAAAATTTCTGCAGCCCCTCTCTCTCCTCAAGTCAGAGCTCCTGCACATCTTTGCACATGGATTTTTGCCTGCTTCATGGAGGACTGCAGTTAAGTGCTGCCAAAAACTATTCCAGTTTCTTCTGCTGAAATTGCTGTTCCTGATAGAGCTTATTCCAGTGGAGTGTTTTCATAACTGCAGAGCTGCATGTGTCTCCTGCAGGCTGAGGAATGCCAGTGGGAAAATGAATGTGTTAAAATTATGTGAAACTTCTACTCTATCTAGAGCAAAAATGTGTTTAGCCCAGCTAGGTGCAGGATTTGGCCCAAGATCCATTACCCATGAGGTTGCAATGGCTATTCCAGTCTGTGTCATAAATCTGGGGATTGTATTTCTTTGGAAAGGAATTACTGCTTCACTCAGACATGAATCTCTCATCAGATTTTATTAGCTTTATTTACATTGCTACTTGGATTAAAAAGAGCAGTTAAATAGCATGAATTAGCAGTTTGTCAAATTTAAATTTTCACGGGCCAATGATTTTCAGGGCAAGCTGTCTTGTGCTCTGCCTAGCAAGAAGTTTAATTCTGACTTGTAAACAACAGCAACAGAGGGAAAAACCAACAGAGACTGGCTCTTTGTGCTGTGCTTTTGTCAGGGGTGAGTTTTTCCAGGCTGGCTGCAAACCTCTGGAAACAGGGGTTGGTACAGAGGGGCCCAGGGGCTCCCCAGCAGACCCTCATCCCTGCCCACATTACCTCTGGCTGTAGGGGCTGGACCCTGTGCAGTTTCCAGGGTGATGTTGCCCCCATCAGTCTCAAACACTGCTCATTCTCATACTCACAGGCTGTGCAAAGTGCCCCAGAGAGAAGGATTTTAGTACTGAAAATATAATATGGGCCACCTGTATGTGTAAAAAGCCCAAAGCTGCTGCAGTGCCCTGCTGGGAGTGCTGCCCTGGTGTGATGGTCACTGTCCTGCAGGGCTCTGAGCAGGGACTGTGGGACTTTGCACCTTTGCCTTTCCTCTTGTGAGCTGGAAATAGGGAGATGTTGGCCATTGCTTCAAGTGGAGTGTGCCCATTGCATATTGGTGTGTTTGGTTCAGCAGAGCTCTAAACTCGGGGATAACACCTGACAATTGGTTTGGGGATAATCAGGAATGGAGGAATGTGGTTTTACTGAAGTGTTAGCATGAACTGGTGAAGTATCCAGGTCAATGCAATTCTGGGATTAGCAGATCCTGTGGGCACTCTTTGCCCCCCACCTTTGTTTACAAACAAAGAACAACTTCTGAGATGGCTTTCAGCCCCCAGGAGAACAAATTAACTGTTCAAAGAAATGCATTTTCCCTTCAGTTGCTAAATTGCAACCTGTCTGCTGGCAAGGAAGACCTCTTTACCCCTGGCAGTGGTAAAGATTTTTAAATGCTGAATGTTAAATTCTTATTAGTTTACCTGAACTCTAACTACCAGTACACCTGGGAGCCCTTGGAAGGAAACATTTCACCTGAGCATTATGGCTAGAGAGACATGCTGAGCTCCCAACAGGCCCTAGACTGAGTTTGACCCCCTCCTTGCCTCACCTCCCACTGACTGAGGATTTTTGCTGTGGAGAAGTTCCTTGACAGCTTTGTTGGAGGCTATTTCTGTTTCTGCCCTGGCAGCACCCTGTGGTGTGGGATCAGCATCTCAGTGCTGGGGGTGAGCCTGGATATAATGCACAGTGCCTGCAGGGCTGCTTTACAGGAATGTAAAATAGTCTGCAGTCAAAATCCATTGTTGCACCTGGTGCCAGCCTTTGTCTGCTGGTCTTTGAGTGCCACCAGTGTTGCACACAGCTATATAACAAAGGCATGGAATTAATGATCATTTTCCATAAAAAAGAGGGATGACACTAGTTATTTATTTCTGTGAATATGAGTGAAGAAATCTCCCTTTTCTGGCAGTAGTATTCTCAGTGAGTGCTGAAGGAGATTTGCTGTGCAGTAAGTTGAAACACTGGCTTTGGAGAATATTGTGTAAAAACAAATCCTGACTCCTTTGACCTACAGACTGTATGAAAGTGTGATTATGAAAGGTGTGGGCCAGCTCTGGAAGCAGATCTGAGCTGGTCCATGAGGCTTTGGAGCAGATCTCTCTTGGAATATTTTTCCAGAACCTTTCAACCACAGGTTGTGCTGGTGACCTCCAGCAAGCAGAAGCTGGTATTGCACAATTGCATTTATGTTCAGGTTTCTCTGTTCCTGCTTCAGCATTGCCTGTCAAAAAGCCCAGCTCCCATGCTGAGAAAATGACTGGATGGATTTGTCCTAAAGCAGGCACCAAGGCTTTTGTTCATGGGCTGGCTGTCAACAAAATGCTGAGATAAGCTGGTTGACACTGGAGTTCCTGTCCTGCAGATCAATTGCAATACGGGTGCAGTGGCAGAATGAGAGCTTTGCACTCTCATCTGCCCCATAAATTGCTGTCTTTACATTTTCTGCTTGTCTATTTTACCGTCTTATAAAATTTGCTGTAATGGCCATCAATTGTTCTTATTGCTTCTGGAATGTGCTGCACAACATCCAGTGTTAGGGGTTTTTAACACTGAGCATTTCTGAGGGGAGTTTGTAACGTGTGCAAGGGTGAATCCAGGCACAGAAAAGGGGGTGCAGCTCTCTTAATTAGGACAAAGTGCACAAATTGGAGGTGAGGACTGTGTAGGGGAGTATATAACAAAGTAAATCTGTTACTGCTGTTGCCATCTACGATGCTGCTCAGCCAAAAGATTGCCATTTTCAATAGCTGGGGGGTTTAGATGAGGCACAAATGGAAATAAATAGGTATTCATCTAATATCTAGATATTAGCATTGTGCTGTCTGTGTCTTTTATGTGATAGCAATCTCAATAGTTTGTAATCTCAATCTCTTTTTTTATGAAACATCCACTTTTTTCATGTGTTGCTCTCACATCTCAGTCTGTGTAGTTTTGCTACAGGGATGTGCTTATAAATGTGGAGGTCCCATAAATGTGCTCCCATAAATGTTATTAATTCCTTGTATTTTTACTTTTCTGAGTAAAACACAACAAGAGAGTCTAGCAAAGTGAGAACATTTAGTACCCATCAGTGATACAGAAAGAGTGTACATACACCTCCCTAGCTGGGTGATGATATCTCAGTAGCAAAAAGAGAGCAACTGCCAGCTACAAGTGAAGAGGCAGAAATTAGAGCAACTGCTGAAAAATCACTGAAATTAAGGACCTGCTCGTTTAGTGTGATTGGAGCATGTAAATATTAACTCTAATGATGACAACACATAAATTGGAGTGCTCAATAAAATTTGAGCACATGAAACTGAAGTGGCACAACCTGCTTTATTGATAATTTTTAGTCATCTGCATTTAATTTGCCACACAATTTACATGAGCTTCCTGTTTGTTTTAGTTGAATTTCCATAAGGAAACCACCAGCCTTCCAAAATTCACACTTACAGGTACACATTAAAAAAAAAAAAAAAAAAAATCTATCTGCAAGATATCCTAAACTTGGAAGATAATTAGGATTATGTAATTCTTGCATTTAAGTTGTTCTATAATAGTCTCTGGCTTTGCAGAGAAGATGGAAAGCAGCAAGACAGTTACAAGGTAAAAGGTTTCTGACATAGTCAGCTTTCATTTATTAATCAATAAGGATAGTAAAGAGAGGCAAATACTTCTCAAGTAGTCAAAATGTAGTTCATATAAATAGATCCTAAACCTTATAGGGTCCAATCTGCAGTGAATTTAGGACTGTTAATGAAAACTGATTGAGGTGCAAGGGTCTGGCTTTTTTCATTACCAAGTAAGATTTGGAGTCTTTCTATGGGCCTTTAATATTTCAAAACTGAGCTTTATACATCCAATATTATAATGCTTCCTTTTGGTCCCTGACATTCTCCCAAGTGCAAAGGCAATAATTGAGGTGACATTTTCACTGTGAGGATTCAGCAAACAAAGAGCAAAAATATCACAAAAGTGAATCAACAATGAGACTGCTTCTTAGATCATTCAAGCAGCATCTTTAAAGACATTGTACACTTCGTTTGGGCAGAAGTCTTTGTGTTTTTGTAAGGCTGCTAGTTCACAGACATTGGTGTTGAGGAAAATTTTCGATCTTAAAATTGAAAGAGTTAATTTTCCAGGTTATTTCCCTCATTATCATGCCATTCCTTTTATGAATGATGAGCAGATGTAAGTGTGAGATTGTCTGGAGTGATTAGAGACTTCTAGGTAATGTCTGTCATATAAAATCTTTCACCTGACTTTTAAGATTTAAAAATACCTACAAACAGAAACATCAGAGAGAAAACCTACAATTTGGGATTCCCAAAGGACACAGGAGCTGCTTGCCCAGGTCAGTGGCAGTTTTCTGGAGGAGGCTGAGTGCTGGGCAGGGTTTCCAGCAGTGGCAGTGTGACAGAGCAGTTTATCCTGACAGATGACAAGGTTTGCTTCTATTAGCTCATGATTTAACAAAAGACAGGAAAAATCATGGGGACCTTCTGTCCTCTTGTCAAAGGCCTCGTACAAAAGGGACTTTTTACATTGAAGGACAGGTTTCTTGGGAATTCATAATTAAATGCCAGACTGGAGTGGGCAGAGCTATATAAAATAAAAATGGAAACTCTTTGTACAAAAGGAACTAAGAAAGGATTTTTATAAATCACTGGAACAGTCACTTGTTGACAAAATAAGAGCACAGCTCTATCATTTTGCAAACATTCACTCATCCTATTAAATGATGTTATAATACTTTGTGTACAGCAATCTCACTAATGATTGCTTTTCTAATTAATTCAGATTCCTCATATATAGAGATGTACTTTTTGCTCATCCTCAAGATGTAAAGTGTTAAAAATCTTTCAGCATCATGGCAAACAACGAGAATTACTTGGTTTCCCCCATTTCAATATTGCAGCCTTTGAAAGTGCTCAGAGGCTTGCTGTGAGGAGGAGTTCTGTTCTGCAGCACCAAGCCACGTTGTTATTGCAAAATAAAGCTGCTGTCTCAAAAACCTAATGGAAGTGTGGGATAAATAAGACAAACTACTGACCTGCTTGATCTTTAAAGAGCTGGGAAGAGCTCTGTGCATTTCAGGATGAGATTGATTGGATTTTATTCTCTCAAATACTGGGTGAAATACGTGGAAAATAATGTGACACAGGGGACTTGGGGGGTTATCTCAGTTTTCCTTCAGGCTGTGCTTGAACAAAGGCAGTAGCTGCTAAACTGTGTGTGTCTCTGCTATTGAAAAAACCCAAAACCCTCACAAGACTAAAACCAAAAGCAAAGAACATGTCAAACCATTCAGATAGTACAAACAAGTCTGAAGTCTTGTGCAATCAGATTTTAATGCCATCCTTGTCTCTGAGTGCAGATGTTGGAGTTTGTTGCCTGTTGAGTGCAGCACTGGCACCTGTGAGAACACTGAGGCATGCCTTAAAACTGAGCAAATAAAATAAATAAAAGGATGGGAGGGCAAGGGTGGAGGAAATTAATTATTCTGGAAAGTGAGAAAGCTGGAAGAAAAAGGAAAGGAGCTAAAGAGAAGGTGAGAACTGCAAGAAATGCAAATGTAAAGGATGGGAAAGGAGGAATGGAGTGGGGCTGGAAAATATGAGAGGATGCAGAGAGGTACAGGGGAGACAGTACAGGGGGTGAGGACAATAGGAAAGGAAATCTATAACACATAAAATAATGAATTTAATTTTTAAAAAGCTGGGGAAAAAGAACATTAAAGAGGAATTAAGGAGTCCAACATGTTTCACATGTTCTTGGAAAAGCTCTTGATTTCATCTGCTTATAATTGTCTTTAAGACAATTTAACAAGTCTTAGCAAAAGCTGATAACTTTTGTGGTGACCATTTCTGGTTCCAGAGGATTTGTTCTGCCTCAGCCTGTGTGGAGGTGATTTGGAACCCTGGGTCAGCTGCAGTCATTTTATGCCCCCATGTCTCAATTCCTGGAGATTTGCAATGTGCACTCAGTGTTGGCTTCTGTAACCTGTGGATGGTCTAAGATGAGAGGCATTGAAAGTCTATGAAATAACATTCTCTTCTGTGCCAGCACAGAGTAGCTTCTTGCAGCAGGTTTTGTTAGAAAATAACATGAAATACTAATTTAGCCATATATCTTTCAATAATTTGAAAACTGAGCCCACTGTAGTGGGCTCTGGATAACTTATTACTCAGAGGAAAGTAAAAAGCTGTGTTTCCTCTTTAGCTTCAGCATTTCAATTTCTGTTGCTGAGACCAGCTGAATGGCCTGAAACTTTGCAATTTCCCTTAAAGTGTGTGATAAAACCTGTGCAGGATAAATGTGCTGTGATATAGAATATTTAGCTTGGGAAAGCTTGCCTGGTTTTCATGGGGTGCAAGAACCTGAAGAATCCTTTCCTGAAAATGCAAGAAAATTATTCAGGATGTGGGACATATTAAAATACTCAGGCCAGATTTAGAGAAGTCCTTATCAAAATATTCACTTGTTCTCATCAGGGAGGCAGAGTTCAGGGCTGATTACAGGACTGGGATTTGCCCTTTGGCACTACAGGTATTCCATGGTAATTGGCAGGGCTGGAAGCAATAATTCTGGGTTTGGTGAATTTTGTGAGTGTGTATTTAATGCACAGCTTTGGGAAGTGACATGCTAGCAAGTAATAAGCTCTACTTTAGTACTGGAATGTTGAAAATTGCTTTTGGGTGTCTAAAATTTATTTTTCTCATTTAAATTTTATGTTGATATTAATATTTAAACTGTATCAGCTAGTAAGAATGGTTTGAATGAACAGAATAGAATGCCCTGTCTAACCATGGAAGACAAATGCTTTAATTTTTCTCATTTTAAGCCTTTTCTGATAAACCATATTATTTTGTCATGTTGTTATACTTAGTCATTTTAATATCAAATTCAGTATTGTTTTGGCATGTAGGTTTCAGTTAAAATTAAATTTGTTTAACATTTCACTGTATTCAATTTCTTCAATAGCTAATTCAATGTATGCTCAGGAATAGTCAGAAATGTATTTATAATGTATTTATTATATTTGGAGCCATATTTTTCTTTTTCCATGACTTGGCTAAGATTGATATATCATATTTCATCAGATCATTATCCAGTGTTCATAACATCTATCACAGTAAAAGATGTCAGTTAAATTTAATTATTTTTGTCACATATAGCTGAAAAAAAGTTTATGTTACTGATCCTTTCATAAGAAAAAACACAATGGCCAAAGTTTGCACCAAATTGTGAAATTTTATCAGATCTTCCATCTCTGTTCTGTCAGTCTTTCAAAAAAAACTGATCTAAAGGTTACTGAAGTCAATGAAAAGACTCCTATTGACTTCAGTGGGCTTGGTTCACTCCCTAAATGCCAGTGAATAAATGTGGACTTTGCAAGATACCTAGAGAATTAAAAAAAAAATCCTGGGAAAGATGAAAATGTGTTACAAAGTCTTTCTCAGCAGCCAAGTCCCATGAGTTCAATTTCCATTTATATCAAAGGAGCTCCAACTCTGCTTCCTCTGTTAACCCTGTGTAGTTTTTCTCATTTCAGCTGGAAAAATGATTGACAGAAACAATCAAGAAGTGTTTGTCACCTACCTTCATTTTGGTTTAGCTGTGAACTAAAAGCAATGGGGGATTTCCACTCATGACCTTCAATTATTGCATCCTGGAATGAAAACCCCCAGCCAGCAGTCATGGGCCACAGCTCCAGTGGAAGGAGTTTGTTTTCCCTTATTCTTGATACTTCTTTAGGTATATATTTTTTTTTTTTTCCTTTTTTCCCCATAAGCTGTATTTGCTAGTACTGATTTGGTATGGCTCTTCATTTTTAAAATTTAATCTTTTTTTTGGTGAGAACTAGTTCTTGCATTTTTCAAGACTCTACTCTGTATATACTTCTCAAAAACTGGAGAATACCAACAAATTCCAAGTACTTTTCCATTTTTAAGTGCTTTTATCTTATCTCACATTTTAGCAATTCTGTTCAAGTATAGCTTCAGAGGCACTTTCTGTGAGCAATGAACTTTTGCAAAAAATTATCTCCACTACCACTTTATCATAGGATAAACATTAATCTCAGCAGAAAAATAAAACACTGTAGGTGTGACAGTTGTGGAGTCATCAAATAATTAGCACTGAGCACTCAGCACTGCCAAGGCCACCACTAATCCACGTCCCCAAGTGCTACATCTGCTCTAAATACCTGCAGGGACAGTGACTTCACAGCTTCCCTCTCCCAGAGCCTGACAACTCTTTTGGTGAAGAAATTTTTCCAGTGCTGTGCTTTTCAGAACTCTCAGGGTTAATCACATGATACTTTCTCTAAAGCAAATTAAGCTTACATAAATATTTACCAGATATTTCAGAGACTTTTTTTGGATTCCTTTTTACAGCTGGTTGCTGGGTGGGTTGAGAGACTTGTTAAACAAGCCTGCAGCAAGATGAGTGGAGGCTGCTGGGCTGCTACTGCAGCATTTGTGGTACCCAGGAAAAGCTCCTGCTTGGAGATGTGCTGTGTGTAATGCCTTGATAATCCACCAAGCCAACACTGGAGAGACAAAGCTCAGCTCTGAATCCTGCTTTCCTTGCCTGGTTGTAAAGCACTGACAGGTCAGAATTCATGTGTGGTTTGGAGGGACATCACAGCTTTGTCCTGCAATTTAATGAACACCCCCAAATTCCAACTGCAGTGGATGAATTTGTTCCCTCTTGCTGTTTGCCATTTTCTTGGGGACCCACCAGCCTCTAACTGAGCTGTGTCTATTCAGGAATCCCCAGCCACAGGCTCTGAAATTGCCTCTGTGGCTTTTGGAGTTCAGGAGAGTTTGTGTAGCACAGCTGTGAGATTCAGATGCTCCCTGAGGTTGCTGGGCTGGGATATTTAAAGTCATGAGCTTTGCCAGAGTCCCAGTAATAACAAGGGTAAAAAATGATGCAGATTTTGGGACACTTCTCACTTTCATCCACTAAACAATTGCTGAAAGCTTGTATTTTGTGTTACAGGCTATGCTGTTCATGAGTATTACTCTACCAACCTAAAAATCTCTCCTTCTAAAAAAGTATTTAGTGATATGAATAACATCCCTCTCATCTAGCTAATATTCTCCTGCTGTTTATCTGACAAAGCAGAATTGGGCTTTGCTTTTATATGGGCTGCTTATTTTGTTTTCAAAACATAATTTTGATCTATTGTGTATCTAAAGAGATATCTAGGGTTTGAGGTTTTTGAATCTTATGATGGTCATTAGATCATCTCCAAGTTTCTGTCCTTGCTTTCATGGCTGTCACAAATTAAATTTGGTACTAGTAATGTATTAAAATAGATACTTTATTTTTGCTATGTGGTCTTTACAGGATAGAGGCACCTGAAGTCACACAGATATTTTTCATTGAGTACATCATCTAAATTTACCATTTGTAAATGACTCATAAAACCAGAAATACACAATTGGCTTTTAATTTTGTACCTAAGCAGTAAATCTGGTAGTGGACTCCAGTCCAGTGCAGTGAAGGACATGGGTTGGGAGTATTGGCATTCAGAGAAATAGATTAGCATTACTGAGGTAGAATGCAAAACCACAGAAATTAGATTTTGGTTTTCCCCTAGGTAAAAGGAAATTTAGACTGACATCTTCCTACGTGGGAAAGTATAGGTAACAGCAGAGTGCCATGTTTCTATATATTTTGTAGTTTTTCTGTATTGTGTTTTTATGAGGTCTAAAAGGTTGGAATTATATGCATTGCCACAACCAGGGATGAGTGTGCAGCAGTGAAAAAAGCTTTTCAAATAATGGGTTGAAAAACACTTGTTCTCACCAATTTTATTTAACTACTGAAAAATTGACCTATTGAAATAAAGAGGCAGTTATTCTATGTATTCTGTATTCTATGACAGGTTTTCAAACAAACTTTTGTGTAGGATAAATGTAAGAAGAAGTAAACAGGTAAATCCAATGTGTTTTCCTGCTGATTTGGTTTTTAAAGTGAGTCTGGGATGTTGTTAGGACAATTGATAAATAGTGTGGATAAACTTAACAGTGACAGTGCAAGAGCCACAATAATAATCATTAATTAGGATGTGCTACTCAGCATTTAGTTGGAGAATATTGGATTATTCCCTGCCATATTAACTGCATTTCATAATGTGCTGCCTATGGAACAGAATTGTATATATGGAATATATTTTTATAGAATATCAAAGCAATCCAGCCCAGTAGCTTTTGTCATCCTGTGGTGGGCAAACACCAACAGATTTAAGGGAGAACACACAAAAAAATAAATTACAAGATCAAAACTCAAAAGGGTTAAAAGCAGGAGCAAACTCTGCGGCTTTGCTGTGGCTATTTATGATCAAAATGACATTTTGTTCTCATATTAATTCAAATGGTGAGGGGGACATTTTGCCTTAGATTCAAATACAACCTGGCCTGCAGTTCTTTGGCTTAGATTTATATGGAAAACACTGGAAGCATCAGTTCCCTTACTGATTATTTCCAAATGGCTGTAGACTATGTATATACAGCACTTTAGTTCATTGAACTCCTGTCAGCACAAACATAATATATAAGAAAATTGCTTCACTAGCATTCAATTATTACAATTATAACCTTATTAAATTGAATCAGCTTTTTGCTCACTGCAGTAAATAAATAGCATTCAAGGTTTGTTTATTTTTTTCTTATGGCAGTGGAAGCAATGCCTTTATAAGAAGAAAAGAAAGAAGCAGAGAGCATATGAAGTATGCAGGGAAAAGGCCATTGAGAAATTTTAGTGATGTGGTAAAATGAAATGAGGGCTCATTTACTTCTGCACAGCTTTTCAAAGCTTGACTCTGTATTTAGGATTTGTGACTGCTATCAATTTACCATAACTTCTCCTGGTATAGTCTTAAGGAAAAAAAAAAGAAAAAGGTGAAATGCATGACTGGTAGAATATTTTAGGAAATGCAAGCTTCTGCTTTTAGCTCACTGCTTTATTTCTGTACTCTTTCCTCCTTTACCTTGAAAGTTCATGAAGTGATAAATAGTTACTAAATTACAAGGTTACTTTGGCAATGATAGCCCACGATTTTTTGCCTTCTGCTTATGTAGTAGGAAAAAGAAGCTAGGGTTTTATGCAAGTGTCCTTTTTTCCTCTGGCCAAAGTAACATCTAACTCCATGCTAAGTTAAAGCTGGGAAGAAAAACTTATGGTTCATTTCTGTGATATTAAACAGTTGTACCAAATTGCAATTTTTTTAAATTATATTTAGCTCCTACCTTCTTTTTCCAACAGGCCTGCTGAGCCTGCTAGAAGATACTTCCATCTTAATATATCATGATTTTCTAGTATCTGATTGTTAGAGTGATAAATTGTTTGTCTTAGGTGAGTATCCAAAAGAGTAGATATCTGTCTGAAATATTGATCAAGTTCCAATTCTCCCATATGTAGATATCATCTGTGGTTCCAGGGATTATACAACAGCTCACATCAACCTTGGTGATGGTGATAACAGTTCCAACAGTTTTTGGATTCTGACTCATCTCAGGTTTGGTTCTAGTGCTGCATAGCACAGTCTGGAGGGAAAAAAAAAAGATCCAAAGTGCAACTAAATTTAATGTGAAATTATTCATCCTTAATCAAAGCTGGAGGGAAAAACTTAAAAGAATCATCATGATATTTTAAAGTAAAATAGCAATAAGTTAGCTCAAATAATATTGCCAAATTAATCCATGCCAGCTATTTAATATATAAAAAAAGAGGTATTATTTAGAACAATTGATTTCCTTCCCTAATTAATTTCAGGTCTTGAGCTGTCTGAGCTGAGGTTTAACTTTTGTATCACAAATACTCCAACCAGTTACATCACAGATGGTTCAAATCTGACCTTTTAGAAGCTGAATGAATACCTCTTACAAAAAAGACCAAAGAGCCTGGTGTTTCCAGATGGCAAGTCATGATCACATTACCTGGTGGTTTCATAGGCAGAGCTGAGTTTCTGGCAGGAGCACATCACACATGTCACTGTGCAGGCTCTGGCTGAGGCACAGCCTGGGCTGAGATGTTCTGTCAGTCAGGTGGCAGAGGTAACACAAGTGGCTGGCACAGGCAGGCACAGACACTGGGAACAAGGCACAGATACACACACACACACACACACACACACACATATATATATATATATATGACACATAGAGGCTCACATGTACACACACAGTGCTGCTTTTTAACAAGTTTGGCTCCTTTTTCCTACAGCTGAAAGTAATCTGAGTATGTTCATGATATGAAACATTTCCACATGGCTTTATAGAAATAGGATAGAATAGGCCAGTAATAAGCTTATATATTTATCCTATATGAATAAAGGGATGAGTGTCACCATCGATTTGTCATTTTGCCTGGCTTTAGTGAAGGGGTTTGCAGCATCAGGTAACAATTCTGGCTGTACCTGAGGTCCTGGTGGGTATTTTCTGGGTGGATCCTGCACAAAACAGCTAATTTTAGGCAGAAGCTTTTGGTGGGTATTGATTTGAAGTAGGTAACTTTTTTTTTTTTTTTGAAAGAAACATTTTATTTGTGTCTTTCTGCATTTTCAGTATAAAGCAGTGAAGATGATTTTTCACTTTACTGAGAATAAACATGGTTAGAAACTTGTATCCTGCTAATAGCTCAGCCATGTGTCTGCTCCTTTAGTGGGTTTTAGTAGTGCTGTTCATGTGAATATAAGGGCCACAAGAAAAGTCTTTGGCATTTTCTTTGAATAAGAGTCTCATGTTGAGTAACATCCATTGTAAAAGTCTCAGGGCACATTACCATTATAACAAGCCACAAGAATCAATGCTACTGATTAATGAAATATTGCATGTTAATGAGCCATGCTTCTATACCATGTAGAAGGTTGTATCCTTGAGATACATTTAAATAAATAACATTAAGAAGAAAGAAGCCTTCAAATAAGTAAATGGTTTTAACTTAAGTCCATAAAATCAATGAAAATGGAAGCTAAAGCTCTTGCTTATCTATTAATTCAGCACTATGCCTGCTCCAGGTCAGTGTTACAGCACACATGGGACAAAATACCCTTGAATGATTTTGTACAAGATTACTGCAATAGCCAGACACAGGGAGATAAGGTAAAGATAGACTGATAGGCTTAACTCTGAAATGGCCTGATTTCATGGCTTTATTTCAAACCCCTCACCACCAGCAGCTCCTGTGTGTGTTGTATCACTGCTATATAAACCTTTGCTTATTTGGCCATTTAATTTGTGAAGAAGGAAACCTTTAAGCTGACAAGCAGCTTTAGAGCCTTTCTGGTCCCAGTACCAAGGGGAAAAATATGGGCCAAAGTGTGACCCATATAGTGCAAATGGGATGTGCCTTAATGATTACATTAATAAAAATCAACAAGTGTTTCCTAAAAATATCTGTTTAACAGAGGCATAAGTTTACATATAAAAACTCTTGTTGTTTTTAGTCTGCCACTGTGTGTATTTGCAGCTCTTCACGTATCTTCACTGCAAAACAGTTTTCCAAGGAATAACAGAAACTGCAATACTGACTTGTGTTACATCCCACACTATATTTGGGGCTATAGAACTTTTTAATTACATTTTTATTTGCTTTTGTTCTGCTAATAATGTTCCTCTAATAATGTCCCTCCTTTATTCTTATTTCTTTTCCATCTTTGAAAACACCAAGCCACAGAAGTGAATTTCACTTTATTTTTATATTTATTGGCTCCACAAGCTTCTCTGGTATAAACCCAAGCTGAAGTCCTCTGTGGAAATGTCCCTGCCTCCCATAATCATCAGTGTCATCTTTGAGGATGGCAGCTTCAGAGTTCCTGGGGAACATTGTTCTTGTGAGATGTTAGTGTGGTGAAAAGGGAGCTCCCTGAGGTATTTTAAATCATTTCCTTAGAGACTTTTGAAGTGCAACAGCAGGACCTTGAATTTGACTGAATATTCAGTGGGGAATCAGTGTAGAGAAAGGAAGAGGGCTGGTATATTGTTAGCTGTTGATATGACTGAGGAATTAAATGGCTGCATTTTAAATTCATTGAAAACTTTCATTCATATGTATGTATAAAATATACATATATATATATAAAAGGCCCTGGCTTAGCCAAGGGATCACAGGCATCAAGGTGTTGATTTTTTTTAGTGCAGGACCATGCCCACTATTGTATATTTACTTTCAATGCAAAGGTAATAATTTTGGAATGGAGATTAGTATGAGCTTTCATTGGTGGGTGCTCTCAGAGAGCTCTGTGGTATGGAAGCCTTTTGGTATATATAAGATGCTGGGCTTTTACTTCTTATCATCTTGACAGTTTTTGAGCTTTTTGGAGCTATTAGAGCTCCTAATTCAATATGGGTTTGCATTACTCTTCTTCCTCCCTCCCCTAGTTAATTGCAATTTCTAATTAGCTCATCATGGGGTTAACACCCACTGCCTCTGATCTTTGCGTGAAAAGTATGCTAGAAAGAAATGTGACTTTGTAGACAGAGTTATAATTTCTCAAATATTTTGGAGAAAACCCATGCAATTGAACTAATTAGTAAAATTCTTGAAACAAAGATCAGATTGAATAAAAATGAGTGTGACAGGTGATTTAATACAAGAAGGAAAGACAAAAACATTTCTTCAGTAAAATCTGTGTCATGAACCTGAATCTCCAGCCATAGTAATTGCAAGTGAAGCATTTCTATTCTGGACAACCAGCTGATGGAATAGGTACAAAAGTTGCATTGTTTCTCTGATAATCTCAAATATCTGCCTTGGACACATCTCTGTGCAGTTTCAAAGTGTAACATGGCATCACATTGTGATTTTAGCAATTGGGAAGGGAGCTTTGAGGTCTCTAATCTCACAAGCCAGCTGGCATTTAGACACTCTTTGTTTCAGCAGGGAAACAGCATCCATTTGTTTCCCCTGGAAATCTGATCTACCTTGGAAGAAGAGTCTTTTGAACAGGAGATGGTTTCAGTGATTGACCTTTAAACAAATTTCTGCTCTGGCAGCTGCATTGGGAAGCCACTCTTGTGCATATTCTGCTTTTCTGTCCTGGTGCTGGTGATGCCAGCACTTGTTTGAGTCCACAGGATGTCAGGTGTCACCTCCACAGTCCAGGGTGACCCTCTGGGCTGAGGTGGTCCACTCTGCTTTGTCAGAGAAGCACAGGGAAATTTATATTTTGGGGACCAAGGAGAAATACTGTATAGCTGTGAGAGGACTATTTTTAACCTGGGAGGTTTGGCATGTCCCAGGATTAGTTTCACAGCAAACAGCAGTGTGGTGCTAGACTGTCCCTAAAAGGATCTCCAGCAATGCTGTCATTACCCCACACCTGAGTGAGGACTTCTGCTGCCTGGATGGGAAATTGGTTACAGAGAACAACCAGGCAAGATCCTCCTTGAACACAGCAGTGAAGAAAAATCCCTTAATCATGATGGACTGGATAAATATAGAGCCAGGTTTGATTTTTGCTGGTTTAGGAACAGCTACATTGTAATTGACTTTTATAAGCTCAATAGAGTGACAGGGGAATAAATAAGAGTAGGAATTTACAGTTACAATATTTTCTTTTTTTGGGCAATCAGTATTAGTGACCCATTAATGTTCTGGATTCTATGAAAGCTTCAGCTCTTCCTTTCTGACAAAGATATTAAAAATCCATTGTAACCCTGCTATGAAATCATCAGGAGCTACAGGAAAAAAAGAAGTAGATTTGATAGAGTTAAAAGAAGAAACATTTATTCCTTAAAATAGATATACCTTGCAGTGACATATGAAAGCACTCAAAAGATGCAAGGCATAGATATAACTTTCCTAGAACCTTGGAAAAGACTTTGAAAATCAGCTTAAAGGATAAGATTAAAAAAAGGAAAGGAAATGACCATACAACTTTGGGATCCCCACAGGGAACTTTTGTTTGAAGATGATTTACCAACTATAATGATGAATTGAAAGTTAATCGTCAATGGCCAGGATAAAGTGTTCTGAACTGTAATGATAAAGACCTGGATTTAATTCCCAATATCTTGATTCCCTTTCTTATCTGTCTGTGCTTACCCTTTCAGGGAACTGAGCAAACAATACTCTCATGTACTCTGGCAAGGGTAGTGTGGCTGCTTAGGAGGGGACTTCAAAAGAGACTGCAGCACACAGAGATTAGCCACTGAGATTTCCCAGAGGGGGCTGGAAATTACAAAATACAGAACCAGAATCATAAGTGTGGTGAGATTTGGACTGACATGGGGCAAAGACATAAAAATATAGGTAAAAGGATGTTCTATTGACATAGGAAAATGTAATTGAAAGCAAATAGAGAAGCATTAAAATGCTTTAAAATTGAAAATGGTTGTAAAGACACTGACTGACATTTGGGAAGGTTCAAGTGGAAAAAGAAGGAGAAAGAAATAGGAAGAATGTAGTATTCAAAAATCACTGTCTTGGTTCATTACTAGACCCTGTTGCAGGGGTTTGTCTTGCCTTTATAGGATATGGGAAATAAAGGGGATATATCAATTGATTTTTTGGATGTATCCCTTTTAAAATAAGTTGTCAGAAAAACTGGAGGTTTTGCTTTATTTTTCTTCCCACTGTGGTGACATATAGAGAACCAAAAACATTACAGTACCCTTTTTCTCAGCAAGCCTTGTAAAATACATTTCAGCCAGATAACACTAAAAGAAACCCCCAAAGCTCTCTTATCTTAGGGTTTACCAAAAGCATATAAGGGACAACAGAGGGAGTTTTCCAGACCCAAAGTGTGGGAGGGCAAGTCTGAATGAGAGGAAATCTCAAAAGTCCCTTTTGCAGTATCACCTGTACCACATTTACATTTAGATACAGGTCTAGGTTTGCTCAGGTAGTTCTGTTTTCTATAGAGAATTTGTTTTTGTCAGTTTAGCAGAGATATTAAGCTTAAGATGTGCTTTCTAGATCCTCCATAGGTTTCTCAAAAGTAAATTTTAGAGAACACAGGTAGGAGAGCAGCACACACCTGTGATCCTGTCCCAGGGGAAGGCACATCCATGCCAGAGCCATCCTGTGCTTTCTCTTGGCCACAGAACCTGCAGCTCCAAGCAGGCTATGGCTGCATTTTGTCAGAAAATCTTAAAATGTTTTGGGTTAGAAGGGACCTTGAAGGTCACCTTCCCCCAGACCAGGTAGCACAGCAGCAGATGTTTGCATCTATTAACACAGAGTAAGGTGAGCCTGTGCTGATATCTGTGACTAAAACCGAGTGGGGAAGCACTATTTATGTTATCTGAAGGGAGATGAAGCAGTACAAAGTGGCATTTGGATGTTTACCTTTTCAAAGTGTTCATATTTTTCCATTTGGGAAGTAGAAAAAGTAATACTTAGAATACTGCTGTTGTCAAAAGAGCCACACAGATGAAGAAAGCAATTAACAACAGAGAAAAGAAGATAAAGGGCATCCAATTCCAGTGAATGTGAGAAAAAAACCTGAGTTTGCTCTGAGAATTTTTATAATAAAGAGGCTTAATTATGAGGCTTTGTAAGAAAGTATTTAGACTATTGTTTCTTCCTGAGGTCTGTCTTGTATTTCTTGATTAATCATGAAGTTACTTTTCCCAAGGTCACAAAAAATTGCAGAAAGTGTCAAAGCTTGGTGTAAATGACTGAAAATAAATGTATTTGCTAGTGTTTCTTGGAAGAAAAGGAAAAAATGTTCTGTGTAACAACAGTGCTGTAATGTTTTGGTGCAGGAAGGTGGAGAAAAAGATGTTGAACATTTTCTCATAAACAAAACTATTAAAAACTGATCACTGATGACCTGAACTTTTATTTATTTATTTATTTATTTATTTATTTATTTATTTATTTTGCAAAATAATGCAGAAATAAACAGCCTATCATCCATCTCCTTAAGGTTTGGGGTCCTTTTGTAAATCAGACAGATGGTGGATATAATGATCTCACTTTTCAGTGCTCAGAATGTGTGCAGGCTTGGTGAAGAGGAATGCACAGTGACGTGAGAAATTTTTAAACCACTTCTGCCACACTTTTCTGTGGCCTCAAGCAAACCATTTCATCACTCACCTGTTTTCCATTCTCCAGATGGAAATGCAAAAACATTTGTACCTCACAGGTGAGATGTGTTGTAAAGTCATTCATTTCTAAGATATACTCACACACTCAGGAGTGCTGTAAGAACAGTAATAAATACAGGAAATGTTGAAGCCAGAAAAGAATTGAGGCTCAAAAGGCAGGGAAAACAAGAGTGCTCAACTCACTTCTGTGCCTCTGAAAATTCCTCCAATGGTTTTAGCTCAGATCTCAGAAGTCCCTGAGTCTCTATAACCCTATACATTGCATTTAGTATTAAATTTGCACAGTACTTGAATCTTTGACTTTATTTTCCCCTGCTCAGCCTTTAAATGCTGCCCAAAGCTTCAGTTTCTCACCATGCAGGGAGAATTATGCTTCAGTCACCTTGTGTTAAGCCTAGGTTCAGTACTTAGATATAGTTCCCTCCTGCTATTCCACTTATATCATGTGGTGCCAGTATGTTCTGGGTAATCTCAAGCAGTTTACTGGCATATATGTTTATTTTCTCATTTCTGTTACATATCTGTTCAGTTTCCTGTTTTCTGAACTCTAGAAATTAATTTTAGCATAGTTGTATCACGTCTTGCATTCACAGAACCTGACTCATTTCTGGTACCATCTGTTACACACTTGGAATCTTTGCATTGTGCTGCCTAAAATCTGATAGTCAGAAACAGCCACATTACTCCCAGCTTCATATGTACTTATCAGCCCCAGGGGCCTGCAGGTGGTGTTAGACTTCCTATTCTCCTACAAAATGCATGGCAACATGCTGGTTTTTGAAAGGCATATAGAAGTTTTTTTTCCTCTAACTTTGATATTGTGCATAGATTTAATAACGAGGCATCAATTACAGCAACATTTTTTATGACCTTGTAATTCAAAATTCAAAATAATGGCTTACAAAGGGCATAGATCAATTTTTTTAGGAAAAGGCTTTCAATCCCAAATGGAGTTAAATGCAGAATTTAAGAAGCAACTTGTTTATTGCAATGCTGTGCTCACTGTGTTTACAAAGTCTATCAGATACTCATGGGTTCTCTTCTTTCAAATGTGGAATTTTCTCTTTTGCTTTGCTGCAGAAGAGCAGTGCAACTTGCATGACTTCCTGCCATTATTTGTACAAATTCCTGTGGTAGCAGTGGAGGGTTTTCCAGTCCAGTGGGGCTTTTGTGGGTGATTGGAACACTGGAACAGGATTCTTATTTGCCTTCCCAAGGCACCATTACAGCTGGCAGAGCTGGGATTCCCTGAAGGTGGTTGAACAGCTGCCTGCCATGGTGAGTGGGCAGTGAATTCCTTGTTTTGCTTTGTTTTTTTTCACTTGTTGCAGAATCACAGAATCACTTTGCCTATAATAATTTGTATTGTTGTAAATCCAGTTCAGTTCTCAGTGCAGACATCTCAAGGAATACTGAAAATCTTCTTTTTAATATGTTCTCCTTTCAAAGAAACAGCACAAAGCTGCCTGATGTGCATTCCTCAGCTTTATTCCAAATCCCCTAATAAAACAAGGAGCATGAGTCCTACTCAGCTGCTCCAGGAACTCTTAGCTTCAAGGAGCTAAGAGTTTTACACTAAACTAAATTCTGGATAAAGGACATCTAGCCTTAGTCTTACTCTTAACAAAGAAAATAGGAAAATCCCATTTTGACCATTATTCCATCCTGCTGCTGGAATAACTTGGGAACAGGCAGCAAGTAGTCAATCCCTTTTCCTCCTCCAGACACCTCTAACCACTGCCTAGGGAAAGGATAAGCTACATCCAGTATACTCTTATTTCCATTTCTTCTTCCATCCTCCTCTTGTGACCTCTGTTAATCCCTTTCATCCTCCAAAGCCAAAGGAAACCTACATCTAAAGTTGCTTTTATCCTTTAACTCTTCCAAAAATAAAATGCTGCAACAGCTTCTGGAAAATGCTTTTAATATATGCTTAAGTTCCTGTGATATTTCTGCAATGAGCTCAGACATCTGAGTGCTGTGTGAATTACTTATTTTTAATAGCAAAATATTGACCTGGGGTTGTGGGGTGTGTTTCAGAAAACACAGCAAAACAGAAATTCATCCTTTTACAAAAGGTTGCCAAAGGCTTATGAGCCACGTGATTTCCACTTAGCTTTGTAAAGTAGGGCATAACTGCAACTTGCTTTTGTAATGTGGCCTTGTACTGGCTTTCTGCCTTTTTCATTTTTAGAAAAGACTGTATTTATATTTGTTTGGGGGCATTTTACATAATCAGGGAGTCATGGATTACTAAAAAGGATCTGGAGTTGTAAATACAACTCCAGGGTTTCAGTGCAAGTCGTCTCACTGCGTGTCAGATTTAACAGTAGACACAAAATTTCTGTGATTCTTCTTCTCTATGTCAATCACTGCTGGTGACAAGTAAATAATCTTGTAGCACATTCCTAATACTCATCCAAGTGTGGTTTTCATGGTTTAAAAAAATTTTTAAAGGTTTGTATTTCAAAAGTTGCTGGAATAGCTGCAGTTTTCCTTTCACAGATACTAATTAACCTTTGACTAACTTAAGTATCAGTAGGTGTGGGAATTTTTGATATGCTAAAAGTAATGGTGATTTTATTGTCATGAGTTTGCCCACTAGAAGAACTTACTGTGCTATCAGACCACAGAAAGAAGAAAAAGGAAATTATTTTATGTAGCTTAAAATTTTAACTTGCTTTTGATAGCATGTCCTAAAGTTTAATTAGCTGTTTTAGAATTTTTTTTTAGGTTGCCTAGCATTCTACTGCTATGCAGTGGCTTGATCTCTGCTTCTGCAAAGTATTTAAGAAAAAAAAAAAGTGGTTAAGATATAATGTTACAACTTTACATTTATTTTTTTAGAGAGGTCTACACAAAGCTTTAGGCACCATAATGTATAATTATTAAACTAACTGCAAAGCACCACCACTGGTAAAATAATTAAAAGGAATCAACTGGAAACTCTACAGAAGATCTCCTTTCCCTTCTATCCTTTTCCTCAAAGCACATTTTAAGCCTTTTCTGAATTGTCTTCTCTGAAGTGTTTTCAGAAGCTCCTGTTCATGTAAGCAGGATGAAGTCAATGATGCTCACAGGAGTTACTTGTGTGTTTAAAGCTGCTCAAATGCTTATGTCTTAAATGTTTTGCCACACTATTACTGTAGCCTTGATTTCCCATCTGTACAACCTGCCTTAGGTACACGAGGTGATTTTCATTTCCTTATTCTACTTTCTATGAGAAACTGCTCAAAGAAATGCCTCCTTTGAGCCTGAGTTGTACTGTTCTGAAAAGTTTGTTTTCTTTATAAATTGAATGCAAAAAAAAAAAAAAATCAACAGCTTTGAAACAGCTTGATGGGTTATGATGGTAATAAAACATACTTTCTCTTAATTTTCAACAGCTCAGACTTTTACATTAGCAAATAAGCAAGTATGTGATCATTATGGCATAATGTTCACTGTTCTGCCTAGTGCCTTTTTAGGAGCTGAGATTTGCCTCTGATTGCAATCTTAACTTCTTTTTCTATTCATTAGCACTATTAGTCACCCAATTAGTCACCTGATTATCTTAAATTAATGCTATCAATAGATATGTTTTCAGATTTGAGTCTGAAGTGTTGCATTTCTGGCGACGCACTGCGATAATTATTCAAATGTCTTTGTTAGATGGAGGATGACTTGATGCAAACCAAGGGGTTTTGATTCCATCAGAATTGCCCTGCACAATTTTCCTCACAAGAGTTTGAGAGGGAAACCTGATCGACTTGTCCTACCAGGTAGTGATTTAAGCAATCTGTGCTGTTCACTGCCTAATCAGGATGGACATTAGGAGGAATTTCTTCAGAGAAAGGGATGGGTTTCCATGGGGTCACCATCCCTGGAGGTGTTTAAGGAAAGATTGGGCAAGAATTCACTGCCATGGTCTGGCAGGAAGGTGTTTAGTCAAAGGTTGGGCTCGACCATCTCACAGGTCTTTTCACCCTAATTATTTCTGTGATTCTGCCATGATCAGATGCAATCACGTCCGTGCACTTTTTTTCTTCCTTATTCTGCCCACCCTGCCTGGCCCCCATGTTTCTTCCAGACCCAAATCCAGGTGAACTCAGGTTTGTAGAACCCAAAGGAGAGAGGATGCCTGAGCCTTTCCCATCACTCAGGGCCAGGCAAGTGCCCGAGGTGCCTGGCTGAATGGAGATGCTGCTTCATCTGGCAGGGGCTGTCCAATGCCATGTGTGGTTTTTCTGTTCTACAAATTGTTAAATTGGGAAAATCTGTTACATTCAATATATTCCCCCTTAGACAATATCCTATTTCTGTGCTTCATCAACCAAAATCATGAAAGCAGTAAGGAAGATGGAGGAGATAGGGTTGGCATCCATTCTTCTTCTGGGAAGATACTGGTGTTTTAAGAATGATTTCTATGTCATACAGCTTACTAGTCTAGTAAGAAACTTGGATACATATTTACAGACATTTATTGTGACTCATCAAGTAAATCACACTCATTTTCCAAATTAGTACTGTATGCCTATCAAATATGTACTTTCCAGACAGCTGTGGTCCATTAAATATATCATTTTCTTCTTAAGAAAATTAAAATTCAAAGTTGAAATGAAACTTTGGGGAATTTTTTTTTTTTTTTTTTTGGTAGCAAAATAAATTGGAACATTTTTTCAAGGGAGAAGTTTTATTAGGTTATCTCTGACAGAGCAAGTGGGTGCAACAAGACAGAAGTAAATGTAACCTCTTGCTGCCAAAGTGATATAGGTTTCTAGATATTTTGTTTTCCCTTCACAAGAAATGTTATTTTTTACTTTGAAGGATGATGGAAGGGGAGGATCCTTATTTCAAGCTTGAAACCCAAAATAGACTCTGCAGTTTAATATTTGACATAATAGATATGACAGAAGCAACTAGTTGGAAGACTTTAAATGTTCTGTGAATTTTGCATATGACACACACTGATTTGAATCACCCATCTGTGCTTTCAATGACGTGCACTAATTGCTCAAAACAATAGAATATCAGACTATTATATAGGTGTGATGCTACACAGTGCACTCATTTTTATGAGAGTTTATATTCAGCTCTTCCTGTCTGCGTGAAATGAACTCCACAGAAAAAAAAAATTAACAATGAACTAAGTAATTTTATGAAACTGTAGAATTGATTGCGGCAAGAAATGAAGTAAAACAGTGTTTTCCTGTGAAGGATGAGCACTCCTCACCACTCACTGCTGTCTGGTTCTCATTTCTGGAAACTGGTAGTGGGATTTAACTGCTGGTTGAGACATTTTGTGTGAGCCAAGCACAGGCACTCACAGCAGCTGGAGTGGTGGTGCAGGTGCCAGCAGGTGGAGGGATCTGCAGGGAGGTGTTTGTGATGTGGGATGTGTTGTCTGCATGGTCTGAGTTTGTTGCAGTCTCTTATCAACATTGCCCTTGCTTGTTTAACTCACAAATTTAGTGTTTATAATTTGGGTGTGTCACAGTAGAACTAATGAAGTGCCAGTGCATTCTGCTCACATTGTGACATAAATTTCATTGTTCATCTGTGCTTCCAGTGGAAGGCACCTTAGAAAACAAAGGATGCACTGGCACTGCTGAGAATGATGTATTTCATTGCTGTATTTATTAGGTTCTTTGAGTAAAACAATTCTTGTGGTGTTTGTCTCAGCTTTTAACAGAGTTACAACCATCAGTGGAATTTCAAGTTCTGTGTATGCAACAACTGACAGAACCAGAGGACACAGTCTTAATCTGTGTCAAGGGAAATACAGGCTGAATATTAGGAAAAAGTTTTTTACAGAAAGGGTGATAAAGTATTGGGATGCTGTGCCTGGGAAGGTGGTGGAGTCCCCATCCCTGGATGTGTTTAAAAACAGTCTGGATGTGGCACTTGGGGCCATGGTCTCATTGAGCTGTGGGCTGGGTTGGTCTCTTCCAACCTGGAGATTCTGTGATTCTGTGATTCTGTGATTCTGTGATTCTGTGTGTGTGATGCTATTCAGAGTAGAGGAGGGACAGCTCAGGTGGGCTTTTGCACCCATGGCAATCACACTCCTGTTTTTGGGAAGCAGCCTCTTGCCAGGAAGGTTAGAGCTGGCTGAAATCCACAGCCAGCTGGAAATCTGCAGAACTGCTCAGTGCTGATGTCTTGTAGTGGCTTGGGATGCAGTCAGAGGGTGAAGGGAATGGGGAAAGGGTGACCAAGGAAGAGCCCTAAAACTTCTGTGAGAGCAACTCCAGGCTGAGGACACAGCCCAGCCCAGCATGCAAGCACTGGAACCTCATCCAAACCCACATGACTTTATATAAAAAAAAAAATTAATTTACAAACAATACTGATTGCAAAGTTTGTTTATTGCTTTACATTTAAATATAAAAAACACCTATATTTTTCACACTTTCTGACAGTACAAAACCATTAAATTTCTTCTGTTAAGTGGACCATTTCATTTGTATTTGTCCATTTCTACAAACCATGTAGAAGTAGGCAAAACTCTCCATCTATTCTATAAACCTTTCAGCACAAAGAGACTTACTGAATATTATTGATCAATAAGGCTGGCTGGTGTGTTCTCCAGGAAACCAGGTTTCACCAATAAAAGACAAGTAAACACAGTTTATTATTTATTTTTGGGGAGCTGATATCAGTAAAAGGTTCCTTTTCTTTTGCTTTCAAATATTCTGTCTGCATCTAGTCTTTCTCCAGCAGATATCCACAAACTGTATAAGGCACAGAAAATCCCAGGAGAAAGAGAATTATTTTTTAACTCTCACTTTAGTAAATAAATGTAAAAATCATCTATGCCATATACACTTCTAAAACTTTCTTGTATATTTAAATCACAATGTCAATATACACTCAGTGCATGTATATCTCTGAAGGCATGAGTTAAAAGCTCTCAGAAACAATTGAAGTTAATTGGATTGTTCCCATTTGTCTACATTAAATACCCTGCATTTACAGTTCAGTTAATAATCCCTTAGCTAAAGAGCTGGAATGAATCTGTCTAACACTGCCAAACATTATTGAATCCACAATGCTAACAAACTAATTGTACAGGAAAACTGTAAATTCTAATTTTTTTTCCTAAATTCTGTAATTCTGCCTCCTACTGTGGAAACTACTCTTTACTGCTGTGGAAGAGAAAATGAGAACCAAGATTACTTTTGCTTATGGACCCAACAGCACAGGCAATCTTTGCTGCCCCATAGGAACAGGCCATCAGTGTCTGTTACAGCAATAATCTTCACTGCCCTCAGTGGTTTTGGGAGTTTGATAGTCTAAAGCACAGTCCTGGTGCCAGCAGTTTGCTGTGCTTGCTGTAGGCATTCATTGTGCTCAGCAGGATGGAGCTTGGATGCTGTGATATTTTATTCACTAACTTTGGTTAACTTGGGTAAGGATCATAAGGACTGCTCAAATGGTCTCAAAAATATTCCTCACAGTTTTCTGGGTTTTTTTTAACATTCTAAACAGGAGATGCCATTGGCCACTCTAAGCAAACCAACCTTAACAATTGTCACTAAAGAGTTAGAATTATTGTAAAGTAACTACTGTGTGTGTAGTCCTTGCAAAATGCCCTGTTTAATTTAGCTAGTTATTTTGTTACCAAAAGGACCCATGCATGAAATTTTGGACCATCATTATAATTTAGCAGTGCATACTCTTTGTTTAATTTATCAATATTTGTTAGAGGAAAGTAAGTACATTTTATGCCGCTAGACAGTGTGAAACTTCTGGTAACTGTGCCCATATTGTGATCCTAAGCAAGCAGACTTCCAGAAGGAAAAGAAACAAAAATAGAAATGAGAGTACCTTTTGTCCAATGCTGAGAAATGTTATGCCTTTATCTGCTCTGCATTTTGTTGCTGTCCTCCAGAGAGCAGAGTTATTGTCAACAGATAAGGAATTAGAAATGTCATATTGTCCCAAACCTGTCAACTCTTACCTAAATGGCTGTTGAGAAAATGGAAGCAAGGGCTACTCTGACATTTTGCTTTTAAATTTGCTATGCCTTTTGTAAATAATATATTGTAGTTCTAGACTTGACATTTTTTAGATCTGTTTCATTTTGATGATAATTTTCTATTTACCAGCTCCTGTGTTAAGATACTCAATTATTAAACAGGAAGCATGAAGGCAAAGTTTCTACCAGAAGGGTTTGGAGCCTTCTGTCCATATAGGAGTAGACAGTAACTGTGTAAATATGTGGTCCCAGGTATCACTGCCTGTCTGGGAGTTCTGCTAGATTACAGGTGATGTGCTGATTTTCTTTCATGCTCCATTCAGTATGAGAATATTTTTTTCTATTCTTTTGGGAATCCTTAATATAACACACCGAGCAAGTCAACTGTACTTTCAAAACAGGTGCAGTGCTAACACTGAAAACATGTCAAAATGAAAATTATTTTTCTTATGACAAGTATTTGATCCCACTAATCTTCAATGCTGGCTGTACTGTTCTGGTTTTGTGCCTGTTCCATTGCTGAGATGTTTTGAGATTCCCTGCCTAAAATTATGCTCTTCTAAAAATACAGAATGTAAATATAAGTGGGGCCAGGCACTTTCCTTTTGACAGCCTTTACATTAGTGCTTCCCCTCAGCTCTCCCATCCCGTTTCTCAGAGCTCTGCACTTTGAATCTGTCAAAAGGCGTGGTAATGAGAGCAAATATAATTATGTTTCTAAAAGCTGGTGACCACAGTCCAAATAAATGGTCTTAAAGGATGCTTTGAAAGCTTCAAATAGCAGAGAAACATTTGACTTGAAGTATCTTTATTCTTTCTGAAATTCAAGTTAATGGAAAGACTGTAGTTCTGAACCCCAGGTTATTAGTATTAATTTCTTTAATGTGCTTCTGTTCCAATATTACTCAGAGCTTCCAAAGTGTAGGAAGAAATCTCTGTGTTAAAAGGCACATAGGAGAGCCTGCTTGCCTATATGTGTACACATATATTTATGTAGCCATATATAACTAAAAGAGAATCCTCCACCTCTACCTTTCAGGAAGAAACTGTGTTGGGTGAATGTCATTCAAAGCATTTGAACATGACTGCACATGCAAATATAGGAAATAAATCAGAAGTGCTATTTCTGCCCTTGAGATCACAGGAGACCAACAAGGAACAGTCCTGTGTGTACCAGCACACAGCATCAGCATTGGGTTGGGAAGTTCTGGCCCATGCTGGGGACAAACTTTGACATTTAATAACAGGAGGGTGCAGCTCTGCCTGCTTTAACCTGCTGGGAGTCACTCAGAATACACGATTTCCACCTTGGCTTATAGAATCAGATTTTCAAAATGTGGCAAGAAATGCAGTTTCAGAGTTAGCACAAGGGCACTGGAATGGTGATCAATGAGCTTTGCCTCTAAACTCCCTGTCCCTCTGTCTGCTGAGTGTTTGTGAGGACAGGGTTGGATTGCAGTCAGCTGTACAAAATAAGTTTCTTCTCCCCTTTGCCACCTTTATGAAGAAATTCAGCTCTGTGAGGTAGCTGGAGTCATTTTACTGCTAGTGGCTCAATCAGAATATGGAGAAAATGGGACTTGCATATCATTTTTGATGTCTGTGGCTGCAGGAGTGTGAGTTTCTAAACTGCAAAACACTTCTCAGGTCGCAGTGAGCTGGAGCTCCAAGCATGTGCCTTGAAACCAGATGACATGAAGTGCATTGGGAAGAGGGGTGGGAGAACTTATTTCATTCCAAACTCTATATGAAAATATTATGCACAATTAACTTCATTTTCTCTGCAATGTTCAATTACATGGTTACATGAAGACCAATTTTGCTCTGCTATTTGGGCTGTGAAACTGGGCCTTGAGAGAGCTGGACTGTAGGCTCAGCTGTGCCATAAACAAACCCATATAGCTGCTGTAACACCAGCCCCTGCAGTTAGCAGAATTAGCCAGGAAGGTTTTTCCAGCAGCCAGGGCTGTCCCTAGCAAAGGAAATTACTTGTGCAGGAAACTCAAAGTGATCTCACCTGTCGAGACTGCTGTTCTGGGATGTTTTCTTTGCAGAGAGAGAGAGATTTGGGGAAGAGATAAGAAAATTTATTTATCCAGTTGTTGTTTTTGGGCTGAGAACAGAAGGCAACAATGAAATAAAAGTGAAATAATATTTGTTTTTTTAATGTTATTTTTGTATATAAGTCAAGAGATAGCAGAAAATGTTTTTGCATAGCGTAGCTAATTGCTGTAGATGACCCACCCTACCTGTCTGAATCAAGGTAACACAAATTTCCTCAAAAATCAGAAAAAAACATAGAAACCTTACGAGTTCTCTTAAATTGATGGTATTTTTTCAGCTGGGTCTATGTATGTCCTTATATAAAGGATGCACTCATTGCATCCTGACTTGCACTTACAACAATACTAGAGAGATCTTAAAGGAAAAGTGAAGATTAATGTTGATATGTTCATGGCAGTTGTAAATCTTCCTTTGGGAATTGAAAATCTGGATCTTAAAATTATAGCTCTTTAGTTCTATCACATGAGCTAAATATGATCAGTTTTTATAAGCTCATAGTCTAAAACAAGTTCATATCTTCTTTAAAATTAGGAAGCAATTTGTTTATGAGAGCTGTGGAAAATGAATGTAGAATTTTATTTGTATGTACACAGACTAAGAAGCAATGCATTTATAAAAGGAGAATTTAATTTCATTGCAGAGATTTGGTAGTATGTTCAAGAGATTGAAATTGTATTTGTTGATTAGATTTATCCAAAGAATAATGGAGGGAAGTTAGAAATTTGGGATGCTCCTGTCTGTTTATCTTTTACTCCTGAGCTGACCTCCTGGCCCAGATGCAAATAGAGCAGTTCTGTTAATGGCAGTGAATCTATCTTAATATTATTGGATTTACCCTGTTGACTTCAGAGAACTTCCTCAGAAGCTTAAAGTTAAGCATGTCCATAAGTCTTCATTAGGCTCTGGATTGTAGTCATTACCTGGAGAGAGAGAGAACTGATTCATGATCTCAAAGCCCAGGTGGTGGCACAGCCTTGCAATGCTGCACTCAACTCCTTCCAGCACTGTGTCACCCTGGATAGGAGTGTCTGCAAAATAACATGAATTATTAATGCAAATAGAATGGCAGAAGCTGTGTGAGCTTGTGACACAAGCACGTGAGGTGGCACTGGAGTCATAAATGCTGATGTTAATGCCAATATAACAACTTACAACTTCCATTTTTCACATTTCTTACCCACCCATCCCTCACATCTGGAGCACTCCTGCAGTGCTCCTGGATAAAGGCATGGGCTTGGTTTCTCTGTGCCAACTTGACCTGCAGAATCCTGGTCCCTTTGAAACTTTCTTTATCTCATGTCTAGTTCTGATGGGTGGGACACCCACTCCTTTATTCTGTCTCTTCCATTCCTTACTTCCAGGGGAAAGAAGTGAATAAATGTCACTCCTCTTTCCCCTCTCTAACATAATTTTTTCCACTGTCTAGAGCCAAAGTTGGAGTGTCTCAGAAATTAGGAAGTGTAGAATAACTCTCATGTTTTTGGCTCTTCTGTGTTCTAGATCCACCCAAGAACTGTGTCCATGCCATGAATGTTGAGTGGCTCCATGGAACCAAAAGCCCCTGGAAATGGAACTGGATTTATAAATTGACCTATTTTGAAGGGAATGGGATTTACCAAGGGCCTGTTCTCAGGACATGTGAACATAAAGTGCCCGTGCCTCTGAGAATAAAGAGAATTTCAGGCCGCATCTAAAATGGGAAGCAGAAGGGTGAAACTCTCCCTACATTCCCAGATTCTAATCTTATTTAAATTCACACATATCTAGCATGCAGTAATGAAACTCCTTCAGATTTAAGGGAAATCAAGATCCAGCCAGTGTGATTAATCTTGTGAATAAAAAGGTTTGGGATTAGATATTCTTTCTGTGTGACACTCCAGCAATATGCTGTTATAAAAGGCACAGCAGGAGTTAGTCTTGAAGTGTCAGAATAGCTTCTTTAGTGACAAAGCATTTATACATGTAAATTTTCAAAGAAAGTTGGCAACCCTTTTGTGGGTTCAATTTGTACCTGTCACTCACTTGCAGATGCAAATTTGAGTTACTTGCAGCTCTAATTACAGAGCTTGATTGTCATCACAAATCAGGTAGTGAGATGTGAAACTACTGAGGTTTGTGCCATCATTTGTTGTTAAAACATGAATGCAAATGTTGCCATCAAAAAGCAAAGTCGGCCAGGGCTTTGCCCTGCTGATAAGTATGAATATTACAAATAAGTGCAATATAAAAGGAATTTAATGAGTGGGGGCGTGTGTGAATAACAAGGAAAGGAGTGAGTGTGTGGTGAAACCAAGACAGTGAAAAGGGAAATAAGAAAGAAATAAAAAGGTTGTTTTGTCTGTTGCAGTAAAGTATGACAAAAGAAGGAGATATTTTTTTCATTTAAGTGCTTCTTAGACCCAACTGTCTTTTGTACCTTCCAAATTTATCTACACTAATGAATCTTAGTTCTTTTATTTTTGCTGAGAACTTTCTCATTTTCAAGTGAAAGGAGATGACTTTATAAAATTATTCATCAGTTAACTATTGTGCTGTAACTTTCTCTTATCATTACTTTTATAAATATGCATATATAGAGTTATATTTCAATCTCAACATATAAGAATTTGATTTTTCTTCACAGAAAATGTTGAGGTGTGAAGATTGTTAATTAAAACCCTTCATTAATTTCTTTTAAATTAAAAACTGGAGATAGGTACAACATGTTATTGTGCCTTAGCTAACATCTGCTAGATAGTGATAATTCAACACAGGCTTTTTGTTTTGTTTTGTTTTGTTTTTTTAGTTGGAGAATCTGTTGCACAAAATTGATGGTAGAAATAACAAAGAATTGATTATTTTATATTTGAAACCAAAAAAGATGAGGTAATTTTGCTTCACAGATTTTCAATGCTTAATTAAGAAATGGGCTAATGAAGAAGAAATAGCAGTGGCTGGTTGGGGGCACTTAGATAAATATGAAGATAAATATCTAATGTAACATTCCACAGTGTTGCAACACACTTGTTGAATTTTTCTACAAGTATAATTTCAATCAGCCTCAGCCTTGTCTCTTCCCCTTTCCATCAAGCAGACACCTTAACTCAAAGAATAATTATTGCTATGGAGATTTCTAAATTACTGGATCCATGGAGCCTACTTAACCTGATGTAAAAGGTCCTTTTTCCTTCCCCACTTTCCTCATTACCAAAGAACATTTTGGCCCCAACAATGGCTGTACACATCAGCACTGATTTATTAAGTTTAGAGGATTTGCACTGTTGTTTTACAGAATGGTGTCAACTTTTAGCATGACTCCATTTGATGATGAATGGCTTTCCCAGGCCAAAGAGTTAATGACACCCAGAGCTTCTGTGCCTCCCACTCTCCTGCTGTCCAAAAGGCCACGGATAATTTCTGCCGAATCAAGCCCATAAAGAGAGAATTTATAATCAGCTTTAATGTATTTGGGAGCTAAAGTACCTTAGTCCTTCATCAAAGGGAATGATAAAAACCAGAATTAATATGGCTGGATTTAATTATTTTTGAGTGCATAATTACTCTTTAGCTAACTGGACAGGAGGTGTGTTATTTTTCTTATTTTGAGCAGAGGAAAGGCATCTGCAAGCTCACAGTAGTCACAATCTAGATCTAAAAATGCTTCATGTTACTGCCTTAGCATTGATTGCAATACAAACAGAATAAATATTTGAATAATAATTTAAATAATGCAAGAACTATTTTTAAATTAAATGAGTATAGGCTTAGTTAGGAGTGCCTCCTGCACACAGAGCTTCTCTAGCTTTTGTAGCAAGAATATTCCTTGCCTTTAGGAAAAAATAAAATGCAGAAATCACTTTTTTCCCCCTTTTTTAAGTGACTTAGGGGTCTAATTTCCCATTAGCATTAATGAGAGTTATGGGTATGCACCAACATGAGACCAAGTGAGACTAAACCTTAGAGAGCCTTTTGATAAGTAAATCATCTTTGCATCAGCATTTTAGAGACTTTAGTATCCTCTTTTTCCCCCATTAGTTATGGTACCTGATTACTTTGTTGATATTTAATATTTATTGCATATACTTTAGCTAAAATTTAGGCTGGCACAGTAAGGCAGCGCTATCTGTTTAAAGGCTGGTGAGTTAAGCATAGTAAAATCCTTTTTTTATAATGGATGCCCATTTTTGAAAGAGAAATGCTCAAAAAGTAAGATTAATTGGGCCTTCACAAAAGGTGAAGAGAAGGCTACAGCAGAACAACAGTGAAGAGTAACTGGGGACAAAAGACTTCTGGCAATCATAGTTTTGTAAAATATTCCTTTTTTTTTTCCATTGGCTCATAGTCCATTATGTCTTAGTATTAATATTCTTAAAATTAGTTTCTGTTACCTGAAAAGAATATTAAAATGATGAAAGAACCCTAAAAAACCACATATTGAATGAACAGTCAGCTAGAGAAATAAACCTAGTTGAGGCATACATTTAATTCACAAAATCATAAACTATCTGTAGAATATTCATTGAAAGCTGCAGAAAATATCTAAAAATTATACACATACTAAGCAATTTTAGTTCTGATTTATTTTTACTTAAAAAGCCTATTGCTGCTACATTTTATAGGTTATTGCCATAAGATTTTATTCTGTTTATCTGCTTGTGATTTCAGTGTGTTTTCCTGTGTGAGGACTCAGAACATCAATCTTTCTTTATGATCATCCAGACACAGCGAGGCTGTTAGTCAGAGTAATCAGTTATCTGGAGAATCAGAAGCAAAAGCCATTTCTTAGTGATTTTAGAATGAGAGTTATTGCTGAAAGGGGTGGAATTCTAATCCAGAGCTTCTCTTAATGCTGCTTTCATGACTTCAGAAAGTCTCCAGCATCTGTAGGTGAAAGAGGCAGCACAGATCAGAGCAGAGCTCTGCCTCCTCTCCAGGCTGAGCCCCTTGATGTTGCCCTCTTAGTCAATCCTCTGCACAGTCTTGAGCTGATGCTTCTTTTAGGGGTTTGCCCAGCAATTAAAAATATATAAATTAAGCTTCACAGCACCCCTGTGTGTTTAGATAAAATATCAGGAGGTTCATGCCTGCGACGTGAGGGCCAAACTCTGCTTTGGTTTCGTGGACTCAGAGCATCACAGTTCCAGAAAAGCAGAAAATCTCTCTGAAGGTGTAATGAATGTTGCCCATTGTATTTGCAGACTGGAGTGAACCTGTGGGAGAACTAATCAGTGTGAGTGGAACCTGGTGGCTCTGCCACGTGTCTCCACAGGGATGAGTCCTCCTGCTCGGGGATGTGGCGAGCAGAGAGCCCTGGCGCTGGGAAACAGATCCATGGCTGAATTAAAAACATGTTTAATTTATGACAACTTAAAAATAGGTCAGCCCCTTTGCAAAAAGGAATTGTCAAGCACTGGAACAGGCTGCCCAGGGAAGTGGTTGAGTCACCATCCCTGGAGGTATTTTAAAGATGTGTGAGTGTGGATCCTGGGGACAGGGCTCAGTGCTCGCCTTGCCAGTGCTGGGTTAATGCCTGGGCTGGACCTTAAGGGTCTTTTCCAACCTAAACAATTTATGAATTTAAGAAAGATGGTCTAATTTTTTAAAAAATGTTTTTCAGAAAACCTCAGAGCTATATAAACATGAAAATTATTCAGGTTATCTTTAAAGCTAGCCCCAGTCATGCTCTACCATATTGTAAAATCAGAAATGGTACAAGACAAGACATTTACATTGAGATGGTTGATGCACTTTGTAATTAAAGTTGAGATCTGGAACCATGATCTACACAAAATACCTGCCAAAGGCCAGCTATTAAAAAAAAACCAGCATACCTTGTCCTGGTTTTATCTAGAAAATAAATTGCCCATTTCTTTGCAAGTTATTTGGAGAAATGTGTTGTTTACCTTTCCAACTGCCACTTTGTCCCTTTCTGGTGACTTTTAAAATTTAAAATACAAGAAGCTATTAAGAACATGTTTGTGTGTGTGAATAAATACATATCCTTGCCTATGTCTGGATCTCCATTCTTAAGTACACAGCTCTTACCACTCCTAAATTCACTCTTTCTGTTCTCTATGCTGAAAACCCATCATGAGATTGTTATTCTTTGCATTCTTTTCAAACCCATTGTCATTCTTCACATAGAGTTTTTAATTTTTCTGATTTTATTCTGTTTGAAGTAAAGTTGTTATGGTAAGAAAATGCTGGGCAGGGAGATATTTGAATTTGTATGTTTGGATCAGGGCACATTATCCATATACCAAATACTGCAAATATTATATCCAGGGCTTGTAGTAGGAAAAATATCACCAAGGTTTTCACCTGAACAGAGTGTTTTTTTCAGGTGGGATTATAAAAATGCTTGTGTTTTATTATGATATATAATTATAGTGTTCTGTATTTAGAGTGAGTTAAAAACTGTACTCCTGACTGATGCAGGAATTAAGGTATTGAGCAGTTCCTACATTCACAATTAAAGTCTCATGGTACTTCATGGTTTTTTTTCTGTTTCTTAAATCCATGCACCTGGTAAAAACATTTTATGATTTTTTTTTTTAAATGCATCACTCAAATACATGGTATTTTGCCTATAAATGACAAGTTTAATGCTGAATGACTAATATCCTGTAAAATAACAGAGAGCTTTTTAAATACAAATGTTTTAATACTCCGCAGTGCTTAGATTTAATGCATGTCTCTTGCCTACATCTATTGCAAATATCAACACATACTGTTCATCTCCTTTTTTTGTTGTTGTTTTTGTCTATTGCTATTTTATGCATGAGGAAGTTCTTGTTTTCTACTCTGTGCTTGGCTGGCTTTTTCTTTTTTTGTTACTTAGCCCTGTGTTCGTACTGATTGCTTTTTCGCATGCAAATTACAGAATGTCATGGAAATGAGAGAGCTCTGAAAAAAAAGGAAAGATAATGCTGAGTTCCAACTGTCTTTTGTTTGTGCGTAAGTGTGTGAAATATATGACATGGAAATATTTTCAGAATGGCCTTTGACTTTCCTTCTGATGTATATTTTTATTGCTCAGTAAAGGAGTGGGCATTTTTCCCATTGGTAAATATAATAAATTTATGAATACTTGTTAATAATACAGATGTTGGGCATAAAGGAATTTTGTCCCATCATCCTTTTATGGAGATAAGGAATTCTGAACCAGGATGCCTTGCCCAAGCTAAAATTTCAATTCAATACAACTTTTTGCATGGAACTCTGGCCCCGTTGAAATCAATGGCAAAAGTCATTGTCTTCAGTTGGTCTGGGATTTCATTCTTGTTTCTGGTTTACATATGGATTTTCACATTTCTTTACAAATATCTCAGCAGGTAGTCAAAGGTTTCAAGGGTATCAACAGTTCTATTGAAAAGAGATTGTGATGAATGTGTCAAAAAACTCCCCAAATTAAACCTGTGCTTATCCTTAAATAAAGCATGAGCTGAAATGCCTGAATTTAGAAATGTGAATTAGCATTTGACAGAAAATATTGTTTTAACCAACTGTCAAGGCTTTTATTAACCACCTTATTGCATCAAATGCAAGAGGTAATTTGGCAATTCTTGTCTCCACTATTCCTAATAACAGCAACAGGAAAAAACAATTAAATGATGTGGATAGATACAGTCTATGGCGGGGTATGCTTTTAGTAAACAAGCTTTGATTCTTCATTTTATAAAAATAAAACACTGGGCACTCTCTGGTTCTTGTGCTAGATGTTTCTAATAGCCATACCCCCTAGGGAAGGTTTTGCTGTAATGTTTGAAAAACTTAATGAAAAATGGGTTGTTATAAACTAAGATTTCCCTCCCTGAAAATGTTTTTCTTGAAACGTCCGTGGGAATTTAATATTCGCTGTTTTTTTCCTCAGTCTTGTATATTCTTGAATTGTCTTTTTTCCTCCATTTTCTCCGTTCTTAATCCTAGGTCCCCTTACAAAGAAACAGACAGATGATTTAGGTGATAATGACGGTGCTGAAGATGAAGGTATTTTTTGCCACCAAACTGATTTGCATGACAAGGACCCCTGAAAAATCTTTTTTCTCCCCTCTTTTTTTGACTTCTTGTCTTCTTTTGAAGAGTTTTTTTGTTTTTTTTTTTTAATTCCCATTTTTGATGTGTTTTGTCTTCTTGCTTGTTGTTATACATATATATTTTTAATTTTTTAAAAGAAAGAATGTTGTTAAGTTCTACGTTTTGATACAAAGCAGTAACAATATTTAAAAAGGAGGGTTTTTTGTTTTCTTGAAATGGACTTTTGATATGTTGCATCCCACCTTTTGACTGAATTTTGTCCATACTATTTAAACTAACACTCTTTTAAAGTTTCTCTGTACACCTTTTTGCATGTTTTCTAACCCTATGTATTTCACCAAGTACAAAGATGTTTCTTTTTTTTTTTCACTGACTGATCTCAGTTTGATAAACATAGAAAATATTGTGTTTACAAAAGGAAAAATTCAGAAAATTCTTTAAAAGTGTCTCTTAAGCAACTGAATTTCCCCAAATGCCAACACATCTGCATTTATGCTGCCATGAAAAAAATATAAATAAATTAAAGGCTACCCACCTCCTTCCAGAAAGGAGGCAGCATTGCCTGCTGGAGAAGCTCTGTGGAGCTAAATTATACTTTTAAAAACTCTTCTGTTTTCTACAAGCATACAAAGATACTGATCTGCTCGAGCTGACCCTTAGAAAACTCTATTACCAAGTAAAATCAAAAGTTTGAAATGTCAAGCATATTATTCTGTTCATAAATTATGTCTGTTGATCATGAAGCTATGCAGATTTGATATTTTTTCAGGGCTATGAAAATGGTAACAAGGGGCTCTTTTTCTGAGCAGTCTCATCCCTTCAAGTAGATGTGTTTCAAATTTCTGAATCTTAAACACACACTTTGTATGGTTTATGGTCAATGAGGAAAACAAATTGCCATATAGGACTGGTAGAGTTACTTGCTTCTCTCTTAATATTTGGGGTGGCAGAGAGAAGTTGGCCAGATAAAATTTAAATTGTAGACTGAAAGGCTCTTTGTGAAGTTTTTCATCACACAGAACATCAACTAGTTAACTTAAACAGAAGCATGCAGTCTTTTTGAGAAGATTAAGGAGGCAAAATTTGAGTGTTTGGTTTCTTATCCAATAACTCAACACCGATTTTGTCACAATTTTGTGTCTGATTTATGATCTGGTTCTGTATGTTAAGCATACGAATGAAAGCTCACCAGCTGGGCCAAAATTTGCAAGATTTGATGATTTTGATAAATAGAAAATCTCCTTTGAAAGCACTCCTGTGGTGGTTTAAGCCAGCAGGCAGCTAGACAGCACAGAGCCAGTCACTTACTCCTCCCTGGGGGAGAGAACTGGGGAAGAACATATAAAAGTAAAATTATTAATTGAGATAAAGACAGTTTAATATGACAGAAATGAAATCAAGTAATAGCAATAATCGTGATGAAAAAATGAGGATATGGCAAACATGTGGTGCACAGAGCAATTGCTCGTGGCCCCTGCTGATGCTCAGCAGCTCCTGAGCAGTGACCCCCTGCCAGTTTTCCTCCCAGGTTACATGCTGAGCTTGATGCCACGGGATATGGAATATCTGGAATATCCCTTTGGCCTGTGGGGCTCAGCTGTCCTGGCTCTGTCCTCTCCTAACCTCTCAAGCCTCCCCAGAACTTGCTGGGGGGGGTGAGGAGCTGAAAAGTCCTTGCCTTAGTGTGAGCAATGCTCAGCAGCATCTAAAAAAAATCCCTGTTATCAACATTATTCTCCCCCTAAGTGCACAAATTAACTCTGTCCCAGCTGAAATCTGGCCACACATTATTTAGAGCTAATTATGACAATTCAGATCCTCTTAGCTTTATGAAATCAGGACATTTTTCCATGGGTCCACCAAAGAATATTGCTAGTAACATTATTATGAAATCTTAAAGATCTGTGATAGTGAATTAGCCATTTCAGAAATTCCTCTGTCTTGTTTTAAGAAACCATTTGAAATTTGGGCTGTTCACCCAGTGGGCCTTAATAGCTCTCCTAAATTGCTATATAATTGCCAAGACAGATGCTAATAACATCAGGTTTGTTGAGTCCTTCTCTGCTTAGACAGACTTGAAAGAAACTCCTCAGTTTACTGAAATTCAGCAGAGAGTGTTGCTGTCAGAAAGTGCTTTTAGATAGGCTCAGATGAGGGGAGGGATCTCAGTCTGCTGAGGACAAGTGTCCATGTCAGGGAAAACCTGTCTCCCTCTCTGACAATTGCAGGAGAGAGAAGACGAGCTGTGAGAACACAGCAGTCAAACTAGAGGGGAAGAAGCACATTTACAACACTAATAAATCTCTGTAATTTATAGGACTGGGATTAATTTTCTCTGGCATACAAGTGACAGTTTTGTTCTCCTTTCTGTGCCAATAGAAGAGTGCAGGCAGTAATTAGACTTTTACTGCTTCCGAGAGGCACAGAGAGACAGGGAAAATTTAAATTTTTATGATCACTAGACACTCAAGACTGCTGGGATGTCTGCTGGGTGGATAGAAGCCCTGTCTGCTGACACCCTGCATTTCCCAGTGGAGGAGCAGGATCAGATGTCCTGCATTTTTGTGAACCTGCTCCTCTCTGTTGAAACTCCAGCACTTTTTGCATGTGCAGAACTGAAGAGTTCACAAACCCAGTTGTATGTGTTTGGGTATGAGTAGCAGGAAAGGGAGAGCAAGGTCATTTTAGCTGGCTAGATTTCTGCTAACCTGTCCAAAGCCTTCACTTTTTGTGGTATGGTAGATTTTAGGCAATGTAAAGTCCTTCAAACAAATAGCTGTGGAAAAAAATAAAAAGCTAAACTACATGAACGATGAAATTGGAGCATTAGGGAGGCTGGGCTGTACACAGTGCAAAACAGCTGGTATCAGATATTCATAGAGTCCATGTTGTATAAATAATGCCCAGTGATTTCTGAAATGTCCAGGATGATCCCTACATCAAAAAATCCAGTGATCTCATGTCTATTTATTGCATTATGTCTTTCTGAAGAAAGATCTTCCATAGCAGCTTCTTGTAGCAAACGTTTGGAGAGAATTTTATGTTGTGTCACTCAAATATCTGAGCTGAATTAGAAGATTTAATTTTAAAACTTTGGTCAAGAATCCTATTCCCATCAGCTGCTGCATGCCACTGCCACAGTATTGTGGTCCAAACCTTGCCAGCCCAAGCACTGGAGTCAGTAATCAAGCTTGGATCTCTGGTATGTGCTGCAACCAGTAGACCAGGCTTAATTAGATCATTTTTCATTTTTGTTTTCAAAAGACCCAAAGGCAGTAGTGCACATTACCAGCTAATGATCTGCAAATTTGCCGTTTAAAAAATGAAGGTGCTTTCAAATTCTATGAGTGTGAAAAGTCAGAAATAATATAAATGCCTTTTTTATCCAGTCTGGATGTATTATTCTTTGTGTTTAACCCTTTCATTCCTACACTTCTATTGTTTACCTGTTTTCAGTAAATATTGAACGATTTGAGCAGGCAGCAAAAACAGGAGTGGCAAAAGCACTTCCAACCAGTGAGCATTGAGGGTTTTCCTCTTTATAGCACTGGAGGATTTGCTCATTTGCTGAGCTGCAGGTATGCAATATCATGTGTAGATACAAGATTCACCTTCAAGTTGCTCAGCAGTTACACAAGTCTGAAAACAAGGATTAGTTTTTAAAAGTAGAATATTTTCATCTTATTGTCTTTCCTTAGTCTTAATTTTTGTCAGGTAATAATTTAACTTTAATTTGGCTATAGCAAAAATCAGTGACTCTTATGCACCCCAGTTCATATCCACTAAAATCCTAAGCATGACCTAAAATATGGAAACACAAATCATTAACCAGCCAATGCACTCTGGGATCAGAAGTGGACTTGTAAGTAGTTAGTGTTGTATGAAATATCCATGAAGGATTGCTCACAAATGAATTCTCATCCACTGCTCTATCACACACACCTTGCCTGGCACATCAATCCTAAATCCTGATTTAGTCCCAGTGCTGCTTGAGCATCTCTCAGTTTTTAATGTGTTCAGGCTCACAGTGTCCCTCTGCAATACAGGAATGCTGCTATTCCATTTTTAGAAGGGAAGAATACAGATGCTAAGTCTGAGGAGCACAGACACCATGTCTGTGGCTGAGAGCACATGCCTCAGAAGTGGGGTCTGCACTGCAGTTGATAGATGCTTCTGCTCTTCCCTCCTCCCTTACAATGTCTACTGTGGAAAAGGAGACAGATTAGGAACAGATGTTGCTGTTTGCTCACAGGCTGTAGCTGTGTTGATTCTGATAATTTAGTCTGGTGCTCTGACTTGTATGGGCTGTTGGACTTCATTGACAGAAGATCTTGGTTCAGAGCATATTTTAAATCAAAAAAAGCCAAAAACCCACTGAAATTTTAAGTTGCTAAAGATGCAGAATTCATCTGCAAATCCCACTTATGCTTGACAGGCTGTAGTGCCATTGGTGTGAAGGAGCACACTGCAGAGGTGAGGCTCTCCAACAGCCCCTACCCTCCATTGCTACTGAAATACACTGGGATGCCAAATTTGGCATTTCATCTGCCTTAGCTGTCATGGTAAGAAAGAGGGGGAGCAGCACTTTTTCTGTCTGGCACTGGTTGCAAGTTTTTGGACTTGAGAGATCAGCAAATAGCAGAACACACTTGTCTGCCCTGCAAAACAACCACATGCTCCAGCCTTAATTATAGTCTTTAATGAGAGCCAGGCAGGCTGGGGTAGCACAGATCTGACCACTTTGGGTGAGCTTGTTGACTGATGCACGTAGCCAAATTCACAATTCCTGTTCCTCCTGTCACCCAGTGATGTTAGCTCTGTGATTTCCTCTCCAAAGCACAGCTTCCAATGCCACTTGCACATTAAATTGTGCTGATTATATTTTCCCTTTACACACAGACACTCAGTTCAAATTGTGTCAAATTTCTGTGGTGATGTTATTAATACTTGAAAACATGAATGATAAAATTCTGACAGACCTTTAATTCAAGCACCTCTTTAGGGCTTCATTTTACTTTCAGCACTGCCAAGCATTGCTTGTACAGTGAAGAGTCTGTCAGCTTTTGCATTTCTAACCATCGTCCTTTAATAATTTAAAATTACTGCCTACCTGGCTATTGAGGTCCTACTCTAATGGGAATCTGCTCCAGATGTTTACCTGTAAAAGCTTTGGCCTTTTTCATGCTAGGATAGCATTCATATAGTCCTCCATCAGGATCTCAAATAATTTTCAAGTGAAGGCAGTTAAGGGTTTGAGAGTGCACAAAATGATCCCCTGGTTTGACAGATAGGAAAACAAACAAAAGGAGAGAATTCTATTTGTCTGAAGCCTGATGGATGCAGGCTGTATTTTAAAATAGAAAACATATCTGAAGCTCCTCACAGAAGCTCAATGGTTAGTGTAATAATCTCAGGACATCTATTTTTATATCTCATGATAAAAATGTGGCATTAATGCATGTTTACATATTAGGACTAAGTACACTAGTTTATTATTTATCTATAAGGCATCTGATGGATTTGAACTGAAAGGTCAAATACTCTTAAAAGGCCTTAAAATTATTAAGAGTAGCAATGACTGGTACCATGCTCTAATTAAATGTTTTCTACAAAAGCTTATGGAAGAGTTACCATATCCACATATCCCCATAACATCCTATGGAGGGCACACACAGGTTTTGCACTAACCAATCTAAAAATTTTCCACTGTTCTAGTGCTGTTTCATATTCAAAACCCAAGATTTACTTAACAATCAGCATCAAGCTGTCACAGTTTTTTTATGCCATCTAGAAAAGCAATGCTTGTGACATCAGTGCTAAACTAATTATCTTTTTGTTTGAAGTTGTCTCCAGGTAGGCTTTTATCCTTTCCCATTTTGGATGTTCCCTGCAAATTATGCTTGTTAAGTCACGTGGCCAATTCACAGCAGTTTTGAATGACTGAAGCAATAATTATGTTTTGTTATATATGACAATTGTGACTGATATTCACAGTCAGACCTGGTTCCCTGTTGTGTAATGTAACAAACATAGAATAAAAGTCAGCCCTATTCCTAAATTGTCTGTAACATAATTATGAGACATAAAAAGTAGATGCAACAAACATTAGAAAGGTACAGAAAAGAAGTGATAATATAAATAATTACAAGAAAATTAATGTATATGTAATATAAACAAGATTATTCTCTGTTGTACAGTAAGATCTACTTAGATCTACTTAGTTTTATGAACTAACATTTTAAAGCCAAACAAAGCACAGCACTGAAAAATGATCTGTGTGACTGATACAAGAAGTGAGCTGAATTTGAGAAGGATTTTTAACAGTGTTATCCTTGCATATGTCTTTGAAAAGAAGAATGTGTCCATTTCTAATTATAGCAACATTTAACAAAAAAGCAACAAAAGTGCAGAACACAACTAAAGTAAATCAGTCTATAAATCTATCCTAGGCAGAAATGTCACAATTGCACCTAAAGTCTTCAGGTTCAGAATGAGCTACAAACACAATTAACTATTATTCTGCATATGAAAGGGCAACTGTTGTGTCCTGAGATCACTTCAGCACATGCATGAAAAGGACTGACAGTAGTCCGTAGGAAAAAATGAAAGATATATCACTTATGGTCAGATTTTAAAAAGTACCTGAGTACCAAAAATATCAATTGTTTACTTAATTTGCTCAGATACTTAACTTCAATATTCACTTTTGAAAAGTGCATCTTTCTGCTGTTTTTGTACCAATACACAAAAGTGCTCTCCTCACAGAGTATTATCTTAATTCTTCCTCCAGTTTCTGTTTTAAAGGATGAGAGTTTTCATGGAGGAACATTTTAAGACTGGATTCAATTCTTGATTACAGTCTGATTTTTTTCTCTCTTCCTTTGATCTTATAATTTAATAACCTCAATTGCTAATAATATATTTACTTAAACAACACTCTCCCAGCTGAATATTTGCACTTTTCAAATATTCCAGGCTGCAGACTGCAATTGATCTAAAACCTGTGACAGAAATGCAATGATCTTTCTTTTTCCCATGAAGAGCTCCACAGCTTTGTACAATCCAAGCCCAAAGTGCTCCCAGCCTCAGGTGAATTCTGCACACCCTGACTAATGTCTCCAGCACCAGATCACTGGATTAAGACTCTCAGATGCACAGTTTTTCTTTTGTAGGAGGGATTCTGCTTGTGACTGATGGTTTTGGCAAAGGAAAATTCATTCTGATGTCATTTGCTCTGACATGGCACAGGGGCAGAGCTGAAAACTGGCCTTCCCTTATCTATCTCATCTGTAATCTTTACAAGGATATTAGTAGTAGAAAATAACAGTATTGTGGAGACAGAAATTACTCAAAGAATAACTTCCTTATATATGAGATTTAATTCATGAATATGTGCTTCCTTTCTCAGATAAAAGACACCCATTCTTTTCTAAATATTCCAATAATACTTTCCAGATATACAGGCCAGTGCTACCAACATTTCATTGCTGTTCACAGTTGGTGCTCTGTAATTCTATGTAATTTTAATTAAAGAAGAGTTCTGACACAGTCTCCCCCTGTGTTACCATCAAGCATACAATTAACTGTGTACAATTTCTGCTGGGAACAGTCACACAGTGATTTCAGATTAATAATTTATTATTGCTTCCATATTTGTACAAAAAAAAAAAAAAGGTTGCACAGACTAAGAACAAAGCATCTCCTGAAAAAGTATATGAATTTGGAAAGTGTAGATATTAAATTTGAGGAGATCATAACTCTATTCTATGGACAATGGAGATAAATAATCCCTAGTTTTGCACTCTGAAAGTTGCATGTTGGGAAGCTCTCACTAAAGGCCCAATCAAGGAGAGCAATAAAAGCAATTTCATGCACAACCTTTCATCATCTCTTTGGTCTTGAATAAGTGATTGTTCCAGTACTTCCAATATTGAAGGTCCAATTTTTGATCTTGACTCTTCTGGCATTTTCTTCAAATTAGAATCACTATCAAAATAATAGCAGCAATTGGCTTTTTATAAACAGAAACATCTGTGCTGATGTTTTTCAGCAAGTTCCAAAAGCAGGTTTTAGTGTAACTGCCCCCACCTACTCCTTCCAGTACTTGAGAAACAATTCTAGCAGTTCTGCAGGGAGCTCCCTTGAAAGCTTCTTAACTAATATCCCTCCAAATCAAAGGAAGAAACAATACATCTGAAGTTTCTTCAAAAGCTGAAGGAAGCAATCAGAGAAATCACTGGACTACTGTCATAATGACAAAAAAAAGTGGTTTTGAATCAGAATATTCAGAAGAATTCTTCATGGGAATTTTCCCTATTCTCTCTTGCTGTTGTCTTTATTTGGAGGGACTACTGTGGCATATTATGATTTGGGTGGTGGAAGAGACTCAGGCACTTAGTAAATCAGAACAAAAGGCAATTTAATCAGATGTAAAAGTTTAAATTTAAACCTAATCTGATTTGTGTCCTGCCCAACAGAAACCCCCCAACTTTTAAAAACATATCAGCTCATACTAACTGCTTTGAATTGGTACTCAGGAGCAATTCTCCTCCAGACAAGTAGCACTATTCATATATTCAAAATTTTATTGTAAGTAGATGCATCCGTTTGCAAATACTGTTTGGAGGTGGAGGGATACCTAAAACAAAACTCCAAACAGTGTGACAATATCTAATTTTGTTGTCTCAGAGAATGGCAGAGTTTCTAACATTTTAAAACTGTTCCCTGACTTTGATGTCACTTTTGAGAATCTTGCATTTTGTTTTGAATACAGGGTGGGAATTTTTCAGTATTGTTCCAGGCAGTTATTTTTTCAAAGATTCAATCCTTTTCATGATTTAGGAAACAAAGAAATATCCATGTACCTTAACCTTCATGCTACCCAAGTTATCAAGAATCTTAATTCAAGGCCTAAGTGCTAAACAACTTTCAAATACTTTTTGAACTCAACCTTCAGACCCATCCAAAGAGAGCTGTTTGTACACTCCTTTTACGAATTAGTGGACTGGAAGAAATCAACATTTTTATGTATGTAAACAAGAAATCTTGTTTATTTTAGTATGCTGGATTTCCCTTAGCTAAGTGAACAGAAAGTTGCACTGAGCTTTCAGAAGTGTTCAGCCAAAATGAGCTCACTCTTATGTTAGTAGAAATTATGTAGAAGACACCCAGTTCAGCAGGGTCAGAATCAGAGCATTTGAGCAAATGTGTTACCATTTTCATTTCCTTTCTGCTTTTCAGACTGTTCCAAAAATAGGAATTTTTGTTACGAGCAAACCACAAAGAAACACTTGTGCCCACCTGCCCAATTCCTTATGTACAAGATGTTGCTTGAGAAACACTTTGAGAAAAAAAATTACCTCACTAAAAAAAAAAAAAAAAAAAAATTAAAAAATATTTTAAAAAATTAAAATATTGCATGTATCTTCTTTGGTGCTTTCTTGAGATAAAATGTATCTTAATATTTTTTCCAGACATTCGGGACAGTGGGGGACCTAAGCCTGTGATGGTGTATATTCACGGAGGGTCCTACATGGAAGGCACTGGAAATTTGTATGATGGCAGTGTTCTAGCAAGTTATGGGAATGTGATAGTCATCACAGTCAACTATCGCCTTGGGGTGCTGGGTAAGAAGCTTTCAGCTTTCCACTAATCCCTGCTGTCTGCAATGCAATTCATATTTTGTGTGAGAATGTACTTAAAAAAACAAAAAAAAAAGGCAGAAGAGCGACAAGTGTTTTTAAATTTTCTTTGTCGAATATAAGGTTTGTATTCTGGGGATGAGATGTAAAGATATTGCAAGTATTTTCTGGAAGAGCCTGCTGTCATGCTGCATGAAACAGGAATTCCCATTGCTGAGCTGTCCAGGCAGAAGAGTTTCTGCTTTGGGGTTTTTTTTTTTCCTTGGGTTGTTTTTTTTTTTTTGTTTGTTTGTTTATTTGGTTTTTGTTTCTTTGGTTTGATCTTGTTTGTTTCTGTGAATAACACTGATGCTTTAATTCATAGACAGGTAAATTAATTTTCAAAAATCTTTTAAGCCATAGAAGGTAGGGTTTGCTATTAGAATGAGACTTTTAACTACCATGATTTTTTCATGCTTTAAAAAAATGAAGGATGTTATGAAAATGTCTTTTTACCTGTTTGTTTTGAGCTTTTTTGTGCTTTTGAGAAGTGGTTTGGGTGTTACTCAGTACCTCCAGTATTTCTTTTCCAGAAAAAGTTACCTTTGATTGTTTCAAATCAATTCAATAGAATGTGCTCCTGCTGTTGGTAGAGGTGTGTGGTATCCTTCTTGTATTTATTAAAATAAAAATAAAAATTACTCTGCTATTTTCTCAGAGTAGTCACATGCATGATAAAGTCCACCAGCTCTTGAGACAATATGATTGTTAGGGGATTTTTCTGCATGTTTTACCAAAATATTGCATGCTAACACTCCAGAAAGGATATAATGGAAATCAGAAGAGAATACTTAACAGGTGTAAGTGTATTCCCTATAACATCTGAAAGGGTGTGACAGACCAAGTGTCATTCACAGCAGAGAATTTAATATGAAGACCAGTCAATTTTATTTTAAAATGTCTGCTACTCTGCTTTGCTTTTGGGTTGTTGGTTTTTGTTCATCATTGCTCTGTTCTTGGTGTTTTGAATTCAGTTAGTATACAGTTAGTGCATCATTTCTGCTTTGCTCATCTGGGTAATTGTCTTCCAACAGTTTAATTTTTGTTAAAAATATGACATCCTAATTTCAGGGGGAGGGAATGGATTTTGACTTTAGATTTTGAAATTTAGTCTACTGTGATTGTGTTTTACCAGGGACTGAATAATTTCTAGAGATCATAGCTATTGTTGTCTGGATTTATTCCCTTGGTACTGGAGGTTTAATTTGTGATGTAACCCTTTAAGTAAGGAAGTTCTGGTATTTTTTATGATTTTCTTCCCCCTGTTTTCCAATTATGTGACTTCAAGTCCTGGACATATATTAGTACAGCAGTTAATAATCTAATCAACATTTCAGTTTGATACCAGTGCCTGTCTTTGATGTCTCAAACAATATTTCTCTGTATTATATGCCAGTATAAAAGAAAGTATCTATTATCTGGAAGGGCTGTTTATTTTTGTGTATTATTTAGTCAGATTTCGAAGTCATTAATAATTGCTGTGTTTAAAAGGGCTAGTTGCTTGAAAGATGAAAATTAATACCCCTTTGTTGATGATAATGGGTTTTCCACTTGTAAATTGACACTGATCCCTGAAGTAACCCACAGCTAACATCTCACTGAGTTTAGGATGATTTCATTTTTGTTCATGTATTTGTGATTCTTTGGGTTTCATGGTCTTTACTGAGCCTCAACACTCAAAGAGCTGATTTTATTTGAAGTGGGACCTGTAACAGTAAAACTTCTAAAATTCTCAGCAGAATCCAGTGATTTGTATGGATACTTGACACTACTTTCTGTAAAAGGTTTGCAGGGTTTTCTTAGTAAAACCAATGCTGTTTATGTAGAAGTCATACACATCTACTGTATTTGGTGCAATCACTATCTGTCATGTATTAGATAAATAATGATGATATATGATTAAATAGGTAGTGGAGAAACAATCAGAAAAAAAAATTTGAGCAGTTTAAATTTTTTCTGCTTTTCCTTGTTTTCTAATCTACAGATGCCATCAGAGTAGGACTGTGCACAATCATAGTAGATACCAGCTTTCAACTTTGATAATTTGAAACTCTTGCTCCTCCTTGTTCCAGCAGAATGTTGCCCTTTGCAGTCACATTAAAATATGGATTTCCAAAAGCATAGGGAACAAATTCTCAGCTTCCCTTACCTGATAATATCCCAGGTGAGAGTTCCAGCTCCACTGACTGGTGCCTGTGGGACACTGGTTCCTGCCTTTACAGGCTGAAGGAAAATTTAAGGAATTATTAATCACATGAGAAGATGTAGGGATGAAATATAGCCTGTCTATTCCTTTCTATATCACCTTTATTGATCTGGTTTCTTGTATCAGACTTTTGTGGATATATATCTTTATCTTGGTGGTCTCCGTGAGTCATCTGCCATTGTTTCACCAAGATGTTGACTTTTCTCAAATAAAGAAACTGAAAATTCATTATCATTCAATAAATGTTTAGAGCTGAAAGAGTAACATTTTATTCCAGACCAATCATGATGGGCCTGTGGATGTGTTTTGATATCAGGTTCCTCACAGTACTACTATTAAGTCCACATTAGACAGCTTTTGATGAAGTTCAGATAATTTTCCTGTTTATTCTGAGTTAAAAGATCCTTTGTTTTATAGACTAATCTCCTCAAGGAGCTGTGTTGTTTGGAGATGCAAAGTTTGCTTCTAAATAAAACGTTAGAAAAATGCTTAAAAGTGGAATCCATTTGATAAAGAGAAAACAATAATAAAAATTAAAGAATGATGGAGCAAGTGCATCTAAAATAAATGTAAAAACAAAAAAAACAAACAAAAATAAAAAACAAAACCAAAATGAAATAACAAAATACACTAACCAAACAATCCAACAAAAACCCAAAGCCCTGTTGAGCTCCCTGTCCAATTTTGTCTTTGAAACAAGTCTGAAAACGAAAGTCTGTTAGAAACTGTCCTTAGATAAAGGTGAAGGAACAGAGAACTGTTTGCCCTGGGAAATTGGGGACTACTGAATAAGAAGCCATTGGAAACACACTATGTCTTCTTTAGATTCTTTCTGAATGCCAGTCTTGTGCAAGCAATTTCACCAAGAAGGAATACTGCAGAAGGATAGTGCAGATATATTTTTATGGTTCTTTTTTTTGGGAAAGGACAGATATGAAGACAAATTTGGATTCTAAACTCAGGTGAATAGGAGATGTCAAATGTTTACTTAATATATATCCACCTGGTAAAAAGCAGGAGGATTTTATTTAATTTTCATTAAGAAAATGGAAAAGATTTATAAAAGGAGTCTATTCAACATCCAGGAAAGATCATGATGGACAGATTTAATACTGCCAATGCTGTTTTCTGTGTTCTTTCTTATGAAAGGTTTATTTAGAGAAGGAGAATGCTTTGGGTCACCATTGGCTACTACTGCTTTCAGTTTCAATAGTAGAGAGAAAGGAGAGAGCTGCTTTATGCTAACTGGGAATTTGTTTCTTCATTTTATTAATTTATGCTCTTTGCTCTTGGTTATCTTTAAGCCACAGGACTTTAACAGCACTTATACAGAAAAAAAAGCATTTGTATGGAAGCTCACAAACTGAACAGGGGGAAGAAATAATGATTTAGAGAAATCTCTAGTTTGAGCACTGCTTTAAAATTCCCATTTTTTCTTCTTTAAGAGGCAATGGTTGTCCCTACAGAAACAGTAAATTTTCATTCCAGGGATCTGGGTCAAAGGTGGTAATAAATAAAAAGGAAAAGTTATCTCTATTTTGTATTTTCTGTCTGCCTTGGGAAGGCAAACATCCTAAACTTTTAGACCAAAATTCATGTCAAAATGGAAGCACACCAATGAGTGAGATTGTCCTTGTTATGCCTTCTTTAATTATATGAAATTTTCCATTTTGAGGAGGGTATAGGAACTATTACTGTCATTTAGACTTGCATTTATACTCTCACCCTCTAGTTTGAGAATATTGTCCTGGATTACTGAAGAGAAAACACTCATCCAAGTTTTCCACCACTTCAATTTTTTTTTTTTCCATTTGGTACTTTTAATGCTGCAGGTAAAGCCACTGCAGCAGACTGAAAGCTCTGATAACATTACTCAGTGCCTTATTTCCCAAAAAACTGCACTGAAATCAATCAATGGGGATCTTCAGTGCAGGGCATCCCCTTGTGACAGAGCCTGCTTGCCCATAATTTGAACTGGTGTGATGAAGAACAAGAGTACTGGAAAGGTATTTGATCCTCTTGCACAGAACTGTTTCTGAGAAAAGCTGTTCTTAGAAGTCTGTTGTGTTTTCCAGCCCAAAATTCCATTTTTCAGTAGTGTGTTGTGTGAGCCAGCTGTGCTGGGCTGCTGCATTCATGCCAAATAAAACACACATTAGTGACAGAAAACAGAACAAAGCAAAAAATACTGTCACAAAAACCCTTTCTAAACTTTTCAGTGACTTTTGGATTATGCCATAAAATATTTTGTTACTTCATGTCTGGATAGATTAGGAAAATACCTGAGGTTGGGACATGGATTTGCTGCTGTGCAGAATGATGCCAACCTGCAATCTACTGGCCAAAGAGGTGCATGAACTACAAAACCACAGCCCTGCAGAAAGAGCTGGGCAACCTGTAGCCAGCCCAGAATTTCTGCCCTCATCCACCCTGCTCTCAGCAAGGAGCTGCACATTCCCAGCAGCCCCCCCCCCCCCAAAAAAAAATTAAGCACAACCTTTCCTTATGAGCCAGTTTGTGTGCACCAGTGCTGTGGCAATTCCAGAATTTAGCCTGGTGAGCCCTTTCTTGGGATGAAGAATTATCAGCTGACCATGTGCAGGTCACAGAGATGAGAATCTATTCTAATGAAAGTTACTTCAGAGCCACTTGGAAATATCTGCCTGTTTCAGGAGTCTCATTCCATTAGGATTGACTAGAAGGTTTGGATTTTATAGTCCTCCCTTTTTAAATAGAATAACATACCATAATTTTTTTCCCATTGCTTTCAAACTAGATCTGTTTTTTTCACTGTTACTCTGATTTGTCAAATTTGTTAATTTGATTTACTTTGTATTGTCTCCATCACATAGTTTGGATGTTTGGGGGCTTTTTTTACCACCTTGTTCCTCCCTTTATTTTGACATGGTAGCACTACTGAAAATATTAAAAAGAGGATTAGGAATATGATTCAAAATAATGTATACAATTTAGATACAACACTTTCAAAAATTGCTTCATATGAAATTAAAAAGTTTTGGTCAACTTTGTAAAGATATTGTGCTGAACTAGTGTTTGGTTTCACTTTAGTATTTTTGCAAATATAGACTCTTATGTTCTTATTCTGAAACCTGGAGAGCTGTCTCTTCTGAAAAGAAGTTTTTCACTTCAGTAAAAGTGAATGCATCTCATGGCATAGTGGCTATTCAGTGAAAGTAACAGTGCAATAAGAAGGTTTATGTTAGTTAGATATCAAAGGAGATAAAAAATGTACAAAGACTCTTTTTCCTACATTGCTTAGACTGTGGGGTTTTCTTTTATAGTTCACAATTTAATATCCAGTAAAAGTGGGAAAATGTTTGATCATTAGCTTTGGTGACAAGCACATCCATTATCTTTTTATGAAACCTTAAAGGTACTGTCAGGAGATGGCATTTTATTCCAGCTTTGCTGCACCTCTAAAGGGTCTCTGATGAGCCTTTTTTCTATTATCCATTTCCTAAGATGTTTGAGTAAAAGTGATAGATGAGCAGAAGATTATTGCCTAATTAAAAATACATTACATTGAAAGTAAAGATGGAAAATTAATAGCAAAACACATCAAAATGTGCAGTCAAAAATCATTCAGGTTTTCTGAAGTGGAAGAACATGTAGGGACTGTTAATCTATAAACATTTTTAGGGACCCCTGGCAGCTTCATAAGAGTTTTCCTTTTGATATGAATGAAATTTTAATATTATAAAATTACACAGTAGAGAAGGTGTCCAGAAAGCCTGATCTGATCCCACCTTAGCCTGGGGCATCACAGTCTTGGTATGAAGCCCTCCAAATGAATTTGATTCTAGATAAATAGAAGGAGTTAATTTAGAGAGAATACTGCAGTTATCTATTCCCCCTGGTGCTGTACTTCACAAGGGCTGATTTACACATCCTTAGAATTCTAAAAATGTATTAGACAATCCTTATTTAATGTAGCAGGTAACCTCAGGGCAGCCCAGCTTGCAGGAGGCCCAAGCACAGCTCATTGAGATTTGCAGTGTCCTAATTTCATGGGTCCATTAATAGAATTAGCATTCAAATCTCAGACCTGCTGTAATTAATGATATTTTAGTGGGGGTTTTTGTGAGTTAGTGCCAGCCAGAGGGAGGTGGGGGTTGCAGTGGAGCAGAGAAAGGAAGATTTCCACGCTTGGGTCTGTGCCACCAGAATGATGAAATGGATGTGAGGTAAACAATGGGTTATTGACTGGAGATCTTTGAAGGGTCAACTGCAAAGCACAGCAGGCAAGATATTTCTGAAATGGGAACCCTGGATAAACAGCGTGCTCTTAAAATGAACCATTGCTTTTCTATTTGTGCTTTTTCTAGCACAGCCAATTGACATTATCCACCTGCTTGGATAGATGCATACACACACCAGCTTCCCTATTTTTTAGGGCACAAAGGCATAATTTTATTTGTCATTGAATAGGTTTCTCTCTTGGTACATGTACATTTTAAATAACATGTTTATTCTGATGTTTTTCATTAGGCTTCTTTTTTGGTAAACAGAAAAATAACAAATAACAAACTTTAAAACTATTCATTTTGGCATAAGAGCAGTTTGTGTCATTTCCGTCAACAAAAATTATTTTTTGGTAAGATAAATTTCCTTCATCAATATTTAATCATATAATAAAAGTATCCCAGTTTTTCTAAATAGCAGATTTATCTTTGAGAGCAGAATAAATTTCAGCATGATATTTGCAAAATTGGAAGGAAAAAGTTCTCGCTGAAGACAAGTTATAAATAACTTACTGCCTCAGAAAAAAAAAGTCAAAATCTTTGACCCTATTATCCTGCATGATGTTATTTGTAATTTTTATCATCTAGCTATGATTTGTAGCTACCCTTGCTTTGCTTCAAGTAATATCTGACTAAATTACTTTTCCACCATCACTGATCCCCATGCAAAACCTTTAATCTACTGCATTCTTAATGTTTCAGCTGTACAGTAGTGCCTGTATTTCACACTATGCCCTATCCTAAGCCTTTGATTTTTTTTGTGATGGGGTGGCAGATTTCTTGGGGAGCCAGATTTGGCCCCATCCTTAGGAGCAAACAGAATTTCAGCTGCTCTGCCTTTGCCAGGATGCCAAACTTCCCAGGAAGGGATTTGCCTGACTGTAAGCCAAGAGGTGGGGATGAATTGGGATTTTTATGCAATTTTTATCTCACTGCAGAGCATTCCCACATAGAAGCAATCCTCTGAGTCCCCAATATTCTGTTTTTCATCCCATGTAGGAAGACATTAAGAATCACTCAGCAGCTAAGTCAGGTCTGTGTCCAGCCTTGGTGGGTCAGGAACTCTGCACTCCTGAATTTTGTGCAGCTGTAATTCATGCCCAGACAAAAAGAGGTGAATGAAAATTCTTCCAACACTTATGATAGAAGCAGCAGTTCAAGTAGATGGAATATTTCTAAATTCCCAGCTGATGGCATTTAATTACATATATTAAAATAGTTTTCTGAAGCTTAAATTAAGCACTTCTGTATACTGTGGGGCATTGGAAGCAACAGATAACTTGACAGGATTTCCATTGCAAATATTGCTCTCATTTTTCACACATTTCAATTGCATAAAATTCCTCATTTTATGGGGTTTTTTCGTGTGCAAATTAGTTTACATATATGGGTACTAGCTCAAATATTATTCTGATACTTCCTTGATGTAGTACCTCCTGATATTTTTGAGTCAGTTGAACAAGAGCTGTATTTTAAGGTTGTAGCAGCACTTTTTAATGGTTAAAAAGAGTAATGTGAACAATAGATCTAGAGGTACAAAACTCTCTTGGCAGCAGTAGTGGCAAGAGAGAGCCCTAAATTTTTTCCTCTATTTAATGTGTGATCCATTTATAAATACCTGTCTCAGCCAACCTAGAAAATACTACAATAAAAATGTTGCAATTTGCATTACCTTCTAATGGAGAATATATAGGAGACTGCATTGTTTGATACACTAATTTCTTATATCCCAAGATGTACTGGCAAATAAATATTATTTTGGCAAAAACTGTATTTCAATACATTATTGCATGAAAAACTGTTAGGTGAAGGTCTCTAAAAGGCCAGAGGAAATGTTGTATATTGGTTAATATCCCTTGTTAAGCAAAGTATGAAAATTGCCTTCCAGCAAATGTAAATTCTAGATACCAATGCATTTGTAAAAGTATTTTGAATATATCTTATGTTGTATATGTTACAAGCTAAAAATATTTTTGAGAAAAGAAAGATCACTTACACACTTTAATTAAGAACTTGAAATATATCCTCCATGTTTCAGGGGGTTTATTGCTTGAGAAATCAATCTTACTGGCATTTTTCATTGTTCTGCAGTAATTTTTCACTATTTTTTCAAGATCCTAATGAAACAGAATGAAAGAGAGTTGAGCAGTCTTTGTATGGGAGACTCACTACACATTCAAAAGTTCTACTGATTTTAAATTTTTTTTTTCCGTATTTTTTGTCAGGTCATGGATGTTTGTATTTGTGAAATCTCCCTCACTCATTACAATTTGTTCATTTTCCCAAGGCTTTCCACCAGGATTGTGGTTGAGGGACCTTAAATTGCCATAGGTATACTGACAAATTCTTTACTATTAATTTTACTATTGAAGAATGAATTGTTCAGTACAGGAAAAAAAAAATAAAAGAAAGGAGGCAGAGCACCATATAGCTCCAAATAATTTCAAAAAGATTAGGCAAACATATCCCTAAGCTGTTTTGTTTATTTAGATTCCAACATCCCAAGAGTTTGGTAAGCACTTGTGCCATCTCACTGATTCCAACAGGAAACACACATTGAAATGAATTTCTTCCCAAAATATTTGTTTCCATTTCTATTTCTTGGTGTGGTTTATTGCACTTTAATAGATTTGCTTCTCTGGCTGAGATTTTCCTTCCAGCTCCAGGTAAATGCTGTCTCCAGTGGGGATGGGTTTGCATTTCATCCGTGAGGTTTTTCTCAATCAGTGGCACCACAGGGTGTCCTTCACTGGCCCCCTGTGTGCTGTGGGGCCAAAGGCCAGCAGCTTTCAGCTTCCCATGAACCATATTAATGACCCTGTAAAATGCACTCCTGAGCACCCTGGGGGTGTTATAATTACTCACTTCATTATTACATGCCTCTTGAAAAATGTTCTCTAAATATTTTCCTTTTGCCATTATATAGTTCCTAACAAGGATGGCTAAATTATGGTGGGGTGGACTGAAAGGGAAGTGTTCACATTAAAAGGAATATTAACTTTCTCCCCACCATTGTTTTCTGATCATTTACTTCTCCTATGGGGAAAGACTGAGAGAATTTGTTCAGCCTTTAGCTCTGAAGCCTTCAGAGTGACCTGAGTGTGGCCTGCCAGCACCTGAAAGAGCTCCAGAAATGGACAGAGACTTTTTAAAAGGGTCTGGAATGAAAGAATAAGGGAAAATGGCTTCAAGATGAGAGGAGGTTTATATCAGATATCAGAAAAAAAAATTGTTCCCTGTGAGAGTGGTGAGTCCCTGGCACAGGGGATCCAGAGCAGCTGTGGATGCCCCATCCCTGGACATGTCCATGGACAGGCTGGATGGGGTTTGGAGCAACCTGGGATAGTGGAAGGTGCTCCTGCCCATGGTAGGGGATGGAACTAAATGATATTTAAAGTTCATTCCAACCCAAACTATTCTATGATTCTATTACTTAAAATTTTCTCTTTTGATAATTAAGGGCTTTCACATCCTGTGTGTTCAAGGCTTAAAGCTGAGTTTCTTTCATCACTGAGTTTCTCTATTATTGTACTTGATAGCTATTAGCATGCACATTGTTTGGATTTTGGTTATCATTAGGTTCTTTAATTACTATTAAAGATAACTTAAAATGGAAATGTACTCACTATTTCATTTATTTTCTTTCTGATAACAAAGAAATCTCTTGACTACTACCTTGCTAGCACAGAGCTTTTCTAATGTGGGTTCCCTCCAGCAGAAGATGTGCTTTAAAAATGTTATTGATAAATATTACCTGCATTTTCCAGCAACCACAAAGTTCAACATCTGTGGTAGTGCCTGAATTTCATCTTTGCAGTTTTTTCTGGGTAGATGCTGTAGAAGTAGTGATCACAATTTCAAATTTAAGGTTCTATTATGAAATGGCTTTAAAACAATGCACACATTTCCTTTCCTTTCCCCCTCATAAGTGCATAATGTTGCTTTTTCATCCTTTCAAAGTTCCATATAGTTGTTGGCTGGTTTCTTTTTATAAATATTTCATAAGTAGTGTTTTGATCTCTGGTTCAAATTCAGTCATGGCAGCAGATGTTCTTGTTGATAGGTTGCTTTTGAAAGTGTTGTGTACAAACAAATTTACAAACAGGAGTGTATTCAGTAGGTGTAGTGGAACTGATAATACTGAGAATGTATTATGGAGAATAAATTCTCAGTTTTGCCCTTTTTTTTTGTTTCTCCTGCCTTGGGCACCAATGAAAACTGGCTCCATATGTTTGTTCCTCTCTCTTACTCCCACTCTTCTAAGCTCACCTCTGTGGCTCATCATTCCTGAGGTCTGCAGTGCTCCAGAAAGACTCTGAACAAATTCTGGATATTGCATTCAGAATACGTGAGTCTTGCTCTGCTTTTATATGGTTCCCTAAGAACCATAGAACTCCCTAAGAACTCCAACAAAACAACTTTGAAAAATGAGCCCAAGGGTTTATTTCCCATTAATGACTGAATGCTGGCATTTGGATGATGGAAATAGATACATTCCTTTGTGTGACTATACAGATGAGAGCTTTTGTCATGAGATTGTGCTTTTCATTTATACGAGCTCTCAGTTTTCTGCTGCTAAAACTTGTTCGTCCTTCAAAAGCTTTTCCCATCACATTCTCTGTAGTTTCTTAGTGCTTCCTCCCAGGAGATCTCTATGATTTAGGTAAAGATAATCAATCTCACTGAAAGAAACAAAATTACTTGTGAGGATCAATGTGTGCTAACAGTCAGTTGTTGTTCAAGTCATCCTGCAAAGTTGCAGAACTCAACAGAAACATATTCAGAACCTGTTTCTTAACTTCTCCCTGCCAAGTGAGCTATATGCAAAAAGCCAAGAGAAATTAAAACAAGCATGTGAAGGGGTGTGGCTTTCACTGGCTTCAATGTGAGTTTATAGAGAATGAGGAAGATTTAAAAAAACAACCTGACAGTCTTGGTGGCATCCAGTAAAAGCACAAGTGGCAGTGGGCACCAAGTATATAGGAAAGTCCAAAAATAAAATCCTTGTTTATTCTGAGGGTGGTCAGATGCTGGATCAGGTTGCCCAGAGAGGCTGGGGAGTCTCCAGTGCAGGTAGATATTCAAACCCTACCTGGCCACAGACCTGAGTAACCTGATTTACTTGGCCCTGGTCCAGCAGGGGAGGTGTTGAACCAAAATCCCCACAGGTCCCAGCTACCCAAAGGCTGTGATTCTGTGATCCTAAGGCAGAGCAGTGGGTCACAAGTACTGTGAGGGAGCAGATAAATTATTCTCTAGACATCTACCTGGCATTTTAACACCTGATTATCTTCATAAAACTTCTCTCTGCATAGTCTGGGCTTGCCTGAAAATGAATTAGCCCATTATAGTTGTCATAGGCAAAAAAAAAAAAAATAAAAAAAAGTAACAAACTTTTCTGCAAAGCAATAACCACACTACTACCTTTTTTTTTTTTTTTTTTTTTTTTTTTTTTTTTTTTTTTTTTTTTTTTTTTTCTGACACCAGTAGATGTATCATCTCCTCACATGTGCTAAGGTTTCAGCCTGTGGCTCAGGGGCACAGGAGGCATTTCTTATTCTACCATCCCAAAGGAAAAACCTGGCTGTGTTTTGACAGCCTGGCAGTGAGAGATAATGATCTGTCTCCTGAAAACTTAACCAGGCTTAGAGGTGCAGAAACTTTTTCACACCTAAGCCTTTCCAGGTCTTTTGGTAAATCCTGCCCTTACTCTGGCATTACCCAAGAACTGAGCAGGGGGGGGAGGTGGGTAAGAATCAAATGGTCACAGGTTAAATCATGCAAAGTCTTGTGTTGCAGCTTTCTCTGCTGAATTTGAGTTTTCAGGAATGGAGCTCCTGATTTTAAGGAATCCTAAAATTGCCTGCAAATTACGAGACAATGGAAGACTACATTTTCTCTGCCTTGTCTTTTTTTCCTCTTAGGAAAGGATCCAGTGTAAGCTGGATGTTGGCTTGTTTTTTAGCTTGGTGCCATTTATTTAGGTTCAGCCCCCACTGTCATCTTGGGGTTTTTTTCTTTGTTTTTGTCAATCCTGGGTGTTTCTTCTGTGCTGTCACTCATCTCACTGTTCATTTTCCAGACAATTTGGCAATTCCTGAGGACATATTTTTTCACATCTCTTGATGCATATTGAAAAATCACATGTTGATAAAGACCAATTTCTTAAGTAAAATTTGCCTGTGCTACGGATGAATACATCGCTTAAGGTACATTAGTGAAATTCTAAAACCTTACTTTTGGAAGCTGATCATACACTAAAAGCAGCAAAAAGAAAAAAAAATTAAATTGCCAATTACAGCTAATAGCTTGCTGCAATTGACATGAATAAAGCAGATTGAAGGTACTTTTAAAAGCAGCTTCTCAGTAAATCCAAGTAGTGAAATGTTTTGGAATGGAGGTTAAATATCCTGTGCCTAACAACTTGTAGAACCCAGAAATCTGTTTTAGAGACATCCTTGGGGATTTCTCTGTAAGAATACAACTGATAAATGGGTTTGTTTTCCCTTGAGAGTGTTTACATATATCTGATATTATTTGCTGCATCTCCTAAAAAAATCCTCCCCCAAAAATTTTAGTTTTAAAAGACTGCAAGAAAATATAACCCAGTGCTACTGACAATTATAATTTCATTAAGTCTTTTCAATATTATGGACTCTTCAAACAACAATATTTCTAAGGTGAATCAAACAAGTTGAAGTACTTTTTCTGGAAGTTGAAAATGTATTGTGTATATTAATTCACTCATTTTTCAGAAGGAATATCATAGTAGATTTAAAGATGGAAGAGTTTTAAGAAGAACAAAGAGCTTGTTATACTATGATAAGTAAAGAAGTAAAGATGACTCACCTTTCTGAACATTTTTTATATATGTATTTCTCAGCACTGTGTAAAGCACAGATGAAAGGTTAAGGGAGTAATAAACAAAGCTGGAATGTGATTTTGATGGGTTAGCTGCACTTTGATCCTCAGACTATAAAACTGCTACCTGGGTCAGAGCTAACACTCAGCAGGACAAACAATCACTTGTTTGCTGCACTATAAAAATCACAATTCCTTTTTCCATGCAATGCCAGCAAACATTCTGTGGCACTAAAAGATGGAAAGGGAGAATGTAGGAGTTTTAGCAATTTGTGTAATTGAAAGCAACTTTAAACGTGCTAAAGTTTACTTTAAAGTTCTCTGGTCTTTAACCAATAGCACTATAGGAATGGATTTGCAGCAAATACTGAGCAACTTTAATGATATCAAAAATACTAAAAATACATGAAATTATTTAAAACCATGAATGAAATTGTAGGTTATGTGGTACCTTGAAAAAGAGCAAAATCTGTGCTGCTTTTATTTCAGTTACATTTCCTACTGCACCAAACTGTTCTGCCTTATCATTCCACAGAAACATTGAATATCCTGAGTTGGAAGGGACCCACAAGAATCATCAGTCCAACTCCTGATCCTGCTCAGGACAGTCCAAATTTCCATTTTCTCCTCCTCATTCTTTCCTTTAATTAGTTGTCTACTTCTTTTTAAGTTTCTTGGTTTCCCTGGTGTTTTCCAAGCACAATTCACATGCTCTCAGATGTGGAGCTGTGCCATTCCTGTCCCTGGGATGCTCAAAAAGAGCTGGAGCTGTGGCACTTGGGGATGTGGGTTAGTGGAACATGGCAGGGTTGGGGTAATGGTTGGATCTGATTATCCTGGAGGTCTCTTCCAGCCTTAAATATTCTGTGATTTGCATACAGTTCCACAGTTCACATCAGCCTGAAGAAGAGAGTCTGAGATAACAGGAAATTTACCTCAGGAGCATGATAGAGAGAGTACAGGAGGAAATCTAGATCCTTTAAAAAACCATGGGTTTGATGCTTCCTTTCTTTTGGTGTGCCTGGCCTTTGTTGCTAAAACAGTTTTTGTGGGTTTATAACCTCTATGATTTCTGTTGGTCCTGATTAACTATAAATATGAGTAGTTCTGCTGATTGCAGTTAAGTTGCTTACATGGATAAAATTAATGTGGGATAGATTTTTATTGAGTCTGACTCCTGGAGTATACAGCTAAGAAAACAGTGAAAGTTTACTTTTAAGGAAACTGGAAAATAAATATTTTCCCCTTGGTATGATTTCCTCTTGACCCATATTTGGCTGATCAATTGTAAAATAAATATCAGTAATTCTAAGGACACATATTGTTCTTGATTATGTTAATAAAGCCATTCTAGTACTTTACAGGATCACAATGCTAAAAATTTTCACGTTTTAAATATACAAAACCCAACTATTGCAAACAATTCTTTTTCCAAAGAAAACTACACCCATATTGACCTTTTTATGAACAAGATAGTCACACTATTATTACATTAGTCACAGTATTATTACATACTTTGAGTAGGGTTATCACAAATGCATAGATTGTGCTTAAAAGTGTGACCATTTCTTTTAATTATGTCCTTGATTCTAGCAAATTTCAGGCAATAAAAAGCTCATTAATTTTAATTGTGTTGGATCAAGCCCCATATTTGTAATGTGATGTAATTGTCCACTGCATTCCTGACATCTGGCAATAAAATTCCTGATCATAAAGCACTAGATTATATTTATTGATGCAGGATTAGCCATCAGGCAATGGTTAGTCAGGAACAAAAAGCTATTCAGAGAATTCCCTCATCAATGATTAAAAAATTAAGTCAGAATATACATTTATTTATATTTATTAAAAAGTTACATAGCCCCTTTCACAATGATATCAATGTAAAGCAGATAAAAGCTGTTGCTCCTGACAAAACAACTCCATTTCAATCTGTTAGAGGTTGAAGGATATGCATATTTATTCCTTTATTATTTTTCTCTTCAGAGATTTCCACCACTGAAAATTTGACTAGCAGGAAAGAACTGATATGCCACAAGTTTGAGCTGGCATGTTGTATCACAATGCTGGGATATGCATTTCTACCTTGATTTATCTGGTAAAAAAAAAAAAAATTAGTGTCCTTTACAATTATTTCCAAAAGAATGGAAATTCCCAGATTGATAAAACTACTCTGGATTACTCAAATGCCACCGCATGCTATTTATCAGTTTGCTAATTATATCTGACTAATTAATTAATTAATGACTTTCTCTTTGATTGATTACAGACAGATTGATGGAGCTTATGACTCTGAGACTTCCAATAGTGTAGCTGTGCACAGTCCAAATATTTGGTTTCTGGGATGCAAGAGGAGATGAAGATGATTTACCTCACTTCACCCTTTCCATCTCGATGGCATTTCTCTTGTCCCTCAGCCAGGGAACTCTGGCCTGTGCACACTGAGCAGAGCCCAGGAGGGGAAGGATTACCACTCACTCCTCTCTTGTTTTACACCCAAGAGCAGGTGGTTGTGGCATTTTCCCTTCCCTTGGTGCTCCAGCCAGCACAAGGCACTTTGCAGCAGTGAGTGCACAGCACTTAGAGCTGCTGTGGCATCACACACCCTCAGAGAATCCATTCCAGGGCTCTTGTCAAGGAGCTCAGGAGCTCTGCTCAATTGTGTGACATGCAGGGAACTCATAAAGGACCTGTGTCAATCTGAAAGGCAGAGCCTACTGTGTCCTGTCTAGAGCAGCATTGGAAGAGAGATCAAAAATCTGGCATCGTGATCCATTTGGTTTTCAGGAAGCTTAAACTCTTGTCCTTCACATAAAAAAACCTAAATCAAATAAAATACAGCTAATTGTGTATTCTCCTCCCTCTGCTGAATAGCTCATCAAAATCTTTAAAAAGTAAATAATGATGGTTGAAAAAAGTGACTCAATAACTTATTTAAGCAGTTTAACCTGCTGTAAGTTTTTATGAGACTAACCTTTTTTTGCTACTTCTTTTCAGACTCTAGTTTCACATCTGATTTGTATTAACAGAAAACGGAAAATGCAAATTTGCAGTCGAGTAGTTTTTCCAGGGAGTCCTGTTGCTGTACAGCTTTTGATAGTATTTTCAGGAACTGACTATGCCAGTATTTCTATTTTTGTTTTAGAGAATAATTAAATTGTAATGCATAAGGCTATCTAAAATTTTATCACTGAAGTAAGTAGCCAAAGTCACATGTTATTGCATGAGTGATGGAGCAGAGGAAATTGAACAGTAATATTGGAATTATTCTTTAATTTATCTTAGATTCATTTCTGTTTCTGAGCTATATGGTTCCTAGAGACAAGCTGAGGAAGGTGAATGTAACAAGGCTGTTTACACCTGACACTCAATGGCAGATGTGGCTTGATGTCACTGGTTTTGGTTTGAAAGTGTGGTGTTTCTTTCAATGCCTCCTTTTCTTCTCCTCATCCCAACCATTTTTAGCTCTCCTTTTAGATCATACAAGATCTGCATCTGAGAATAAAGGTTCTTCCACCCCCATCTGCATCAGTTCAGTAAATCTAGGTGTCATCTGCCTAACAGCATAATGAGCAGTAATAACTCATAATGACCATAATGAGCACTAACAGCTGAACATGTCAAATATACTGGAAAAAAGAATAGTTCCCTCTGGGACTCCAGCCTCCTCAAAGTGGAGGTACAAAGTGCTCCTGCAGATAGCTGTGAACTACTGAACTGCAGTGCAACCACAGGTTGTTCCAAAAAATCATTCCTAGAGGGAGACAGCTTTTGTTGACATTTTTTGACATTATATTCATGATGAAGTTAGATTTCTCTGAGAATTATGAAACAAAACAGCTGTTTAAGTTTCTAACCAAACCTGAAGGACAAGTTCTTTCCATCAGGGCAGAACCACAGTGCAGATCTCACCCTGGGCACAGGGCAGGACAATGATTTGGCTTCTGGTTAAGGTGGGACCAAATTTTATGAGAGCAGCTGAGGCATTTAAGGTAAGATGTGACCCAAATTGTTATTGGTTTATTCTGTGTCTATAGAGCAAGGTCTTGGGAGGAACTGGAATCAGGTAGGCTGTCTGCCATTCCCACTAGTGTTTGCAGCTACAGATGTCCCAAATTAATTTACTTGATTTATCTTGCACAAAAGTTTGTTAATTTTGCAATTTTAATATTTTTGGCCTCTGGGAATATTCTGACATTTTGTATGAGGTTTATTTTTTGTTGGGTTTTTGTTATTTTTGTTTTTGTGTTGTTTTTTGTTTGTTTGTTTGTTTGTTTGTTTTGGATTTTTGCTTGGTTTTGCTGATGCACCACAGGAAAATATTTCTATATTTACCTGTAAAATTAAACTGTTACAGATATCATCATGTTCCCCTTGATACTGGCTGATGTTCTATGCAGGAAATAGTAACAGCAGCACCACTTTCTTGTAAAATGAGCTTTTAAACCTCTGTAAAAATTCATCTATATTTTTATCCATTATATTCTACTCTTTATGTGTGAAAAATTGTATATCAGACTATGAAAATGAAATGAAGCACCCAAGTTTCTGTCTCATGATAAACAGTGAGAGAAACTGTAGGAAACTTTGGGATGTGTTATCAATTGTATCTTCAAGCAGATTCAAAGACGTTACTGAAATAAGGCTCTTGCCTAAAATTGATGCAATGTTCTTTAGCTGAAGTACTCATCAAGTTTTTAAGTGCATGCATATTTTTCTCAGTAAGTGGTCCAGTTTGTTTCATCTCAGTTAATTGCAGTCATGTGGATAGGTTTTCCACATCAGAGCCTGAGAGTCTGAGAGTATCAATATTTATCAAACAACAGGGAAACATAAGGAAATATAAGGAAACATTAAAAAATTGTTGCTTTACTAATCAGCAAGTAAAGTTAGTCCAAATGTCATAATCTCCTAAACAGTCAGTGTGAACTGATACTAAATAAATTCATCCTGAGAACAGCAGCTGACTGCACTGGGTTTGGAAAACAACTCTCATGAAATCTGTGTAGGTGGAGACTTTTTCAAGCAATGCCAGTCTATTGTTTCTGTAATAGGAAAAATTATGGCTGATCTCAAAACCATTTTTCTTTTCTTAGCTGGTATGTAGAAGAAGAAATCAGAAACTTCTCCAAATGCCAAGAGAGAAAGTTCTCTAAATAATGAGAATTATTTTCTATAGAATAATCACTATATGTGCAAGGTTATACTTAATTAGGTCAGTCACAGAAAGAGTCCTGTAAGACAATGTGACTCCTCTGTGCTGAGCACAGAAAATGTCTCTGTACTTGAATATAGAGTTTTATATGTTTCTGTATGTGCATGCATTCAGGCACACACATTTTTTACAGTTATTATGTAGCAGTGCTTGGTATATACTTGATGTGTCACATCATATTATGAAACATATTTAATCTTTACTATTTCATTTTAAAATATTTATCGGCCCTCAATCCCAGATGAGATGCAAAAAAAAAGAGACTTTCCAAGTGTCAGGCCCTGAGTCCATGAGAAGCAAAGAGGGCTATCATGGAATGACAGAAGGTTTGGGTTAAAAAGGATCTTAAATGTAATTTAGTTCCAACTCTCAAATGGGCAGGTACACCAGGTTACTCAGAGCCCCATCCAACCTGATTTTGATCATTTCCAGGATGGGAAGCTTCTTTGGGCAACCCATGCTAGTGCCTCACCAACCTCACAGGAATGAATTTCCTCCTAAAATCCATCTAAACCTGCTCTCCTCCAGCTTAAGGCCAGTGCCCCTTGCCCTGTCACCCCAAGCCCCTGTCCCTAGCCCCTCTCCACTCTCAGCACTGCAAGGGGCTCCAAGGTCTCCCTGGAGTCTCCTCCAACTGAACAACCCCAAATAAATCTATTTCCATAGCTGAGGTGCTCTGGAATCCTCAGTGTCCTTTCCCTGGATCCCTTCCAACAGCTGATGTTGTTAATGTCCCTCCCATTGCAGTCAACGACCAAACCCTCTGCAAACACTGGCTCCAAAGAGCCTCTGCCAGGCTGAGCAGAGCCTGCCACTGCTCCAGAAAGCTCATGTGCTGCTTTTGCAAATCCCTCAGCTGAGGAGAAGATAAAATATAATTTTCAGGAAATGGGGACTATTGAAGAAAAAAATATTTTTAGTCTTTCAGTCAGTCAGAGAAGGATGTCTTTTAGAATTGTATTTAATTTATAATTAAACTTATGATTTGTAAAAGAAGTGTGGGTTCATCTATAATATAAATAAGGTATTTTAAGTGAAATAATATATGTTGGGAGGTTTCAAATGTTTGCTATGACTTTTTCTTTTTTTTTTTTTTTAACCCCTTCAAAGGTAAAAATCTGCTTCAGAGCAGTTTTTCACACACTCTTGATTCTGACCAGGAAAGGATTTCTTATTATAGTGTCCTATTTCTGAATCATACATGGACTAGGAATACATAAAAGTGAAAAGGGTTTTGAGGGATTAGTAAAAATGGATGAAGTGGATTCCCAGCTACAACCAAGTTTTGCTTTGTGCCTTCAAATTACTTGAAATGTAAAAAATCTATCCTACAGCAGCTAGTGACCAGTCTCTGAAATATCAGTCATTGCCAATGGACAAGTGTCAGTAGGAAAGAAATCCCCAGCAGTCTGAGTTTTTTGATTTTTGCCTATAATTCTTAGGTTAGTAATGCCCAGCTCAGAATTGTCTTAATCTCTAGGTCATAATTAGAATATATAGGTCTGAAATGTAAAACATTATTTTTTTCACCTTCTGCCAGATGTAAATAGTATAAATTCATATCCACAATACAGGTGGTTGGAACAAGATGATCTTTGGGCTCTGTAAAACCAGGCGATTCAATGATAAATCATAGATTTCTGCAGACATCACCAAAGAAATTATTCTTTGCCTTTCTGCCTACATATTAAGAGTGGTTTCTTCTGTCTTTAAAGTGTATTAACTGAGAAATTTGGATAAATCAAGGGAAGCTTGTGAAGCAGTACAAAGGCAGATACAGCACATCTTTTGGGAAGGAGCAGCAGAGTTAGTGACTCTGTGAGGGTGTGAATTAAAGTTCAGAGACTTGGTAATATTTTTCTTTTGTTCTTTCTTTCTTTCTGCTCTTTATTGTACTATGTCCTGTGTCCTTATGTACTTGTTCTGTGATTTTAGTTTACACAATTCTCTGTCACTTTATCATTTTCCTGTAACAGGTCTGGCTGCTTTCCCCAGGAACTTAAGGGAGAAACAAAACTTCTAATTGTTATTAAATTGTCCTGGCAATACTAAATCTAATGGTATCACCTAACTCACGAAGCACCATGAAAAATCATGGTGAATCAGCTAAAAAATCTTTTCTTGCTTACCTGAAAGGAAAACTTTCTACTCTGGGCAAGATTTTGCTTTTTGCTTTTAAATAGAAAGGAAATAAAATAATAGAAAATAAAATGCTGAATGGAATCAGCTGCAAAGCAGAGTGCTCTATAATCCAAGTGATGCAGAAATCAAATGGAAACCAATATGAATCAGGCCTTAAAAATAAGTGTAGCAGCAGCCTATTAGGAAAGCAAAGCTGGTGTATAATTAACCATATTAAAATATCATCCTTGATCCTATCAACTTTTACAGATACTATTTGCCTTCCTCTCCTTTTATTTTCTGAGGCAAAAAAGAGTAAATTAGAGACAGATTTTACAGGAAAAAAAAATCTGCTGACTCTGTTCATTGTCAGGAAAAACCCATAAGTTTTGTTTATAAGTTGTTTTTACAAACTGGGAGGATTTGGGGCAAAAGAGTGTTGGTTTTGGGTTTGTGTTTGTTTTGTGCTGGTTTTGCCTCTGGCTTTTCTTGTGTCCCATGACAGTGCTCAGCTATGCAGGCTGAAAGGATAACTTTCCTTCTGACTCATAAAAATGCTTGAGTAAATTACTCTTTTTAGGTTTTATGATGGTACAGAATATACCAAGTGGCTATAATTTTTTCATTGGGATTTTTGGGGAGGTTTACTTGTTTGTTTGCTTGCTTGCAGTGTTTTAGGGTGGGGTTTTTTTGGTTTTTTTTCTGTTTTCCTTTGATTTTGTTGGTTGCTTTTTCTTGAGGGGAAATTCCTAATAGATGATTTTTTTCACTTTCCTTCTTCATTTGTTCCTCTTTGATGTTAGTTTTTAGCAATTTGTATAAGAACAGCATATGAAGAATGGCAGGAAGAATTTTAATGCCATTCTTTGGTTATAATTAACAAAAAAGTTGGAATATATTTTGTTGTGTATGTAATTTATAACAGCTTGGGCATTTTTCTGGTGAACTGCTGACTGATCACCTTTGGGGATATGAACTCTGCACATGCCCTAGCCAGACTCCAAACTTCTTTTTGAGTTTTTGACTCTGTGTTGCCACTTACCCTCTCTCGAGCCACATTAAGAGTCTCCAGCAGTGACACCTTGGCTGGAGTGTTATTACTACTTAAATATAATTGTGCATGACAGTGAGTTGCCATCACCTGCTGCTGCTCACATGGCTGAGCTGACAAGAATAAGGTTTTCTGGCAACAGGTTTTCTGTCAGTTTGCATTGTGACACTGTGAGTGCTGGTCACTGGAGTCACCAGTGAAAGCCTGGCAGCTGATGGGGGCAGACCTTGGACCCCCTGACATTACTGAGAGTTCAGAAAGACACAAATCTGCTTGAGTCATGGCCTTGATGAGAAGGGCTCCCCTTTTCTGTACAGCAGAGCCTTTAAGAGAGACTGAGCTGCAGAGGAGAGTGCTGTGTTTGGGAAAGCTGTTGTATTCCAGCACCCTTGGCACACATCTAAACTCTTAGGAATGGCATCTCCTATTTTATGCTGAAGTAGCCACATCTTGTGCTTTTTATATTTCCCTCCCAGATTTGCTCTTTGGGTGAGGAAACTCATTTTTCTGGGCAGTTTCTGTTGGAGGCAAGGGTGGCAGAGCCTGTCCCAGCCCTTCCCTGTCCCTGCAGAGCATCTCAGCCCTGTCCCCAAACCTCTCCTGCTGCTGCAATGCCAGGCTGATGGCTCAGCAGCCATGGCAACCAGCATCACAACTCCCTCACTGCCTGCTTTTTGCACATTTTGTGTTTGTAGGTTTCTGCTCAGGCCTGGAAAATGCTCCAGCCCATCCCACTTACTGCAGCTCCCTGGGCTGGCTCTTCATGGGGTTCCTCTGATTTTCACAGGCACCAGGCAATCCTGAGATAACTATTGAGTGAATAAATTCATCTCCTGTTTTCCATCACAATGAAATGGAAATTTCTTACCTTAGCCCATTGCTGTTTCTGTAAAAATCACTGTAATAACAATGCTTAATTCACTGGTTTGCAGTATCCCAAGAGAAAAAGAAACCTTTTTGAAAAGTCCTTTCTGGTCTTGAAAAGATGAGCCTTCACAAGGAGTTCTGGGCACCTGGCATGGAACTTTGCCCTACCAGGACTGAGCTGGTTCAAATATTTCAAGCCCCAACTACTTTTACATTCTCTCCCAGTTTTTTCTCTGCAAAAAAAAGGCAAATCTTTCATGTCCAGACCTGCCAAACTAAATGATCTGATCATAATCCTCACTTTCTTGACCATCTAATTGTACATTCACCCCCTTCTCCTAGCCTGATAATATGTTCCCATATCCATTTTTTATTATTTTGAGAGATCTAGCTCTGTTTTACCTGAAGGAGATACAAAAATCTTCTAACAGCAGACTGAGTTTTTTCATAATATTGCACAGCTCTTCATCCTTTTTCTGATAAGGAAATTTTTCTGCACTTACTGTCTCAAATTACTGCATAGTATGAAAGGCCTAAAGCAAAAATGGACTTTCATAGTTAGATATATATATATAACTAGGAAATATCACAGAAATTATGCTAAAAATCAGAAAGGTATTATCCAGTTCCTTAAAGCATATTAAGATCATGGGCAGTAATTTTTCCCCCTATAGATTAGTACTGCTCCTTCACAAACTCCCCAAATCAAACCCTAGATGCTCAATCATGGCTTGTGAATAGCTCAATCTAAGCTGCTTTTTTTTATTTTTGGCAAAAGAATATACTGTCCCAAAATTACATCAAAAAATCATAATTTCTAAAGAAATGTGATATAACTAGCACTTCAGAATATGGTAAAAATGAAATATAAATTTGAATGAAGATGATCTGTAGACAAGGTGATTTCATTATTTTCTATGTGTATGTATTTAATATAAAAATGTGTATTACAGGGACATTCTAAATTTTGATGAGCTTTTGAGTAGCCACCTTCCTTTTTTCCCATCTACTCCCCAAGAAACTTCTCCAAAGAGGAGTCTTGAATACAAGATATGGAATACAGTTTAAAAAAAATCCTGTTTTTTTTTTTTTCTTCACTTCCTTCAGAATGATTTCTAAGAATGATACAGGCACACGATTCTCACTGTGGAGGCAATAAATGGTTCCATATCAAACACAAAAGGAAGAACTTTCTTTGTAATGCAGGAGAAGGAATTAGAGTTGGTTTCTTTTTGCTTCCTATCCCCTTCTTGTTTAAAAAAGATTGTGACATAATTTCTTCTTCTGTAGAATAGAAAATTGTTACTTAGAATAATTTTTTATAAAGCTGTCATCATTCATTACTATTTATAAAGTGGTTTGAGATCCCCAGAGATTTTTATCCTGTAAGTGAATTTTCACTCCATCTGCAACCAAAAAATATTAATAATATTTAATACTATTTTTAAATTTTCTTGCTCACCTGAATTGGAATAGTAGATATTATTTTTCATTTTAAATAATCCCCAACAGTTTTCATCTTTGCATTCTAACAGCTGTCTAAAGCAACAGTGCTTGCAATTTCGATTTTTGGGGTATATCCACAAATTCAAAAAGTAAAAAGAAATATTTATTTCTCCTCCTAGGATCTTTATTATCCCAAATAACAATAGTCTTGGATTTAACCACTACAGCTCTTACAAAAACTTAGCCTCTGTTATACAGAGGTTTCTTTTTAAATATTGCCATTTAGACAGGCATTCCGTGTATTCCACTTTCCTTTTCCTTTTTTGCTGTTTTTTTTTTAAATAGGCTGTGATTTTTATCATGGGTTATCCTACTGTAAACACACAACTTTAATTTCCAAAGGCATCTTCCTTCCTGACTCCTATGGTAATCCTCAACCTGCACACTATTGGTTTTCATTTTCTTTTAAATGTCAATTTTAAACCCCTAAGTATTGAGTCCAAATTAATATTTTATGAGGACTCTTTATTCATCATATGGAGTAAATTGTCTAGAATAGGTCATTTATGTAGTGCTGGACATTTCTCCACAACAATAGCTCTGAAAACAAATTCTCCCATCTTGCTTGGTTGCTGCTCCAATAGCAATATAGAAATGGTTGAGATAAGCTTAAATAAAGATCTCTGACAAAATTTGGCTGCACTTTGGGGACAGAGAAGCATGGTCTGTAAAATACTAATTGTTAGAGATCACATTGACATCATGCTTTTTATCTATCAGTTTGAATACACTGATGAAAGGTTTGGAGTTACCAACCCTGGAGATCAGTTATTTATTCCAAGATTGGTTCCTGATCAAGAAATCACAGTAAAATATTCCATGAAGTGTCTTCTCTTGTGGAAGTGAACTGATTTTATGCTACTTTGTTTGAAGGGAAAGAGCAATTATGAGCAAAACAATTAAAAAATAAAAACTCAACAAGCAAATGTTTGTTGATCCATTATATTTTAGTATGGACACTTTGGCAGCTGGAAAAAGCAAAGATCACTGAAGCAGTTTACACAGCTGGGTGGATGCCACGGGCAGTGGTTTGCATTCACACCTAGCCAGGATCTGTGCTAACCTAAGTGCAGTATTTAGCTGTGCAGTGGGCTGGAATTTGGACATGAAAGGTGCTGTGGAGCCAGCTGGCTCCTGTGTCTGGGTGAGAGTAGTTTCAATCATTTTTTTATAATTTAATGCATTAATTTTTTTTTTGTTTGTTTTTTTTGGTTTTTTTTGTTTTTTGTTTTGTTTTGTTTTGTTTTGTTTTAACTCTACCCAGTTCTGTTCCAGTTAGCTGGTATTGAAAGGGAACTATTGAAAACTTCCCCACTGACAATTTTATTTGTTCCTGTGGACACTTGTGGGGTTTTTTTTTCTGGATTTTTTGTTTGGTAGCAGCATGACTGGGGCTGTTGTGCTGCTTTAAATGAGCACCTTGACTCTGCCTTTGTGGACTCCATATCTCAGCCTAAATCAAAGAGAATCTCAGGTAGGCAAGAGCCAAAAGGAAGAATAGATGGAGAAAATAACAAGGTGAGTATCATAATAACTGATATATTTAACAGTAGAATCATAATAAGTTGCTAATACATAGTATTTAAAACAAAAGAAGTTAGAACATAAGGTATAGGCAAATCTGACCTGTAGCAGGAAGGTAGACTGCCAAATCGAATTTTTAATTGGACAAAGAGAATCTGAGTGTGGGTCAAGAATTCCCATAAACCTCCACTTTTAATTGTGAATCCACATGAAGAAAAACATCTTTGTCTCTCAGTTGTGGAAATACAAACTTTAGTTACTAAATTAATGACTGGAGGAGGCACTTGATGTTGAGGTTTGCCTGGCATGATGGTGTTTGGTCAACAGTTCAACTTGATGGTGTTTGAGGTCTTTTCCAACTTGATTCTGTGAAATTTGTTGCAGTTCACTGGCCTGACAGCTAATAGCTTCACACATTGGCAGTTTGCTTAGTAGATTATGATTCACTGTCACTTTTTAAATTTAGAATGTGATCTTCCATTGTATTTAGTCTACTTGCATCATGGATGACAAGTTTCTTTCCTCAGGGGCAATCCCTTATTATCATAAAACGCTTTTACCCAAATTGTGACATGAAGAGAACACCCAAATCTGTAAGAATTTTAAATTCTAGAATCTGGCTGTTAATTTATTGCCATTCTTAGAAAAATACACTTTCTTAACTCATCACATTTTACTCCAAATACAGAATGGACTCTCTACTTTGATCTCTTCAGATCTCTCTTTACATGATACGTAACATGGGAAATTATTTCTTTTACTTTCCAGAATAATATTGCTGGGAAATACAGTGTGGCTTGTTTATTTTAAGCCTTGGGAAATTGTTCTGGCAGGGAAGAGTTTACAACATTCACACCTCACAAGAGTGTCTGCTGATTTTGCATGTTCAGCTTGAAAAATTCAAGTGGAGATGGATGGAGATGTTACCTTACCTTTCTTGAAGCTGAAGTCAACAGAGTGGCAAGTGGCTAAATCTCACCTGTGTTGCCTCATTAATCTGGTTTTACAACACATGGGTATTTCAGGCTGGTGGCTTTGCTGCTGTTAAAACAAAATAAGTTAAAAATAGAGAACAGGGTCTTTCTAGTTGAAAATGAAAAATCTAAGTTCTGCAAAAATTCAAACTTACAAATTCAGCAGTGAGAGCAGTAGGGAAGGGGTTTGTGTGGAAAAACAGGGTGCTGGCATGCACAGGCACCACACCTCATCTGGACCTGCTGGCACAGCAGGTGCCACCTGGGAAGTGACAAAACCTCATTCCATGGGAGTGCTTTGCCATAAATTACCTGGCTGCACAAGATGAAAGGTCAGTTTGCCCTCATCAGTTCAGATGGCACCAGCAGCTGTAAAATGGCATGAAACAGTGTGTTCTACTTCCAGCAGGATGCTCTAAGCTACAGAAAGTGATATTCCATTTATTCACAAAGAAAGCATTTAGAAAACACATGGAAAAGGAGTGATATTCTCACTTTGTATTGGCTTGGACTCTAGCTTGAATAGGATGGAAGGGATGTGCTTTCTGAAAACAGTGTATTAGACAAGATAAAATCATTTGAAGAAATGTCATCTACTTCAATGTAGAAGAAAAACCTTTGCCACAATCCTCTGTTTCCTTCCTGGAGATGCTTTCAATGACGTGTAAAGGGAAGCAGAGCTGTCCCCAAAGGTCATGGAAAGCAAAAGCAAATATTTTCTTAATGAAAAGGGCAGTGCTTTCTTATATTTTCCTTCACTGGCCTGATTTTATGTGAACCAACTCTTGAGTACCAGACAGTAAAAGCAGCATCTCAGAAAGGTTTTATTTGATGTGAAATATTTGCCTCTTCTGTAACAACAAAGTCCTGCAAATGTTAAATCTTTTGGCAAAATCATACCTAGTTCAACATTATATAACATAGTAAAATCATTCTAAAAGGGGAAAGTATGAAATATATAGTCTTCCCTTGGCTAAAACAAGAGAAGCAACTCCTTGTCCCTCAACAGGGGATATGTGCTGTCTCAGAGAATTTGTTTCTAGTAACTGTGGACATATTGCAGAATAACAGGAACAAAAACCGATTTGTTCTGTACTCTGATCTCATTTTTCACATTCATATTTATATTAACAATAGAACTCTCAGCTTTTAACAGACATAATGATGAATTTCAGCAATATAACAATTCAACATATTGGTGCATCTGTTGAAGCTTAGTCTAAATGTTATTTTTTATGAGTAGCACTAAATTCAGTGTCTCAAAATCTATAGGAACTAGACTCATTAACAGCCAAGGGGAAGCCATAAGAAGTGGATGCAAACTGATATTTTGGTTTCTTCTAAGAACATGAGCTGAGCTTTATCAGCATGTTTAAACAAGCCAAAGCCTTGTTTTGATAAGCATTATTATATTTTCATAAACGTGTCTAATTTAATTATGCTAACATCAGGAAATCATGTAACCATTGTAACTGAATCAGTGCTGGAAATCAGCTCTTACCATGCCATGGCTTAAGACAGAAGAAACTCAAAAATCCAAGCTGGGGACAAGAGTTTAAATTCTGACTTTCAGTCCACTATGATTGAAGTCATTTTTACATAGAAAATTCTCAGAAACAGAGAGTGCTTTGGGTGTAAATACCTTTCCTTGGCCTTATTGCTGTCACATTAATGTGCATCACAGCATGCTGAGTTTGTTCTTGACACAGAAATTTGGGAGAGGGTGCAACCAAAGCTGCACCTGACAGCCTCTTTCAACAGACACATCTCACCACTAACAACACCAGATATCCTCAGGTGACCTTGGGATGTGGATTTTTGAGGCTGTGCAAACTCACTGCTGTGAGGCTCATTTATCTAAATGAAGGAGTTTCTTTGAGCATGACAGTGGGAGAGGAGGAATGGCTTGTATTCTTTGCTTGTTTTATTTTATTCTCATCCCTCCCATTATCTTGTCTTGTAACCTTGGTTAAGTCCATTAACCTCTTTATGGCTCTGTGTCATTTCCCATGTGTTGTCCTTTTAGTGTGAGTCATTTAGAGCAGGTCTGTACACACAGGATGGGCTCACCAGGGCCCTTAATGCCTCTGCAGGAGAAATTGCAAATAATTGAGGTAACCTATCAACACCCAATAAGCCAAAGCAGAGCTACCCAACGATCCATGCCATTTAATTTTCAATCTAGTTAATGTTTTAATTATTTTACTCCCCCTCTTCTGCTTGGTGTTGTCACTGTGTACATGGGAATTATTTAACTTTGTTTCTGCATCAAGCCACTGATTGCTCCAGTGGGGTTTGAACACAGGGCAGAGTTGGGGTGGGACTGGATGGGAGCAAGGTGACATTGCCAGGGTGAAGAATATTCCCTAAAGGAAGGCACCACATTTCTGACAATTGAACTGTCAGGGTTTCTCTTTGCTGTGCATTTGGCACCATGTCTTTCATAGAAGTCAAAAATCACCAGGGATCCATTGGGTCCCCAAATTCTACTATGGAGCATTTGAAACAGAAATTCCAATCTTTCTCACAAATATTCCTGCTCCATTCTGTGCTAAGTGGTTGTTTCCATTTCCTCTAACAATCCAGCAGAATAAGTAATTTGTTGTCCTTCAAAATTTTTATCAGATTTTTTATGAATAAGAGAGTTCTTTTCACGCTTTTCTGAATTAAGGCATGCATTTTAATTAAGATTTAGAATTAGTGCTTTCTGTGTCTTTTTAGGTTTAATTTTCCATTTTTTAACCTTTTATGTTACTATTTCTTGATATTAATATTCATAACATTCTATTTTAATTACCTCCTTCTTTCACTATCTCATCTCTGTATGCATGGCTTGAAATATATAAATAAAAATTCATTATAGAATAATCCAAAACAAATAAATTACGAAGAGAATTGTAGGATTGTTTTTATTTCTATATGTTCTTTTTCTGGTTGTTTTTTGTTCTAATATTTCCTGATGGGTTTGCTCTCCTTTGGCTTGGATATGTTCTATTTCCTTTAAATAGTTCATCATTTTGTTAAGTTAGTGAAGAAACAGCACTGGATAAGGATAAACCCTATTCTGTTCACCTTGTTCAAACTAAGAGCTTTGTCTCACTTTGCCAGTATCCAAACATGATATTTCTGATTTTATTAATAGTTCATAAAACCCAAATTTATTTGCAGAGGAAGGCCCAGATATCTTCTTGGGGTCATTTCATAGACAGAGGTCCAGGGTATGCCTTTAAATCCAGTCTTATCATCTCTTTTTATTTCTACAAAGCTTTGTAAATCACTACTTGAGATTTCCAGTGTTTATGTGCATGTTTGCACTTTGCAGTGTAAATTAGAACCTCCCCACTCAAAGCAATCTCTTGCAATGATGAATTACAGGAGCAATTTGAGAATATAGCTTCAAAGGCTTTGTGTGCTTTCTCTGTTGAATGAGGACAGGTTCCTGCATCTCCCTGCCATGAAACACTTAGGCAAATTGTAGTTAATTAAATTAATGTAGGCTAATACCATACCCAGATTAATTGATTGGTCATATTTGAAACTGATTATTTCTTCCCATTTACAACCCAGAGGATTTGGTGGAAAAGGTCTAGCAACTTTTGAAAGGTTAAGAGTATTTCAGTTTTCAAATCCCTGGTTCTCACATCCAAGACATTCATATTTTGAAGCACAGGTTCATTGGTAAAGTCCTTTTTGCCACAGTTTGATAGTGACTGAGGCCACAGAGTAAGTGCAGAAGATTTGAGTTAATTTCTGTCTCATTTCCTTTGCTCTTGCCACAAATATATCTCATGTAATGGCCTTACCCAGAAGCAAGAGTTTTAAAACTTTTTAGAATTTCTGACCTTTGGGGTTTTTTTTCATCCAAGCCTAATAGAGGCTTGGATGACAGGAAAAAAGTATTTATGGCAATTGCCAATATGAAAAAAAGAAAAAGTGTGGGTTATCCTTAGCCCTGTTCACACAAAGTTGAGAACCACTCTTCCAACCAGAAACACAACTGTTCATCTTTATATCATACTACAAATTAGCCAGGGACATTGCATTGGTAGCTCCATTCTTTACTCCAGCTCATTCCTAAAAACCAAAAGGACATTCCATCCTATTTTTTTCCTTCTCTAAAATCCACCCAGAGCCTGTGAGCTCCTGGGGCTCAGTGGTGCAGAGTTCCCAAATGCTCAGGGGAGTGCATGGCTGCAGGGAATGTGCCAGGACAGCTCCTTGTCCCCCTGACAGCCCTGCAGCTTCCCTCCAGGACTTTGGTCTTTCACTGCTGCATGTGTCAAATTCTAGCAAACAAATAGAAGGTCTTCAAGCTGCTTACTGTTTAAATATTTCATCATTTTCCCCCCCTCATAAATATAGATGTAGTCTAAGTGTGGAGAAAATAGAAAAATCAGCAGGTGTAATATTCTGCCCAAGTCAGTGGAACTGCTTTATGACACCTGGGCTTCCTTTGCAACCTTTATTACATTATGGCACTCTACAGCATACTATTAAAGTAAATTCTGGTCTCTGGTTGCAGGTTCATCCTGCTTTTTCAAGATATTTTTTGTACTTTCTTGACTAAATTGAAATATAACAAAGAGCTTTTAGGAAACCACGCTACTAATAAAGTACATGGTAGTTCATGAAAAAATTATTTACTCTCCTGCCAGCAGATTATGGTTTGAATGGAAAAACGGGAGGAAGCCTGAAGGAGAGCCCTGAGTGGGCTTTTAAGACCTGAGCTGAGGACTCTGTGCATGTGTCCCAGTGTGGGCAGTGTTGGTGCCACCCTGGCTTTGGCATCTCAGCATTTCATTCCTGGTGCCCATGGATTGCCATAACCCAGTGCAATTGGAGTGTTAATGATGCTTGGTAGTTCCTTTTTTTAATTCCAGTTTTCAAGAAGGCAACCAGCTCGCAACTAATGGGAAATATTTATTGCACTGAGTTTTGAATTATTCTACTTTATTCAAAAAATCTCTTGTGGTACTCTAGCTGTATAATGTCAATACTTTAGATGCTAAATTTAATTTATCTAAAAGTTGTCAATAGAAGTTAAATACAAATGCTTCTCTCTATACTAGCATTAGCACAATTTTAATGTTTTACAAGTTGTCTTGACTTTTCTCAATATCAAAAAGGATTTCATATATTTTGATAATATATTTAACATATATGGTCCACTGAGGTTTTGGGGTGATGTTTTTAGACCTCCTGTATGAAAATTGTCCCATTGAATTTCTGATAGTTTACACTGGAATAGATATTTTTCCAGCATGCTTCTATATGGCAACAAGGAGTTGGTTCAAAATGTGGAAAAAAACAACTTGAGTTATTTTGCATTTTCATCTTTATTATGGCAACTGCTCTAAATATTTAAATATATTTTAAGAATCTCTTCCTCCCTCACATACTCCATAATTTTCTCCCATCTTAATCAAATCTTCCAGTTCTTGATTTTATATTCTTTATTTTCTATTGCTAGTTTCCTTGAGGCTTTACTTATATTTTATATCTATGACTATTCATCCCTTTCCCCCACATTTGCTGTAATAATACCCTTTTACATTGCCTAAATAGCTGCATTCACTTTTGCTTTGAAGCACATTGTTTTGAGTTTGTCATCAATTTTTGGGAAGTTGAGCTTTGCCATTCTTGGTGAATTATTTTGAACATAGAGGAAAATGCTCTTAAGCAGTTCACAATTATAATTAATAATTTTCCATTTGAATTGAGCATCTACTAAGATATTCTCTTTATTTTTTTTTCCTTGCTTAGCTCTTTCTCCTAAGTGATTTATTTCATTATATTTTTCAACTTTGTGCAATTAGTTGCTCTAATGACAGAGGCCAGGCAGCTTGTCCTTACTTAGGAGCAGTAATCTTTTTCAGAAAGGTCTGAGTGTAGTTCAGGTTGAGAAAGAAAGGAAATGAAGGAAGGAGATGGTAACCTTTCCAATCAAATGTGTTTTCCTCAGGACTCTAGCCTGACACTACAGCCCTAACACACATTTTTGAGGCAGGAGACCTACTCCTGTAATTTCCAAAGTTCCACTTTATGTCCAGCCATGGAGGATTTCCAGACCTTGACCTCTCAGGTGGAACTCTCCCATCACTTTACAATTCCCTCTGTGCATTCCACAGTCAGATGTTGATGTATCCCTTCATCACATCCCTTGGGGCTTTGGATGCTGTGCAGCAGATGATCACAGGGATTTTATAATTTCCTCAGCTGTAGTATGTACCCAGATCTTTTGTTTCTCTTATTTAAGGTCCATTAGTCAAATAGAACCTTTTTTAGAAACAGTTGTGCCATGTAAAAATTCAATGGGATCACACAGAGCTATGGGATCTTCTGACTGCCTCCTTCTTCTCTGGACTCTTTCCAAATAGATTTGGCAGCCTTAAAACAATTGGTTTTCTATAATTTGAAGCCTATTTTATGGGATACCAAAGAATCCCCATGGAACATTTTTTTTATAAAATATAAATGATGACCTGTGAAAAAAACGTTCAGCCCAGCTGATGTTATCTTAGATAACATCAGCCTTTCACAGGAAGATCTCTAAGAGCCCAAGCTTCATTAGTTATTACAATCACAGAATTACCTGACAAAGGATATTATTATGCCTCCCTGTTGTCCAACAGCCCTTTCTAAAGACTGATTTTAACATCACTTCTGCAATTTTATTCTTCCCACTGAATTTTAGTGGTGCTGGCCAGGTTACAGTTGTGTTCATGAAGAGGCAATTCCAATGGTGCTCATTCATTTCTCTGGCATCTCATGGGGAGATCCTTTCAATATATTCAGGACACATTCCAGTGTCCTGGATATATTCTGTTCTCAAGATCTCATTTAGACCAAAATTAATACTCGTTTCACTCTTTTAAAAAAATATTTTTCATTTTCCCATATGTTATATTTCTGGAGAAGCTTCTGGCTGCAGGGAACCCCCTCACTTTTCCCTGAGTACTTGTCTTTGCAGGTCTCACTAATTGCTCTGTTGCTGAGATTTGGGAGTCCAGGAGTTTTTAGGATGTGCTGGTGCTGTGCATGTGTCCTATATATTTCCAGCTCTTTTCATAATGAGGATGTAAAAAGTTTATTGGCCCAAACTCCTTCTCAGGGCCATAGTAATAAGTAAAATATTTTGTATTTGCTGTTTCGTCTTCTCTTTGGTTTTTTTGGTTTGTTTTTGTTTCTGTTTTGTTTTTTAACTTTTACTGCTACAGATCTTATTTAGGTTGAAATTAGGAGGGTTTAGGAGATTTAGGGGTCCTTTTGGGAAAGCATCATGTAAATTCCTTTGGAGTTAAATTCAGTGAGAGTCATGCTGGGCTGGCACAGAAAGCAGGACAAGTATAACTGTGTTAGTACAGCTCTGTCTGAGTTAAGTAGCTTTGCTGAACAGCAGGGCAGAGGAGGCTGATCAGAGGACTGTGCTAATTCAGTTAAATCCTTTTCCATTTTGGAGATGTCACATTTAGAGCTCGTGTATTTCTGTGTGGTGCTGTATTTTGTCATGCAAACATACCCTGATAAATCTTTCAATTCTAAGGTCAGTGACCCATTCATGGATGAAACCACATTTTTTTCCCCAGCTAAAGCATCCAGATAGCATTGTAGAGAATAAAATACAAAGTGATGAACCCAGGCCCAAGGGCTCCCCTTTTAGCTGGTGTCTATTATGCATGTGTATGTGTGAAGGTACGTATCATGCAATGACAGGCTTTTAGAGGCTTATAATCTACATTTTTCTTAGCCCAGAAATATATGAATAGGAGCCTGGCTTCATTTTCTGAATCCAAAAAGCACATATCTTCATCCTATGCTTTTAAGCATCCTTTCATTTGTGCTCATTTGCAGTCTGTTACAATTTTTTGAGAGTTGTATGCATACATTTCAGAGCAGAATGGTGGCTTTTATTTTTGCCTGGACTATTTTCTCCTCCATATTCCAGAACAACTGCTCACGTGGCAGGAGGGCACATATATCTCCATGGATCTGGATAATCTGTGGTTAGGAGAGCTATTCAAAATATTTCTCAATTATTTGCTCTTTCCATATTGTTTCCTGTACAATCCTTTTCTGTACACCTGGGAAAGTGTTGAAGCCTTTATGTTTCACCCTCCATATGAGAGATCTTCCAATGAACACTGTGCTCATTTTGAGGGAGGAATGGTTTTTACTGCAGCTTCTGTTCAAATCCCAAATGCAGGTGTATGATCATGGCAAGGATTTGTGATTGGTTCTCTGCATGTGTGTTTTTAATGTTTTAACAGCTGAAAATCAGATTGCTTTCAATTTTGACTTTCTAAATCCCACATAAGCAAAGGGATTTCTTTTCCTTGATTGCTTAATTAAGTAGGATGTTCACTGTGGAAAGCAAAATATTCCAAATTCTTAACAGCTTAGAAAGCTTTTAGAAAACTTGTGATTTGATGTGAATAGAGTCAAACAGAGAAAACTTACTTTCTTTAACAAAATTCAATTTGGAGGGCCTTTAAGAACTAATTAACTAAATTAATTGCTATTGGTTTCACTGAAGCAGATGATGATAACAGTTGTGTGTCTTGCAGTCCTGCCACTCTTATTCCTGCAATGCCAGAAGAGCTTGTGGGATTTTTTAACGATAGAGATAATAAAACAAGTCTTTAAAACTATTTACTTACTTTATAGCAAGTCACTGCCAAGCTTGCACAAACCACAGAAAACGTGTCTGCTTTTGTTCCCTCCAGCTTCAGCAGCACAGATGTAACTCAAAATGATTCTGCAACTTTCAAAATGATTCTTTGGTAGGGACACAGCAGCTATTCCTGAGCAGAGCTTCTGCAGGAGTAATTCTTGAAGGTACATTTGGAAGATTAAATGTTAAAAGAATAAATTGTACTGGAATGATTCTGCAGACATGGAGAGACAGATTTAATGATGAATATACAAGATAATGCTCTGAGTGTTGAAGGGAGGAAAGGGTTGAATTATCACTTTGTGAAGGAAGATGTGTTCAATGCATTCCTTGGGGATGGTGCAGGGATGCACTTCCCTTAGGAAGTGAGTTTGAACTAGAACTGACTGAAGCCACTATTCTTAAATGCATTTACATACACATGCACACACACATATAAATATAAAAATCAGAAAACCATCTGTAAACACTCAGAGAACAAAAGCAGTACTATTCCCTCCTACATCTCTTCTTTTTATCTCAATTTTATCCATCGGGTTGGTAAAATTATCTGGTTCTTTTCTTATGACAACTGTATTTCCTGGATGTTTTGAATTGTTTTTATTATTAGCTGCCTAGATTCCCTCTATTCTTTCCCTTTTCTTTTATTCTTTCACCCTATTATTTAGTCAACTGTACTTTTTTTCATCTGTTGTCTCCTGCCTCATACTCTGGTTTTTGAGCTCTTGGCTACAAATACAAAATTCAAAGGGCAAATCTATTAAAAGAAATGGCAGTACCTTTATAGCTCTCTCAGAAAAGAAGAAAGAGATGTTTCCCCTCCTCCCACTCGAGTGATTTCACCTGCAGCTGACAGTTCATTTGCACAAATACACCTTCCATCTTCCTGACTGATGGAGGCAGTGGAGTCAGAAAAAATTCAGGATGTACCCCACTCAACATGAGAATTGCAAAAGCCCTTAATTTCCTCAAAAGAATGTCCATTAAATAAGCAAACAGACAAATAAAATGCCTTTAGTTAGGAAGATTGCCTTTTCTGCTTGCTGCTCCTGGAGTTTGGCTTCATGTAGTGGACAGGAGCCTGGAGTAAATTTCCAGCTGAGGGAAGACTTGTCTTTAGTTTTTCCAAGATGCCCCCAGCAAAAGCATCTACCTTGCAGAAATAATTTTCTACTGCTGTGTTTTCCCTGTATTTACTGGTGGCCAGTGCTAAAGCCTTGGGCAACCTCTAGGTTTTTGTTTTTTCACTTTTTGAACACCTTCCATAGCTTCAGTTTTTTCTGTTGCTCCTGTTGGGCCTTTGATGATTTGTGTGTTGCTATTGCAGCTGGGAAATTCCAGAGATTCTGAAGCTATGCCTGCTTTTTCCTGTGGGTTGGCTTTAAAAATTGCCAATCAAAAATAACCTCAATCAAAAATATTTTATTTCATGTGAGTCAAAAGAAAAAAAAAAAAAAAAAAAGGCATGATCATAAAGGTGGAGCAGAAAAATTAATTATAGGGGCTTTCTCTACTGCAAATTCTGACTCTAATATGTTGCCTCAAACTGACCTTGTTAAAAATTACTCATATTATAAACATGATAACCTTGCCAGCACTGAAGTTTCAGTTCCATCCTGACTTTTTGCTTTGCTGGGGTCTCTAAGAAACCTCAGCATTGCCATTTTTGCATACCTGCTCTGCTATTCTTGTGGTCTGCCTATAAATCTATACAACCATGACACCATGAATACACTTTGAATTGGTTTTACCAGAGCTGAATCCCAAGGATTTTCCTTGGGCACAGGCAATATTTACCCTAGGTGCTGTTTCTAGCTGTTTTTCTCCAAAAATTTATTTTAATTTTGAACACAACTCGCTATATCAGTGTGGTAGACTGCATGTATCATGAGTCTCTGCACTGATACTGACAGTGCATTTTGCAAGGTTCTGCATCTCATTACCTGCCAGTCTGGCTGCTCACTATTTCATAGCAATCACTTTTTAGAATTGGTAAATCTTCATGCAGAAAGATGAAAATAAAGTCAACATTCCAGTAATTGTTGTTTGTCGCTGCATAAGGGGATTTGCAAATAGCACAACAATGTTGAAGGTAAAATTATTTTTAGATGCTCTGCTGTGAGCTCGAGTAAGCTCTGGCCTCAAATCTATCAACTAGAAGGTCAGGCAATGGTTTATGAATGTAATGGAGCTTCAGTTGTAAAAATCTGCTGCAGGAATCAGAGGCAGAGATGGAGGGATTCATCCAAGAGCTGCCCTGAAAATGCAATCCAGCCTGCAGCTATTTTTCTTAAACAGGGAGACATAACCCTGACATCAAGTCTATTGCACCTAGAAAAACTAGTCTGTTTTTGAAGCAGTTTATTAATTAAGTCAGGAAAAATGAAGATATTTTCTGCAGGAAATTAAAGTAGCAATATATAAACAAGTTCTGAACACTCTATTTATTTCCAATTAATGAAATTTAATTTGAGAGATAGAATGAGCTTCCAATCCACGATTCTTATAGCCCAGTTTGTTTTCTGGAGACAGATTTCATTTTAATTAGTCATAAAAAGTATTTAAAATCTCCCAGTGTCAAACCCCCCATAAATTTGTGAGTCTATTCAGAAAACAAGGATGGTACTACTTTTTTAAAAGACTATGCTGAATATTTTTAGTAATGTCAATGATAAAAATATCCATAAATCATATATACCTAGCTTTTTAACATCTTCCTTCTATCTACAGCAGTTGTAAACCTACTCCCATTGTTGTTGCAACATGGAAATGTTAAATTTAACTCTTTTTTCTGGCAACTTTTGCAGTTCCCTTCCAGTTTCTCTATCACTTTCTGCCACGGGAAGTTCTAACACAATAATCTAAGCCAATCCTCTGGGGAGAAGCAGTATTAATTACCAGGTTGCATGTGCCCATTACACAATTAAGTCTGTGACTAACAGGAGGCACTTTTTAAACCCCACGGACCCTGCCAGGCACCAGGGACCATCAAAGAGTTTCTCAGCTGTGTGTTCAGTCCCTGGAGCTCAGATTCACCTCATTTTTCATATCAGCCTTCATTGACACAAAAAATCAAACATCCCCAAAATAATTTCCAAGTTTTAGCCTTTCCATATGGCACACCATGGCATCACCAAGAGCACCACAGGAGAGCTCTAATGGCTCCTGAGCACAACATCCCAATTAAGTGCCACAGTGGAAGCAGCAATTTCAGCTTGTTTAATAACAGACTTCACCCAAGCACGTCTTTGCTCCGAAGGATCTTTTAATAAATGTGAAATAAAGCTTGAAAGGAGGAAAAAGCTAAACAGAACTATAGTTGCTTTGTTACAGATGGTTAAAGTGGGGAATTGTTGGCTTTGAAATGAAGCTTTTAGTCAGAGAAGAGTCTCTCCAGACACCCCATGGTGTTGCACACACACACACATGAACCCGCCCTGGTATGTGCATGCCTGTCTAATTCACATCCCTTGCCTGCTTTTAAAAACCATTCTTGAAACAACAACAATAGCAATAAAATGGGTTTTATTTATAGTTCATTGTCTGTACTGCACTGCAGAACTCTTCAGATGTGGTGAGATTTTATTACATGGCAGAGGGTAGTGGCAAGCAAGCTGAAAGAAAAAACTTTCTGTGGAAAATCAAGAATAGTTTTATTTGGAAATTAGAATTCTTGCTGTCATCTCACAACTAGGACTACTTATTCTTCTGAATAGACACATATACTGTGCACAGTAGTTCCCCTCTTAAAATCTGCATTTGCAATTAACTGTAGAATTGACATAAAGTGGTAGCAGGTCTAATTTCTTTTACTAAAGTACTTTTTGATAGTGATTTTTTGTATGCACATACACGTTTCTAGCAGATAACTCTGCTCTTCTTTCCATGAGATCATTCCTTAATTACTTTACACAGCTGAATAACAGATGCATAGCAACAATAGATCAAGAAAAGACATTAAAGATATTCTCCATAAAATAGTTCCTTTCTAATGGGTGGTACTGGGAAGCTCATTGGGATGTGATCAATTTCTATTTCTATGGACATTCTGGGGAGACTTCTAGGCTTCTGCCTTCTTTGGAGAGAGCTGAGAAATTCCAGGGCAAACCAGCAGCATGAACAGAGAAGGCAGAAGGAAATTTGTAGTAGCAGCATGTGGTTACTGAAAGAATCTCCTGGTGTGGGAAAGCAAATTTTTATTTTCTCAGTACAATGTTGATTTCAGGAGTGCAGTTGCTGATAACATGGAAAAATGGTGCTTCTTTTTCACCAGAATCCAGCTAAGCAGCTAAAGACATAATTCCATATTAACTGAGCTCCATAGCATCCTTGTGGAAGGCACTGATATAATGTGCATGTACTTACAGTGAAGCACACGGGTTAAATGATTAAAAATTGGTGTTCACAAATTATATGAGGACCCCAGAAAGATTTAAATGAACTCTGTACAGTTCTTTGCCACAGAATCAGGTTGCAGTGTTAAAGGCCAACAAGCATCCCAGAAAAAGGGGAGGGAAAGATGCTGGAAAAAGGGTGATGATCACTAGAGCTGTAGCAGGAATAGCATTAGCAAAGAGAGAGAAAAAGAAGGACTGGGGTCATTTAAGAGGAACACCTCTAGCTCTGTTCTTACAATGGCACCTGCTGGTGTTAAAATCTACCTGAACATTATCTGTAAGATGCATCTCCCAAGAAAATGTAAAACTGGTGTGGGAATTTTGTGTGAGAGGAGGCTCCTTTGCTGATTTTTTGTAAGCTTGGGCTACATGTGTTAAATGGTTAAAGGATGATGTTTAATTGAACTTACACTGGGACCTGCAGTAGTTTCATCTTTAGCTGCACTCCCTCCACTTGTGCTCCAGTGCAGAATGGCAGATCCTTTCTGCCTGAGTGTTTTATAGTTTGGATTGTAATAAAGTATCTTATAGGTAATAATTGGTGGGTAAACTGGAGAAGGTCACACAATTTATGGGATAACTATAACTTCTGAAAATGGGAAAAACCTGCATAAAACTGAATGCAGACAACCCAGCTTACCAACATGAGATGCTGATATAAATGCTAATGCTTGAGGCAATTTCCAGTCCCAGCTGTTCTGAAGTGAGCTCAGTACAAAGGGAAATCCTGATTCTCACCCTTCCCATGAGTTAAATCACAGATGCTGGGCTGTGGTCTGGGAAGGGTTATTCTTCTACTTTCTGAATTTCTGCTATTATAATTGCAGCTTTGCTATTCTGCCTGGCATGAAATGTAAAAATTTAAAAGACTGCATAATGTTTCAGCTCTTTATTTGGGTTCTTCATGTGCTCTGTGGCACTAGAAAATGTTTTTCACTTCTGCATTTTAGTGTTTAAACAATCAGGATGGTATGTGAGAGAAACACTGTTCAATTCCTTTCCTATTCTGAAATTAGCTGCATTTACTTAAGAGACTGTTGCTTTTCAAAAACTTCTGAATTTAAAGAAGTGTCCAAAGGCTAACCTTTTATGAATGCCTACACTTAAAAGGACTTTTCTATTTGAAAGAATTTGTGTGATGGAATTGTAATGGAAATATTGACATAATGCTGATAATAAAAACTACATCAAAATGCCAATAGTGATAGAGATGCAGAAATCCTGTCCTTGTGTCTCACTGGTTACAATTCTTCAGCACACCAGGGTCTGGCACAGAGCCCCCCTGCTAATTGTTATGATGGAACCACTTGCTGAAGGATTTCCACTAACAAGCTGTGAATGTGGCTCTTTCTCCCACAGCAATGCTCCTCTATTAAGCTATTTGAGGAGTGAGAGAAAATCTCCCTCAATATAGGAATTATCACTCGAAATATTCAATAGAAAAAGATCTTTAATTTTGGGTTTGCAGTGGCAGCATGTGGGTATGAAACCCTCACAGTCAGTTTGGGGTAAGAAAGAGCAGAGGAAGAAAAACAACATATAGACAGAGCTTTGCCAGGACAATCATGCTGGCTGTCAGTTAGATGAATTGTTTTTGCAGTATGTTTTTACTGGTTTGAGGGCTTTTCTTTTATTATTTTAACACCTGTTTTCTACTTAAATCTACTTCTACTTACAAGAGCAATGAAGCTGATGAAGGGTCTGGAGCACAAGTCTAATCAGGAGCAGCTGAGGGAGCTGGAGGGGCTCAGCCTGGAGAAAAGGAGGCTCAGAGGGGATCTCATCACTCTCTATAACTCTCTGGAAGATGTCACCAGGTGTGGGTCAGGCTCTGCTCCCAAGTGCCAGAACAAGAGGAAACAGCCCCCAGTTGCACCAGGGGAGGTTTAGATGGGCTATCAGGAAAAAATTCCTCACCAAAAATGTTGTTAAACACAGCAGCAGGCTTCCCAGGGAAGTAGTGGAGTCACCAGCCTTGGAAATATTTACAAGATGTGTAAAGGTGGCATTTTTTGGAGGATGTGGTTTGGTTGTGGGACTCCATGATCTTAAACATCTTTCCCACCCAAATAATTCCATGATTCTACATATCATTGGTCCATCCAGAAATTTTCCTCTGTTGACTTGAGGCTTTTTAATCCCCACTCTCTATTGCTCACACTGGTGTTTACATTATTTATGTTTCCTTTGCTCAGGAAAGGAATCAGACAACACTGCTTAATAGAGTAAACGTGTTATCACACTGTGATATGCTGGTAAAAGTATAAGGTGTATCTCAGCACTATTATGGATGAGGAAGGCAAGATATGCAATAAAAATTTTACAGCAGGGAAGTTGTGTTTACTGACCTGTATAAGCTTCTGGGATTTCATTCTACAAGTGTGGCAATAGATTTGTTTTGTGGTGCAGGGACCACTCAAGCTCCAGTCAATACCAGTGGGGTGGTGTGGCACTCTGGCACGGGCTGAATTGAGCCATCCCATGCAATCAGATTTACACTCATAAAAGTTCTTGTTGTGTGGTTTAATGTCTGATGGTGATGAAAAGCACAGGGCACTGCACAGTGCTCTGAGAAGGGAGTGATCTCTCATGTTTCAGCTACTGCAGGTGATGTTTGCAGCAAGAGCTCTTATTCCAAGAGCATGCACTGGAAACTTGAGAGCCCCAAGGCACTGAGCAGTGCAAGAGCCACTGGTGGATTTGCATATCCATCTCCATTACCAGGGAGCCAAGGGCTAGGTTCTGTCAGACAGAGCAAGGTGTAAGTCACATTCCCACTAAATAGATTGCTCAAGGAGAATGTCATCTCTGAGAACTGATCTTATAACTCTCAATTATGCCATTAAATGTACACAGTAGTCCACAGCTGTAGCCTCACTCCTTGGAATATCCAGTTTCAAAAAGAAATAAGAGGTAAGGGCTTTATACACCTGCAGTGAAGCAGAGCAGGATTTGATCTGTAATCTCTGGGTGGATACACTCACTGCTGAACAGGTGGAACTATTTTTGCCTGACTGAGGGTGAGAATCCCCTCATCATCACCATCTTCTCTCTTGGCAAAGGCCAGTGAGCTGAGCTTGCTGCTCTGGAGAGTCCAGGGAAGCTACTTTTGCAAAGGGATTCCTGCAGTCTCACAGAAATCTTTGCCCTGTTCACCTCAACCCTCATTTGGCACAGGCAAAGCTGATTTTCCAGGGCTAAGCATTGCTTTGTTGCTCATTTTTCATCTGTGTTAGAAAGTTCCCAATTTACCTAGAGAGCATAATGATGTCTGGCAAAGACCTTCACAGCTGTCTACAACCACATCTGTCTCACCAAAAATTAAACTCCCCTGTCAGGCTGAGATTTGGGGCTTCTTTCTGGGGCAACCAGATCCTGTAGTTACCAGTCCTGGCAAGGATAAAATGGAATAGATGAGACTTGACTTTCCATGACACCCTTGATCTTTTTTTTTTTTGTTGTACTGGCTTGCATTTATGGAATAGAAACATCCAAGGAGGCTGAGATTGATGATCTATAAAGCACTAAGACGTTGGCAAAAAGATTTATAGGACAGTTTGTCAATTATATGAAGTTAAACAACACAACAAACTGAGCAGAGCTGAACACAACACAGCTCCTGACACAAAAAGGAAATTGTGCGAAAAAAATCTTGTGTCTTACCCTCCCAGGATTCAAAATGGTCTTTACATCTGTTGCCTGTGTGAGCTCTGCTGTGTCTGGCCCTGGCAGCCAAGAAGAGGCTCTGCATCTGCTCCAGAGGCTGGATCCTCCTGAAAACACTGACCCAGCTGTGGGAGAGGAGCTCAGCCAAAGGAAACCAGCCCTCAGCCCCTGCACTGATGTTGGCTCTGGGGTTGTCTCCAAGGATGGATCTCTCTCATCCCAGCACAATGTCCATTGTGTCCAGCGTGCTGGAGATGCCAACAGATTCCCTTTTTTCATTGAGTTCCCTGTTTTCCCTTCTCTGATGTGTTCAGGAGCTGCTCTGAGGCAAAGGAATTAATTTTGAATCTTCAGCAGTCAGATCTTTTCGAGGGCATACACATAGATAATATGGACAATATTTTGAGTTTGCTTTTCTACAAAGTTATGTATTCACCAGGCTGTTAAATGAAAGCAAAGTGATATCAGATAACTTCATGACAAAGCTCTGGTTGCTTCAAGTTATTACACAAAAGCTGGAATAAGGTTTATCAAAGACATTAATTGCTATAAAGATTTGGTGCTTATTATCTCATGGAGCCTTTGTTGTGTGGACACAGTGCCAAAGAGGTTCTTCTGCTGTTGTTAGGACACAAAACTTGAAAGAGGAAAAGGATTTAATATCACATTTGTACCAAAGTGATGGGCTTTTATACTTTGAAAGTTTTTTCTCTAAAGACACAAGCAAATTAAACTAGAGATTATGTGGAAGGGATAGGAAAGAGAAGGAATGGGATCCACTTGGAGCAAGGGGAAATGAGATTGAAAGATTATCAAGAGGGTGGCTCAGATCAGATGCAATCATGACTATGTGCAGTCCTAAATTCCTAAATTTTAATTAGAGAGTCAGAACTGCTTTAACATCAGATAAAGTTTTCTAAAGAATGCAAGCACAACTAGCCTTGCAAATAATTTGAGTCTGTGGTGCAACTGGTTTATTTAAAATATGAGCATGGATTTGATATGAATGTAATTTTAAAGAAAGTGTTGAATAAAAGTAGAATTCTGTTTACATATGTTATGTATGGAAGGAAGTAAACCTTCACTTACAAGTGTCAGCTGTACTTTAAAAAGTGATAAGTGCAGTACATGTTCAGACATGAGTCTTAAAAGCTGTCTAGCTATTTAGTAACTAACTTTTAGCATTTCATCTTTGGCATTTTGTGGTGGATACTGAGAAACTAAGTGGTGCTCATGTTACCTGCAAGGACAATTTTCTGTTTAAAATGTGTACTACTTAAAATATACTGAGACTCACATGAGGAAGTGTTGCAAACCTTAGGATTCCCAAACAAATCTCATATGTATCAATTAAGATCTCTTTTTTAAAAAGGTCTAGCTTGAAGAGAGGGAGCATCTCCCTGTATTTTCTCCTGCATGAAACAACAGTAGTGACAATTGTCTCCACATGAGGGAAAAAGTTCTTTTCAATTCAATTCAATTCAAGCCAATTCAGAGTAGAATTCTTTTGTTTTTATGGCTAATATTGCATTGTCATGCATTCAGCTCACCAATCCAAATGACTATACACCTATTTATGTATGAGGGGAAAAGCAGAGAATCTTCCCTGTTTTTGGAAATTGCTCCCACCAGTGTGACCTGGATTTGGACTTAAAACTGATGAACCATTTACTTGAGAGAAGATTAAAGCACTGGGCTCAGAGAACCTGCTATCTCCCTCAGAGCTTGCATAACTAAGCTGATAAGGAGAAGTTGTTTTTATATCACAGAATTGTGTGTCTGCAAGGGAGGAGCTGGTCTGACAAATTTTACCCTGGTCTCCATGAAAGCAATAACAATTCCCAGGTGCACTCCAGATCTTGAAGGTACTCTATATGGAATGCTCCAAAGGTCTCATGAGTGGTGGGTGTATAAATTACTCAGTATGCTGCAGGATCAAATGGAATGAGTGTTAGTTAAAATGCAAGTGGTGATATGAGTGGAATAATTAGATTAGTTTCTTTTATACTGGAAACATTAGTCTTGTGGGAAGCTTGTAACTGCAATAGCAAGGTTATCTCATGCTATCTCTGGATTAATGTATAGGTGTTTACCTAAAAAAAGCTTCAGATACAGAGAAGAATGAAAAAGGCTTCACTTACAAAAACAAGCCCAAATTAAGATCAAATTTGGTGACTCATGAAAGTTATCTTAAATGACACAGCAGGAAGCCATTAGTCTACAAGAAATAATTGTTTGGGCCATTACAGCCACCAATAGTCTCTCCTGTCCCTGCCTAGCTCTAAATCGAGCAGTTTATCTTAATTATCAGCCAACACAGAACTGACTAGACCGAAACCAAATCCCCATTAACCTCCCCTGTAATGTGTCTTCAGCACAGACCCACAGCTCCTCAGACCACACAGAAACCTGCAAAACAGGGCAAACAGCCCTCCCCCACCATGATAACCTGTAATTCAGCAGCTAGAGAAATTTATCTTCCCCACAGGTTGTGGGGAAGCATGATGCCCAAAGAGCACTGAGATCACTTATTCACATATTGGGTATATTTGGTACTTACACTGCACTTTTTTTTTTTTTTTTTTTTCTGTTAAATTATTATTCATCCAGGACTTAAAAAAACTCCAAAACACATGAAATATTTTTCCCCTTCTAAAACAGAAAGTGTAACAACAGTGTTAATCTTTTGGGGACTTTTTAAATTCAAGCTGCCAAAGATAAAAATTAATGAGGTGTGAAGAGATGCAGTCTTTTGCATCTGTCTATCAACAACTTAAATATGGGAAAAGAAAATAATCTACTTGAATAGCATCTGATTGTGTGCTTTATTTTGATTCCTATCTTGGTTCTGAGAGGCACTTAGAGCATAGAAAAAGAGAGCACTTAATATCTGGCAAGCCCAGCCCGTGTGTCGCACTGGCTCACAGAGCATTAATTTTCAAGGGCAAAATCAAAAAGAAATGTTGTACTAACGTTTCTTTGAAAGTTCCAGCAGAAAGCAGATGCAGTGGAGTGGGATGGCATCCAGGGACAGGTTCCATGGCCTGAGATGCAAGTGCTGGCAGCACGTGTGGGACCTGGCATTGGAGCTGTTTGTCTGGTTTCATTTGCTGCTTCAGATTGAGTTCCACCTGAATCAGCAAACAGCTGATATGTTGGTCTGAGCTGCAAAAAGGCCTTTGAATATTCTTACTGTTCCTCTCCAAATGGTGGAATTCTGTAGGCCTAAAACTTTCTTTTTAGAGATATTATTTTCCTTTGAATGTTTATTGTTAAGATGCAGTAAAGAGAATTCTGGATTTTCACTCTTTTGCCTCTGGAGCTTTGTAATAATCCTGAATCATGTTGGAGCTACTGTTTTGGGGTTTCTTTTTAATTCTATATTAATACATGAAGCACATTACTCATCCTTACATTGCACCAAACCCCTCAATTTTAATTAACTTCTTTAAGGACTTCATTCTGTACCCACTGACATTAATTAAGAAGTTCCATTGGCTTTTAGCTATCAGTCACTGTGTTTGCTTGGGGCCAGATTCACCCAGGGGAAGAGTCACAGAATTATCCATTGAAATGTCTGAAGCCAGGAAGGTGAGCCTGAACTTCCAAATTTGCAAACACAGCTGCTGGAGCCAGGGCTGCCAGGAGGGCTCATCTGCAGCATCTGAGCCTGCTCTGATGAGAAGCATCTTTTAAAAGCTGCTTAACAGGTGGTCAGAGGCTGCTTAGGAGCTTTAGGGCTGTAGTTCCTCACTCTGTGGGTTCACTCTGAGGGTTGCACCATAAATATTTGCTGACTGTACCCCAGCTCCTCCCCCTCTTTTAGTTGCCCCCTGACCTTGTAGGGGAGGATGCTCAGGGCTGTGTACAGGTGGGAAATATTTCCTATGAGCCTGGAAGAAGGTGTGGAAGAGAAGCCTGGCTTAACAATTTAGGCCTTTACCTGCAAAAGATCAGACTAAGTTTTAGTCTGAGCTTATTGCAGTTATTGTGGTCTAAAATGCCATTGGACTAAATAAAAAAGTAAACCTGGTGATGGAGAGTGCAGCTTGTGGATCACTGGTGGAGATGGAGCATTTTGGCACAGAAGAACTGAAGTTATTGCCTCCAGGGTAAGTAACCAGTGTTTTTTCTTCATTGTTTTTTTGGTGGAGGTGGTAAAAGTTCAGCTGAGCCTTTCATAGCTCTGGCTCCACACCAATGTGTGCTGTGTTTTGGGTGTTCTTTCCTACCTCAGCATTTAGAAAGGTGCAGCCTTCAGAGGACACTGGCATGGGCACAGTGTTTTTGTGAAGTTCTGTGGTCAGTTTTTGAGTGTCCCTCCCCTCGTTAGGGGCAGAAGGAACAATTGCCTTCCAAAATAAGAAACTTGAGGCCTCATGTGCACATTTGAGTGCATGTGTAAATGAGCCAGTTTTGAGAAGTGAGCAAAGCAACCTGTCCTCTTGGGGAATTTAATAAAGGGAGTGGGCATTTCAAATACACTCTTAATTTTGCCTGTAGAAAAAAAAAAAAAACATTAAAGTTGTATTTATCCTGGGCAGCAGCAACAATTGTTTCATCTCGTTGTCCAGCTCTTTTCTGACACATAACTTGGATAAAGCTCATAGTTTCTATTATTTTTAAATTACTTTTATTGCATAACTGGGCATATGCACATTTTTAAACAGGCTTGTAACTTTCTTGAACTGAGATCATACAGAAGCAACAGCAATTGCTTAAGCGTATAGAGATTGCAAATATTTTTTATAAGTTTATTTAGAAAGTGATGCCTATTTTGGAAAACACTGAGAACTTTGCTGCATATGGTGGATGTCAGAGATAGCTGGTTTTTTTAAGTTGAAATTATTATGTGGTAATTGTTTATTTCCTGGGCTCATTTACAGAGTTGCTGTTTTTTTAAAGCAAGCCCAGATGAATTGATCAAGAGGGCAGAATAAATTTGAGGTCTATATTATTTTTGTCCAACAGTCATTAATCAAATGCATTTGGAAACAAATAGTGCCCTGATTAACTTCAGCAGTATTATGCTGATGCAATTGCATCAAATTTTGAGGAGGTTCTCTCATTTTCACCAGCGTGAGTAAAAAGGAAAAAGTCTTGGATCTACCTAGCAAAATGCAGTTGGTTTCTCAGGAAGGCTGGATAAAATGTAGATATCACACAGGCACTGTGCCTCTAGCTGCTGTGCTTACCACCAGCAGCTCAAAGAGAATTATTTAATCCTTGTTTGCATAATAACTTCTGATAAATAATTCAAGAACGTATGGCCTAAAGTTTTTTTAAGGCAGTGCCTGAGGGAGAAACATGATTCTGTTCCAGTTTTAACAAGGAACCAGGAACCCCAGCAGAGTTGTTAGAGCCATATTCAGGATCCTTGGACGTGTTTTGGTGTAAAAGGTTCAGTGAAAAGCAGAAGAGGACTTCAAGATATTTCATGGGGAGTTGTCACAAGGGGAAAAACACACCTGCAATCAAATATTGTGTGTTTGTGGTGGGAGAAGTAGCAGCAGGATGGAAGGTCCCTCTTAATAACAGCACTTAATGATGTAATTTATTCAATCAAATGCCTAGAGAGTGGTGTTCTGAAAAAGGAATTTTTTAAAAATTTTTTTTTTATGCCTTATACAAGGTGCTTAATCCTGGCTTGCTGACATCAAGTGCTTCAAATTGGCCTCTCTCTTTTTTCCCTCCTCTGGTTATCTTTACAATGTTGAAATGATCCTGATTAAGCAATGAAATTTGGCTACTTTTTTGCCTTCTTATTGTGTATTTGATGGAAATTATTTATTTATAGGACCAAACAATTCTGTTAACAAATATAATAACTTGAATTTGTCTCTGTCAGATGGAGTGTGATACCCTTATTACTTGCATCTGTTTACTGCAGTGAGGGTTGCTCTGAGTTAATGTGTTGCTGAGTGTGAATAAGGAGGCTAAATCTGGTCCTTACATCATTGATCTGAAAGGGGAAAGAGAGTAATTATTATCCCTGACAGCCCAGGGCATATCATGGTTGTTTGAAAACTATTTGTTCTTAGTCTGTCATGTTTTCTGACATCAATAACTTCACTGCCACATAAAAATCTCATATTAAATAATGGGAATATCAACAGGTGCTTGTTCAGACTTTGTGCAAAGTCTTGTTTTTCAGCCAATTCTTTGACCTGATTTTTGTTTGGTTTGTGTTGTAAGAGCATTTTATTTGACCATACTGTTCCATCAATCCTAGTTTTTTTTTATAGAAGCAACCTGGTTTTGCTTCTCTATATAAAAGATGAAAAAAACAGTAAAGGTGATGTTCACCTGCATAACAAATAAAAGGTTACCTGCAGCAATTTTATTGAAGTTTTCAGCTCCTTAGCAAGTGCAACAGTGCGGTCATTTCCATACTGTTGAGCTCTGTAGGCAATTCTGATTTATATTTTTGTTTTCTCAAAGATTTTCGTAAAGATGGATGTTAATGAAACATCATAATGAGCAAATTATTACTTTTATACTCGTGATACATATCTTTTATAGAAATTAATGTTGGATGGACTTTTGGTTGACTTTCTATCCCATGGTAATTTTAGTATAACAGAAAAAACTAGGTTACCACTGAAGTTTAATGGTTTGGTGAAATAGCAAGAATCTTAGGAATGTGCTGTTTGTTTTTTCTCTGATGCCGATAAATGCCCTGGATGGTTTGAGAGCTTTTAATCTTTGTTAGGGGGCTTGATTTTCATGAGCTTTGAAATAAGGAATTTGGCAAAAACTTAGTTGTTCTTGCAGAAGTCTCAGAAATGAAAAAAGTGCAAATCTGGCAGAAGGACAAAGTGAAATGTGACTGTAGTAATTGTTCAAATGCTTTGCCAGGCTCTTCTGGGCAGGCTGCTAAAATGCAAGTGCAGATGACAGCTGTGTATCTCCAGGTGAGGTTGATTCTGTTTGAAAATCTGGTTTTGTTCTATGTAGGCAATTTGGCTGTTTGAATTCCAGCAAGGAGAAACCTTACATGTACCATGCTTTATGATCAGCTTTTTCCTCTGTGTTTATCTGCAGAATTCCCATTGAGATTCTTCTGTTACAATGTTCCCTGGAAAATCCTTTGGTATCTCATGCTGTGCTTCTTTCAAATCTGAGGTGTAACACTACCAGTTTAATCTCTCCATCTGTTGATGGCAGAAGATCAATGCTGTAAAATTGTGTGTTAATGTAAACCTCTGGTGTGTTTTGTTTGGCATTTGCATTATTTCTATCTTTTTGATTATGAAAAGGGAGTCTGCCATAAGATCTGGTTATACCTGTAAGTGATTTTACAGCCTTGATCTGTAAGATATTATACCTGTACTTCATGTTAAGGGTTAGGGAACTACTGAGTTTGGGAATTAGATGTCTCCTAGCTCCTTGGTAAATTAGTGTGTACATGGGAGGAAAGTAAGTTGGCTGCTTAGATATTATTGCTGTGTATAGAAAACATGTTTTATTCTGGAGAAAATCCTTCCTTTTTTCTTGGAAACCAGACTACCTTAAAAAGTTAAGAACCAACACTTTGTGCATAACTAGATTGGTAGCCATGGCTTTCCCACTATGTTCAGTTTTGAGACCCATTTTTGTACAGGTAACCCAAGAACAGGAAAGCACATGAGATGGTTGAAAGAGAGCTGGTTTTCTTTCTTGGCTTTTCTGTTTGAGGCAGGGAGGTAGTTAGTGTTTGTTTCTTTTTTTAACATAGACCTTAACATCAAAGTGTATTTTCAATTTTATCAGTGTCAATGACCTGCAATTCTCTTGTCCATAACTCAAGTGTTGAGCTTATCTGAGGTATCATTTTAACTGATGTTTTAATCACTTCAACACATTTCATCTCCTGGTTCTCATTTATGTTCATTTTACTCTGGATTAGCAGTAGGTTAAGAATGGATCCTTAGCCAATTACTCTCTGGCTCAAGTGGCATCTGGAACTCCTGTCTGATGTTTGTCATCCAAAGCCAAAAAAAATTATCTCACATTAGAAAGGAAGGATGCATTTCAATAGAAATTCCAAGAGCAATTAGGGCTTGTTGGCTTTAACAGTGCAGTTACAGTTGTATGATGAGCATTTCTAGTTCTTCCATGAACAACTGCAAGGCACAGGTTATTGTGACACACACAGTCAAGGGAATGTTGTCTACAGGTTCCAGCTGCTGGAGTTGGATAACAGACTTCTCCTCAGTTTTAAGAAAAAGAGAAATCCTTCCATGTATGGTGGAAAATACTGGAGTAGCAAGAGTTAAACCATAGTGGTGATCTTACAAATCAAACATTGATTGCAATTTGAAAGTCAGATTATATTGTAACATTTGCATCCACAGTATTTCTAGAACTGGCAAATGACAATGCCCAGTTCTTTTTTATTTCAAGTGAATGTTCTTTGCTCTCATTTCTGTGAACTTTCTACCCAGGAGGTTTTGGAAAGGAAATGCTGCCTCTTCCCTGTTGAAACCCTGGGTGTAATGTGTATCTCACCCTTCAGAAATGATGTCTGTATATATGTGTATAGCTTAAGACAGCTGAGCTTGTCTAAATAAATAAACAAAAGCATGTTTTTAACATCTTCCATAGAAATTCTGCATTACAGGCAGCTGCAACCTGTTCATGGCCCATAGGGATGGTTTTAGTCAGAGGAAACAAACACTCCTAAGCAAACACTATAAAGTATATATGCTTGAAGCTCTGCTTGACACCACTGAAGTTTTGTTACTTTAGTCACACCTTTTACTACTCTAAAGAAAAAGAGAAATAAACTTAATTTAACAATAATATTAAGGAAATTGGGCAACACTAGAGTCTGATTTTATGATATTTTTTTCCTTTTCTTCTTCCTGTGCTGCTTTACTTGAATTGATCTTGTTTAAGTTCATCTGGGACTGCAGCTGGTTATAGAGATGAACTTGTTGCTTATTTTTTTGTTAGCTACATAGCTTTGTGTGAAATGTTCTGGTCACTTACCTGTTTTAGAATAAATAGACTCTCTGTTCTCTAAATGTGGATAAATAAAATTAGATCAGCTTACCATGTGCAAAGGTGAAGTTAATAAGAGGGGGATTTAGACAATTTTGGTTGTCCCTGTTTGTTGCAATGGAATAACTTTTTTAATTGGTCATTACCAGCTGGGAGAAAGGTTTGGTATTGCTGGGCCTGGCAAATACTTGCACTGCCCTGCACCATTGCTGTTCAGCTCAACAGCCTCTAACCAGTGCCTAAAGAAGAGAAAACCTCAGAGTTAACTGTGCTTATCAGGTTGTGTTCAGCTGTAATGAAGATCTTGCCTTCTGATCAGTTATGCAAGTGAGTAATTTCATTTACACCAGTGAACCCCGTGACTTTGGGGAGACTGCTCACAGTGGTTTGCTGGCTTGAGGCTGCCATGTGTAAATTATGGCTGCTGGATGTTTTATAATTATGTATTTTTAATTAAATAGTGCATATCAAAAATATAAATTATATTTCTCTAGAGCCAAAGAATAATATGATACATAACATTACTTGGATGAAGGGGCAGGGGTTGCAGGAAGAGCTGTCATCATATTTCCTGAGTGACATCGATTTGTGTGGCTAACATTTTAGTAATAAAACCCAAAATGTAAATCTGTAGCCTGCTGTGAAGGGATGTTCTACAGTTTCAATGAACACGGTAGGATTTGCTCATAAATATTCATTAAACAGAGCCTTGCTGAAAATAAAACTTAAGTACTCAAGGTAATGGAATAAAAGTAGTTGAGAAGCTCTTTTAGGCATGTTCAAAAACAGGATAGGAAAGAGAAAAGTTAAGTAGCATGAAGTTTGACTTGCTTTTTGGTGTTTGAAAGATGGAAAAAGCACTCTAGAGTTAATGGCAGTGAAATACCTTGTCCTACTGTTAGTGAAGCCACATTAGCTCTTGATAGAAATACTGTAGAATGTCTGTCTCCTTGGACCTGCATTCACTTGCATTCTTCCATGGCATTATTGTGCCAGGGTTTTTGCTTCTTTGCATCAGGAATATATACATGTGATTGTATATAATACATGATCATTGTGAAGGTCATCAGCAAGGTTGTCCATACTCAAAACAACAAGGTTTTGTTTACTTTTTTTTTTTTTTTTTTTTTTTTTTTTTTTTTTTTTTTTTTTTTTTATTAAGACCTCCAGAAAGAGTATAATTCTTGCATTTGTGTCTCAAGGTGTGCTGTAAGTTTAAACAGATGGCATTTCTGGAAGTTTTGACAGGATCCTGAGATAGCCACAGCTTTGAATTGTGAGTGCCAGATCTGTTTCCTTAAAATAAGGAGGCTGTCAGGTACTGCTGGGCTGCTGATCTCCAGAGATTGGCTTTCAAATAAAAGCTGAGAAGGGCAAGTTTCTTCCCTGTGCCCTAGAATGAGGAGGTTTTTTCCTTCCACTTTTTCTTTCTCACATCCAGCAGTTTCCAGTGGCTCCATGTGTTGGAGAAACTGTGCAAAATTTGGGTTCCCAGGTGGACATACTCTTATTTGTCCCCCAAGAGCTGGCACTAGCTCTGCTCTCTGCTTGTCTTGGGCATCCCAGTGCCTTGAGTTATTGGTGCCTCAGGCTGTTGGTGCCTCCTGTGCTTTTCCTGCTGTGTTTTGTGCTCCAGAAGGCCTCCAAGCTGAGTAATCCCCTATTCATTTGAGTGCAATAACCTGAAAGAAGATGGAAAGGGCAGGTTTTTAACACAATTTGACATTGAGCTTGCTCAGAGCTGACTCTTGAGAAGCAGAGAAAATGGATGTCAGAGCAGCTCCTTGAGTGCACATGGACACTTGGAAAAGCCTGGGCTGCTTGGGTTTGAGAATCTGCTGCCAAATCCACCTCATGGGTACTCTCCCCCTGAAAGGGTAGTGTGGGGCAGCTGAATCTTGAAGGAAATATTTTTGGACTAATGGTTGGCATCTCCATGGCTGAACTGAGCAATTTTCTGGTTCTCTCAAGTGAAAAGCTGGAAGGGCAGGTGGAGTCAGAGTTCCCCCTGACATCCCATAGATGTCATAGATTGCTGCAGTGCTGCATTCAATCCTTTCCTGATGCCTTCAGAGCTGGTTTAGTCTGCTCAGATAAAGGATGCAGATATTATGTCATGCTGTCTGGAGCTCATCTTCCATACAGTGAAAACATACAGGATTTTGTATCTATTTAACAATTACTGCTCATCTTTTACACAAACTATGAGTAAATATTTGCATACCGGGTAACTCTTTAATTATTTAAGAAGCTGCCTTGGCTAAAAACTCTAGGTAAACCTAATTAAATCTTGCAAGGCAAAGTGATTCTTACTTTTAAAATAATAAACAATGATAATAAATTAATATTATTATTTTTAAAATAATAAAAAAATATTACTATATTTCAGCAAAACTTCTAGTACTGAATTTTCTGTTATTTTAAAAAATACTTAAAAATAATTTCCAGAGAAGACAATTGGCAAATTGGGGGCAGACAAGACACATCCCTGATGACAACTTTTGGTGGTTTTGCTATTGCTCAGCTCTGGCAGAGGCCTCCTGTCTGCAGGAGCTCTCACAAGCAGCATGGAAAGGGGTAGGAGAAGACCTGAGGTTGTGGAGGGGCTGCTCCTGGCAGAGATCATTAAATATATATATATACTTATATTATTAAATATATATATTTCTTGAGACCTGATGGCAGCTGGCTTGACAGTGTCACAGAGAAAGAGACTTTTTGTATTGATGTGTTTTCCCCCTAATTCCACACAAGTATCTACATAACAGAACCGAACTTTAATTTTTGTAAACTTTCTCTAATTTTTTTTTGGTCTTCTCTCAGTCTCTTAGTATTCTGTGCAAACTCACATTGCTAAATAGTCATGACAAGTTTCTCTTTAAATGTTACACAGGCTGTGCCAAATTCTCTTTTTCTCTCTGTAGATATCTCCTGCAATAAAACAAAATACAAAAGGGGACAAGGGAAACCCTTGAGGATATATACTTTTGGGACACAAAAGGAAAACAGATGAACTATTTTGAATCCTTGATTATTAGTCTGTGCTGTGCAAGTTTCTACTTCCCTTTGGAATTTTGATGCCATCATTTTGAAACAATCACAGATGTTGTAGTTATGAGGATAGATTAATGCAGGCAGTATCAATCCTTTTCCTGTCCCTCAAAATTATTGACTTTGAAGTCTTCATTTGGGAGTATTACTGAATTTTGAAGTCCTCTCAGTGATGTTTACCTGCAGAGCTGCCATTTCAGCTTGCTTGTTGACTGTAGCATCCTAACTAAACTTTCCAAATTGCCATTCTCAGCTGAAGATGTATCACAGGATTGAACAAATGACCTTTGCAGTGCAGTAACATCCTCCGGCCATCAGGAATTGGTGTGTTCCATCCTGCAGGCCTTGAGGTGTGTGCCTGGCTCTGGAGTGCCATTCCTGTAATAATGTCACAGCCTGCAGAGAGACACTTCTCCCTTCAGTGTAGCTGCCACTGAAATTGGTGTTCTTTGTTTCAGCATTATTATTTCCACTGTGTGTTATGTGGGTGACCAAATAACAAAATGTATTTTTGAACTATTACTGACCTCATTTTTACTACTTTTTCCCACCAAAGTTGGTTTTTGCCTTGTGAATAATCTTTTCCTTAGATTATGCAAGATAACGAAAGGCTTGAGAACTTACTCTGAGGCTTTGCACAAATAATTAAAACAGTCTATAAACTGCTGTACACAACAGGATATTTTGGTGCTCTAGAAACTTAACTCAATTGGAAAGAGAAATATGTACTCATAGTTTCAAAGAACAACTAAGTGTTTTTAATAACACACTCGCAAAACTTTACATGCTGTAGCTAATAAAATGGAATTTAGTTTACTAAGTGCTTCTAAATGAAAGACAAGGCTTTTATGTGCAGCAATTTACAATGTATACAGTTACAGAAAACAATGATTCACAATAGGAACTTCAAAGTGTCTGATTTAGGCTTCTAATTTTCAAGTCAAGAGCATTTAGTATTCACAAATTAATAGTTAGTTTGTGTAGATTGATCTTGTAAGTTAATTAAGGTACACAACCCCAGGATGATATTGGCAGCCTTGTGGCTGTCACTTGTTCCTTAGTAGAGGTGTGATCCTGGCAAGGAATACTGACATGGATATTGCCTGGAGTTTTCATTTATGCCTCACCTGGGAAAGCCCCATTAAAATCTGCACTAACTTTGAGGGAAAGGAAGTGACAGAATGCTTCAAGGTCTGACCATTGGGAAGATAAATTAGATGTACTGCATTGATGTTTGTCATAAATGACCAGCTGAAACAAATGTGGAGGAACTGATCCATTCTGGGAGTCAGTTCAGATGGTGACAGCACATCCTCTGTGCTGAGGGCAGCACAAAAGGCTGAGATCACACAGAGATTTGCTGGGCTTTATGAAGAGGAGTGGTAAAAATGTCCCAGAAAATAAGGAGAGCTGCTGTCCCAGTTCCTGCAGGGTGCTCATCTCACTGTCCTCAGGGTGTAAGCCATGTGTGGGTAGCCCAGCCATCCCCATGCCCTCTGCTGCTTCCCACTGCGATTACACAGCTCAGTTTATACAAATCCTTAAGTATAACTTTATCTTTGTGCTTCTGCACTCTTGGTGTGCTGCAGGAGTTGTTATAGCTCCAGCTATATAGGTTCTAAAACTCACTCCCCCTTAGACATCCCTGTTGTACCAGTCACCTCTGTTACCATCCCCACAGCTGACTTGCAGGAGTCTCAATTTAAAACAAATCTTGTGTGAGGTGTTTCAGTGAGTTTACATCAAATTCTGTAGCTCACGACTTGTATATAATAAGATTTGAGCTCCTGCGTTGTTGAAAGTGAAAAGTTGGTTCTTTCACTTTGCAGTGACTTTTTTTTTTCTCAATAATTTATGTAATCTTTGAGCCTGAAGGAAGAGACACTAAGAATAAAGTACACCTATGGATTCATCACAGAGACCAAGCAGTCAAAAGCAGTCAGAAACATCAAAGAACAGTCTTATTTACATTTAAAGCTAATTTGAGGACAGTTAGACTGCTGGTGACATTCCTGGTGTGTTTACTTGAATCTGAAATGTAGATGTTCCTTAGTTTGAGAACACACTGTATGTGACTGTGTGGGCATCAGCAGCATTGTGATTTGCTTTCAGGCAAAAGGAAAACTGAAGAAAGAAAGAGTGAGTCACCTTAAAAATGGGAGTGTGACAGGAGAAAAATGTGGACAAGTATTTCTGGCAATAGACAAAGTCAGGGATGATATGTCATTGAAAGTCATATTGTACTTTTATTTCCTTAAGAGAATAAGAACACCATTTGAAAGTTGGACCATCCATTACAAGGCTTGGAAACTCTTTTGGCTAAAAGAAGGCTGAATTTACTGCTCTGTGCTTTCTCACAAAAGTGTAAAATATTTGTGTTTTGCTCAACATTTTGTTCCACTTGTGGTTTTTTTGGAAATCAGATGTGGGAAGAAAAGACCTGGTGCTTGTCACTGATTTTAGAAGCGTGACTTTGTGTGCCAGAGATATCAAACCCTGAATCAAAAATTATTTTGACCTGAAGTCAGCCCCCCACATGAGTCTGTCTGATCTGCAATATGGGAGGGCTCTGGGGGAAGAACCTGACCAGGAGATGCTGCATTTGCAGCCCCTCTTCATTTCTAATGTTGCCATTCACCAATGTGGAAGCTGGAGCTGTTGCAACTATTAACTGAACCACTTACAGCCATTCTCTGTGAAATTGTTCTGAAAAATATACAGAGCTAAACTAGAGATCTTTTACAATTCTGGGCAAAAAACCAGCAATACAGGACCTAGTTTTGATTATTTAAAATTTATTTGCAGTGATGCAGCTCAGATGCAATGCCTAATATAAATCTAATGTTTGTGTTCAGAAGGAAATACTAATTAGCAAGGTGGGATAACTCTCTGCACCTCTCCTCCTTCTTTTAGTATCAGGAGGATGAAATGGAGTAGCTCTTAATGTGTTCTCATCCAATTACATTTGGCTAAAATTATTCATTGATCACTAATCACTGGCAGTTGTTTACACAAACAGTGCTCGTATGCAGCATGCAGCATATTGAGGATTATTACTATAATAGGAGCTAATCAATGAAAACCACTTGTGGCTCTCTTAATGAGGTGATAGTGAAAGGGTGGGTTTTTTTGGGTTTTTTTGTTTACTGCAGCAATAGATTTTTCAAACCAGACAGAGCTCTTTGCATCCAGCAGGAAACTGGTTTTCAGCATTAGATAGCAGGCACCATTTTTCTCTTTCTCTCTAATAATATTAAAGTTGAAAAACGATTATTCCGGTCCCCCTTTATTAAACAAGCTATTACAAAGCAAGTGAAGGATTTCTGCACCTTCAATTTTCCACCTAATAATAGTAAAGTATTTTCATTGTTGCATTGACAGTATTAATGCTATTTTTTTCCCCAATGCCTAAAGCAAGGAGTCTCACCATTTTCTTTGCCAGGTTGAAACAAATTGTGGCTTTAAACTTTAATATTAAAGACAGGTTCCTTTACTGGTTTTCACTATGATTGGTTAATTCACAACTTGATATTTACTAGTAGGCAAGATATAGAAGTTAACTAAATCTTTACAGTGGCCTTTGGAATATTCTTCATAACACCAATATTTTGCACTGAGACATACCTTAGTTCTAGAATTCCAAAATAAACATATGTCAGCTCTTAGGCATTTGGGCAGAGTTAATGTCATTGGCTTACATATTTTCTAGTTTGTCACGCCATGGTTCTGCCTTAGAGCTTCAGAAACACTCTGGTATTTTTGGAGGTGCTGTGTTCTCAAAGATCTGCTGATTTATTAGAGAACAGTGCATTCAGCACCCTTAAAAATAGATGGGTGAAGTTTTGACTTCAGAGAATGTTCATTTTCACAATCAGAAATGGGATGCAGAAATAGCCCTCCCCAGGCATATGCTCTGAATGTCAGGCTGAACAGAACTCACTCTGTTCCACCTCCAAACAGTAGGAAATCTAAGATGGAATACTCTTCACTGGAAGATCCTTTAGTTAATTCTTTTTTATTATTTATGCTGAAAATGTTCCAAGTGCAACAGGAAGCTAAAAGTTCTTATATTATGCAGATTCAATGAGACTTTGGGGACAGCCATTAATATTTGCATGCTGGATGGTTTGGTTTGCTGCTTCAATTATCTGAAGCTTGATCACTGTGTGTAATCATAATTTGTTCATAAAACTACCCAGGCCTGTCAGCACAGTGCCTGAAATTAAGCTTCTTCTGCTTGTGCAGAGCTTATGAAAAATTGAATGGCAGTTCATTTTCACAAAACATGACAAACATAAAAGAAATTATGAATTAATTTTAAACCCTGCTTAGCAGAGTCTTATCAATTTGATGGAACCCTTTGTCTTAGAGAAGTCTGGCATTAGAGCTGATAGGCTTAATTAGTATCAAGCATCTCAAAATGTCTGTGACTGACAGGTTAGATCATTTGGTGTCCTCCCTCAACCTCCCTGTGAATTGCAGTCTGAAATGTAACAGTTTGCATTAGGGAAGCAGGCTAACCTAATTTTCACACCTTTACATCAAATTAAACACATGACAATGCTTCATCTGCAACAGCAATCCCAAAGACTGGCACAACCCAGCAAATCAGAGATAAATCAAGACACATTTCCTGCTGTGGAGTCTCTTTAGATCTGAGATTACAGTGTCTTGTTGTGGGACTATTTTGGTTTGAATTTAATGTAATGTTTTTGGTTATCACTTAGAAAAATTAACCCATCTGACACAAGAAATCAAATAGGCTTCAAATAGGTGCTGGGCATCTCCAACAAGCACATTGGAGGCCATATAAATTGGAGTGTTTAATTCAAAAATTCTGCCCTCTGTCAGTAGGATCTGAAAGCAGTAGGTGCCTTACCCAGGAATTCTTCAAGTAATTATCTTCCTGGATTATGCTGAGGTAGGGGTGTCCCTAGTATAAAAATAAAGATTTGAGTCCCAAATATTTGGCTAAAAGATATTTGCAGTTATTATCTGTCTCCTAGAGAAAGGGGAGAAAAATTAGAATAATAATAATACTTAGAGATGCTAAAAATAAGTGTCTAGATTCTCCTTTTCTCTTATTGAAGTGAAACCTTTTAATTAATTACAACAATTTCCTCAAGGTAATTCCTGCACTGTGGTGATGCAACAGGAGCATTATTAGACCCATAGAATGGTAGAATAAGTTTAAAATCTTTGCATTTCTCCTATCCCTGCATATTTTTTGCAATATATTAAGAAAAAGTTTGCTATCCAGAAAATATTGCATAAAGTTGTTCTCATGGAAAAACTATTAAATCTTAGTTGAATTTGAACTGTAAAATCTTAAATTTATGTGGTAAACTATTCTTGAGTTTTGGGTATTGATCAGATAATCACAGTGGTGCTGAACCCTTGGTCTGTGATATGTTTTGAATCTTTCAATAAAGACATTTCAGTTCTTTGTTGATATTTTCTGGACTTTCAGTCAGGTTCAGCTGTGCTTCATCTTCTTTGCTCCTACTGGCATTTAACTCCCATTGGAGTTACTGGGATAATTTGCTGAGGAAGGAGGACAAGTTTAGACCTACTTCATGTATTTCTTTTTCATGTGCAAAGAGAGGGAGAAAGAAGGAAATTGCCCTCAAGTATCTGAAAGGAGAAATAAGGTAATCTTTTTTCTTTTTTCTCCTCAGCTCTGCAAAATGATTTTTTTTCCCTTTTTATTAATTTTTTTTCCATGAGTCTCCTGGCTCTCAGGGCCTCAGATTGCCTTAAGTTCACACTGCACTGGTATAAATGGATGTGGTTTATCCACCTGCAGGAGCCAGGACTTTGAACAAACAGTGTGATCGTGTTTAGGATTATATTGAGGAGATATCTCAAAATTTGTTCTACTACCCTGAGCTTTCCATAAACCTTTCTGTGACTTTCATCAGGTGATTCTTTTGTGTGAACTTTGAATATTCCTGTTGCTTCTGGTCTTTACCACCTTGCCAGGGCATTAATAAACCTCAAATAAGCAACTTTTCTTCCAGGTTGATCTTTTATCTTCATATCTGTTTTGACCATTCTGGGCTGTATCTAGTTTTTCTTTTACTATTAAAGTGAATATGATGTAAGCTGAGGTGAACAACCTATTTTGAGAAGTCTGGATTCTTTCAGGATGAGAATATTTTCATGCTGGTAGCTGTGCTCTCCCCAGAGGAACCTTGGCTTAACTCTAAACTCAGTTGTCACTGCTAGTCTTCATTTCTCATCATTTCCAGAATTACTGTACTGTAAAAGTAATTTCTGAAATATCATCTCAGATTAAGACAAAGCTTTTTCTTTTTATATCATATAGCTTAGAGAGCCTTGGTATGTCTAAGAGACATGTTTGTGTCAGGAGAAAAATGATTTTTTTACTTCTGTTTCAGATTTAATAGTGACTAAAAGCATTTACTCATTATGCAGCTACCAGCACACATATATTGTTGGTAATGAAAAAACTGCTCTTTAAAAAATTTTAAAATGAAATTATAAGAAATGCAGTTGATGAGGCACAACTTTGCAGATCAGTAGTGAGTGCTAGTTCATCCCATGCCTTTGGTTTCCAGCAGTAGGGCAGGGATGGGTCCTGTGTGTGCTCTCATACCCTGAATCTTTGAAAATTTGCTACTCTGCAAATTTCAGGACTTTTTTTTTTTTTTTTGGTACATGAAAAACTGCTAGGATCATATGTTAGCACTAACTTCTTTATTTCATTCAGGCCTATGAAATAAAGAAGTTGGTATTTGCACAGCTATCATCCAGGAATATTTCTTTTATCATGAAAAATTTCATACCTGTTTACACAAACTCCCCTGTTGAACTTGGTGGAGATGTTTCCTTTTTTTTTTTTTTTTTTTTTTTTAGGCAGGGAAAGATTGGACTTGACTGTGTTTGTAACTTTCCTTTACTCACCAGAAACCTTCTGCTGAAAGCATTTTGTTTTTGCTGCATCTCAGCAGTGTCAACTGCTTCAGAGCAGTAGTGGGCACTCCAAAGTGGTCAGCTTGATGTTTATTAGGATTTTTATATGATCTTGAGTGGTATGTGATTAAAAGGATGATTTTGAAGTTTCACACTGCAGCTCTGTTAATGCACTTGCCATTTTTCAAGTGGTACTAGTGCAGGAGCCATGGAGTGCTCCTGATGCCCCCAGTACAGCAAACCTCTGGTGAGGAGCCCTTTTCCTCTACCCTGTGCTACATGCAGCTCAACTTTTGAAGGGAAAATAGAGAACTTGATGACAACTTAATGTTCAGCCATGAAAACTGGGTTCTCCAGTGCTGTCTTGAGTTTCCTATCTGCCTTTAGCACTCCTGGATGTCAGAAAGAAGATGTGCTAACCTAAACTTCTCCTCAGATTATTTACTTGGGTTTCTGAGTCGTGCACCTAAGTGTGCTAAAGTCTTAAAAATGTCTGCCAGACTTGGCCCCAGTGGGAACCTTTTCTTCCAATCTCTAAATTGTCAATTTGTCCTGGAAGTGGAGTTTCTGTGCTGAACAACAGGGAGTAGTGGAGGGCAGGACAATTGTACAGAGCAGGAGACTTGAAGCACCTGGCAAATATTTGGCTTTGCAGTTCTTCCCACAGGAACATAATCATCTCCCTTCTCCCACCATCTGGAAGAGGGAGCATTTTTGCCAGCAGAGGAACTTGCTCTGCAGTCCCCATCCTGCCTGCCTTCTGTTCTTTCCTCCACAAAGAGCATTTTTTCTCTTTCTGACTTCACAGGCTGATCCAGAATCCCACATGAGAAAGTAAATGGAGGTGGCAGTTTTGTGGGATGGATATTTTTTTATTTTGCCAAAAATAAAAAAGAAAAAAAGAAAAGGAAAGAAATTACATTTTGCTCAAGCTTTTTAGAGGTTTGAGAGCGTTTAATGTGCTGACCTGTGGAAAATAATGGTCAACATTAACTTTGAAATGAAGCTGTGCTTTTTGCTATTCCAAACCATATTTGAACAGCTCCAGATTTGGTCGAGTTTCATGGATAGAGATGTAACAATGGGGTACAGTAGCTTGGGGTTTATTTTGTTTTGCTTTCCCATGGTCCCTTAGCCAGAATTTCTCAGCAATGGAGATTCTGGTTCTGTTTGAAGCTGTGCTGGCTCGTGTGTCAGATGTGGTCCATGTGTGTAACACAGGCTGCAGTGATCTGCATCAAAGCCCCTTGAATTCTGCTGAGCTCTTGTGTCAGTGATCAGAAAAGAGCTTTGTCTCTTACATCAGAGTTGATTAGAGGTGTTAGTCCTGCAGTATTCATTTTAAGACTTTTTGTGACATGTAGTTGGTCTTCTATTAAGTTTGGGGTTGGTTTTTTGTTCAAATGCAATTAAAAATATGAAAGTAAATTATAATTTCTAGTTGTTATTGATGGAGTATTATCTCTCTATATTATATATATAAAAAGAAATTTTATCTTCTAAGAAGTTAGGTGGGTTCTCCATGTAACCAGCAGATATTCTGGTTATTGTTGTGCTGAAAGTGTGTTACAAGGATGTGTAAATGCAGCAGGGTGTGTGATGCAGGGCAGGGCTGCAGGATCTGTTCATGACTGTAAGACATCTCCTCTCCTCTGCTTACACGACTGGGAATGGAAAAGGTCATGAAGACCATCAGGAAGATGTGAAATGTGCTCATGGTTTGGCCTGTAGCCTGTCTGAAATGAGTGTTCTTGGTGACTTTTCACCATCCAGGCTGGTTAAGTGAATGTCAGGGCTGAAGATGAGGACAGGAACCTCAGTTAATGTTCCAGCAGCCCCTGAGAAATCACTCAGGAGCAAACCCCTGTTTCTACCAGGGCCAGTAAACAGGATGCACTGTAGCAAACTAAGGGGGAAGTTATTTAACAGCATTTAATTAAAATGTTTCCCATAATAACAATGCATGCATCTTTAATGATCGTGAAAACTCTTTCCATGGCTTGTTCTTCATTTTGAACACCAGTTCTTACAGAATTTTCATTTACAGGACTCAGTATATGTGATAATCAACAACTGCTCAGATGCACAAAGTTGGTGTTAAAATATTAATATTGCCAAATCAAACAATATTTTCTTAAAAATGAAAAAAGGAATTTTCTCCAGAGAAAAGCTCAGTTGAAGCAATGTGATTCCTCCTTGTCCTTTTATCCATAAATAATGGAAGGACAACTTTGTGAATTGTTAAGGGTAAGAAATATTTAAAGATTCAAACCACAAATAAGGTATTATTTAAAGTAGTTAATCAGATGTTTATTCTGGGGATTTTTGTTTCTAGCCTCCACTCTTACATTGCTCTCAATGTGCCAGGAAGTTCTTAGGGAAGATTATTTCTTTTTCAGAGTGTAGAGAAGAGCTAAATCACTTCTGATTAAGCACCTTCCAAAGAAGTGCTGGGCAAGTCAGACACTTCTTATTTGTATTATTTCCACTTCATAGGGAGGACAGCTGTGGACCTCTGAGAGGGGACTGGAAATCAGTGAAAGAATAAGACCAGCAGATGCTCAAATTGTCAAGCCTAAAGTGGCTAAATCTTGAAAGTGTAGTACTTGCAATCCCAAAGTCAACACAATCTGCTGGTTGAAGTGTCCACTTGTCTTGAGAAAAAGACAAAAAGGGGGACTGAAGGCAGTTAACAATTAATTTATTATTCTGGAGTTTGAGACAGTCCAAGCACCTCTCCAAGTCACAATGACCTGAAGTTCTCTCTTATTGGCTCTGAACACAGGTTTTACAAATCAAGTCATTCTGTGCATGTTATTTTGGTTTGTTGTGTTATTTTTAACCTCCCTTGCTGCAATGATGTTGCAGTGGTGAAGCTGGGACTCATCTGAGTGCTCTGTGGGAAGCAAATCTGGGACCAGTTTTACAATCACCATCCTAAAAATCAAACACCCAACATTCTTCTGGACCTGCTGCCCTCCCACCAGCTGCTCAGCTCCTCCTTCAAACCTCACAGCACATCTCCATCCCTGCTCAGAGAACAGGGAAGGAGAATTGCTGCAGGGTCAGTGTGAGCCCAGCCAGGGGCTGCTGGAGGGTGAATATCCCTGCAGGGCATCACACTCTGCTGAGCTGAGCCCATTTCATGGCTTGAGCCCTGCGTTCAGATGGTCAGAAACAGAAAATAGCTGCCCAATTTCTCTTTTTTTCCTCTTTTAAAAACAATTGTTTCAAAATATTTTGCTAGCAAAGTGATACTGGTGAGGCAATGTTTGCCTAATGCAAAGCCTTTAAAATAATTACCTTTCTTTAAAGAAAACACTATTTTGAAGAACTGTCCTTGGTCAGTTAGCTTGGACTTGTAAGCTATATATCTTAATTATATAACAGAAATTTTAGGTGCAAAAATAACTTTCACTAAGTTATAATTTTAAGTAACTAATGGACCAGGGATATATAACTTGGAGTTAAGTTTCCATCTTCCTTAGTTTGGAAAGCCTTTGACTGGTGTATTTCAGAATTTACAAGTTTGTCTTCATCAAAATAAGTGTCAGAAAATTTTGTAAGGATGTTTCTGATGCAGAAATCTGAAGCAGGGCAATGAGAGTGGGTGGTGGAAGTAACAAAAATTGATTTCAAAGTGGATTTTAAAGACTGCATGGAAGGTTTACAAATAGAAGGGATGGCATTAATAATGTTTTGCATTACTGCATCCATTACCTCATTCACTGTGCCAGTGGAGAATGAGATCTAGTAAATTCCATCTCTTCCTGTTGAAGCATATTAGCCATCCATTTGCCAGGGGTTTTAATTTGCAGAGAGATGAAATGCTGTTTGACCCAAGTGTTTGTGGAATGCAAACCAATGACAAATATATATGCATAATCTAGCTGCAGTTTTAAAAATCTTTTCAGAAAAAAAACTTCAATGAAATAATTTGATGTCTCTAGTTTGTTTTACAGGATGAAAGAAATCTAGAAATGTCTAGACCAAAATGTGTGTTAAAAAATGGTTCAGAATGAACATCTTTGGCACTTGTCTGGGAAATCTGGTTTTAAGTGTATCTGTCTGCTGGGAATGAAAATATGGCAAAAACCAATCTGACAAAAACTGATCTGACCCCCTAACCTGAGCCATCCAATATAATATATGCAAGGATGTTAGACTTTTTGATCTCTTTACTTGAGTAAAAGTTTTAATTAAAAGTCAGAAAAAAATACAGATATTGCTAAAATAACTTTCTGAATTCCATTCAGTCCCAGGAATGATCACCAAAGAATTTGATTAAAAGAGTCAGAGCTGTGCTAAGGGCAGTTTTCTCCATTGTAGTAAAACCTTTATTAAAATTCCAATTAAAATTCACCAAGAGGAAGGCTGCTGTTTGTGCCACTTGTCCTGGGAGCCACAGGCAACTCTGCCCAGCAGAAAGGTTTTTTTGCTTGTAAATTGTATTCACATTTTGCAGCATTAATGTATAGAAAGGTATAGAAGCAGGATTAGGGCTGGAGGGCTCCTGGATAAATTGTTGGTTTCTGTAATGGTGTTTGTACTATGTGTATACAAGGGCAGGTTAATGTATTAAATAGGAATTTTTGTCCTTTGCTATGGGAAAGGATTAAAATAAATAAAAGAGCAAAACTTTTGCTGTAGATAAGAGTAAACCATATATTTTGGTGACCACTTTACATGTGCTTGAATTGTTTATAAAGGATATTCTCCCTTTGAATGGCCCTATAAACATTAATGAAGCCAGGCTGTATTTTCTTGAGATTCATGCAAAGTTGGTATTTGAGAAGTTGGCTGGGAGGTACTGCCATGGAGAAGCAGTGTGGCTGTAATTTTTAAGGGTGTAAAGGCTGTATAAGGTTTGTAGCCAGCAGATCCTGCTCACAAAAATCTGTCCAGGGCTGGCTAGAAATGTAGGAGAGGCTGCTCAGAGAAAATAATCTCATCCTAAGTAGTAATATCAGCAATTTCCTTCCAGTGTAGTATCCTCAAAACCACAGGGATGAGGAATAGGATTGCAGAATGTTTGTGAGATGTTAATGGCAAGGAGTGTTAAACTCATAAGTCCTGGTTTGTTTAATGAGGATACAGCATTTCACATGGAAACTCAGATTGCTGTCTAGCACCACTCAGGAAGATGTACCTTAAGAAAGGAATATAATATCTTATCCCAGTTGCAGAGGGGCTCTTTACAGCAGAACTGAATGACAGGACAAGGGAGAGTGGGTTCAAACTGAAAGGGGAAAGGTTGGATCAGATTTTAGGAAAAATATCTCCCCTGTGATGGTGGTGAGGCACTGGCACCATTTGACCAGAGAGGATATGGATGCCCCATCCCTAGAAGAGTTCAAGGACAAATTGGAGCAACCTGGTCTAGTAAAACACGTCCCTGTCCATGGAAAGGATTTGAGCTACACAATCTTTAGTGTCCCATCTAACCCAGGCCATTCTGTAATTATATTTGTTTTCCCACAAATCTCCTTATCTGGAGCAGATCTTAATGGCCCCTATTTGCTGGATGGGAATGTTAATGGAAGCTAATTTTCCACAAGGAACCACTGTTACTTTTTGGCAGCTACCAAATCTCTCAAGCCACATCCTGAGGAGCCCAGGAACCTGCTTCAGGTGGTGGCACTTAAAATTTTGAGCAGGTCATGGGGATCTGGAGCTTTTGAGTCTGCTGCTGCTTGGTGTTTGCTGTAGCATGTTGTGTGTGACCAAAGGCTCAGAGCTGTCCTTGCTGGCCAGGACCCATCAGCTCCTGGAGGACAGAGCCAGGGCAGCTCCACCAGCTCAGAGGATCCACCAAGGTGATGCAAGGACAGCCTGGTGCTATTCCTGCTCCTTGCTGTGACTGACTGCGCAGACTGTGATGGCCTCAGTGAGGTTTGCAGCACATTGTACACAGAGTTTGCTGTAGGTAGGGTTTGCTCAGCTCACAGGTTTGTCAAGTGTAGCACTGGCACAGCTTAGGGCTCCAGCAGCTCTGGTTCTGCCATTAAGCATTGCCCCCAGTCTGCAGCATGAATATGGATGGCATCTGAGAAGGTTATGCTAATTAGTCTGGTTGAAGTCATCCCATGGCTCAGATTGCGTAAATTAATATTTTTAACTCTCGTTTTAATGGAGGAACAATTGAAAGCAACTCTAAAATCAGAATATTGTAAAGTGCTATTGCTGGCCTGTAAATGTGGCTCTAGATGATGATGATGCTAACACGGAGGGAATAACATTTTTCTAAATATCTTTCTAGTACATATGTTTCAGGATTTCAATTCCATGTATTTATTCTACTACTGTACAAGCAAAATATTCAAATTTAGTATGATATTTATTGATTAAATTAATAATGGCATCAATAATAATAAATAACATTAATAAACAATAACATTAATTTATTAATGTTTTGAACATTAATTTTTTATAAAAACTTTTGAGTCTTTTTAGTGTTGAAATTAGGTCTTAGAGTGATAGGCACAGATCAAATTAATTTCAAGTTTTCTTTTTCTGTTTCAGTGTAGGTGGTCTGTTCAGCTGAGCTAGTCTCTATCTGCATGTTTGAAATTACCATGAGTGTATTTGCTTTTGAGATATTTATATACCCTGCTTTTTCTGCAGCATCATGTGGAAGACCCAGGCTAACTTTGTTTGCTATTATGCCTTTTGTATAATACTTTGCTAATTTGTTAGAGGGTTTTGAAATTCCTAGACATCTCTTCCATAGTTTCTGGGGTAGAAAAAAAAGCCATAAGCCCTCTCCCAACCCATTCAAGAAGCCCCTTAAACACTGAAATTTCCAAGAATGTTGTTACAGGAAAAAAAAAATAAAACTTCTCCTTTTATGTAATTCTTAAAATTTTGGAGGCCACAGCATTGCTTAAAAGAATTTAAATGTAGAAATGGAACAAAGAGAACCAGGTTAAATTGAAAATTCCAATTATTTTCTGTAATGCCCCATGATTTCACTCATCAAAACACAGAGACCTAAAAATGCTTTAAGACCCCACTGTCATCAAGAACCTCAGGTCTGAGACAGCAGGTGTGCCAGGACATATTTGAATATCATTGGAGATGTGACTGCAGCACATTCAGACACACTTCTGCATTATTTATGAGTGATGGGACTAATGATGGAACAACTGAAGTTTCATGTAAAGTTGAGGGGAAAATAATTTTGCAATTTATGAATTATTTGGCCAATTTGTGCTACATCATCATCACTGAATTGCCACCTAAGGGAGTTCCATTAAGAGTTCAGGTATCTGTGCCTTAACCCACATCCTTGTGAATTCTCAGAGTTTTTGAGAAGAATTCAAAAATCTCAGCAAGACAGATTTTCATTTGAATATGACCTTATCCAATTATAACCATAAAAGTGGCTGAGGAGCTGGGCAGAGACACCTCCAAAGACCCACTGAAGGGGGATCAGCCTGGCAGGAGGGGAGCAGGGCCAGAACACAGTAGAGCAAGCAATGAACTTCATGAAGTCATTGTGTTTTAAAAGTTCATTGTTTAATCACTTTGTTGTTTCATTTACAGTAGCTGCTGTAAAAACACCAGTTAAAGCCCAGATCCTTTTCCTGGGGGTGGCAGGGACATCCCTGCTCCTCTGAGGATGTCTGTGCCAAACTTGCTGCCCAAACTTGTTCTTCTCACATGTGTGTAAAGATGTGCACCCCCAGGGGATCAGATTCATCTGACAGAGGTGTTCAACCTACCTGTCCCAAACAGGCTCTGCTGGAGCTTTAAACCTTTGAATTATTTTATAGGAATCATTTAATTTTTTTTTTTAGGTGGAATCTCTCAGAGGCACACACATGTGCCATTAGAGGAGGCTCTTACTGTCTGAAACCAAGGGATGAACTTTGATTTTTGGTTTTTTTTATCTCAGGCTTTTAACATGTTTTCCCCTGGCTTACACTGTTTTAAGGGCAGTGACTATGTGTCTTTCCTATGTTAATGTTTGTGTGGAAAAATGTCTGTTGGGTTAACACAACCTGCATAATCTGACACAAGTGTTTATGTCTGTACAAGGCAATCCAGAAGGGTTTTTTTGGACAAAAAGCCAAAATTTTCCCAGTTTTTTTTTTTTCCTTTGGTAAATGGCTTGCTTGCATTGAGTTTCTAATTAAGCTTGGTTTTATATTAAGAGATTATTTCCAGTAATGCATCTCAGATAAACAGGTGACAGAAAACCACAGACAAATCCATCATGAATTCTGGTATTATCAATCACTCTTTAGCTAGTGCCAGACTCTCCAAAGACAAGTATTTAACTCTGTTCAATGTGTTACTGTGTGTCAACTGTTGATAGAGAGTTTTTTTAATGATCTTGGATGTGTCATGCTCCACTTAGAATTCTCTAACATTTCACTGATAAATGCTGAGGCATAACTGTCATTTGCATGAACAGAAGCTGTAATTATAAATGTACTTATGGTCTGTGCTGAAGTCAGGAATGCAAAGAAGGGTGTAGAAATATAAATAATGGTTACTAATGTTCACTGTTTAGCATGGAAATTATATTTCTGATCATTCAAAATGCATTTTGGTTTTTTAAAAATCAGTATTAAGAGGCTTGATTTCTAATATTTATTATTTTGCAGTTGGTGATTGTATAAATAAGTTTGGCAAGACTTTTGTCTCCATTTATGAAATGAGAAAAAAAGTATAAGAACTGACTTGGCTAATTTAAGATTTAAGGTTAATAAAGACCATTTGAGAAGCATCTGCACCTCCTTAGAACTGTGTCCTCAATCTTTTTTTATTTATCATCTTTGGATGAACTCATAGTTTAAGAAAGATTATTGCTCTCAAAACATGAAGCTCTTTTTGACCTAATCAGAAGTTGCTGTTTGCTGGCAGGAAGGCACTGGATTTCAGTTCCGTTTATATTCACTTGGAAAGGAAATTCTTGGATGTTTCCCAGCTCCCAAAGCACAGAGGCTCTTGGGTGGCTGCAGGGGATGAAGAGATGCTCTGAGCTCTCCTTTGCCTCCTGCCCCAGGGAGCAGCTGAGCTGAGATGCTGCCCCCAAGGAAGGTGTGCAGCTGCACCTCCTTTTGCTGGCATTATTCATGGGAATTATTCATGGGGTTTTCCAGGCTGGAGCAGCCCTTTAGCTACTCCAGAGGCTACAGAAGATACCCCAGGCCACACAGACTCCAAAAGTGCTTCTCTTTCCTTGTTACTGGGGGAGTTGCAGTGCTGATGGTTCGTGATCCAGAACAACACCAAGAATTGAGATATTTACCAAAATTTTGCCATCCAAGTTCCATATCTTCCCTCACCATCATCTCACTTATGTCCTTTCACTGAAGTCAGATCATTCCATATAATTCCTAATTAATACTATCAAGATAAGACTATTTTTCTATGAAAAATATTTTCCTTGAGTTAAATTTGATTAAATGAATGGTGACACTATTTGCTGATTTATATTTTTAACATTGATTGATATTATCTTGCTCTGTATCAACTGTGCTTTGGCAGTATGTGAGTTTGTCATCTCTGGATCACAGCAGATGCATTTGGGGGCTCCCTTTTCAAATGTTTGATTTCTTAGTGCAGTAGATGAACAGTAATAAAATAGTTCAAGTCTGTTACACATAGGATCTATTTAATGGCCAGTAATTTAGACTGTAGACTAAAGCTCTGGGATAAGTTACTGTAATAGTAGCCAAAAACTAAAAGGGTTTAAATTTTTTTTTAAATGGTTACAGTTAACAAAGGTTATGTAAAACTTTTTGACGTATTTTAGCAAAAATTATTCATAGGCTTTCTTTAAAGTAATTTAAAAATTGCTTTTTAAGGGCAGTCAATGTTGTTTAAATTGCTTCAAATGCTGAGTACAGAATTTGTTCGTTCTTTCTGGGATTATCTTCCCCAGCCAAAGTTACAGGAGTTATTTAGCACATATTTATTAACTATAAATTTATCTTTGGTGCCTAGATTCTATATTAAATATGCTATTCATACACAGAGGAGATTGAGGGTCATTTTAGGAATAGGGAACTGAAATCCTGAAATAAAAAGTACTGCCAGAATCCTATTTCCAGCTCCCTGCAAACTTTGCCTGAGAAGTTGTTGCTAAGGAACATTGTCAAGTGTGCAGCTGCTCCAGAGCAGCTCCTGCTTTACCATTCCTGACATCTTCAAAATATAAAAGATTCTGGGTTTTACCAATATTTTTAATAGATGTCTGTGTCCTTACTGGGTTTTTTTAAGGAATGGACACAGAAATGCTGGATATTGTACAGATGAATAAATTGCAGCCCCTTTGGAAACACAGGAGCTGTATTGTCACTTCTGTTTAAAAATCAGATTTTGTGACTCATATTGTTGGAACAATCCCTCTGAATCAAAAAAATTACATTTTCAGCTTCCAAAATCCATTCTTATTGGCTTGATGCATGAGCTGGAAGAACAATTGATTGACACCAAGATCAGTAGGCAAAGATTGAGCTAATAGAATTGGATTAATGGGAACATATGGTAATTACAACTGTGAAAAAAAACTTAGAATTTATAATGTTGCCTTGGGGCACATAATCAGATGTGTTATCAATGAATAATTAGAGTTGATAAAAATCATCTGGTATGTATAGGATTGCTGTGCATAGTTACAGATGTGTGTTAAATGAAAGATTTATTGGAAGTTTCCTGCCTAAAATATGCGTGACATGTAAACACATTGTTTGTGATAACAAAAAAAATCAAATCAATTCCTGCAGAATGCTCCATGGCAGAAGATCAAAGTTTATGTATGCTTGTCATTAATATTCCATAAAAGATTAATTTCATGCCCTTTATGGCATTATATTAATCACTTTCCCTAATATGTGTGTTATTAATGAATACTCCTGTAACAGCTGGCAAAATACTGGTATGTTAATAATAGAAGTAAAAAAAAATAACTTCATGGATATCAAAACCTCTGCATTTTGCAACAGATTAAAAAAAGTAATATGTGGCAAAATAGAGGAAATACCTACCATATAAAATTAAAAATGCTGTTCCTGAGGAAAAGTGGTTCTGAAGAGCCAATGTTTTGGGAAGTTCAGATCTTTTTGCCTCCAATATCCCCATTTCCTCAGTATAAAGTACAGGCTCACTCAGATATACAGTGGAAGATATACAGAATTTTTTTTTGTGTGTGTGTCTGTATATATATATATATACACACATATATATGCAATATATATATATATTGTCATGAAGTGGTGAGAGAGAAAATCTAGGGAAAAGGGAGGCAATGAGAATGACTACAGATTTCCCATTTTAACAGCCGATAAATTCCTGTTATTGTCCAAATTTATGTAGGATAAAAGGTGGTTTATTTGCTTTCTTTTGGCGCTCCTGTGACTGGAAAAAAAAAAAAAAAGAAATTGCCTTGGGTATCCCTGTGCAAAATCATAGTATTGAGTGTTTGTGCAGGGGCTAAAATAAAGTGTGGGGTTAGGGTTTTGTTTGAGTTTGCCATGTGTGTAGGCTCAGGTGTTGAGCAAGGTACTGTAGCTAAACTCCTGAGAAATTCTTTTACTGAGGGGAGCAATAAAGGCTTTAATGTCATTACTGTGATGCAGCTGGGACTGGGACTGGACTCCTGCAGCTTTCACAAAGAGATGCAAATGATCCTAAGCCTACCTTCAGCATCATTTAGATTCCCATCATCTTAAGGAAAATGAGTCTTTAGCTTCTAAGTATATCTTAGCCTTTAATTATATGCAAAATTCTAAGAATGTGAGACCCAGAATTCAGGTGTGTCTCAGGTTTTTGGAACTTCTTCTTAGGACTCTTTGTCCTAAAGCTTGAATGTCCCCAAGCCAGGCTCTGGACACTCTGGCATGGCAGTGTCTGTCTCATCACTGGACTGTCCTCTAGCAGTTACTGAGGTTTTATTGGTCCTCAAGTGATCATGTAGAAAGATGCAGAATTCAAGGATCTCCAAAGAGAATTGGTGGTACAGGAATTGTTCCTGTATGAATTCTCCTAAATGTTCAAGTGAAAATGAACAGTTTCGGGAAAAAAACCAAAAAAGAAAATAAAAGAAAATAGAAAAAAGAGGAAACTTAGAATTTAAAAATCACACTGAACTCATTCTCTTCTTGTAATTCAACGAAGGAATAGTTAAGGGTAGGCACAAATTCTGGTAGTGGATCTCATTTGACAGAGGCAACCATGTTCTTGTACAGGGAACTACAAAATTAAAATCATAATTTACTAAAAGACTTTACTAACTTTAACAACTTGACTAACTTGACTTTAGCAAACAACTGTGCTATTTAGAGTTGTCACTGCCTTGTATTAAATGAGTAGTTTCTTTTATTTTTAAATTTAAGATCTCAACAAGGTGAAAACCACAAGTCCTTCATTTTTCATGCTCCCATCATATCTTCCTGCTGTAAATTTCATTCTGTTCTCAGAGTCTGCATTGAAACGTGTCTGGAAAAAAATATTCCTTGAGACAGTTGAAAACCCTTTTTTGTTTTTACCTGTTGCAATACACACACACACACACAAAATTGCTTCTGTAGAAATTTTAATTCCACCTTTAATGACATTTTTTGTGACTCTCAGAATCCTGTGATACTGGTGGTGATCATGTGGTTGTTTACTCCATTGGCTACTTGATTAAGTCTCATTTTAATCATAGTTACAGTGTTACCTCTTCAAAATGATGTCATTATGATTTAAACCAGGAATTAGTAAACAACTCACAGCTGTTGTGCAAAATGTTTGTGTAGTAATGCATAGTCATTAATATTTCATACAATAATGCTTATTAATCTGATTTTTGAAGAGAAACAGCTAAACTATACTTTATAACTTGATGTTTGGCAAATAATGCAGTTTGTTTATCATGGCTGTTGTCAGTGATGTATGAATCTTCCTACATTTGCTCTGTCACTAAACATCACAAAAAGTGGCTTTGCAGAATCTTTAAATACCATTGAGGCAAATATTTATTTTCATTTTGTGCTTGGCATGGAGGGGCTAAAGAACCAGGGTCACAATTTCTCTTCCCAAATGTAGCAGAAGCTCCTAGACATGGAATCTGTTCTTGGTTTCAAGCAGTGGAGATATCAGTAGTTGGAAGCAATCTATTCTTAGAGCTGTGCCATGAAACAGATTTTCTTTCCTAATCTAAAAATTTAGACAGAGAACCTGATCTGTCCTCTTTTGGGGTGGTTACATCAGATGATTTCCAGGACATGCAAATCTAAATCACTCTTTTGCACCAAAATTTCATCTCTGCTACTTAAATTATTTGCCTTGTGTAGGTTTAAGATATGGAATTTTTCCCCCCCTTTCATTTTTCAGCCACATCTTGCATATTTGGATGTGTCTGCTCTGGCTCCTCTTGGTTTGCTCTCATTTTAACAATAAATATCTTCTTGGAGTCTGTTTGTTTATGGGAGGTTTTCCAAACCTGTCCAACTGTGCCTTTTGTGGAGTGCTTGGGTTGGGTTGTTTGGGCTCTGCTGCAGCAATGGAATTGATGGGATGGAAAGCTGAGCTTGTTTTTCCTAAAGTCTCAGCCATAACCCATTATATTGTCTGTTTTGTCTGGTACACCTGAGGTATATTGCACTTGTAGTTCTGACATTTGGGGACTTTTTTGCAGCAATGGAGGCCCAAACAACCCTTTGGTACCTTATATGTGTGCAGGTGGTTATTTTTGCTGAAAGTGTACAAATTTATGGCTTGTCCTGAAATTATGTTCTGTTGTTTCCTTCTCTGAGACTCAAGCTGCATTTCTTCATCTTGGTTCTGAAAGTATAAAGTGATTGCATGAAAATAATTTATGAAGTCAGAATATGAAATTAAAACTTCCCTTCCCACCTGCAAGACATGATTGACTTTTGAATTGAAATGGCCTTGCTCAATGTCCTCTTTCAAGTGCTTGTAGGTAGTTTTATAATTTTGATCACTTGAAAATCAATAAAGTGAAGCAGTCTAAAGTCAATGGTTGGCATGTTCTGCTCTTTTTGAAAAAGAAAAAGCTTAGGTTTATTGAACACTTAGTGTTTCCCTTTTTTCCACAAGTTCCCAGAGGATGTGGATCCAATTAGGTTCTCACAGTGGGTTTTCTCTCAAGTGGCAGCTGAGAAACATTTGGAACCCATGACTTAAATGAATTGTTGATCTGGCATAAAGTTATACAGCTGAAACAATGGGTTTTATTTTATTTTCCATGGAGTTTAATATGAACACCAACACCTTCAAGATTTTTTTCAGTGCTGTATCAGCCTTGAGGGGGAGCAGGACCATTATATAAATGAATTTAATTTAGATATAACTAGATTCTGTGGGATGGCCAACAAGCAGAAACTGTTATGCAGAACATGAGGGCTTTGATACTAATTTTGGTACTAATTTCATTTAGGGCAACTCCAATGAACTTTAAAAGGAAGAAAGATTTTCCTTAAGATGTTTCTGCTTTATGCTCCCTTAACTAGCAGAACTAGAGATCCTGTCCTGGAAGGAATGTTGGTTTTTTTGTTTTTTTGTTTTTTTTTTTTAATCACAATAATTTGATAGAGGAATTTTGCATTTCATGCTGAGGATATAGGTTAGGCTTCACTGAAGTCTATAAAACCATGGAAATTTTCAATGGATATAGAGGAAAAGGAACTTCAGCTTGAATAGTTAGGCTTATATAAAAGCCCCTAAAAGAGAGAAGCAAGCTGAAATGAGTAATATGCCCAAACTGGAGCATCATTTGGGCTTTTCAAGAACTTTTTGGGCGCCATGAGCTCTCAAGTTAGGTCACCATATGGATGGCACATCCTATATCTCTGAACAGCATAAGGCAAGTCCCTACCCAACTAGCTGTGTTTATTGATTTGGGTTTGCAGGCTGGAACGAATTCAAATCTGAATAAAAACGTCCTTTCATCACTCACTTTATGCTCCTGATGCCCTTCAGGGTGTGTTGTGATGATACACAGCAGCTCCTGATGGAACTCTTGTAGAATTTTTCAGTAGCTTTTCCAGTGTAATAATTTTGTTATCTAGAGCAGCCTGTCTGTAAGTTCCCCAGTTTGTCTGTGGTTTGTGTCACTTAAATGGTGATTTCTTGTCCCTTATTTCAACTGTAAAGAACAGGATTTTATCCATACCATGGACAGGGAGAAACTGCATTTGGTGACATCTGCATTTGGTAGTGTCTCTGTGTCGTGGAACAAATTAATTGTTCTCCTCTAGTTATTAACCAACCCATTTAAGTATTAGCTGATGGTTTGGGGTGCAGGATTTGTTTTGCTCAGCTTTGTTAACCTCTCCTGTAGTTCTGTGTGCAGCCATACACACGAGCTTCCATCAGCTCCAGGAAGGGAGCATGCCCTTGTCAAGTGCTTAAAAAGCTTTTCCTTTCCACTTTACTGATGGAAGTGTTATGAATTTGGGTTTGGACCAAAAAGTTACTAATCAAGATCCTTCATGTTATAGTTTTTTAATAATTTATAGCATTGCTCTCCTCTTTTGCCTTCATTTTCCTGTTCAAAAGATTGGAAACTCTGAATGAAATTGAGCAGAATTTTTGCCCCCTGAATTTTAATTGAAATATCTAACAAACTTGCAGTTATAACATTCTGCCTGTATTATTGCAAGGAGGTATTTTAAAAGAAAAAACTTGTGTTTAGCTCTTTTTTCATAATCTTTATTTCTTTAAAAGTCCCCAAAAACGCTGGTGAATATAGAATGGAATTAGAGGGTCTAGGATTGCTTAAAAATGAAGAATATAAAGTATTAAACTTTTTTCTTCTTTCCTTCAACCCATTAATGCTGGCAAGGTCCCCTTGAAATTCATTTGTGTTTCCACCATTAAAAATCTTGTGCACAGTACAATGAGTCCATTTAGTAATTAAATAGCCAAGCTATGCACATTATTTCTTATACTCCATAAACTATTCTTTCTGTTTTCAGAATTACTTCTTTTTCAGCTCTCCTTTTGCCTTACAGTTTTCTAGTCTCTTCCTTGTATATACATAGCTGAAAATAAGTGCATTCTTTGTGTTGCAATTATGCTGCTGCTCTGTAAAGAGGGAATAATACTTTTAATGTTTCATGTGCTGCTGCATCTTTACAGCAATCATTTAGAAAGAAAAAATGCTCATCTGTAGTTACAGAATATCCTTATTGACAGTTTGGACTTGCAAGAAAAGTGTCTTGACTTTTTTTTTTTTAATGCTTTTAATAAAAAGTAGGGCAATTACAATGAATAATTGTAAAGCTTAATAGAAGAGACTCTCCAGGCTCAGTGGATTAATAGTCCTTTTCTTTTTTTCTTGGTTTCTTTTTTTTTTATGTATATATTTAAATAAGTAAGAGACATCTTTCAGCTGCTTTTGATAGCTTTTGGTGTCACCAAGGAAATCTGCACAATTTTATGATGTGTGACCTATATACAGTGGAAAGGTGAAATTCCAGCTATTCAGTCTGGAAAGCTTGAGTTGTGTAACAGCTATACCTGAAGGATCCAATGAGTAATTCCCATAAAAGTGTTTATGGGTAGTTATCCATTGTGAAAATAAGTCAAATATTAAAACAAAAAAAAAAAAAAAACCCAAAACAAAACCAAGCAAACAGGAAAAAAACCCAACAAAACCCCCAAAACTATACCTATTGCATATAGAACTTTAAATAATTATGCCCCAGATAAATGCTGCCTTACAACATAACTGCAACAAAGTCCCAAGTATCAGGGTCATAAGCACTGCCCCTTAGAGAAACCAGTCTATCACATATAAACCTATTATTCTTTAGGTATGTTCTCTGGCTTGTGTAATATTTTTCTGAAGTCTGTTGTAGTATCTTTTGGTCAGTAGATGGTGCAGCAGGTTACAAACATGTTGATTTCCCTATATGACATAATTTTGACCAGTACTTGAATCAAAAATGTAAATGTAATGTCAGGACATGTCTAATTTATATTGGTAAATTAAGATGAAATTCATTAGGCTTTAAATGTGATGAGTTATTTTTAAATTTCATAAATAATTCCTAAGAGCAGCATTGGACATAAATTAGCAAATACACAGCATTATAAGACAATGTGAATAAAGTGAATGAGAATGTCAGATGAAGTGGATAGATACAACTTTATTGATATACAGACAATGGATTTGTTAAGTTTCTCTGGAGAACCATTCTTCTAGAAGGAACTTGGATTAGAAACCAGTGCTACTGGCATGAATGTATCAAGCTCTGCAGGGACTTTATACCAAAATGATTTCAGTTTATTTCCTCCTATGTGCACAGCCCTGTCAGTCACACACACTTGGAAGAAAAGGAAGTTTGTTAATCTGTTACTTAACACAAACCAAGCCATCCTACAATCCTGTGTTGAAGAGCACTGTAGTGAGATGCTGCTGCTTGATTGGATCTTAAATTCCATTAAAAGATCCTTATGGTGTACTCAAGCATGAACTCAAGAACTTGCAAGTCAGTTAGGTATTTAAGAATCAAACACATCATTTGGAATCTACTGAAGTTCAGCATCTCTGCCTCATTAATTAAAGCTTTGTTCTCCAGCAGCCACATCTGCACTGAGCCAGCTTTTCCTCTCCTCGAGTGCAGGGGAGCAGCAGTGCTGCCTGTGCCATGTGTGCTGCACTTAGTGGAGCTGGAATTTTCTGTATTTGAGCTGTCACAGGCTGAGATGTGACACCAGGACAGATTTCTGCTGCACACACCACTGTGGGATGTGGAGGGATTTGTTTCCTCTCTGCAGAGAGGTAGACATGGAGATGGACACAGCTTGGCAGGGTTTTTTCTTTTTTTGTCATAGTTTTTGCTCAGAGAAAGCTTTTTTTTTTTGCTAGTCAAATGTGCATGATAGACCTTCAGGCCAAGAAAAAGAATTTTTACTGTGTAACATCTAAAATATCAGTTGATACAGTGGAGCCAAGAATTCATTGTGCCACTGCTGCACGTTCCATGCAGTCAATGTAAAACACAAAGATCTGAAAATCCCCTGAAAGTATCATGTGGTCCAGACTTGCCTTCTTTAAATAGTGTAGGAATAAGGTGTGTTACCTACCTGCTGTATGCTTTTGAATTGTTTCCTGTAATACAATACAGCAACAAATTCTCCTCTGACAGATTTCTGAATTGCTTATTAGTTAAATGGCTTATGGTTGCTGAAACACAATTAAAAAATTGAATCTGTGTGAGCTAAGGCTCTGCTTCATCCATTTTTCTAGTTTTCTGAATGAAAATTTATGAATTTATTGATGATTTATTGTCTTTTCCCTTCATGTAATCAATTTTGTGCCAAAAGACCATTGCAGGAGTCCTCAGATCTAGTTTGCATTGAAATGAGCTTCAATTTTCTAATTGATTCCTGTGAAACTGCATCAGTTCTAAACTACTAAAATGTGAGGTCTATTACTGCCTCCCTCCTTTTAAGAAAAAGAAAAATACAGATGGCTTTATATCTTTTTATGTCGTGGTGGAATAATCAAAATTCAAAGCTCCAAGGTCAAATGTCCTTTCCTGGCTCAGTTGCTGCTCAGTTTGGTGGCAGTAGAGGAACACAGATGCCTGAGCTGCAAAATTGCTGGGGTTTCATTATAAAACTACAGCATATTAACAGGAAGCCATTAAATACAATTTATGTGTGAATAGCCCAATTGGTGGGCACATTGGCTCCATTGTGTGAGGGATTAAATAAATGTAATACTTTCCCATTATTATTCACTGAATAGCTTTTATTTTTTTATTAAGTTTTGGTTAAAATGTGCGTGGTTAAATTGTCAAAGTGACATGTCTGTTGCCTTAAAAAAAATGAGTCTATACTGAAAAAAAAAGTGCTGTAAAGTTTATAGTGGTATTAGTACAATTTTAGCAATTTTTTTCCCTTTTGCCCCTACTGTGTATATTTGCATTCTGCTGAGTAATTTGCATATTTGCAATTTTGATCTAATAAATTCTGTGGCTGTTGAGGAATATGAGTCTTTCATAAACCTCTAAAGGTGCACTTAAAAGTCAAGGAAATGTCTCAGTTTCCAGGTAGGGAGAAGCATAAATGAGAATTGTTTCATCAGTTTTAAATTTTCCCAGCAAAATGCCAGAGGGTTATCACTGTCATGTCATGGCCATTTTTAGGAGTTAGAATCTAAATTACTCATTTTTTCAGTTTATACCCATTTTCTCTGCCTTTGTCCCATTTCCTACTCTATAGTTTACACCAACATTTGTCATCTCTTTTTCTGATCCAGGGCCTTTGCTAAATATACTCCCACTGAGTAAACTGAGCCATCTCTGAATTGTATTTTTTTTCATTTTTGTTGGGTTGGCAGGGGCACTCTCTGTAGCATTAACTGAATTACTTTCTTTGGCAAGGTGTTTGTAGCAGTTATTAATCTTGCTTTGTTGTCAGTGTCATCTCAGGATCCTGACATAAATTACTGTATTTTCATTCCCTTAAAGAAAAACATGGGAATATATTGTAACAAATGCAGTTTTTGAAATGGTGAAGCAGCATTCTCACTAAAAAAAATATTATGTTCACTCTCCTTCAGCTCTGGAAACAACACTGTAGGCACATAATCCAACATTGCTTAAAATAAGTGTAAAAATCTTGAGAGGCTTCATATCTATAATCAAATCTGCAGGCTGTTTCTTCATAATTATCTGGTATTTTACAAGTTTCTGATGTTGTATAAGCCACATCTGAATATATATGTTCTTGAGCCATCTTGCATAGATAATAGAATTTGATATGAATAGATTTCTTCTTACATTTAGTCTTGTTAGAAAATTCTACTAGTAGTTGATGCATATATTACTTTACATTTTAAAGAATATTTCAATGAATAAGCCCTTTTGAAGGATAAGAAAATTGGCACATGTGCTTTTCCTCACATTATATTTCCTTGTAGGGCATGGAAAACAGAAAGATCATGGCTAGGGAGAAAAATAAAATTACCAGGAGAGTCTCACAACCCTCAGTGTCTTTATCATTTTCAGTATTTTGTATCCTCTATCATAAAATTGCCAAAATCTTGACTTAAAGCCATTTTTATATTCATTGATTGGTGGACACTTGAGAGACTTTGGTGGTAAAACTATGGTGAGGTTTCTTGATGCACAAGAGTCATGTCTTTGATAAAAGATTTGTAGTTTGTGGTTTTTTGCTTTTTTTTTCCTTTGTTTATGGGGTTATTCTGCTAAGTGTGGTCACAGTTTGCTCTCAGCAGATGAGCCAAGGCACATTCCATAGATCTGTGCTCCTATTTAAAGTTCTCCATGATAAGGCAGGAATAAAATTTTGGAACATGAGCATTCATTGCTGTCTACCTGTATCAAAAAAAACCAACCTCTTTTAAAGTTGTCAGAATCAGTAATCTAAAATAATTTTGCTCCTTCCTTTCTCCCTAACAAGCACAAAGGGGAAAAACTGCAGAAATTCCAAATGGCAGGGGAAAAAAAAGAGCATTGAGCACATATTACATAAACTCCAACATTTGATAGGTCTTCTAGATGTAACATTTTGGCAATATTTTATTGTTTAATGACTGCCAAAACATTTTGGCCTCTTCATGATCACTGCCAATAAAAACAACAGAAGTTCAATAAAATATTCTTCACATTCCTTAATTGAGCTAAGAAGTAAAATCCTGATAGCTTTGATTGCTTCCACTTTCTTTTCCTTGCTGTGGTTTCAGCTGGAGCCTGGTCACTAAGGGAAGTGATGATGTGGAAAGGATGTCTTCTGAACCTCAGCCAGGCACATTACCCAAAATATTTTGATCTTCCAATAAGCCTTAAACTAAAGCCAAGATTCAAATGCATAAATTCACATTGCCTTCATGAAAATTAGCGTGTGCATTCTGCAGATTTCATTCCAAGTGAGTTCTTCTGCAACAGGGTTCCTGAAGTTATCCCTGGTACAATCTACCCTTGGAATTAACTAAAGGTTTTAAGGTGCCCCTTTTCACTGATCAAGTCAATTAGCAAGTATCATTCAAAATTGTATTTATTTTCGATTCCCTCTATAAAAAATATCATGACTGAAGCAAAATTTACATATTTTTATTTATTTACCAAAATTTAAGGCTTTTAGTGGGGTGAAAAAAGAGAAAGGTTGGCTCCATTTTGTTGAACTTCTAGTATCTGCTGGAAAATAGACCTAATAGATGTTTTGTATCTCTTTAAAAGGATTACATTATATAAATCAGTTTTTATCTTTGCAGACTGCTTAAAAACAGCCCTTCCCCTTCATTCTGTCTGATGAGGTATTTAATACTGTAATTCTGATTAGTTTTTTTCAATGTAGATATTTATTTCATGGTATATTCTTCTTCTCAAAGTTGCAATTGGACCTGCTTTAATAAGGAAAATCTATTACAGTATCTGTGTGAAGAAATCCATACAAACTTGTAAAGGATTCATTTCACATTAGCATCCATGCCATATTCTAACATAAATGCTAATTGGAATGCTTCAGCTGATTTTAATGACCATGAATATGCTACACAGTAGAGTGACTTTCACCAGTTTAGTGGTCAAATTAAATTCATTGCTATTTAAGAACTGCTCCCCCAGCCTGAGCCTGATTCTAAGGGGCAGAAAATCCAGCTGCAGAAATCTGGGTAGGAAAATGGATTCAGATGTGGTGACTTGGAATCTTAGCATCTTACTTTGTGCTGGGAGTTGGAGTTCCATTGAAATGATAAAAGGGTTGGTAATTTATGCAATAGCTTTAATTATTGAAAACAAGAGCCAGTTTCACTGCTGCCTGAGCATCTAACTGTGCAGGAGCTTGGATTTTCATAAGGCACCTAACCGAGTTAGGGACCTAATTCCCTATAAAATCAACGTCTGTAACCTCTTCAGCTGCCTTTTAAGCATCCTAATTTCTTCCTGTTTACCTTTGAAGCTGCTGTAGGGGTCCAAATCCTGTAATGCAGTTAAGGCAACTGTGGAAGGTGTCTGTTCAAGTTGGAAAAGGACTCGGATTGTTGTTCCAGATCAGCTGCAAAAGCTTCCATTGTGCCAAAGCAAACAGATCAGTCACAGTTTCCTGGTTTTTATGTGCTGCACAACACGAAAGATGGTGTGCACTTTGTGCTGCAAAGGAGCCCAGTTCGATAAAAATTATATCAGTTTAATCAATAATAATGTTTTCTCTGACTAAAACATGCTCATAAGTGTTGTTTTGAAAGAACAGGTCTTAGCAAAGTGTTTATTTTTAAGAGCTGGGTCTTGTTGGCCTCGTGCATATTGAAGTATCTATTGCATATGAACATACCATGGGCTGTTCCTGGAAAACCTCTACAGAAAGATGCTGTTTCTGGGTACAGGGTTACAGAGCTGGTAATGCTAATTGGTGACTAATTAGTGTCACTCCCAGAAGTATTATGTCCAGAAGAATTTCTGAGAAGGGTCAGAAAACATGATGTGTGTTGGTATATGGATTTTGTTACCCCTCCCATTATTCACAGTTAAGGCTGTGACAAATGGCAGTCATGAAGCTGTATTTTTTTTTTCCTAACCATAATTAGCTAAAGCATAGCTCTGCTGCCTTCATTTCAGCCCTTTATCATATTTTGTGCTTTTGTTACAGGAAAAAACACCATGATGCAGAGCACTGATGGGTTTAGTTGGCTGTCTCTGCATTACTTCTGTGAATGCAGAATTAAGAACTATTAAATAGGCCATGGACATTTGCGTGTCTAATTTACAAAAATATCTACTTCTGCATGGGAGGACTGGTCTTGTGACAGCTCTAATGAGTCCATGATGGATGAAAATATCTTAAGATAATTAGTGGAAGAATCTAAGCAAATAAAATGTAAAGAATAAATATCAAAAAATCAGGCAAGCAAAACCAGCATGGCTAAGGAAAGCAACATTAATGAATTATGTTCTAAAATATCATATAATTCCTAGTTGTTTGGAAAAGAAAATCCAGAAGATGGTCTGGATTTTGTCAGAGGTAATGTTCCTTAGTTAAAATGTCTCAGGAACGTTGTTGCCAGTGGAAATTGAGCATTGTGTGTTCTTGTCTGGATAGTTGGATATCCAAATCTATTTTTGCCTTATTCAAAAAGCATCTGATGTAGGATGATGTGTAATTTAAGCTCATGGTCTTCATTTGAAGGTTCTCTTGATACAGCTATGCTAACCTGGTTTTATTTCCAAAACATCTGCTGTTCTGCTCTTCCCTAAAGACTTTAGAAGATGTGGTCATTTGGATCAGCTGTGGATATGATTTATTTGTCTGTTTGCTTATTGGCAAGGTACAAAATGAGCAAATCCAGACAGAGTGTATACAACTTACATAGCCCAGAGCCAACTCCCCTCCCCTTGTCCAAGTAAATTTTCTAGGATATCTTAACATGTTTAGATAACTGGGATAAAATACTGTGTCAAATGTGTTTTGCAAGTGCCTCTGTATTTAATCTCAGAGTCTAGGCATTTATATGTCAAGGAAAAGTACCAGAGTCCAATGCTGTTGTGAAGGCATAGGTTTCCAGGGCATGGGGATAATTCATTATTCAGGGTTCCAGAGTATTAAATCTGGTTTTACCATTAGTTCATTGAATGGGATTTGTCTGAATAACTCCTAATTTAACTTTGCCTCAGTGTGCCTGAGAATTTAGACTGTAAGGTTCATTGTATGCAAAAATAAATAGATCCTCAGCATCTTTGTACTTGTGTCCCTCACCTGAGGGTCTCTGTCACACCAGCAACTTTGGCAGAGCCCATCGTGTTCACAGAGGTTTCCCCCCTTGCAAGGACACAACTTAAGTGATGAGTTGACTTAGTCAAATTTTTCAGCAGGCAGGGATGGTACTGAAACTTCATAAAATAATGCAGCTGCCCTTCTGTTCTCAGCCATTTGCTGTAGAAAGAAATGAAATAAAACAGTAAAAGGGGTTGTGGGGAATCAGCCTGGGCTGTCTGCAGCCTTTGCATTTAAATTGCCACGAGGCCTCTGCAGTGTCCCCAGTTATCACTGGTGCACATGTTCAGCCTCTGCTGCCTGCCAGCAGCACTTCAGTAAGTTGTGCACAGGATTTTCTCCTGAATCAATCCATTCTAGCTGGTAGTAGAGCTACTGATGTATTTTAATGAATTCTGTTTCACATTTTCCCATTTATACTGCAGTTTATATACTGTCCTTGGAGATTTTGGTATTCATCTTATCTGGCTTTAGAAGAGTACTGGAGAATCTGGTAAATGACAGCTGCTGTGTTTTTAAATTTTGCTGTAAGGTTTCAGCAAGATAATGGTGCAAGACTGGAGTGGTTTGGGGTTGAGTTTCTTTCTTTTTGCTTTGCTTTGTTTTTATTTTTCTGTCTTTATTTTTTGTAAGAACTGAAGCCTAGGACAAATTATTGTGTTGTTTAGCAAGTACCAACATGTGTATAAATTTCTAACAATGCTCAAACCAATAAGAAACATGCTTCATGTTACCTCAAGTGTAAAGGTTATTTTTCCAGTGAAATAGTTGATTTTAGGATAAATGCAGTGAAGATGGCACCATGACTCATGAAGTTCATGGTCTGCAGTGGTGCAGCCAACTGAGTTTTCAAATGACTTGTCTTTCTTACCTCCATCACTTATAGAAAAACTCCTAGAACTTTATTCAGATCCCTGATTTTATTGCCAGCTGGTGTTTATTAAAGACTACTTATTCTTGTGCTTTAGTTTTTTCACTTCCCCCGCCAGTATTTATTCCTTTCTTCCTGTCTTCAGCCCACAGTGTGTTATATTTATAAAATAGGTCACTGGCAATTTTTAAGAAAATGTCCCTTATAGATTATGGAACAGATTGATAAACTGCAAATTGCAATAACAGCACCTCAAAACAGGGAGACTCTCCCTTATAGTAACTGAATATTTGGTTATTTCTCTCTGGAAGACAGAACCAATGACACAATTAATAAAATAAATTTAAAAAATCTTTGTGAAGCTTCTAACTTCAAATTTACCATGACATTGTGCAGGAAACAGTGATGCACCATGCTGCAAGGTCTAGATATGCTCTAATTCCTCTGTGGCACACATCCCAGTAAGAACCCTTCTGCCTCAGATCTATAGCTTGACAGGGAACCGTGTCAATGCTGAAGCTTTTTCCTCATTTCTTTGTTTTCTTGCAGAAAAACTTCTTGGTTTTATATTTCCTTTGATTTGTTCAAGAAAAACAGTTTTCTTTTAAATTCTGCAGAAGGTCTCAGATGAGGGAATATTTTCCTTTATGGCTTTTGAATTACAAGTTTCCCTGATATAACCCACAGAGTGGTCTTGTATCTGTGCACTCTCAGGTTCTCTCAGTAATTTGTGTTTCCCCATTCCCAAACTGCATAAATGTCACACCTTTGCCCAGGCCACGGTTAATTCTGGGGCTCCTAAGTGTGAAGTTTGAAAGACATAGCTAATAATTTCATCATTTGTATAGCTCATTAGTTATTAAAATAGCATTTTCTATGTGTATTTTCTCATACTGCTTATGTCCAATCAGTGTAATTGAAACTGGCTCTCCTGAAAATGGCACATGGGAGGATATGATCAGTTTAAGAGCAAGAGACAGATTGGAAATATCATCATGGGTTTCTTTCAAATTAAAGCACACAGGGTAAAAATCAGATCAGGAGAAAAATCCCAGAATTTCACATCTGGCCATCCCCAAAGTTAAGAAAAATTATATTCCTCAAAACCAAAATTTTAATTAAAATTTCTTCTTTTTGGCTTGTTAAACATGAACACTCCTTATTTTGGTTGTTCTCTAGTTAATATGACTCTATTTACATATTCTTAAAGTTGATTTGCCACTTAGGAAAATATTAAATGGACAGTTTTGGAAACTGAAATAGTTTCCATGTGAAAGATGGACAATAAAAGCAAAAGTGCTATTCCCACTGTAGTGACAGGTGTTTCAAGAAGCATCAGTCCTTGCTGGTGAAAGGGTCTGGGTGTCTTTATCAGTTTCATGTGGAAGTTTGGTGATATTTGGTGACAATATCTGCTGCACCTAAATGGGCAATTCTTCTTCATTGACCATAGAATTAGTGGTATTCTGTGCTTCATGTTCAAAGGTTTCTTTCTCCTCTGCAAGAGCATAGCAATAGAATTCTTTATTTTGGAGCTGGTGCTTATTTTCCAATGAACCTGTGAGGAGGCTGGATTAGAGATTATCTCCTCAGAATCTCCTGGTTTTCTGTGCTCCTGTTCCTGGTTTCCTCATGCAGCAAAGTCTGAAATATCCAGGGGAATTCCTGGGGGAAGGTGGAGTAGCATGAGTAGTCAGGGATAAGCAAAATGAAGATTTTACATAATGAAATTATCTTTAATATATCACCTCTGGGGGGAAAAAAAAAACCTTCCAAGCCTTTTTCAAAAAAAAAAAAAAAAAAAAGCAGATGAGTTTGTGAAGGGTAGAAATATCTTTAAATAGTAACAAGGGGAACTGAACAGGGGAAAGCTGAGTGTGGATCTCATCCTCTGCAGCATCACATAACTGCAGGGCCTTGAGAGAAGATACCTGGGGATGTCTCAAGGTTCATCACAGATATTTACCATAAAAGCCAAAAATTACTCACACATTTTAACAGAAAGCTTCATCTTAGAGGCTTATGGTTGGAGGATCAAAGCAATCTTTGGGGTTTTTTTTTCCAGAACATCTGCTGGTTTTGTTCTCTCCATGTACAGCCACAACTTGAGGGATGCTCTTAAAACACATATTTTCAGGAATTTGTCTCTGGCTTTGTGCTGGAGTCAGTATTCTTCTTCTGCCTGGATTACTCCAGGAACAAAGATAAAATGACAAAGCAAAGTTTGAGCTTTCTTTTTTCCCTAATGAAAAGAATAGAGAATAATGAATCATTGCATGATAAACATCCTCTGTAAGTCAGATTTTAATCTTGTTGGCATCCTTCTTATAAGACAAGATAGGATTTGCAGTTTGCTTCACAGCCATGCAGATATTTCAAAGGAAACTATTCTGAGATGAACAATTTTACTCTCCTTAAATGATTTACTGTATTTAATGAAACTGCAGCTTTTCTTTGTCCCTTCCTATTCCCAAAATGATGAGATGGATCATTATCACAGCAGGGAGGCTCATGGCATTCCTAACCACCATCCCAGACATATCCTGGCCTGTGCTGTTGGTGTGACAATTCCATAGGAATAACTGGTGTGACTTTCAGAAAGTGTTGGTGTAAGAATATATATGTGTTTTGTATAAAATTTGTATAATGTATGAGCAAATATTTAATATATTATATATTAAGGTTTGGTTTTTATACTACATATTATTATATTACATTTTTAATTTTATATTTCATACTATAAATGCTAGCAGAAAAGTGGTTTTTTAGTAGAAGCTCGGTGGTCTCTCTGCTCAGCACACATTGGGTTTTCCATGCATGAGGGCTGGATTTGCCTCCTGTTTGTTGTCAGTAGCCTGGAATTCCTTTATTAGCACCACTTGTGGATCTTGCCACTGGTTGACTCAGACTTTTATTTCCAATTGTCTCTCTGCAGATGAATAAATGCAATTTTTAAAGCACTCTTCCACTCCCCTTTGACAGCCCAACTCTAGACAACACATGCAACAGGGAAACAAATTATCATTGTGCTTTTTAAGCTGTTTGCCTTGTATTGCTAAAGCTAAATATGTTTAAATAGTGGAAGTTACCAACTTGATACCTCCTATCTGTTCCCTAATGAAGGCCAGAGGGAATTAACCCTAATAATTTGCTTTTTTCCTGGAAACAAATGGATTTGTTATCAGTGAGGGGGGTTCTGGTCCTTAGCAGCAAGAATGAACTTCAGAAAATTGCCACTTGACATTCTACCCCCACAACCAGAAACTGAAATTGAAGCCCCAAGAGCAAAAGTTTAATAATGCAGCAGGTCTGTCAAGCAATTGAATTTAAGTAATGCTATAATGCAAAACACTAGTTACTAATTACTACAAGGAAGGAATTGCAAGAGGAATTTTCAACAGTTTGTTATTATATTGTGGCATTATTATGAGATTGGCTCAGTCTTGCAATATAAAATGCTAATTTCAAATTGATTTTAACAAATGAAGCGAGCAGAAAGCCTGTTTTGACTCCTGAAATTCAATACTTAGAGAAAGTACAAACTTTTAGCTCTCTAATAATAAATACAAGAAAAATGTTGAACAGTTTTTATGAAACAAGCAGGCTGTGATTCTAAGTTGAGCTCAGGTTGTGCTCCTAAATCCCAGCTGAATGTGCTTGCACAATGTGTGCAAAAACCAACCCTCAAATAAATGTGACACTGAGGAGAATGGTTAAAAGGTGAAGCTGAGAGTCATGATGAATCAAATTCAACTCATGAAATTAAAGGAACTGGTTTAGCTTGGATGTCTTCTATTACCAAGACCACTTTTGTTGGATCCATGCCAACCAGCTGCATTTGAAGAACTCTTTGGCTAACCTACTCAAAACCTTTTTCTGTGCTTCAGTTCTTGAAGTGTTTATTGTGCTAAAGTCTCAAACAATTGCAACATAAAAATAAATGACCATAACTTTGAGACATCATGTTAGTGGACTCTCATAGTGAGAGGGGAAGGTGGAAACAAGAAACAGCTTAAGAGGTAGAGTAGCAACAAAGCAACAACAAAAATAAATGAAGTTATTAAATGGAGTGGGAGAATGGAAATTTGAGAGCTGGGAGGTCATATTATATTGCATTCCTCAGAGCAAGGAGGAACAGCAGATAGCAGGTGGCAGAGGGAGCACTGCACTACTGATGTAAGGAAAGGAGGAAGGAAAAGGTAACATGAACCAGAAGAATAAAATATGAAAACAGACTTGACCATTAATTCGTGAGAGAAGTTTCTATTTTTGAAATCAGTTCTGACTTTATAGAGCAAGTAAATTTAACCCTCTTCGTATAAAGCCAAAACAGAGACAATTTAAAAGGAACAGATACTAAGAAAACCCAGATTTACAGTTTTCATTTCCCCACCTCTACAAAATGGTTTTCTTCCCGTTCTGGAGAGCACCACCTGTGCTAGACAGTTTTTCAAAATGATCCCAGGCAGCCCTGCCATAACATGGCAATTTTGTCTCTCATTTCCAGCTGTATGCTCTTATTATGTTCCTTGGTTTTGCCACAAAACAACTGCTGACAACACCAACTGGGAAAAGTGGGGCACGAGTGCTGCTAAGCCTTTTCTCTTGTCTTTTTGGCATGAGATAATTTGCTCAGTGCACTAATTTGCAACAAGGTAAGACACAGCTTTCAGTCAATAGGGTCAGTTCGGAAGCTTAGAGCAACATTTTTTCTTTTGTTCCTTAGAAAATTGTCGGATCTGTCTGGGGACTTCATTAGGGGAGTAACAGGATTCTTTCTGCCAGTTCTTCAGCAAGAAGGGAACCTCATTACCAATTTTTAATATGAAAAAGTAAGAGCTGAGTTTGAATAACAAAAAATTGAAGAGCCATGTGACAGCTCAGCCTTTCCACATGGTGCACTGCCTCGTGCAAGATATGGCTGAGTGGTTATTACAGAATCTGTGTTAATGAAAAATCCAATTTATTAGGGTGTTACAGGTATGGTATGGATATAAAATTATAGATTTTATTAATTTTACATATGTGCATATGTACACATATATAGTCTTGCTGACCTTAAACTGACTGATATGGCAACTATGGAGCTAAGTATATATGATACATGCTACAAAAGTCTCTTCCACCTTCAGAAGATTAACAGTAGAATAAAATAAAATATACCAGATACAGATTTGACATCATCCTGTGTGTGTGACTTCCTGTTCTGGAAAAATCTCTTTTAGCTAGGAAAGGCCTTCCTACTTCTGTATCTGAAAAGCAGTATGCACATTCTGGTAATTAGGGTAATGCAAAAATCAATGTACTAATTATTGGGTTTTCCCCCATTGCTACATCCACTAATAGTGAGATTCAGACTAAACTGTGTTCTAATTCAGTAAATTGGTTTGGCTGCATCCATGTGTATATTAGCTGTATGTTTTCAAAAGGTTGTAATCCTGTAGAAGCCACTTGAGCAGATGAAAAGCAAGAGGTATAGGACTGCAGATGCTTCTGGCAATGCCCAGTTACTGTCTAGATGGGAGGAAAGAGACAGAAGGCACTGAGCTTGAGAATGTGGCCATGCCAGTAAATATTTGCTGCTTGTGCAAGGTCTGAAGTAATTTTTTTGAGTAATTTTTTTGTTTGGGTTTGCTCCTGTGAGTGGCAGAATGAATTCCCAAGATCAAGATTTGCAGGAAAAGGCACTTCCTTGTGTTTACTGATATTCGATACCAACCATGTCTTTACAAGACTATAGAGTATTGTTTTCACTTCTTCAAAAGACATGGCTAAAAGCACTCCACTAAAATGAAAATTAAAACAAAGCAAAAACAAACAAACAAAAGACAAAAACACCACAACAAACAAAGAAAAACAAAAAAGACCAAAAATAAACACACAAAAAAACCCACAAAAAACAAAAAATAACCCCACAAAAAAACCAGGAGGCAAATCCACCACCTTATACAAACATTTAATAATGGCTCCACAGTAATTAAGTCAGGCTCTGGTATAAAATAATTTTCAAATGTTATCACTGCCTTGGTACGAGTGCATTGTTAGGAGTAAACCACCAGCCACAGGATATTTAAGACAGACAGGACCTGCAAAAATTTCTTTTTTCCACTGTTGTGCCAAAAAAGGGGGCTGCCATCAAAGCTTGAGGCTGCTCATGTTCTTGTCCAAGTGTTTGTGAAAACATCCAAGAATGGGTTTTCTTCAAGATCCCCTGGTGTGTCTTTGACATCACAAAACTTTATATTAAATACTGCATGCACAATTCTCAGTAAATGGAACCATTAGGTCAATTAACCACGTCTTTCCATAGTGTGTTTTTTACACAGGTTTTAATGTTAGTGATTTTCATTGCTCATTAATATACAAAGGAGAAAAGATAAAATAAATCTCATTACCTGATATCCTGTGCAGCAGATGCAGGTATCCAATTTGCTATCCATGCTTTAGACTGAATTTGAGCTTTGTTTTCCATTAAGGTTTGGGCCTTAATTCCCAGCAACAAATAAATCTCTTTTCTCTATCCTGCCCAGAATTCTGTCCTCCAATCTTTCCATTCCCTCAGAGCTACTGCACACCCTCCTCCACTCTTTAAAAATAACAATATTTAGCCCTGAATTTCTGTAATCAAATCACAAACTGTAGTCCTTATATTCTCTGTGGGTGTATATATTAATATATATCACTTAAAGATATCTTTTTTGTTTAAAAAAAAGCCTCTCCCAGCACATTAATGTATTAAAGTCTCACCATTGTGTACAGCAATGTGCTGTACACATAGGGAAGTCTCAGCTTCACCAAATGAGAATATTTTTAATTGTCCTCCTGTACGTGAATCTGATAAAATTAATAAGAAATGAGCTTCTGATGTACTTCAGAAATGCCAGATCCTTAAGGGAATGTTTTGATGGTGTTAGTTTTTTTAATAAAAATTGCATTGAACCCCACTTACTGCTTTCTTTTTTCATACATTACGCTTCATTATTTGCTGATTGACAGTTTGAGTTTTTTCTATTCTCCTCCTGCTTAATTACATACAGTCTCTTGTTATTCTGCTATAATTTCATGACCATGCTAATGAAAGTATTGGGACTATGGATTGATTTACATGGAGTCTTATCTTTTTTTTTGTAATTTAGGGGCTGTTAACAAAGAAAAAAAATCAAGAATTTGCAATTTAAGACTAATTTGTATCTAATTAATTAAAAGAGAAGTCTTGGTACTTCCATTGTAACAAAACTCAGAAGCTTTGAGCTGTTTGGTTTTGAGATCTGCAGATGCAGATCAGGCAGTATCCTATGAAATATGTCCAATTCCCACCTCAGATGGAGATGCACAGCTGGGGGCTACTTAACTGTATTTTTAAAATGTGAGGAAAGAGAAATGCAATTTTCTAAATATGGAGAAGAAGAGGAAAAGTTTCAAAAAGTGAATAGAGGCATCTGCCTATGGCTGCTTTACACAGTGTGTATGAACCTCCCACTGTCTAAGTGGCATATGGAAAGTCTAGCTGTAGTCCCTAAAATAAAACCCTGAATTTCTCCCTTAGAAGCCATAGCTGTAGTAATCATTCTAGCAGGAAACTTGTAGAACATTTTGCAAAGAAGTGGTAACTCAGTGAACTTTGTTAGTCTGTTGGAGGTTTTTTGGTTAGTTGTGGGTTTTTTCCAGTTCTAGAAGGAATTGTATCCTCTCCTGGTTGTCTTACTGCCTCCAAATCATGTATTACCTTGTGCAGATGTAACCCCAGTTATGGAACTGCAAGATCAAAATCCAGCCTTCAACCTGAATTTTTACTAGTGGCTATATCAGGCATTATATTGAGCTTGATTTTTTTTTAAAAAATAGTACATTTTACATATATATTCCAGTCCTACTACTTCAAATTAATTGGTGTAAATAGCAAATGAGCTAAGTCTGTGGAACATAGGACCAAAGATAGAGGTGAGAAGAAAAATTAATAATTACTGATCCATTAATGACTAGTAAGCATCACTCTGCCTTGTGATGTTTATGAGTTATGCTGGAGGCTGGGTGAGGATTTTGGGGCAGAGTGACAAAGGGGCCTTTGGGGGCTTGTCTCTGGCCTGGCTTGGAGACCAGATGTTTGTTTTACACAAGGTTTGGTTGGTTTTGGGTATTTGGTTTTGTTTGGTGGCATTTTTAAAGTTAGATGTGTTGTTCTTCAAGATCCTTTCCTGAGCAGTAAAACTTGCATTGTAATCTTGCACTGAATCTGTGTGTTTGTACGAACTGTTTAAAGGACCACAGCCAGCATCTGATTTTATTTATGTTGTTGTAAGTCCAGAACAATTTATTAGTTACTTCTTTGAAAGTCATGAAAAGAGAGCTTGGCCCTGGCAGCCTTTGTCTAAAGAAAGCAGAGTTCAAGTGTCCAGGATCAATGATTTTTGTTGCTTTGGGTTTTTTTCCCACACAGTTTCAGATCCAGGGCAGTGTGCCAGTAGTAAAACTGCACTAGTACCAGGGATTGTGTTTGGTTCCTGAAGTTTCCTTTTCAATAATTGTCATATACCTGAAATCATAAACATGGCTTTGCATTTTTAGATGGCTTTAGAGGCCAGAGAGTTGGGATTGCTCTGCCTGGACAAGAGGGAGATCTGAGTGTGGCCCTTTGATATATAACAGCAGCTTGGAAAGAGAATTTTCCAAGTACAGACAGGACAAGGGGCAATGGTTTTAGCTGAATGAGGCAAGATTTATACTGGGCATTAGGAAGACATTTTTTACAATGATGGTGGTGGAACAAGTTCTCCAGGGAAGCTGTGGATCCTCATCATTGGGAGTGTTCTGTGATTCCATGAACACTGTAATTTTAGTCATGAGATACAGGCTAGTTTGGTCCTAAATCTCCTCACAGATTAGCTGCACAGTGGAATGTCTGCCTGCACTGAATTGCTTGTTATTCCTAATTTCCCCCATTGTAAGAGAACTGAGCAAGGAAAGTGCATTGAGTGTGCCTTTGTATGCAGGTACCTGCACACAGAGAATGGAAATATTTATTATATCTGCATATATATATGCATTACAAAGAGAAGATCAAAATGCCAAGAGTAAAGGAGCATGCCATTGCCTCATAGGTAACTTTAGATGTAATTCTATGGGTTTGAGCATTAATTGCTCCATATACAAAAAGCATATAAGGTAATATTAAATATTCACTTGAAACATTGTACTCTGCTTCAGCAGAGTAACTGAGATGCAATATATACATGTATGCAGTGACTTTGCATTAACCAATACTGAATAATGTGCTTTAAAGTCTGCATGCTTGAATAGCAAGTTGCTTTGCATTTATATAGGACTCTCAATACAAAAAATCTGAAATACTTTTGAAATAGGCCTAAACACTGGTATCTTTACATCCCAGTTGGAAAATTGCAGAAAAGAGATTGAACTGTGCTAACAAAATTCTGATGATTATTTGATATAGAATGCATAATCTGACTGATGGGACATTAGAAAAATTTCTGATATTCTAGAGGGATGAATGTTTCTAGCCCCTCTGTATATTTTTTTCTATTTTTAAGAATTAAGCAAATTTTTAATACAGAAAAGCACTATAATTTCTCTGAGAGTTTCCTCAATGAGCCAATTTATCCATTTGGTCACTGATGGCTTGCAACATAAACTTTTATAATAAAAATTTTTGGGGGAGCAGATACTCTGTTTATTATTTGGCCATTTCTGGTGGGTATTTGCAGCTGTTGAGACTCATGTTAAATCATAAGGTTTTGTTTCCCCCCTGAACTGCCTCTTTAAATGAAAACTCTGCCTGCTCAGGAGGTGTTGGAGAAGTTCTCACTGGGGATGTGCTGTGACCTTGGTGTTGTGTGCCATTTGTGCATCATTAAAAGGTTGTAATGAAGCTCTGCCACACACAGATTGTAAAAGGTCAAGCAGAAAGTTGGGAGCCAATGAGGTTGGGAAGAAAAATTGTGCTAGCAGCAGAGGTTGAGGGATTCATTATATTGATGCTATGGGGTTTTCAGCAGAGTAATAACTGAGTTAGCAATAGAATGTAAATCTTCTCAACCACTTAGTCTGAGCCCGCTTCTTCTTGATTTGTGGGGTTATATTTTTACTAGAGTACAGGAAAAGTCATTATGCTTTCAAGAAAGCCACTGGAACTAGTTAATGCATTGTAGGTAAAAAGACAGAAGATAAACAGAACTGGATGTGGCTCATCTGTAAAAACAGGGTATTGGTGACAGAAAGAGGATTGTACCAAACAAAAATATTCATAATTAGAGTTGCTGAACTGGGTAATTGTAGGTTTGCAGGGTTTGGTTGGCATGTTATGTCATATACATGGAGAATGCTGTGATAATAATTTTAAAGGTTGATAATAACTTTAAAGGTTGATAATAACTTTAGAGGTTGCCTTTTTCGTTCACAGCATGGGAAGGGGCAGTGGCCTTCCAGAATCATATTTACATGTCCCATAGACTTCATAATTCCATGTTTCTCAGAAAAAAAGCCCCAGACAGCTCCAAGTGTTGCTTATCAGAGCAACCCTTAACAGACTCTGTAACTTCCTTGTATTATAATTGTCTTGAAATTAATAATATGGAAGAAAAAATCTAAATTGCAATTGCCATGCCTTTAAAAACATTGAGAGTAACTAAACTATATGGAATAATTTTGCTATCCAGTTTTCTGGATTTGCTGAATTAAGTACTGGCATAATTTTTCATAGTCTGGACAGAGACAAAAAGTCATATGAAGGGCTGTGGGTTGCTGTACTTTTATAGACTTGCATACATAACTTTCCTCTATTGCTCTATAAAATTAGATGTTTTTGATACCTACAGACAAAATAAAAACTTTTAATTGTTTGCCATGTTATTGAATTGATTTTCTAGGAAGTTGTTTTCTTAACGTGAGAGGCACCCACCTGGCATGACCAATCTAATACACTTTGTGTTAATTACTTAAACAAGTAATTACCTAAACAAGTAAATATTCTCAGTTGGGGGAATTTAAAAAAAAAAAAAAATCAAATATCTCTAGTTCCAGTCTAATATCTACGGAAGTCATCAAGAGTCTTTGTGTGGCTTTCAGTGGCCAGAGCCTGCAATATTCCCAGCTTGTCCTCCAAAATCTTTGCATTCATCCAAATATTTATCAATTCATATATATGATATTTAAGTAATTATTTCCCAAAAGAAAAAAAAAAACCCAAACCAGTGTGTAAAAGCTGCTATCATCTTTACTCTTATCCACATGGTGGCTCATAATTTTCTATACTTGGATGGCACAGGAAGGATCAAACCCATTGCTCCTGAATGGTTCTAACAAATATAAATATCAAGGTTTACCACTTTTTCTTCCTGGCAGGTGATCTTGTAACTAATCTAATGTGCCAATTACAGCCAGCTTTGAAAAAAGATACTCAAAGTATCTGGAAGAAAAAAAAAAGTGACTAAACCAGGTTATTTGGCATTCAGTCAGCTTCCATCAGATCACTGTAAATTATCTGTCACATTATTCCATTGCTCAACATGCTTTGTTTCAATATCCTCAGCTAAACAGTTGCATATTTTGTACCTTTCTTCTGTCACACTTTCACACTTGCTATGCAGTTCTGTTTTGTTCTAGAAAATACCATCTCTCCACAAACTGTGATTAAAAAGCTCAAAGGGGTTTTCAAAGCAAGCTTTAATCAATATTGGAGGTTTATTCTTTTGTGCATTGATTATTATGCTAAGGTGTTTAATTAATCAACAGATGTTATTTTAATAGGGAAAACATTACTGAAAAACCATAATGGAAAATTGCAGAATTTTTTTTAGACCTTACAGCTTGAAGATTTCTTTCAACACTTGCCCACCAATCTTATGAACTTGAGACAGTCCTGTTAATCCAAAACTGTCCCTTTTGAAGGCTTCTATCTGTTTGGTCTCAAGCTCCATCATAAATAATGTCTACAACTGAGAATTCAACCCCCAGGTTTACTCAGTATTTCTCTCAAAAATGGAAGACACTCCTATCTCGCTATGGCCCCTTTTCCTTAATTATATTACAAAGTCAAATCCCTGAAGTCTGTTGCAGTGCTATTGAGCCATCTCTGTGCATTTGGATGCTGTTTCAAAGACACCCACTTGGTAGGTGTTTCAAGTGCAGTCTCAAGAGTCAGGATCCCTGAGGCTGTCTAATTCATCCCTTTGTACCAAATAGGATCAGCCATACTGCTGTCATTCCTGATGGCTGTCAGCATCCCTTCTAGAGAGGAGATGCCTGTATATAACTATCCTTATCTTTAGATTATTTTCCCCTATTTATTAGCCAAAATCTTTCTTGCTTCACTTATTCCAGATAGTGCCTTTCATGAAGGAGGAATTAAACGAAGGAGTCCTTTACATACTATCAAATCTCTTTTATCTCATCTTCTTTAATATTAAAGCTTAAACATTTCACATTGTTTCTTGTCACTGCTGCTATTCCTTGAACAATTCTCTCTCCTTTAATTCCTGTCTGGGAAGTTGGTGTCCAAAAGCAGAGGCAGCTCTCTAGGTGAAGCCTTCCCAGTGCTTATTAGAGCACAAAGGATCATTCTGCTTGTCCTAGAGGTACTGCTTCTGTTTGTGCATCTTGTTTTCTGAAAAGGCTTCTGCAGAACATGTGAGTGTTGGATGAAGACCAGGCTGCAGATCCATTCAGGGCAGGGTGGCACTGATGTCACTGTGTCACCTCGTGCCCACTGCTCCCCTGTCATTGCAAATCTGTTCTAAAGCTGCAGAGTCTCAAACTCTGTTCCACAGCTAAAATGCATTGATTTTTTTTTTTTTTCAGTCTTAATTATCTGCAAATGCTTTTTTTTTAAAACTTTCAATACCTCATTTTATTATCCAGTTGGGCTGCCAAGGGTTAAGAGTCTGGACTATGCCAACAAAACCAGCATATCCAGGTAGAGGCTTGATTAGTTCTACCCTGCTTGCTCTGGCTTCACTGTTTAGGATCTGTAAAGCATGAAAGGAGTACAAGCTGTAGAGAAGTAAAAAATGGAGTTACGAATTGCCTGTCACTCTGTGCATTCACAAAGTCCTGTTGAGTAAGTAGGACCTTGTTTAATTTTCTTTCTAAATCAGAATTATACTTGATTAAGGCTGGTTGTCTGAAAAACTTATTTGTGTTGAAGGATGTATATGGCACTGTGATAACATTTTCTATTTATATTCACTTCTCAAAATGTACATTGCATCAGTAGTAAGGATTTCAGTTCTGTGTATCAATTCTCTTTTGCTAGTGTGTTGTAAATGTTTTGCTAATTACAATCAGTTAAAACACATAAGACATTGTCATTATTCCCATTCATTCTTTCAGTGAGTTATCTCTGCTATTGACAGTGAAATTATTTCACTGCTAGAGAGTGCAAACATGTATGAAAAACAAGATAAGTTATCAAAAATAGCACCTTTAGAGTAAAAATGAATAATGAATACCTGTGCCTTGAATTGTGTCGAATACATGTAATCTGTTTTCTTACAATCACTGGAAAACAAAAACTACTTTGTGATTCCTTTTCTTCCTCATATTTAAAATGTGATTTGTACCCAAATAAAACTACTTGGCATGTATATTTTGAGAAACCTGAAGTATAAACTTGTTTATAAGACAGAAACATTTGTTAGAGTTCAGTAATCAGAAGATGCTGGGTTTGAAACGTCAGATGATTTATTTTCCGAGGGATTTTTATTAGATTGAGATTTGCAATACCTTTGGTTTGGAAAATGTGGTTTCTTTTGTTCTCCATGAAAACAGATTCAAACAGAATTTTTCAGGATGCAAAAACATTGTTCTCAAAGTTCCTTTGTACTTCTACATTTAGGTCAATATTTTGGGAGAGACAGTATGAAGGTGTTACTGACCTAAGTGGCCAAAACATGGATTGTTTTCTCAGGTGATTTTTGGCATAGCAGTGCTATGGCTAGGATTAAACTTAGCATAGTGTCCCAAAAGTAATACTATTCAGATTAATTTTATAGTTGAGTTTTTATCTATTCTGAGTTCTCCATTTTGAATCACATGTAATATTTTGTAATCCTGTTTTTTGCTTTTCAAAAATGCATCTTATTATTTTCAGCAACAACTTCTGTTAGGGATTGTGAGTCTTGGAAAATGACTGAGCTTCAGTTGAGGCCAATTTTTGCAACAGTATGTTAATGAAGCTTGCAAAAACTCTCCATTTTCATGTTGAACCATATAATAGAGTTAGCACTTCAGTGCCCAAATTATGTAAGTGACAGAGAAAGGGAGAAATCAAGAGCCCTACTCCCAAAGCAGTGGAATTAAACAGGCTGCAGATCATATCGAGACCCCGTGCTTGTGCTGCTCCTATTATTAGACAGAAAATTCCTTCCTGTAGGGCATTGTTAATGAGCCAATAACTTCTGGAGTTCCTCATTATCTTTCCCATCACACTGGTGCTCCTCAGGTTACCCACCCTCCGTGTTTCTGCTGAGAGAGCCAAACGGGAGTGGTGTCACACCTAATGTCATTTGACAGCTTTACCTGCACTGCCTCTAGCTCTGGCCTTCAGGAGATCACTGAGCTTTAAGAACATCCCCTTCTGGGCAGTGCTGGCTGTGCCTGTGTGAGCCTCCTGGAGCTTTGTGGCAGTGTTGAAGGATAAAGCTCTTAGCCAAGTGCCTCACCTAACCCCTGGTTAGTGGGGGGCTACTGCAAAAGGATGTTTTTATTTATGGCAGCTTGTCATCACTCCTATTGAGATTTAACGGTGTATTGCTGTGAGATGGGGTCATCAGGCCACTTATTAACTTGCCCAGCAGGAAAATAAAAATGCCTTTTGGGTCCCATTGGCAGTATTTCTTGAGTACCTGCTATTTAATCACCTTTCTGATATGTCTGGGATGTCAGTTATCTGCACTGCATATTTTATTGAAGTGTATAGGATGAGGTGTGATAATGATTTCTATATTCACAGTAATGAAGTGGTAGCTTCCCCACGGTATCTGAAATTACTGTGGCTCCACAGCATCAGGGATACTTATGACATCAAAACCCAAGTTGGTGTATTTTATGCCTTTGCTGCAGGCACTGAATTTCCTCATGGTTACTCAACCAATTAAACCTGGTTTATTACTTTTAATTACCTGTCTAGTTTACTTTGTTTTCTAATTTATCAAACCAGGCTAGAATATTTTATACATGGTTACTACTTTGCTAGCAGACAAGGCACCTACATGCCACAGTTAACACTGTCTCTGAGAACAGCATTTTGAGAGGTGGGAAGGACACTTTTAAAATATCATTTCAAGGATCCTAGACCCAAATTGTGACTTTTCTTAGAGTTTCAAGTGCAGCCCAGTCTGTAAATAGCAATATTTGCAAACCCCACGCTGACATCTGAAAAATTGCATTCTTTTCCTTGAAGCTATTATAGGGGAATCATTTGGCACTTATTTTCTTGCTGAAAATTTACAGCAAAAGCAGTTAAGTAAGAGGGTGCTTTTCTCAGAGTTGTGTACTTACTTGTGACAGCCTTGCTGGTTGGAGAAGGCACGTGAACACCAAGAAAAGACAGACCAAGTGGAATTTGCAGGGCTTCATGGATGTGTGCTAAGTTATTTCTCACAGCTTCTCCACCTCCCTCTTTTCATCTTCAGCTCATGGCCAGTGTATATCCAAAAGTTGTCTAGAACTCCTCTTCTGGAGCTCTGAACAAAATGTCCATTTTGTATTTCCTTTATGTTAATGAAAGCATGTTAATTTCCTAGGCAAACCTCAGGATGAATTCTTCATTTTTAGTCTGGGCTACTTGACAGTTGTCAAGACAGCTGATTCCTTCTTTTTCTTCCTCTTTCTCTTCCTTCAGACTCCTTTTCAGGAAGCCATTCTTTGAAGCCATCCTGCTTTCTGTGAGGGTTTTTGCAGCTATATGTCCTGTTTGCTTTCTCTTTTCCCACCATGAGTCATCTTTGATTGGTTTTATTTGCAACATGCTTAAAAAAACTATTCTACGCTGCTGAATCAAAACCTTTTCCATCATCCTGTCATCTGTCCAAACTAACACCCCAGCAATGCCAGAGATCTTAAGTGACTGTTTAGTTTTAAGCTAAATTCTTCATATCTAAAAGAGAATTCCCTCACCCATTTCTAATCCTTCCTGGTGAAGAATAATAGCACTGTATTTTGCCTCTAATTAAAACGACTTCTAAGACTTGTAAATAATAATCCTACAAGTGTGAAGTTAACACTTAACTCTATGGGAAGATTTCTAGAATATTTTTTTTTTTGTTTGTCTCTCTTGCTCTCCTTTGTTTTATTCCCTTGTTGATTACAACCAAGATTTCAAATTCTTTGGGGAAAATCTGCCTGCACAGCACCAGCTATTGAACTAATCAGTCTGTGAGTTCTAAACAATCTAGAGAAAGTAAGTCAGAGTATACTAATGACATGAAACTATGAAAAAAGTTTAATCATGGGATAGGATTTCAGTGACAAACTGAAGCTGCAAGTCAAGTGAAATACATTCCTTTATTTTTCAGTTGTCCACAGATTTTATGTCTGTGTGTGTGTGCTTGCTGTCAGACAGAGACCCCACACAATTCCTCTTTATTGCATGGGAAAACCTTCAGCTGAATCCTGCAGGGTGGTGTGAACCTTGCTCCCAGCCCTGGGAATGCTCCTCAGTGTGGGTTGAACTTGAACTAGCAGGGATTGCACCCTTGGAGAGTTTGGTTTTGGCAAGTTCTCTCCTAGTTTTCAGTAAGATCGCTGAGAAATTGCGGCCTCAGTGGCTACAGAGAAAATATTTCACAAAATCACTTGCAGAGTGTTCAAGGCAAAGAGCCAGGGAGTCTGGAGAGATAAGTTCCCATCCTGACAGATGATGCATTTTTAGAGTGGGTTTTCATTGTTTGAGTGCAGCCTCCATGCACAGCACTGCAGCAATCACACACAACCCTGGTTATGGCCAAGCTTCAATATTTCACAGAATCTGCTGAGAAAATGGGAGAGGGGGGAAGAAACTCGCAGTGCTCGGGGCACTCAGGTACAAATTGTGCTCTCTTCTGTGACTGGCAGAGCTCAAGAAGATAAAACTTTTTCAGAACTCTAAGAAACACAGGATGATGTGCCTGTTCACAGCTGCCTTTTCAGGGCTGTGCAGCAAAATGTCACGAAGAATGTACCAACGTGTTGGTGCAATGACCTGTAACATAAGAAGTCCTAGAACTTGCAACCAGCAGCCTTCAGAAAACTCTAAGCTGTCAGTTGCAACTTTTAGGCAGCAGATTTCCCAGTAAATAGACTATTAATCAATTTGGACAGTGAATGATCAGAGCAAAGATTGGCATCTCAATCAAAATACACATTTTATTTACTTGCATTCATAGGTGATGTGAGCTGACTTGAGCTGAGGTAGAGCCTCTTAATTTGAAATGTTTTGAGTGCAGAGTTTATAGGAGCCAAAGAAACTTCTGTTTGATGGCTCTTCATGGATTTGCTTATATTGAAGTGAATGGGGAAGAAAAACCCAACCTGTTTATTTGTTTAGCAGTATTCAGACCCACAGACTGCTTAAGGCTGTGGGTGTATTGGTCTTTCCAAAACAAAACACTTTTTTTTTTTTAAGATCCGAACATAAAGACCTTAATAAAGACATTTTGCTTACACTTCTAGTGCTTTACCTGCAAAATAAACCTTCAGGATTATTAGTCTGGTGTCATTAGGAACAAAAACATTCCCTTTAAAAAGCAAATTGAAAGGCACTTTGCAGGAACAAACAGGATTCTGCTGTGTTTGCTGGGTAATAGGCACTATTTCTTTTATTGTGCTTTATGAGCAGCAAGGCACGAAACTTGAAAGATTTTGAGAGTACTGTTGAGTGAAGGGGGTAGGTGAGGAACAGGGTAGAGGTTTGGGAGGATTTGTCTGCTGTGCTGTAGGGATGCTGATGGAAGCACCTTGTCTGTGGTTTACCAAGCTCTGGGGGCTGTCTCCTTCCAGCTTGTTCCCTCTCTGTTCCCTCAATGTTCAGAGCTCTGCAACAGGTTCAGCTTTGGGCACAGGAGAGTAGAGTCTGACAAATGATAAACATCCAAACTGTGCCCTTCAGATGAAATCCCAATCCTGCTGGATTAATGGGATCTGTGTTTTAAATTAAGGTTTATGCTGTAATAAGTAAATGTCTTAATTTCTGAAAAGGGTAAAATTGCAATAAACCTTATTTGCTAGCCAAAACATGGATTTGGGCAGCTGGAGGTATCAAATTTCCTTTCCAATAAATAACTAGCCCAGTATCCAGGTGTGTGGTAAGTGCAGAAGGATCTTATCCTGCAGGTGTCTGCTAATTTCATGCACTAATTGAGCCTTGTACAGATCCTCCACTGGATGCAATGACAGAGTGGGAAGTGGAGAAAGAGAAGCAATCCACCTCCTACCCCTTATTGCTCAACCCATGTATTTCATATGGTAGCATGTGAGTTCTCAAAACTTTTGGAAATGCATCTGCCTGCTGAGCACTGAAGTCAACTGGGACATTAATATTTTGACATAATTACTAATCCCTTCTGCTTCCTCCAGGAAGGATTTGTTTCATGGCTGTGCCAAAGCAACTTTTTTCAAATTTGTGACACACGCTAAGCACGTATGTTTTCTCTTTTTTTAATGATTCATATATTCTTCTGTCTCCCAGCTTGCTGCTGTCCTAATGTCTCTTAAAAACTGGACAGTTCTAAATGGTAGGAATGAAATAATCAGGTGCTTTAGAACTCATCATTTGAATGATGATATAATTAATGAATAAAACAGATGATAAAATACAGCTTTAAGTGGGTCTGACTACATATTGTTCTTTCTCTCTATAAAATGCATGTCAAGGTTTTCCATTCCTGACTTGCTGTCTCCAATGAATTTTTGCTACTTTGGTCCTGTGGTCATGATTTTAACAGGTGCCTATGGTAAATAACCTTGCACACCACTCCTGTGTGGAGCTTTTATGATTTGTATTGCTCCAATTCAAGCAATTTAGCTTTATTTCCAATGGCTCCAAAAGAAGGTTCACCTCTGCTTTTTCTCTTCACCATCTTGAAACTTCAAATTGTTGGGAGCAGCCTTGCATTTGTGAGTGATTTCTTTCATGGATATTCTCATCATAAGAGCACTTGGTATTACTATAGAAATATTATCTCCATTGAGGCTCATCTCCTTGAAATATTTTCTCATTTTCTAAATACTGAAGACAAGGTGAACTGCAATGCCTAAAAGAAAACACTGCAGCAATTCAAGGTTATTGTTCTAGTTATCATTAGGGAGTTTCTCATGAGTTGGTATTTGGATTTCTTTAATGAAAATCAATGAATGATTCAAAACTTATTAGCTGTAGTGTAACCTGGTTGAAAACTGTGGTGATGCTGGTATGAGTAGACTAAATGTAATTCAGGTGTAAACTGCAAATTTATTTGCTTTAGTTCAGCAATGCCAATCTATTCCTGTCACTTTGTGCTCACATGCAGGAAGAACACAGGGCAAACCACTGCTCTTTACCCCTCTTCACTTCTAAAAGAGATTGCTCAGGGGTCACTTTTTTCTCTTCTTGCAGCAAGACTTCCAACAGCTACAACTCTTCTCACTCAGGAGGGCAGTGGCAGCCTTGCAGTGAGGAAAGGGGAAATAAATGTACATTTTTACCTTAATGGCACTTTACCCCCATATGTAAATTTTTAGCTGTTACCCAGTTACTGCAATATTATGATATAGAAGTGCCAGTGTGTCAGGCACATGGCCCTGTAAATTGTTTCTGTGTGCTTTTCTGCTCTCCTCTTTGTTGTTGAGATTGAGGGATTTTTGTACCCAGATAACCTCACATTTCACAGGAGTGCCTTTTGAATTAAGTGAGATGAGGATCAGTGGTCTCCTACTTGGGGGCCAATTTTGCTGGTTCATCTGCTAAATTGTGCTTTTCTAACTTCAGGAAATCACTTTAATTCCAGTTAAACTATTTCATGTTATTAGTGACCTCAAAATGTGCTACCCTGGTTGTACAGGATAAGGTTAAGACTTTTCTCTCTGAGCTAGCTCATTGAATTAGGGGGCAGATTCTGAGCCACTGTAAAGTGGCATAATAAAAATTGATCTTAGGGGAGCTACTCTACTTTGCATCGAGTGAGGACATAGCCCTTCCTAAATCTTAATTCTGATTTTTTTCATTAGCTGTGTTATTATAAGATAGCTATTACATGCATCTAGATGCTAGTGCAATGGAAAGCCTGCAGTGTACTACAAATCAGAAGCAAGCAGAGGCTTTAATTTAGTCAGAGACAAGCTTTGAAGGCAGTCAAAGAGCCACTGATGGTGTTCAAATGCTCTTTGTCCTGCAAAAATAAAGAGCCCATTTGTTCTGCCTTTATACATTAGCATCTTTTACCTTGCTGGAGGAAAAGCAGGAAGAGCTGTAATTCTAGCTCTTGGGGTGGTTTTTGATTTTTTTTTTTTTTTTTAAGAAAGAGAATATTGAAATCATAGGCCTTACTAAAGCTTTATATGAAAAATACACTGTTTAATAAATACCTCAGAGTGGATAGTTTATGCCTCAGCATTGGGTGGTAGCTATATCTCCTTTCTTATTTTCCTTTAATTTTGCCCACCAAAAGACAACCACGACAATGTAGTGCCAGGACAGAGGTTGCCAGCAAAAGATTGGGTTTGGAGATCTGCTGGGGACAAGCCCTCAGACACAGGACCCTCCACACTGGGCTGGGACTGCTGGACTGTCAAAAAACTGTGACAACAGCTCTTGTTACCTATGGAAGACAGTAATTATGATCAAAATACTTGATCCTTTGACAAAGGCAGCAGACTAAGTTGCTTCTCAAACAATAAAATAACATTTCGAGTTTTTAACTACCATTAGTCCTTGTTTTGTTCTTTTTGGATCAATTAATTAATGTGTGATTGCAAGGATCTCTCTCTGTGTTAAAATTAACACATTATTTCCCATTCTACATCTTACTTCTGCACCTGATAGAACTTAGTATCAGGTAAGCACCTTCCCCACCGCCCTCAGCAAGTGCTCCAGTAATTTGGGAAGTGATCAGGAGTTTTTAATTCCCTTCTCTTTTGCTTTGTGTACAGGAAAGAGTTTGTGTGGCACTCTTGCTCTCCACAGCACTGGTAGCAGTTTCTCACCCTATTCTTTTTTGCAAATTACTTTTATTCTCAGCAGGATTCACAGATGGTGAAGTCTCACTGCTTTTCCTAGTGAATAGATGCAGTTTAATCTGTGCAGCATCCAGTAGAAGACAATGCCTTCATCATCAGCTCTACCTTTAGCCCATGGAATGACTTTTATATCCCTGTAGTGTTCAGTGCTTTTGAAGAGTCCTCTTAGAGCTGATTAAACCTGGTGCAAAGTTCACCCGGAGAAAGTTGTATTTTCACTTGAAAACATATATATTCTTGCATATATAGATGCTCCTATAGATATTCTGTATTTTTTGTACAAATGAGCATATTGTTGCAATAAAAGATACTTTCAGATTAGACTTAATCAACAGATGCCATATTTACCAACACTGAGACTAAAAATTAGAGCACAAAAAATTGTCAATTAAGAGAAATTTAAAAATATAAGAGTTGGTGTGGTCAAAGTTAAGACAAGAAAATGTTGCTCTATCAATGTGTAGTGTTAAAGGCTGTTGGTGTTATTCAATACTACAAGTTCTTCTTAGAATCTTATTTTTTCCCAGCCTCTCATAATGCAGTAAAACAGGATATTGTCATCATGTACTCAGTACAGAAGGAACTGAGTATATGGTACTGCTTTGATTACTTGAATTGTCAAATTACCCAAAATTTATTCAGTTCTAAGGTTCTTTGGCATAAAAATTTCTTGCTGACTTCCACAGCAATTCCCTGTATTAAACAGAGTGCCCTTACCCTGTAACTGCAGCAAAGCTTCTTTCTCGTGTGTGAAACCATTTTGAAAAAAAGTATAAATTATTCTCAAAGGCTGCTCAGCACATTTATTTAAGGTGTGATTTAGCAATTCATATAGAAGTAAAGCACTCTGATTTTTGTAGACCAAAGGTTTAGTAATGGATTTATTTTATTTTCAAGAAGAAAACACTATTCCAATCTCCTATGTATTTCCTGAGAATTCCAGCTTCAAGGAGAACTGATTTCTGGAATTTATAATCTCTCATGTTTGCAAAATGTGCAAAACCAAATATAATAAACGGTGGCAATATTTGAGCTATGCATAGTGTGTACCTTAAAATAGATTAAAAACTGGAATATAATAAATAGGTTGCAATAACTCATTGCATACCTTTAGTGCCACCTATATGCAAGGAATGGTGCAAAGAAGTTGCAGCCCATTCCTGGAAAGTGTGTTGATTGAATGTCAGTAACCTTCACCCCCAAAGTAATAGCAAATGCATTTATTAAATGGGAAGGTGCCAACTTAGTAATAAGTTATTGTCTTCTAGTGTAATGGCATTAAATTATTTTCCATGGTGAAGAGCACTTCCAATTAGCCAGCTTTACACCAAGACAAGCCATTGACTTTCTATCATGTTGCTTTGAACCTGAGTTCCTTGTATTAGGATTTTGAAACTTCCTTCAACTTTTAAAAAGAAAACTTTAAAACCAAGCCTAAAAAAGAATGAAGCAGTTACTGCATAAGTGCTTGCTGACTTATCAAATTTCAATTGTAAATCATGGGGTGTTTGAGCTGGCTTTTATTTCACTTGTTGCATCTGATTTTCCATTTCATTTTGTGCTCATCCCTTGCAAGATTTAAATCTGCACTTTGCTCTTGGAGCTTCTTTTTTTAATTTCCAAGATGACCTAATAACTGGGGATGCCGAGTGAAATCTTGCTTGGTGCTGCTATTAACTTGCTACACACAAACCATTAGACTTTTACAGGGACTGGGCTTCAGCAGAAGGTACCTGGTTGTGTGGAGGGATTTTATTTTATATTCAAGCAGCAAGAACAACTTGATAACCCTGCCTATGCCACCTGCATGTAAAGCCAGAAAACTGCAAGCCCTGACATGAATTTTTTCACTGTCTTACTAAAAGCAACAAAATACTTATACCATTTCTCCAGAGACAGCAGGAGATGGAAGCATAAAGTCTTGCCAAAGACAAGTAATTCAGACTATTGATGTAACAATTAAACTGGTGTTTTCATATTTCAAGGGCTTTAACACTCTTTATTACTATTAATGGGTTTGAATTCAACCATCACACGCAGTAGAAAATCCTGTATTTTAATAGTAATATAGTGTGAAACTTGGTTCTTATTCAGGGCCAGAAGAGTTGTGTAGGATCTTTCATGCAAATTGTGTGACAAAGTAATTTTTAGAACAGATGCAGAGACAAGGATGAGGGTGGGTCAGGGGTGTGTCAGAGGAGCAGCAGTGTTAGAAATGGTTCTGAGATCCTTTGTCTCTGGTCCCTCTGAGGTGGTTGGACAGGAAATACAGATATCCTCTGTAGGAATATTACACTGTTAAGGCTGCAAAATAGGGAGAGGATTTATTTATGTACCAAGTTTGAATATAAATGACAACTGTTGAAGGGTTACTGATGTAACCCTTTCTTCCCCTTTAGAGAAAAAAATTAAATACAATGCAGATATTATAAAAACTGCCCCCTTCCTCAATCCTACAGGCTTACCTGGAATTTCAGCTTTGCACTGGAGCAGTCCAAACCATGTTAGGATTTCTTGTGGTATAACTACTTCCTCTGTGCACTCATAGATTTAGAAATAAAAACCTACCCAAACAACCCTCGGGATAGAAAAATGCCAATGACCTGGCTGGGGTCAGAATTTCAGCTCTGGAATTAAGACACCAAAGTGACTTCTGTGTCTACAGGCTCAGAGTGGAATGTTCCTCAACTCTTCCTCAAGATCATGCATTCAGCTCTGCTCAGATTATCATCTTCAGTGTCTAATAATTAAATTTATTTTGAAAATAATGAGACAAAGAAGCATTTTACAGTGTTGATTGCCAACCTGCAAAGAAAATCTTTATTTAAAATTGAAAATATTATAATTAATTTTCAAGCTTTTCAAGGAAGACTTTAAGCACATCAGTGACCATTAAGTGTTGTTTAAGTTTTCCTGTACTTTGAGGGAGTTTTTTATGTCAGATCTGAAATAGATATCGAGTAGGTCATAGAAAAAGAATACCATCTCTTTCAAAAAAACCAATAGTTTTCAAGGCCCAGGATGGCCTCTGTGCTGAGATTAATAAAGCTTGACAATACATTCTGAATGCAAGCAATGGCTTCTATTACAAGGGGAAAAATGAAAAAATGCTATTACTGACACAGTCAATAGATTGCACCTCAGTGTATACTGTACTTTCTACATTTTTAATATAAATGTGTTCAGTTTCAGAGGTGGGAGCATTATCAGCATTCATTTTACTTGAGGCAATAATGTGAGAAGTTGTGTCTTGTGTAATAAATAAATAACCTGTCCTTAAAACCATTTACTCAGATTGCTTTTCCCAAATGCTTATTTAGAGGTGCTCTAGAAGGTGTCATTATTCCAAGACAGAAATGCTATAAAGATTTTATAAAATGCATTTTTTCTATTTCATGGACAACATAATTGATCATGGGGCACTTTTGGCTGATTTTGGAAGCAGTATAATGGCAGTATGATGGTGGGATGGTGAGTTGTAAAACGTGGATTGTCTCCCCCTTTTCTCACAGGTTCTTGGTAATTATGAAGAGTTTCCAATAGAGGCAAGAAAATTTTCCATCACTTAGAGAATTGCCTTCCTTGAAATTTGAGACCTTTTTCTTTCATCATGCTTTTTTTGGACTGGAAAGAATAAATGAAATTGTCTTCTCTCTATAAATATACATGTTCAGATCCTCATAATCTCTGTAGCACCCACTCATACTAAGAAACTATTTTCTCCCTGTGAATGGATCATATTAAATGGCACTTAAGTATAAAAATCAGACAGTGAATTAATTCATGTTTTGTGCTGTCACTCCTCTGTGTATGTCTTGGCACATACATTCATGTGAACAAATCCTTTCCAATCTCTTTAGAGGGAGGTTAAGAAATGAAGTATATAGTACATAGGTAGCTCAGATGAACATGAAAATGAGGAATAATCATCAAAATTTGCATTACTTGTAGTAATATTAATATTAAAGGAGGTGTTTTGTACTCATGTCTGATCATAACTGATTTTTTTTTTTTTTGCATAATCTGAACAATGGCTCTGATATATATATGCATATTTTACATCAGCAAAAATGTGCTGATTTCATTGGAGTAGCCCTTGATTTACACAGTTGTAAAGAAAGGAGAATCAAGCTGTAAACTTAGAAGGGAAAGAAAGCATAACTGTCCTGGATGTCCAGAGACTCTAAGTACAAAATAGAGGAAGATTTATCTGGAGTGGCTCAGGGGTTGTAGGCAGTGTAATAGGCTATAACAGAGCCCAGGAAATTTAGGGAAGAGCAGGGTTTACTGTTCTGTGGCTCAGCCATCTGTGGCTCAAGGTGAAAGTTCCTTTGGTTAACAGAGAGACACATTTGTGACTGTAGTTAAAAGGAACAGGTGAAGATGTACCATTTATGCTTTCCTAGTTCTGTGCTCTTTTAGAGCTAGTAGCTCAGAAAAATCTCCTTCTGAGACTTTACACTTGGAGTTAAATCTGAAAGTTTATTCTTTATTTAGCAAAGAAAATCTCTTTTCAGTAGTACAGGTGCTCTGCATAAAGTCTTCTACAATACTTTCTTTAGGTCATACAAGGAAAGCCAATTTAGAAATATTACAGAAGGCAAAGCTTTCCATTTTCTGTCTTAGTACTCAGCACTGATCTGATTACTTTTGACTGTGATTCCAGGTTATCTACCTAATTTGTCTTCAGTGTTATTACCAACATGTGTTTTCCCATGAGGAACATATTAATTTGGTTCTTGCCCTGGGGAAATCTAAACAAAAAAAAAAACCCAACAAAAAAATTAACTACAAGAGTATTTTGTCATAAAAAAGGAATGCCATATACACAACAAATGACAGCCTTGTGTTTAGAAGAGTGGTGAAATCAAAGGAATTTCAGTCTGCACTTTCCAATATAAATTGCTCATTTCAAAACATAATGTTCTGCATAATTAGATCACATAGTTTGAGCATCTGGCCTATCAGCCTGTGAAGTGATGTGGTAAAATCTGTGGGTAGCAGGAGCAAGGAACAAAAGTGATGCTCACCTAGAGAGCATGGGATGGCCAGAACCACTCTGCATCTCCCTTTGGTGCTGGGCAGAGGTGCTGCTCTCCTGCTGCCCTGCCCCTGGGCTCTGAACTGCAGCAGGGCTGGGCTCTCCCTCCATGGCAGGGTGGCAGTGAGAACAGCCAGCCCTGAGCTGCAATTATCCATTGCCCACTCATTCCAGCAGAAGCTCAGTCATCTAAGTAATGACAGTGTTCCTTCAGCTGGAGGAAATGTGGTGGGGAGATGGGGCTCTGTGAATCACACTGGGGATGTGCATGGGAAGATTAGTTTAATTTCTAATTCACCAAGTGTGTCACACCATCAAACCTGAGACCCCTTCCAGCTACTCCCAGTAGGGGAGAACAATGTAAGAAAATTCCTTAGCAAATCCTTGTGTGCTGCCCTCCCCCCGTCTCTTTTGTTCTTCCCATTTCCTCTGGATTTAATGAGTAAGCAGCCAGAAGCTTAATTGTGATGGATTGGGTGCAGCACAAAGTTAAATATTGTAAAAGAACATTGAGACATTGATTGTTAGCACATTTTTCAAACAATTTGTAAAGGTACAGAAAGTGTTGGAAGATGATGATTTACATGGATAAAAATTTACTCTCCAGTTTCTTCAGCAGACTTATCATGACAACCATGTCATGGTTGTTTTAAAATACGACTGGATCAATCCAACTTTGGATTGATTTTATGTTGAAAGAAGAATTTGGAAATGTGAATTTTTTGAAGACAGATATGCCATTAATTATACTTATTGTTTTCATTTAATGCCTTTAGTTTGTAGGTGCAATTTTGTCACCAAGGACTGAACTTCAGTAAAATTCAGGTGTGACTTTCAAGTATTATTACAAATCCCTAAATCTCTTGGAAGCAAAGTGTAAATGAAGAGTCTGAGTAGCTTCTGCTATACCAGAGAACCAGATAATCAAAGATACTGAGCTTTTTGAAGTATAGATCTATTTCTTCATATTTTAGAGAGAAAAAGCTCTTTTGAACATGTGATTTTTAGCAAAAAGTAGGGTGATGGTTTAATACTCTACTGGATTTTGCCAGCATGCAGGCTCAGAGAAAATTGTTGCTTATCTAATTCTACATACCCTGAAAGCAAGTTTGAAAAATAGGAGTCATTGAATAATATCTTTACTGGTGCCATAAATCAGAGACTTATTTGCATACAAATGAAAATTCAAACCAAAGTGCAGTAAGAAGTAACACTGCCCTAACAGTTAGGGATCAACATTAAAATATGAACCCAAGTTTCCACCCTGAAGTAAAGCAGAAAGCAGACAGGGTCTTCTATTGGGAAATATCTTCTATATACTTGTTGTTGGGGATTTGATTTGTTTGTTGTTTTAACTCTGAACACATTCACAGAAAGATGAAATTATTCACTGGTCTTTGACATAATGCTTGTAAACAATTCATTAAAATCTTATCATTGATAGTATCAAAAAATACATGAAATATTCAGTAGATAAATCACAACAAGTTGTGGTTGTAACCTGTAGCAATGCTAATCAGAAATGTGTACTCAGGTGTGGGAAGCAGCACTCTGCAGAAGATGGAAGTGAACTCTGTGCTTTCTATTAGCCAGTTTTTGTCATTCAAAAAAGACAGTGATGAGTTCTGAAACAAAATAAAATCAAAGTTCATCAAAGAACGATATTGGCCTTCTTAGGAGAAAACAGTGAAATGGAGCAAGGTGGAAAAAAAAAGCCAAACTGACACATTAAAACACTAACAAATTCTGAGACAAATTTGTAGGGTCAATACAGGAGCATAAATACACAAGTGGCCATTTTAGAACCAGAACATTAAACGAAATTTAAACTACAGTGGTCAAGGCAACACCACCTAATTAAAGGTCTAAAGACAGAGTTCCACCTACAGGGAATAGATGAAACAGCTTCCAGATGAAACAGATTGGGAGGCTGCAAATGAGAGATGTAATTTTTATTAGAAGAAACACAGCGATTTTCCCTATGGTAAGGTCAGGAGATGAAAAAGGACTATGTGCAAAGTTTTTAGAAATAGAATGTATTATTTAGAACAGTCCCTCCCTTGAATTTTTCAGTCTCTTGATGAGATTGGAACTTTAATTACACATTTGCTTCTTTCAGGGAAGACTTCTCTCTGGGCTCTGTTTTGTTTTTTTTTTAACCTTAGCTCATTTTGGTAGTCTTTAAGCACCCCTGTAGTCAAGTTGACTTTTTGCCTACTGAATCTTCATAAAGATGGTTGAATCTGGATGAAAGCTGATTATAAATGTATTTTAAAACCTATATAAATAAAGGCTATTTTGACATAAATCAAAGAACAGTGGATTTTAAAATTATTTGAATATTTGCATATTGAGTAGATTTGTTGGCCAGCTATATTTAAATTACATCTCCATTACAAAACCTGATCTCATATATGTAGGTCATTGTAGCAAATCCAATGAAATTGGTTTTTTATGGTCCTGTTTTTGGTCTCAGGTGAATCAGTTCATTGGTGGCACCATGCTCTGTCCCCATTGCAGACTGGGTAAAATAATGTCAGTGATGTAAAGGCTGCAGGGTTAGTAAAGAGGGAATAATCAAAGATCTGAGCAGTAGATTTTCTTTGGTTGGCCACCTCTGGTGCCCTCCTTCAATAAAAGTTGTGTAAGTTCTGGGCTCTTTATATTCAGCAATCCAGTTTTAATTTGATGAAGAAAAAACAGCATTAATGATATCAGAACCTGTCACAGAATCACAGAACAGTTTGGATTGGAAATGTCTCTAAAAACCATATTGCCCCACCCCCTGGAGAAATGGGAGTGAATAAAGATACAAAAATTAAATACCCTCAGTTTACCCTCAGCTGGGCTGTGAGGTGTGAACAATGTGTCAAAATTTGAGGGTGAATAGGTCTTATTTCCATCACTGTCATGTAGTCTTTGAGTTTTGCCAACTGTATGAAATGCCACCAAATGACTCTCCTAAATCCAGGCTGCTCTGAGGGGTGTTTAAGGAAGCTGCTGTTGATATCTTAGTGGATCTGATGTGCAATTTAGGGGTGAGAGTAATTTTGCAGTCGGTCAAACATTTACCATAGGGTACAGGCATTGTGTAAATTAGTATTCTGTGCCTTCATAAAAAGACTTGCTAGAATACAAATGGGCTGATTGTGACAGTCTCATTCTTCCCAGTTCATCTTTTTCTGCATCACAGTAGGAAAATGTACTTCTCCAGGTTAAGAGTTCTTTTTTGAAGAATCCTAGGGAGAAATTAATAGAGGACATGAACCCTGTTCTTTGAGGTGCATTCATTTGGCCAGACTAGAAAACTCATAAGAATTTGATTGTAGGATGCATAAAATGTAATATGGAATTCGTTGCATCCCTGATCTCTGGGATGGAACACAAAATCTATTTACAGGAGTAGTTAATTGAATGTGCAGTCTAAAGCCTTTACAGATTTCTTATATTACTAATAATAAAGTATATATATTTTTTTTTACAAAAATTAGTTTACATTCAGTATGAGGTAAAACCAGTCATTTGTTCATTAAAGAGAAATGATATTTAACACTGAAACAGCTGCACATCCCCTCAAAAAAGAACTGAAATATTTCACATGTTGTGTACCTTATCCAAGGTGCCTAAGTGTTACCTGCAGGGGGGGATGCCAGGCAATGGAATCAGCAAGTAACTAAAGGTGGCATTTTATAGGTGACTTTATACAGAATTAGGTGTCTATTACAATTTCAGCTGTGAAATATTTGAGTCAAATGTAGTGTGGAAGACAGAATTTCAGTGAACACCAAATGCCTCATTTCTTATGAAACCCCACAAACAAAAAGCTTTAAAGAGTATAACATGAGCCTTGTTCTATTGTGATTATAGATAAACCCAAAGAAAGCTGATTGTTTTGTCAATCTCTAAAAAACCAAAAAAAAAATAGCATTTTATCTGCATTCCCATATACATCAGATTATCACAAACACTTCCTTTTCCACATATACTATATCTATACAAGGAATTTCTATGAACTACAAGTGTTTTCTTTGTGTCCATGCCAAATTGTGTGGCTGTGCTTAACAAACTGAGGTCATTCATACCACAGTTATTACAAGCTATTAAAACTCAGAGTCAAATACTTAGAGCATTCATTTTACAATTGGCAGAAATGCTGTGGGCTGATAAGCACTGGTGATTGTCAGCACTTAAAAAAGTAAAGAACAGGTGTACCAATAATGTGGAGTTAATTTAGCTAGGTGTACTTTTTAATGCCAAAGTATTGGAGGGAAAACAGTTGTCAGAGAATTCTTGACCATTTGTTGTAGCTTCACAAAACAGACCAGCTTATAAGCAAGTGGAAACAATAAAATCATCATCCTTTTTTCCCTTTTCACCAAATCCTGAGTGGTCTCTTCAGTGGGCTAATCATGCCTGACTGAGATTTTTGAAATGGCAGGACAGATTGCACAGCTGAAGTTAATGAAGAACTCTGAGAATTGACAAATTTATTTCCTCTGACAAAAAGCAAGTGTTTATGGTGCTTGCCTTGGTTTTGAGCCTTTAGAGGTACAGCAGAGATGTAGGAATAACTTCATTTAAAAATTATGATTTTTCCAGGGAATAACACAATCATCCTGTCAACCAGAAATATATTTTCTTTCAAGTGCAGTAAATAAATAAGCAATGGTATTATTAAGTTGACAAAAAAGAAATAGGAATAAAGGAGCATAAACTTCTGAGGAAGTGAGAGAAAGCAGTAGGTTAAGACCTGGGCTATGGTCTAGAAGAGGTTTGTAATTGCATTGTTGTCTGGGTGTTGACTGGCTGATTGAACAGCCTTGGAGGTGTTCACAAGCTGTCAGGCCAGGGAATTGGAGTTAATGGACAGCTAATATCATGATTGAATGGCAAAAGTGGAGGCTGATCTCTTTGAGGATGGAAAATCAATAGTCTATTAGATTTGTCAGGCTGACAGAGAGAGAAAAGAGAGAAAGTCTGCTGTATTTGCTTGCATTATGGGGGCTGCTCTAATTAAGCACCCACCTTGAGACAGAGGGGGACCTGTGGAATTGAAGTAGTAATGAGAATCAGGCTTGAAATAAATGTAGTAACTTCAGTGTAAGGCATGCTGACAGACAATTAAATCTCTTTATCAATGCTGTCTCTTTCCAGAAATAAAATCTCATACAGCAGCTGTAAAATAAGGCAGAGCCTGGCATGATCATAAATCTTGCATCAGCCCATGGTTGTGCACCTTATTGCTCATGTTCGTTTGGTGTTGGTTTCACAAAAATTGTAGATGCACTGGCAAGTGATGGGCTTTCAAAATGACAGTTTCTGCCCCTGTGAGTGTGTATCTTGTTTAGAATGACTGCTTCAGACCCTTCTACCAGCTGATATCCACTGTGGCACTGCTGGCTGGTGATAGCTGGGGACACGCCAGCCAGCTCAGTGGCACAGGGCGGCTCTCAGTCCCATTCCCTTTTTCCTTCTTGCCATCAAGAGGGAGCTAATCTGATTATTTCAATCAACTTGTATATATCTCCTCCAAACCTGAGAGCAAATGTAATGCTTCTGACACAGGGGATGTTAGAATGTGCCTACGTTCACCAGAGTTCAGTGCTGCATGAAATTGCTGATTTCGATTAAACCTGAAATTTTCCAAGGCTTCAGATGGCTCACACACGTGCAAATGCATAGTGCCATTATTTCTGTTATCTCTTTTCTAATCAGAGGTTGTGTAGATGAAAAGCTTTAGCCTCAATATTTCTTGTGGGAGAACATTTTATTTTGCAGTAAGCAATGGCAGCCTTTCTTCTCCCCGTTTTTGCTGTTCTTCTCCCAGCATTTCAACTGGCCACCACTGGAGGGTCACTCCAGTGAGGTTTCTGAGTGCTCAGAGACTGATGGGCACTGCTTTCCATCACTTTTTGGCAGCCAGGCTTTAGGGAAATAAACTCCTTTACCTTGCCCCTCCTCCTTGCTCTACAGCCACTGTTCACTGTAGCAAATTAAAGTCAAACTCTTGCATGCTCTGCTTTGTAGAGTCAGAACTCAGTGGGTATTATATGTAGTTAATTGTAATTGGAAATTAAAAAGATAAAGGATTCTTAATACTCTTGGCCTGCCATTTTGGTTAAGTGTTATAAGTTGCTGAGAGCTCCACATGCCCAATCCAGGGTTCTCCAGGCACATATCCAGACTGGGGATTTACCTCAAAATTTTGCAGTCACTTGTGAGAGAATTTGCCAACACTTTACAAAACTTCTTCAACCAAGGTTTTACACTGAGTAAAGCACTTTGTCAGAACTCTTCTAAGTGGTAACATCCACTAAATTGCCAAATAGATTCACCATGCTGATTACTGCACTCTGTTGTGTTTCTGTGAGCAGAGACTTCAAACAGAACTGGGAAATCTTCCTGTAAAAAAGGTCATTACTGTCTTTGTTTCAGTTATTTTATTTGTCACCCTTTCAAAATGAAAAGCAAACTCTTCTACCCTGTTCTGTTTCTGGTATGTCTACAGTGTAATATTTATTAGAATATTAATTTAGATAATTCTGCATATCTAAAGAGGCACAGGGAGCTTTTTGTAAGGGATATACCCATATATATTAGCCAAATGTTTCTTTCACTGATGTATGTTCTTTGTAGCTGAATGCTCATTTGATTGCCTTCCCTTCATTATGGATTCAACTTTATTTGAATTTATTAAATTAATTTCTACTATTTACTGTACCTTATTTTGCTTTATCTCAAAATTCACTTTGCTTTTATAATTATTTTTTAATTTACTTCTACTACTGCTTTGGTTATATTAGGTTTAATATTAAAAAATTAAGATATAGCTCCCTTCAGTCTGGACTCAACAGTTTCAAAGAGGAGTTAGCTGAAATATATTCACATTTTCTTCAGCAGAAAATGCCTTGTTTGATCTCCTTTTCATCAGGATTTTATTATAGATTGTGGTGATTGTGCTTTAAGATGTATTTCATAGGTGCATAGCATATAAGAAGAAAAACATCTGATTAAGAAATGTATATTGAGGATGTTTCTTGCACTGTTCCATTTGTTTATATCTGTTAGTAGGTTAAATAAATGACAGGTGACAGAGCGGTTTAAAATGAATACCTTGTACAACCTGCCTTCACACCTGCTGTGAATAAAAATGGAATAGAATAAAAACAGGTGTCAGTACAATGACCTTGATTTAATACTTGGAGAATGTTTGTAGAACATTAAAAGTTCACAAGTTGTCATGATGAGGAACCAATTGACTCATAAGAGGATAAAGAGCAAGTGGCTGAGTCTGAAAGAGTTTGACATTTTCTGGTGTGTTGTGAGTGTCTCAGAGGAGGATCTGCTGGGAATCCAGTGCTCTGAGATGCTTTTTGGCACTGGTCAGCATTTCATTAAGCCAAGGTTTAAAGGAGCACAGATTTAAGTTCAGGGCTTACTGCAGAGAGCTGTAATATATTTTGGATACTGCTGACTCATCTCCTCTCTGAACAGAAGCTGATCAATGCTCTGTTACCACGTCATTTGAAATATAAAACAAGAATTTGGTGCAGTGTGGGATTAGATTTTATTGTTAAAAATCAAGGTTCATCATCAGTCTGAGTCTGATGCCTTCTCTAAAGAGAGAAATTTTGAGCCTGCAGTGGAATCAACATATCTTGATAAGAGACTCTGTGATCTCTGTGCAAAAAATTAACAACCTTTAATCATAATTTTGCACAGTACAATGACAAAGATGACTCCCCATAGAAAGCATAGGGCTACCACACGTTACATATTCTTCAGCCTGAAATGGGCAGAAATTGAAAATAAATAAAGGACTTCACCAAAGTCCAACAGTTCCCTGAAGTTATCACATTGAAGCTGCTGGGGTGTATTTATATGAAATAAACACACACTGTAAGACCCAGGCAGATGAGCTCTCCCTGCAGGCAGCAGGACTTGGGATATCTTTGTAATGGCTAGAATTAGAATAGGAGCCAGAGATCCTCATGGACAGCAGCACTGAGAGCCTGGCAGCAGCTCCCCCTTATTTATACTGCAGCCTTGGTCTTTTTGCTTATCTCAGTTTGGCACTTTAGAACTTTGGAGGAGAGAGAAGCTCCCTGATGCATTGGTATTGATGTTGGCAAAAGGAGTTCTTGTCAACGCTGGCAGAACACTTCCATTTCAAATGGAATGCTGATTTTTTGGCAGTCTGGCTGAGGTCTGATCCATTGCAATACATATATGATTGCAGACTAGTGCAAATGTGGCCTTGTAAATCATTCTTTTGACATACTGGTGTTTCAGTGGTATTTCTTAACATTACAATTTTCAGTTTTTGCAGTTCAGGATAAAATACTGCTGGGGCAGAGGAACTGTGTTAGGGCTTAAGAGGAATTCAGGAAACCAGATCTTCCGTTGCACTGATAAAGTAGCCAATAATATTTATTTAGGATACACCTTTAAAATCAGGAAGAATTAGGATTCTACTACAGAACTTCTAACTTTCACTTTTGAAAGTTTTAAAACTATTTTGGCTTTTATTAAGCAGAAATCCCTTGGCAATCTTCAGTAAGGCAGTTTTGATTTTGTCTTCGCTTGCAACTAACTCCATAAAAGTGATAAATGTGAACAAATTTAAGGAGGCACATGGTTTTAAAATTCTGTAACATTTGTTTAAATTATGTTTAAACACAGTGCAGCTCTATGGGATCATTCTATAATTTTTAAAAAGAGAACAAATATAAACAAAAAGGTTTTCCATTTCAAATGCTGATCTCTTCAGAATTGCTTTCCACTTCAGTCCTTGTTTTTCCTTCAGTCACTAAGGCTGAGCAGCACCACTGGAAGGAATCACACAGTCCAAAGCAGAGGCTGCTGAAGCAGTCCAGAGCAAAAGTCTTTTTTCTTATTTCACTGCTTTTCAGACAATGTCCTCAGCTTTTAGTTTCTATTTCTGCTCTTCCTGATGCCTAGGAATGTGTTTTGTTTTGTGCTTGTATTTCTTTCTTCCCCAAACTCCTAGATCATTAGTATCTATTGACATTTTAAAAGTCCCACTTTTAGATTTAGACCTCAGGAGTACTGATGAGTGCAAGTCAGTTGTGGTTGTAAATAATGCCAAGAGTTTCCATTGCCAGCACTTGGAAGAATTGAAGTAATAAAAAAAGATCAGACTGTGAATGACAACTTAAAACCTTACTCACTAGACTGAAAAGGTTATAAAGTTGCAATTTAATGTGTATATACTCCAAAATTTTAAAGCAGAATATGGATAATTCCAGTAGCTCTATAAATACTTGACTGAGCTCTTCAGGCCTATTTTTCTGATGCTACATTCATTGCAACTATAAATTTAAACTAGATTGTGTCAAAGGAACAATTACAGTTTGTCACAAAAGGGAAAATTTAAATCCATGTCCTTTTCTTTATAAATTATTAGACATATAAAATATGTTATTTTTTCCCTTAAATTTTAAACTCATTTAATGTTGAGTTCACTGCCATCTGGATACATGGTTTTATGCACTTCTCAAGAGAGACTTACTCAGCTAAATTTTTGGTTCAGCTCAAACAAAAAAATCTTTATAAAATAAGTTCCCACTGTCTGCAGAAAGAGACATCCTGATCATGCTGACCAATCTGTGTTTAGGATCATCAATCACATTCCATTAGGCATATTAAGAAACAAATTGTTCTTTTCTAGATGTACTTTATGGAATATTAGACATGTTGCAGTATAATGGAGCTAAATCTTCAGTAGATATACTCTGTGAAAAATGGATCCAATTTGTATTTAAGGAATAAAGAAGTTTAACATTCCCTTTACATAGGATAGTCAGCATTGCAATTTATTAGCATTGCAATCATAGGGGCTGGCATTTTTCCAGCTGCATTCAGTTGGGATGATCTGACCTTGGATTTGGGTTCAGTCTGTCCATTCTGCCCAGTCTTGTGAGTGTGTTTGTGCTGTCTATGTCTTTTAAACATATAATATAGATTTGTGTAACTTGTGAAAATAATACCTGAAAGCATTTTGCCACGTATGCTAAAGAAATGGGAACAGTTTATTTCATTGCTTTCCCAAAGGCCAAGCTTCTTTTGATATTGCACATGCTCGTGTTATCTTTAGAGTGTAGCCTTAATAAATGCTTTATCTTTGGCAGTAATGTGCAGAGCATAAGTGGTATTGGCCTTGGAGGGATTTTTGACTTAATTTGCTGGATGCAAAGCCTCTGTTTCCAATAATTTATTATGTTTCAAAACCGTCTCAGGGAATACAAAATGTGCACCTGAGGCTAACTTCTATTTATTTCCAATCATTTTTGAACCTGTGCTATTTTCTGGCATGAAAAAGTGTATATCAGTCCACCTTTTTTTCCGTCCCTCCCTCTTACCCTGAATATTTAAAACACAAATAAAGTCAATATGATCATATATTGATTTGTACAACATCTTTTGGATGCTTCAAAGTGCATAGCAGAATTAGAAATTGTGTTAAACTCCAAAAATAATTTGATGGCAGATTACGCTAAGTATTTAATCACTCCAAAAAACCCCAATCCTAGCAAATACCTTGGCTGAATCTCTCATACCAAAATTGATTCTCTTGCACTGGATTTTAGACCTTGTAAAGTATATATTAAAGAGCTTAACTAGTAAATTAGAAGACAAGATAACTGCAGTGTAGATAAATGAACATTGCATAGAGAATTTTAACCAGATTTTTTGCCTAATTATTTCTTCTCTGCTGTGTAGTAAAAATGAGAAAAACTGACTCCATGGAAATATAGGATTTTGAATGATTGTTTTTATATAACTGGGAGCAGAGGGTGCATATCTGCATTAATTTGCATCTCATGTATAAGTTTCAAGGTATTTTTGGCAGGGTTCATCATTTATTAGGCATTTCTTCAGTGCTTGGTCTATAAGGAGCATTGTCTTGATTGGGAGACCAGCCCTCTCAGTTAGGACTTTAAAGAGAAAAGAAAGGAGCACAATTATTCTATAAATATGAGACATTCAAATAATTTCTCTCTTGCTCACATTCCTGTGCAGCAGAAGCCTCGTCACTCACTCACCAGAGTTACTGTCCAGCTTTGGTCATTTTTCTACCCAGCTGGACAAATGGGGTAAAAACCCAGGTGAAAAAGCAATGCTGTAAATCTCTTCTATCACCTGCTATGAAAGCAAAAGCTGCAGCCTGCGGGATGTATGGGCTCTGCTTCCCATGCCTAAGTCATCCTCCCAAAATCGATGGCACTTCTGAGGGGCATAGATTTCAGCCAGAGCCTGGCTCCTCACAGCCCCTCCAGAGAGATTTATGGGTGCCCAGAGTGAGCTCCCCTGGGAAACCTGGGCCACCAAGGCACAGCAGGATCCCTGGGTTAATGCCAGTTTCTCCAGTTTCTCTCTCCAGTTTGTGCAATCCAGACAGGGTGAGCGAGACAAAGGTGGGGATGTCCCAGAGGTGCCCAAAGGGGCTGTGAGTGAAGACCATGAGCAAGGAGAGAACCCACAGTACAGGAAAAACAGAGATGCTGAGCCACACTGGGAATAAACACCTCCAGAGCTCTGGAAATCACAGGAGAAATGTCAGGAGCTCAGGGGGGCAAAGCAGAGTTTGCCACAGTCCAAAAAGCTACACCAAGATTGGAGAGAGGAACAGGCTGGAAGGGTGGAGGAGGAGAGGGAAATTCTTTCCTAAAGCCACTTTCCATGTGTTCTCTGTCTAATCCCTTTGAATTTTCTCTGTCCTAAGGAGTCAATTATTCTGGTTCTTATTTTAATGATATTTTGCCTTTTTAATTTTAAGAGACTGCCTGTCTTCTCTGTGAACCCACTGTAAGGCAAAGATCTAGGCAGATTTACCTCAAAGCCTTAGCCAAGTTAAAGTCCTATTACAAGCCATTGAAGTGATTTAATTTTATTACCTGAGGACACTTTTTCTGAGGAAAGTTAGTACATGCTGCAGTGCTCTGCTGAGTCTGGGTATCCTTCTTCTTCAGCCCTGAGTCCTTGGTAGGCAAATACCATAGATACAGCTCTAATGTATACTGATATTTTAAACTGCAATGTAAGGATATAAGATTTTAAAATAGAGATTTGGATTCACCTGCTTAGGTGACCCCTGGCATGAATATTATATTTAGCTGTGAACTTTGCCTTTTGCTTTTTTTTTTTTTTTTTTTTTTTTTTTTTTGAGGAACATGAGCCTCATCTGGCACTAGCTGGGACAAAAAAGCTCAACATCACAGAAACAAAGTGCATTTTTTTTTCCTTCCAGCTACTATCAGAATGAACATTAAGACCAAAGGCTCTTATTGAAAATAATTCCTTAAATAATCACTTACCTTGAAGGCATTTGATCTGTATGATCTGAATGCAACTGCTGATAACTTCAGAGAAATAGAAAACTGTGTTAAAAATCACTTTCTCTTGGGGACTGAAGTCCTGTCTGTCACATGGTGGATTAGAGGCTTGGCAGCTCGCCAGCCCATCAGACAGCACGTAAATTCTTTGATGCCAATTGCATTAGCTTTCCTCTACTAATGTGTTGTAGAGCCTGGAAAATAAAAGAATGAAGGTCAACATGCCAGCATGTACCCCTGGTACAGCAAGGGCTGCTTTTAATGTGCAGGAGAATGAAAACACTTCAGAGTAGGAGCTGCAGGCTGTGTGACCTTCTCCTGTGCCCAAGGTCCTGAGATTTTTGTCCTCCAGTCCTGAGTGCAACGAGTGCCTGTCCCAGGATGCAATTTGCTCTGAAATTCCCAAATGGGCTCAGTTTGCCTTCAACCATTCTGGCCTGTTATTTATGTGCAGATGCTGTGGGCTGTGAACTTGGAGCTGAACTCTGCTCTCTCTCTCGGTTTTGTTCTCTGGGAGGGCTGGGGCAGGCAGGAATCAGCACAGCTCACGAGTGGAAAAGGCAGACTTTATGACTGATTTGGACATCAGACAAAAACTCTGCTCTACGTGCATCTTCCTGCCCAGGGCTCTTGCTCTGGAGATGTTGCAGAGATGGATGGCAGCCCCTTTTCCCCTGCCTGGCACTGAGTGTGGTGCAGCACAGGTGATGGATGGCCAGCCTGGTGCTGTGCTTGCAGGGGAATTAATTGCTCCATCCTCCCTCCTCCCTCAGAAACAGGGAGGAAGGACCCAGCCACTCCCAAAAGCATCTGAAGAATGGCACTTGCTGGGAGGTGAAGCTTGAGTGTTGGAGTAAAATCTGTGTTAAACCTGAGAAAATACTGATTTAAGTGTATCTAATCATCACAAAATAATCAGTTTTGATGTGGAAATCAAGCCACAAAAACACTTAGAGCCCTCCAACTTCATCTCTATCCTACTCAGGATATACCCAAGAGGTTTACACACCCTTCTTGCTCCTCACCCTGGACATCATCTTGTGTTTTTCTCAGTGTGTGCTCTGGGAGGCTCAGAGGGCTCCTGCCCACTGCTGACACGGTGCCACAGCCCTGCAGTTCACACTTTGCTACTGAGAAGGAGTAAACTGTGACTCCCTGGGTAGCAGCTGGCACAGGGCTTGGCATCAGTCAGCTTGTGAAACTGGGAGATTGACACTGAAACCTGCCTTGCTCCTAGTAAAGAATTAGAGGAGGATAAAACAGGAAAGAAAGGAAGCTCTTTCATATGGAATGACACAAAAATTTAAAAATGTGTTGGTCTTAAGCTGGTTTTGGTCCAAAGATGGAAGGGTTTTATTTTAACCTCTGATTTTTCCGTGTTGCACTGTAATAACCTCATCAGGAAGACAGGCTGGAAAGTGGGGAACAATTTGTAATATTTCTCCCTGACTGTTATGTGATCAATTTGCCCTTCAAGCTTGAAGTGAGTTTGGTTTTAAGTCATTAAAGGGGGATAGACCTCCCAAAGCCAGGGAGCTCTGCTCTTCTTCCTTTCTCTCACTCATTCTGATGATAATTGATGCTCATAAACCAGAGGCAATGGCAGCAGTGCAACAGCTACCCTTGACAAGCTTGTAACCTCATAGGAAAACTCTCCTTGCTTGTCAAAACCAGGGCTTGATTACACCATGTCATCTGACATGGAGTGAAGAAAAGCTGTTCTACTTTACTGGGCTAAAAGTGAGAGCAACAAGATTATGTATAAACAATGAAGGAAGATCATACTTTGATAAATGAATGAGAATGATGATGGATGATGTGGAGATTAAAGTGCAAGGAATGTTGGAGTAATTTTTAATTGCTTAATTTTGTCCCTTTTGAATGGGGAAACATCTTCCATGGCTTCAGTGGTGGCAAAATGAAGGCTATGTATAAAATAGGTATTTTGCATGAGGTTAAATTCTTGGGTGCATACAAATCTGGATCTCAGTTTTGTTCTAAGATGTACTAATGATATCAAGAGAAAGAAATATTTCCTATCTGTAGGTCTTTGGAGGTATTTAGATCAGTGCCAAGATGAGTCATGCACCTTTGGATGACTGATTTTGGTTTGCACATCCTGCCCAGGTCTTCTATAACCATCCAAATATTCTACTCATTTATAGGGACTGTGACTTTTCAAGGTTCATACTGAAAAAGTAATAATATAACCTTGGAATTGCTATAGGATAATTGCAGAATCTTCATCATATAAATCACAATTAAATTTATAGGATTCATAGAGAACACTCTGGCACATAACACCCTTCTCCCTGCTGGTTTCTCTTCACCTGAAGTTTTTGAAGTAGTCTAGTAATGGTTTTTTCATTTCTGCTTTTAAGCAACTACAGTTTGAAAATTTACAGCATTTAACCAGATTAGGTATTTAGTTTTAATATTATTTGAGCTACTGATTTGGGAGAGTACTTACAGATCGCTGTAAAATTGGGTTTTCTATGTAGAGTATAGACATAGAAATTAAAATTCCCTTTTTTTGATACTGTTGATGGAAAAAATATTTTTTTTTAGTTGCTTTAATAATTCTTATGTTTTGTATGTGACACAACCAACAACAGATCTTCCTCAGGCCAAATTAAGTGGGAAATTAGACTGACTTTTAATCAAAATGTTAATCCAGAGGAGAAAAGATGTGTTGCTCATATTGTCTTAAAATTCTATCTGTGAAAAAAAAAAATCACCCACATATTTTGGCACATGGATTTGCAAGATTAAATTATGGAGAGGTAGCTTTGCTTCAGCAATTTCTGCATCCATGTATGAATCCCTCTTATTTCACCTTTCAAACAAGTCCAGTAAATAAGATGAAAAATATAGTTTTGTGTCTTCTAGGTTTGTATCTGTAGCACAGGGGAGAGTGCAAGGAAAAGCCTTACTAGTCTGTTAAACTAGTTTTCTTAATTTTGACTCATATTACAATAGTAATCATCTTCTAAAAATTAAATATAATTTTGAAAATCTTTTTTATTCTTCAGTTCTCTCTTCTCTTCCTTATTTCATGCTTTCACACTCAGAATGTTGTCACATAATTAATATTTCTAGAGTGGCTTAAAGGAAGGGATGTAAACACTCATGAAGATGGCAGGAACAAACATAGGAAGATTAAGATTTTCTAATTTTTTTTGCCATTGATGGAGATTTTCTGATCCACATTAGGAGATTTCTCTCTCTCAGGTTCAAAACTTCTCACTACTCCTCATTACTAGGCTGCATCTCACAAACCCCTTTATTTTAACTAATTCTTGTTCAGCTCTTACTGAAGGGATAAAAACTTTCAGACATGAAGCAGAAGGAAGTAGCCAGAAGCATGAATCTCTCTATTATTTGGGAGGTAAACAGATTTATCCTTCTTAAAGCAAAGATTAGTAAATCCCTCACCATTTAACTACCCTCTGGCTAAGGTAATAAAATTACAGTTTATCCCAAACCAGAAATATGGCAATAAAAATGATCCTCATAGTGACACTGAAGTCATTAAGCATTTTTTTCTATAAGGAGAATGTAGCTAAGCTAAAAATCCTATAAATATACAATAGCACTTGGATTATTTGGAAAGATACAGTCTCAGTTCAAGTAAAATAGCATTCCCTTGTACACATAAACACTTAAAGGATGCATTGGTTTATGAGATATTTTATTGCTGGTGGTTCTCATCGAGTTGGAGACAGTAGAAATGAGGAATATGAGATGCTGTGGGAACAGAGATGCTCTGAAGTTACAACGGGGGAATTTAAAAGGTGGTTTAAGGGCACTGGAGGTCAAAGGCTGAGGGCAATTGGGGATGCTCCCACAAGGTGACCAAAATGAGTAAAATGAGGGAAGGGGAAACAGGAAGGTGGATAACAAGGTGGGCTGTGTAGGTGACAAAGGGACAAGAGAAAGAGAAGAGGAGCTGTTTAGATTGACTGCAGCAGAAGGCAGAAAATGCAGGGAAGCAGAGTTTCCCTAGTGGAGTAAATGATGTTTTGGAGGCTGGAAGGAGCCCCTGGAGAGCCCCTTTCTTTCACTGCCACTGAATATCTGCAAAGCTTCTGCCAGATTGTCCTGTTCTTCTACCAACCCCAAATTTCCTTGCTCCATGAAGTAGCTGTTTCATGGATATGGACAGTGCAAGAAGGATAGAGTGGGGGAAGAGAAACTGTGCAAATAATTTAGGAAAAGTATTGCACAAACAGCATCAATTCCAGGCATCTTAAATTGAGTGTCTGGCTTCACATTTAACTGATTTTGCTGCAAACTTTATCTGCAGGCCATCATTTCTTTTAAGAAAAGACTGTTCCTTAGAGCTTGAAAATGGGGATGTATTTTATAGTTTGGAACCTGGGTTTATAGATTTGCTCAAGAACACTAACCTCTCCACTGTAAGAATCTCAGAGTTTCCTTTTCTTCAAGGGCTCAATCTTACATGAGGCTGAACATTATTGACATTAAACTGATGGAGTTTGGGTTTATGTAATCAAAGCACACAACACACTGAAAAATTGAGCCCTAAGCACAGAATTCAGCAGCCTAATGCATTTGGAAACACTTTGCTTTGCATATAGAGGGAATGATCACACATCAGACACCTGGCAATTCTGATGATCCTGTTTTCAATAGAATAACATTGCATACTCTATTACCAGAAGAGTAATAAATGAGAACACTGAACAGAAGTGCCAAAAGGAATCCTTAACTTTGTCTTTATGAGCATCTGTCATTTGTTTAAGTATAAAGAAAAATTAGCTTATGTGGAATGAAAAATCAGCTCTAAAATGGAGATTATCAGTACCTTTTGCAAAATATTCACATTTTTATTGAGCATTTTACTGTATGCATGAGAGTTCCCAGCACCCTTTTTATGGCTCTGCACAGCCTCCATTGTGCATTCTTGGTGTAGGTGTAGACCTGAGAGGATCTGGCTTACACATAAGGACAAAAAGAGGTGTAATGAATCATGAAACAAGCCTGTTTTATTCAATAAGACATTGTCTGAGCTTTCTTTCCACATGAAGAACTGGCCATTCAAACAGAAATGACCTGCAGAATTTTGCATAGAAAAGAAGCTAAATTCATTGGGGCATATGCAGTAATAATTCCGTTCTTTCACGATGCTATGAAATTAAATTAAACAATACTAGCATTTGGAAACTTCCCTAGTACACAGAACAATGAAGTATTTTCCCCTGAAAATGTCATTGATTCCTTTCTCTGGTAATTTTGAGCAGTTCAGTAACTGCAAGACCTTTGTTTTCAAGATAAATGCAGGCAGAGGTGTCTGGCACAATGGAAAATAGAGGATTTAAAGGATTTCTCAGGAAAGCAAGGGCCAGCCTTGCCTATTTACCACACATAAAGCATTGCACATAGGCAACAGGTAAGAGATGCCACCAGCATTCCATGTGATATCTGGCATGAGTTGCTAAATGGAATTTCTATTGCTCAGGTATTCATTTCCTCCTTCAACCAGGGAGGAGATGAAAGAAAGCTTATTGCACTTAATAACATTTGTAGGCATCAGAGTTACCATGCTACCTATAAATTCTTGGCCTTTGTGCTGTGTAAAGCTCTGAGTCACAAGATGCCACTGGAGATGTCATTATTTTAGAGGCTGATTCATAGATTCACAGAGCAATGACATTTTTTTCTTTTTTTTTTCCTAAAATTAGTATGTGTGGAATAGATCTTAGTGGGAGGAAGGGAAAGTTTTCATTGTGGGATTTGAAAATCTTGTACATGTAAAGGTAGTCTTTGGGTTTTTTGTCCTTTTTTGATCAATAATACGAAACTATGAAGCACTTTTTAAAAGCTTTTCTTCCTTCATATCTTTGCAGCATCCTAGCTTTAGAGGATTGCACAGATTTTTCCATTTAGCCATTCCACACGACAGGTCTGGTAGTTCAATGAGCACCTTTTTCTTTCTTCTCTCTGTACTCAGTGATGCCTCTGGTTGATTAATTTTAGAATAAAGCATTCCTAGAAGAGCTCTTCCAGAGAGGGTTTTCTGTGGGATTCTGTTCTTTACATCCAGGCCAAGATGGTCCCTGCATGGTCAGGCAGGCTGTGCAGCTCAGTGGATGGAAACTTTGATTTTTACAGTCTTTTAACTTTTGGATGTGACTTCTTCATGCAGGAAACACTTGGTGCAAGTCAAAGTGCAACAAGCTATCAAGACAAATTAAAACTGGAAACAAAAACGGAGAATGAAAGAATTTTTCTTCCACCCCAGAGTAGAACACTGGCACATCAAGGCCTGACCTTAAAGCTTTCACCATTAGGATTCTTTATTAGAGCAAGATGTGTAAGTGAGGAAAGGAGGAAAAAAGGCAGAGCTGCAACTCACAATAGTCCTTTGACTCTCTGCTACTGCTGGAGAAGTCAATGCTGGACATGCTGCTGCCACTCTCCTCCCTTTAATGCACTTTACTGGTCTGATCTTTTGTATTTTTTCTTTTTTTTTTTTTTTTTAATGTGTAGTTAGTCATTTTCATTATGAAAGGTCAGTCTACTCTTCTGCTGGAATTTGAATGTTGTCCACATTTTTTCCCCAAATGTCATTACATTGGCTAACATTTTTATTACCAATTATGGCAAGATTCTGTAGCATTTCTAGCACACATCTTTAGAATACATTCTGTCTTCTGTGTGAAGAGTTCTTCCTTTTGTAATTAAAAATGACCTGGCTGCATACTAAATGCTAAAATATTGTGAAATGCTAATGGCTGTCTTCAAGGTTTGAGAACCTTCTGTTCCCTGTAAATTATGCAAAATGTGAGCTTGAGATCTTTGAAAAATGTCTTTCCCCCATGTTCCTAAATTTCTGTTAATTTAATGGGTAAGGTCAGTGAATTTGTCTGGAAGACCATTGAAGAATAAATGTTTCTGAAAACTTAGTTCCTTCATCTGGCTCTGCACAGCCCTGATGCACATTGCTTTGCTTGCTTTTCACATTGACTGATTCCCCACCTTCCTGCATTTCTTTCCCCAGAGTATGTTTATAATTATAGAATCAGTTACTAGCTGTGAAAAAATTGACCCAGGATGTGTAGCTGGGTGAGGGATGAAGCCTGAACTGCTGTCCTGACCCTGTTGCTGTCTCTGAAGCCAACTTTGGGACACCTTTTATTTCCCCCTGTCTGCCTCAGCTTTGTTCTCTGCAGATGGAGTTAAGAGCATCTTGAAGCTCTTGGCACCTCCCAGTGGAAAATGTTCATTTGTTGTTATCTGTGGATTTTAGCAATTCTCAATTCATAACCATTTCAACCACTTGGAGAACTGTAAATTGCATTTTGTCTCTTCCATGCCTCCTCCTCCCTTCTGCTGCTGTTTTCTGCCACCTTTGCCTCTCACCCCTCCCAGTGCTGAAGGCAGAGCTCACACACTCCACCCTGCTGGCCCAGCTCAGTTATCTGGCTGGGTGCTGCTGTCCTGTGCTTCCCTGGCAATGTGGATTTGGGATTTTAGCTGGTTTACCTCACTTTCTCTGCCACAGAATATTCCTTTTTTCCTTCTGTTGGTAGTTCCATCCCCAAAGTGAGTAGGACAGTGAGGCTGGTCCCTCTGTGGTCTCCCTGGAGCTGGGATCTTGCACCCACAGGTGGGAACCACATGGTGGAACAACACAAAATCCAACAGGACTCTGTGAAATCACTAATTACAAAAATCTCCCACATTTAACAGTTTTTACATAACAACCCATCAAAGCTTGCACTGCACTGGGTATTCTGAGGACATGGTAAATAATCAAAAGTGTGATGTATCAGATTATCCAAAAATTATATCAGTTTTCTGAAGCAAAATTAGTTTTTCTCCCCCCACACGCATTTTAATAGAAGATATGGTTGCAGAGATTTTATTTTTTCAAGTTCAGTAGGATTTTTTCTTAATATTAGAAGGCAAGCCAGGTGTCTGGTTTTTAATACACTTACCAGCTGGTAGGGACACTTTGAGTTGCTAAGTACATATAATGGAAAGAAATGAGAGAAGAGAGCTAATCAGGCATTTTTCAGCAGAATGCTTTTTCCTGGAAAATGGTGTTTCAAGGAAACTCAGATGTTTCATGAAATTTCTTTTAGATTACAATATGAGCTTTAGTTAAAAGGCTGTGAGGTTGCAGGAGGCAGACTGCCACACTTCTCTGTGCTGCCCTTGGCATGACATCATATCCCAGAGTATAACTGAAATACTTGGGTCTACTTCTAAAGTCATTTTAAGGACAACTGGTTTTTAATTATTGATTGTCAAGGCATCAGATTGTTCCATTGTAAACTAAGCTAGGATGTATTTCAGTCCAGAAAAGAATTGTGTTCTAACCAAAGCTGGGTGGCAGATGTGTCTTTGGTGGCTCTAGAGTAAAACATCACAGAATCATGGAATGGTTTGGGTTGGAAGGTGCCTGAAAGCTCAACCAGTTCCAACTCCCTTCCATGAATGAGGCCATTTTCCACTGTCCCACAATTTTCCAAGCCCCATCCCTGGCCTTGAGCACTTCCAGGAATGGGGCAGCCACAGCTCTTGTGCTATAAATGACTTTATCTCTCATTGTGGTGCACTACTGCTGGTGTAGAGAACAGTAATGTGAGCAAGGAATAGAAAAGGCAGCACCAAAATATATGTTGGAAGGAATTTTATTTGAATTCTGAAATTCTCTAAGAAACAAAGCATTTTTTTTGTCAAAGCATGTTTAGACGTGAACATTTTGTAAAGCTTTTGGAAAACATTAGGATTCTGAGCTATTTTTCATTTTGAAAAAAAGTTCGTGTGTAATTTTGTAGAAAAATCTTCCTGGGAGAAGAGTTTGGCTGGAGCAGCTCTGTGTTCCACCCTGGTCTGCAGCAGGAGCTCAGGCTCCATTGCTGATTCAGGCACATTTAGGAATATGAACTCTCACATCCCTGACTTACCTCTTTAACTTCAGACACTTCTATGAAAGATGGTTCCACAATTTACCATATGTAATTTTTAAACCTAATTTAAGTAAATTCTGTACTGCTTCTCATCAAGGCACTTTCAATTTTTTATTTTTTTTTTTAGGACTGGTTTAATTAAATTTAACATAAGTCAATTCATATTGATTGAAATTACCTTAAATGAGTTTGGCTTGAGCCCAAATAACACAGTCTTTTGCACCTGTTTTAAGTAAAATTGTTTTAATTTTTTACCAACAGTTCTACTGTTGTCACCCATCAGTGGCAGCCAGCACATAGAAAACTCCCACTTCTGGGCTGTTTTGAAGTACCAAGTGCAGAAATAATCTGAGATTACCTACATGCACTCATCTCTCAATGGTGTCATTTGTAGATAAAATACCATTTAATTAATATAAGCCTCTGAGAAACTCATCAGTGCCATGTCTTTGAGCTTCCATTCTTCATCACTAATTTTGCTATAAATTATACAATCAAATAAATGGCAATTTATATATTATCTGGTTTTTATACACCAGCTTTTATTGTGATTTTTACTAGAGCTCACTCTTGTCTGCTTTAGTGCTCTGGCATGCTTTCCTTTCTTTACATGATTTTAATGAGAAATACCACATTAATGCAAAATAGGCTAAATTCAAAGCAGGAAAAGCAGGGGGATTCTCTGTGGCGAAGCAGTAAAAACATGATCCCTTCTTTGCTAAATTTTTTTTCCCTAATTCCAGAGCTCTCAAACACAAGTAGAAGCTGCCATTGAGCTTCATCTGAACTTTCCCTTGTAGCCCTTAAAAATGTTGTTTAGAGGAAAGGCAAGTAAAGCTGTGTTTGGGAACAGGAGGAGGGTTTTGCTAATGGGATGATAAGTTCACCAAATTTGTAGGTAAATATTGGAGTTAATTCTCTGCTGGATCACTATAAACTGGAAGAGATTAGGTGAAATAGAAATTAAGTTGGGGTTTTCCCCCTCTGCAGGTTGTAGCTGTGATGGGTTTGTTGCTAGAAGAGATAAAAAATTTTTCTCCTCAGTCTCTCTCAAAACTAATTTTCTGGTGCAGAACTGTGACCAGTGTAACCCAGGGTGTGCGAGCCATACAAATTAACAGAACAGGAAAATAATGTGCTGCCAGGAATTGATATAGCATTTAATACCTCTGCATAAATATCCATTGCAATGTAAATATTGCTGTTTAGAAAATGTTTGACCCTTTCTAATACAGGAGGCCACACCACATTACATCAGACAGGGCTCTGTCATGTTGCAACATGAGATGAAGTAACAAGAAGTGACATGAACCTTTGTAAAATGCCACAGTGCAGTAACCCATTTTTAATGCTGTCAGTATAAACCATGGGAGCAGGTAGAAACAAATCAAACATAACATCTGAACGGGAAAATATTGTTAAAATTACCTACAGCCTTCAGTTAATATCTGACTGTCAGGACATCTCTGGCTGAGGTATCAATTCACACCAGGAAATCACGAGGGTTTGTGAGGAGAGTGATTGTGTCTCATCACACAGATTGTCACTCCAGTGATATTTATCAGCACCTCACACAGCATCATGGTTGGGTAAACAAGATGAGTTTTGTCTTGGTGATTTTCTTTGGTGACAGTCCCACAGACCCAGCTCACCTCCAGGTCAAAAGGAGTGAGTATCAGTGGGCTGATTCAGCATCCCAGAGCCTTGTTCACCAGTTCACCTTGCAGTAATTTTGCTCCCTCTACTCTCAAGATTTTCTCCTCCTAAACTGCCCCAAAACACATTCCTGCTGGGATGGGAAGGCTGGCAAGGCTTTCCCTAGCTCCCTTTTCTACACTTCCCTAAAGACTAACAGCATCCAGTTTTTATGGCTCTGACATGTCAGCAGTCCTAGGGTCTCTCCCACAAACTAATCTCACTCTAGATGCCAAATTATATCCAAAAAGCAAAAGCAGTGCACTTCTCATGGATTTTATAGGACACTGTGGAATTAAACTGGACAACCAATTTAAGAGTGTAGAGACTGATTCACCAGCATTACTGCTGAGGAATCAAGTAGCAGATTCATTGAATCTGGTGGTTTGGACATAAATAATGTTTAAGGCAATTAACTATGGATTTCAGGCTTGTCCTGAGGACTTTATCAAACTGCAGTTTTGCAGCACAAAGGAGGTTTTTTGAATTCATGCATGGAAATAAAAGTCCCAGTGTTACAATGAGGGTCTTTGGTGCTTGTTATGCAGCAAGTAGGTCTTGATGACACTGCTCTTAATGTGTATGAATAAGCACTATCATAATAAAAGTGATTCTTCTTTTGACACTGGTAAATGCTGTAACATATGAGGAATTTCTCTTTCATGTGACCTTTCTGTTGAAGTTTTTCTTCTCTTAATATTTTCCCCACTGAAAGAAACAGTGGAGGACATTCAACTGCAAACAGGCGAATCTTGAAATCTTACTCAGTATCAGGATCTCAGGATTTTTCCCAACTTTAGCAAATTTTCACAAGCAGATATAGGTTGAGAAAATTCCCACAGCTATCAGCTTTCTAAGGGATGGTGGTCAAATAAACCAGTGATGTGACCTGAGACAGGCTGGTGGAGACTTTTGTCTTGTTAAACAGCACAAGGAATGAAGCACAAACTGCAGCAAGGGATGTTCCAAGCAGATATAAGGGAAAATATTCAAAATGAGGGTGATCAAATACTGAAACAAGTTGCCCAGAGATTTTTTTATTGTTTCCATCCTTAGAGACATGAAAAATACAACCAGATAAAGCCCTGAGCAGCCTGACCCAACTTAACAGCTGGGAACATTCACCTTCCAAGTGGTCCCTGCTGTGCAAGATCATCTCTCCCTGATGGTCTGCAAAAGACCCTTCTAAATTATTCTGTGATTCTCAGCCAGCATTTCACACTGAGTAGCACTTGGTGACCTTCTCTGATTTCTCTGACCTTCACTGATTTGCTACAAAGACTGACTTCAAGGGGTTAAATGCATTTTATTTAGGGATAGAGGATGAATATGAATTGCAGATACAGAGGAATCACGTGCTACTGGCTCACCCACTACACATCTACTGCTATGAATGCTCCTAAATACCATGAAAGTATTCAAAATTGTATTAACTCTTCATCTTATCTTAACATCTGCTCTAAAATTGTAAGGACATATTCTTTTTGGTTCATTATTATTACGTGTCACTGTGTAAGAATTAAGGACTAACCCAGCTTGCTGCAGGTCATCAGATTTCCTCGTTGACCTTGTCTGAAATCATCTCATCTGTTTGTGTTTGAGACCACTTAAAAGCCTAAACCTATCCTGCACAAAATAAATATAGGAGGAAAACTCTTAAGAAATGTTCTTTATTCTAAGCCCAATGGGCTATCTTTATTCAATAGAGCTAAGTATTTGACTAGTTTTGCAATAAATAGAAGCTGAAATGTAATTTACCAGCTCTTCATGAATTGTTTATTCATACCCACCCTCAGGACATTCTAGTAATATTGAATTACTCAGTATGATGCTGACAACTGGTTTATTTTTTTCTTCTAATTTCTGCAACGTGCTGTTATTCAGTATTTAGGTCTGAGAACTAATTACTAGGGACATGTGAGAATTTTGAAAAAATAGTAAAAATAAAAATAGTTGTAGACAAGTTAAATAAAATAGGCCAATTTCTACCCTGAATTATACTGGTGCAGCCCAACTCATGACAGCAGAAAGATAGAATGTAGGCAATTAACTACTACTGAAACATTTTTTTCCCCTCTGTGACATTGCTTTCTAGATCTCCTACAAATACCCCAGGGTTGTGGAATTGGTTTGTTTTTCACCCCTGTTGATATTGAGATACAATAAACCTCTCTAGTAAGAAAGAAAAAATCATGGGTAAAAAAATCCCTTGGCATAAAATTATTTTAGAAGGTTAATAGGAAGTGCTATTTACTTTGTCAAAAAAATTTCAAGTGAAGTACAAATGAATTCCCAACTATTTGTACAGGACAGAAGAAAACAATGATTTCACTAAGGCTTCTGAATGATAAATTAGAGTTTGGTGGGGATGCTGAGAACTGACTTGTGCCTGGTCCCTTGGACTACAGGGAACTTCTAGAAGGGTTTCATTGGGACAAAAACCTCTGCCTACACACAGGGACTGAAAAAGCCCTACCAAACATGACCTATAAAAAAAAAAAAATTAAAAGAGGCACTAATTAACTGGAATCCATGGTAGCTTTGGTGTTTGACCTGGAAAGACATGAGTGCTTGAGAATAGGCAGAACTTGCTTGCAGCAATGTAAGATATAAAGATGGGGAGGGGTATAAAATATGAAGAAGAGGGAAGATTGCCTTGCATATTTTCAGTTCATGATGTGACAGTCAGTGTTGAGAGACTTGGCAGGTTAAAAGTAACATTCTTATTTTGTTACAATTTTTAACTTGCAGCATTTCTTTTTCAAAAACAGTTACAGCACTAATTACTTAATTTCCTTATATATTTAAACCCCATAATAGTGTAATACTTGAATAAATGGTTAAAATTAAGGATGATTTTCTGTGGTTTTCTAAAGCAAGGCCATTCAGTGCACAAATAGAACTTAAAGGTAAACTACATAATGAATATTCTCAAGGTATCAGAGCCTCTATATTGCCTATGCCCTACATGCTGCAATGCTAAAAAAAAACAAAAGCAAACAACCTCATTTTTGTTATCAGGATACCAAGAGCTGTATCATGCTATATACTTCCCATAGTGGCACACATTATATTACTGGAGTTATCTCTGATCCTTTCTTTCCCTCCCTGTCAGAGCTGTAGAATAAACTGAAATATCCATGTGATGCATGAATCACAGAGGGATCTGTGAAAATTCAGGCAACAGCCATCATTCACTTGGGGTACTTTGAAATTAAAAATCCTCCACCTGACAAACAAGCTTGAGTGGGGGGAAGGATCAAGTTCAGCTCCTAAATCTTCCCATGTAAATAAATAGCACAGCAGTTTTACACATGAATTACAGAGTATGAGAACAAACAAAGCTGTCACAAGTCTTAGTAGCCACAATTAACTTGTCTGTTCATTATGAAGCATCAATATTAATATTTTATTCACCCATAACTTCAAAGCATGAAAGGCAGCCTGACAAAAACAGACTAAAGATCTTTCACATCCCTGCTGTCTCACTCTGCCCACCAAGAAGTGGCAGTGTTTCTTTAGGACATCAGTTTAGGATTCAGCCAGTCTCTTGGCACTCCAGGAGTCAGAATCCTCTCCTTGGTCCTCAGCAGGTGCCAGCAGTGAAGTCTGTATCCCTTTCAAGTTTCAGATGACATCTCACACAGCTCTGAAGTTCAGGTCTTTGCACCACAGGGCTGTGGAGTATTGCAGATCTGGCAGGGAGGGAACCATCATATCCATCACTTCAGCTTCAGAACTCTTCTTACCCTTTCGAGCTGTTGTCCTCTATGAAATGCAAAGTGCCTTTGAGAAAGCATCATTTATTAATAAGATATATTCTTTTAGATTTTGGCAGGTTACATTCCAAAAAAAGGCCCAGTGTGTCCTTATGTAATGAAACACTGCACAATTCATGTCTCACCTCCTGCCAGAAACAGGTGGAAATGAGTAATTACCCAAAATGGTAGCACTCCTCCATTACTTAGAGAGAGTATTTGGGAGTGATCATTTAGGCTTAAATGTTTTTTTAAAAGGTAATACCAATCATGGACTTGTCACGTTCAGAACTTCAACACGTTCCTTAAACTCCTTAACCAATTTATTACAAAATTATTCCATTTCTAAAGTTAGCTCTTTTTACTTCTGTCACTCTGTCTGATCCATATTTAAACCTTTATTATCAAATTCTTTGTATATGCTAGGGTATCAGAACATGGAAATAAAGACTGCTCTGAGTGGTAGTTTAGAAGAAGAAAAGTTTGTGTCACCTGTAATTCAGGCAAGAGTTGAAGAAACACTCCCCTGTGCCATTGACACAGCACCCCACCCCTGGAAGGGTTCAAGGGCAGGCTGGATGGGGCTCTGAGCCTGCTCTGGGCCAGTGTGGAACCCATGGCAGGGGCTGGGACTGCATCAGCTTTGAGGTCCCTTCAACCCAAACCATCCCGTGGTTCTCTAATCCAGTAATTCCATGACAGCCTCAGGCCAGGTTTCTCCATGTGATGAATGGTAGAAGAAGGCTCTGGAAGCTTTCCCTCAGCTGGGCTGGTTTGGTGCTGTGTGCCTGGGATGGGATGGGATCTCCTCCTCCAGCTGTGCCAGCTGTGTGTGCTGCTCCTCCCATGGAAAAGCTGCAGTGCAGCTGCTTTCACTGGCACCACAGCAGCTTCCCTGATCCATAGCTCCCATCCCTCTGCAATGCATGGCTGAGTTCTGCTCTCACCCCCTGACCTGCCTCTGCAGTTATTTTTCATGTAATAACACTGTGGAAGGCCCTTTTTAGAGAGCTCCTCTCTTCAACAGTGACCTCATATGTGGTGACTGGCCTGGGAGAAGGTGGCTGTAAATTTCATAAAGCTGCATTCCAGCTGCAGTCACAGATTTGGGAATTGATTTCTTCTGATGGTCTCAAAAAACTGGACTTTTCAGGAAGAATATAAAGGTCATTTTTGTTACTTTAGCTTTACTTTTTAGAAGTGTGCTAGATGCAAATGTGCTAGTTACAGAAATAGTTTGTACTGCAGAAAATGTAGTTTAATACTTAAAACAAATAGATTTATAATTTTTTATGGCATTTCTCAGAGATGCATCAGATTATTATATAATCTCTTGTAACAGAAACTAATATGCTACAATTCAGCTAAAAATAAAAACAACAACAAAAAAAATTGTACTGGTGCCAATGCAGCTGAAATGTCACTGAGCAATGGTTTTGTTCAAAGCCCAAATCACCAGTGCAGTGCAAATATTGTGGGGTGAAGTAACAGTTCATTTAATTCTGCAGCCCTAATTTTGTTCAGGCAGAGGAGGCTTCTGAGTTTGCATTTCCATTTTCTACAGGATACACACATGGCAGCTTTGTGAAATGAAGGACAAGAGCAGGGTTTGTGCTTGGTGGATTCTGGAAGCTGTAAAAGCACCTTCCTTAATTTCTGTGGGCACTGAACCAAAAGGCTGCAATGCACTGTACTGCAAAACTGCCACTTTTTATTAGAAAATACATAATGAGGCCACAGGTGTGTTAGTGGAGTTTTGAGTCTTCTCATCCTAGCAGGGTGTGGGTGTAAGTAAGGGAGTTCTCTGCTTCCTGTCAGAGTGCATGGAAGTATTTGAAACTGGAGTAGTTTGAACTATTTTCCACAGTTAGCACTCAAAATAAATAATCCTCAGTAACTTGGTGGAAATGATTGATTATTCCCAAAGCACCACTTTGTAGTTGGAACATGGACTCTTACTGATGTGCTTAAAACAGCACAAACAGCCCTTGCTTTAGAACTTCAGCAAAGCATTAATCACACCAGAGTGTTTCCATTAAGTGTTTTGGTATCAATTGATAGGCTGGAATTTGAAAGTTTCAAAACTCTCTCCGAATGTCCACACAGGGCACATCTGGGCATGTGGGAAATGCTCTGAGCTCAGGTTACAGTGCCTCTCCCATTAATTCTCATTAAACAGCTCCCCACCTTCTTCTCTTCCAGGATCTAAAGTGATTGCAACAGATTTCACATTCAGAAATAAGTATGATAAGCATGATAAAAAAAAAGTGCCTTTATTTAGGATGTTAGCTGTGGATATGAGAGACATCCAAAATGAAGGACATGGATTTGGGGGCTGAAGGAGAAAGTCCTTGGTGGGATGGGGCTAAATGATCCCATTTTGCAGGAACGAAGGATTTTTGGACAGTAAATTAAAGTGATTATGTAGAAGTTGATTTATTGTTTATTTTAAACTTTATTTGTATTTTTTAAAATTGCTGTTCACATGATTACTCCTTTCTTGATTGGTGCTTTTATCTCACCCACTTTGCATGAGTTCTGCAGGTAAAATGATTGGTTGCAGTTCAGAGCATCACTGACCACCTTTATCTTGTGTTTTTTTTAATCTTGGTATTCTTTTTTTTCAGCTTCTTCTTTCCTAATTTAGAACAATTTATGTTTCAGTAATCTTGAAGAGTTTTAGAGAGTTTGATAAACTGCAGAAAAACAGCTAAAAATGGTTTGTCCAGTGCACCTGTTACAAACAATGGCTTACACTAAAAAATGTAGAAAAACAGCTAAAAATGGTGCTCTTGATAAACTAAATTATTCTAAAACTATTCTAAACTATTCTAAACTTCCTAAACTATTGAGACACATTGCTGCACCATTTGCTCCCTGACTGATGAGCCTCAGTGGTGACAATTGTCAGTGACAAAAGTCCCCTGCCCCTTTCCTTCTCTGCAGCAGCAGAACAAGGTGAGTGTCCCCAGGTGCAGCTCCAGTCCCCAGCTCGTGGGTGACTTTTCCCCAGCAGTGTGATGTGTTTGAGGCTGTGCCTCATCCCTGCAAGTGACATTCCCTCCCCTCTGGTCACCAGACCTGGGTCAGTTTTCCCTCCTGGAAAGAATCTGCATGGGTTTTAGTTTTCAGTTTTCCTCACTGAAACTTCCTAAAAAATTCCTGGTAAGGGATTTTTTTTTTTTTAATTTCCTTGGTTGGAAGAAATTAAAATCCAAAGTCATGAAGCCCAGTGAGGTTTGCTGCTCTGTTCCTCAGGGGCAGGAGGAGAGCCTGGCTGGAGCTTGGTTGGGAGGATGAGACTGAGAGCATCCACAGGGAAAGGTTCTCTGTGTGATGAGGACACATGTCCAGCTCCCAAGGAAGTCCCACAAAAGCAGTGGATATTTTAAAATGTCAGGAGAGAGAGAGCATTTCCATTATAAACAGGATACTAACATTTAAAATAACCATCCCTGCCATAGTCCTCAGCAGAAGATCAAAACACCACCATTGCAACATCAAAAGGCATATTCAGCTTTTTTCTTTTTTTTCTTTCCTTTTCTTTTCCATTGAAAAACACCTCTTGCTGTGTGCAGGTTTTTTCCTTTCTTTTTTTCTTTCTTTTTCTTTTCCAAAAGACTTAGACATTCAGACTCTAGTGTAGAGGCTGTTCACATCTCTTTTTAAAAAAAGTTTTTTGACAGCTGATCCTAAGAGGGGGTCTCTCAATCTTTAACATTTTATTAAGGTGCAATATTTGGAATTTTGAGACTGGATTTTAGCCTTTGAGGAGGGAGAGTGTTCAATGACATGAATCTTTTAAACTGCAGTGGTGCAAGAGATTACTTCAGCAATTTGCCACAGACTATTTTTCAAAGAGACAATGAGGTATTTGTGAGCAATATATGGCAGGAATAAACTTCAATTTTTTCATGCAGCAACTTTGGAAGAAACACTGTTATGTCTATGCAGTTTACATGGTACTAAAAATAGCTCAGGCAACCTCCAAGGGTATAAAGTCAATTTTTCAAATATAAATCTCAATTTCAGGTCAAGCTGGAAAGAAAAGAAAATAAAGCAATTTAGAAATACCATTTATAATTTTTTTTTTCTCTGAGTTTGTAAGCTAGTGTGTAGCTGAAAGCCAGGCTCAGTTCTGGGCTACTTAAAGGAATTTGTTCTAACCCATCTGCTATACAAACACTAGCATTTAGTGACTTTTCAGTATATTCCACAAAGTCAGAGACTGATGCTAAGGATATTTTTAAGGTAAATTTCCAGTGTTAATTCTAAATGAAAAAGAATGAAAACAGGAAAGAAAAAAAAAAAAAAATCCAAGCTAAATTTTTTGTAAACTGCCTGTACTGCTGGGAAATCTGCCTGAATTTATCCATCATCAGACTGACCAAAACATCTTTTACTAAATAGAGATTTGTACATGGTAGAACAAAACACTTCCAAGTTAGGAGAGCTTCAGTGCAAAAGAGCCTGATAGATTCTTCTAAAATTTGAAATTTTTGGAGATTTACTGATTGACAAAAACTATGCAGATGCTTCTTAGGAATCACAATGCTTAATTTATATTCCAGTGACACACATTTGTTCACCATGATTTTCAATGTCTCAGCTATAATGAGTGTTTTGATGATGCAAATGGCAACCAGATCTATTCTATTCCATTTTATTCTGTTCTGAAATTCTGCAAATGATGATGTTTGGATTAGTTGGGGGAAAAAAAAAAAGTTTAAATTGCTTTGTGTTCTCACTGTTCACTGCTGAAGTAAAACACTGCATGGTGCAGCATCAGCAAGGAGTGCAGATAAAACAGAGGAAAATAAAGTTAGCAGCAGTGTCTCCCTTCTTCAGGGAAGATCTGTAGTGGTAAATATAGTGCCAATAGAAGGGAAAACACCCTGTTAATGCGCCTCATAGTAATGGCTCCCTCATTCATCACTGCACTAAGCTTCTTCTCCCCCTTGCTGTCACAGCAGCAGGGAAATTTCAGCTACCAGGACCCACAACATCTTTACTGTCTGTCTTTGCCCAGCCCCAGGTGACACAGTGCTGGTGCTGGGGAAGGTTTCAGCCCTTCCCCAGTGCCCTCTGTCATTGCCAGCTGCTCACTCCAAAGATGTGCACTGAGCAACTTGTTATGGCTGAGGTGAAGTCCTGAAAAAGAAATCACTGGAGAAGCAGAGCAAATTCATTTTGCTTACCGATAGATATTTTAAAAATTAAGCTATTGCAAGAGCAGTCATAGGATTCCTCCAGCTTAATCTGGAAGTGGAGGAAATGCATGTTTTTGGATCTTAAAGCTGTCCAGGCAGCCCAGCTTATTTTTCTGTATTGCAGAACATCCTGCTGTAAGTGCTATATATACACATCACTGCAGTGATTAGACTGGCTTGGGCTATTTTAATTCCACTGTATTCACCTTCCACTAGACCAGATCTAACTGAGCTCTTTATGATGAACAAATCAAAAGATTCAAGGCAAGCACAAGATTTTAAAAATTAAACCTATAAAAATAAATAATCATTCCAGTTTCCTTTGCTAAAGTTTTCAGCTTTCTGCTTTTATTTTGCTGCTGAAATCCTAAAAGTCTTCCAGGTATGCTGCTGACCCTGCTCAAGTCACAAAAGCTCTGTCTACTTGCTTTTGTTTTTAACAAAAAGCAATAGCAGCTGGAGAGAAATGACCTATTAGTCTGTGAAAAGTGAGGGACGGTATTTATAAAGACCTGCACCCTTTGTAGATTCAGATGGAGAAATTTTCAGTGCGCCCTGCAACCTGCTCATGATGTGGAAGTGAGAAAAACTGATGATCCTTAAGGTCCTTTCACTAAGTTCATATGGAAGAGGAAAGGATTGAATATTTCCTCTTACAGCTTTGCTGATAAAACTGGAATCAAAACTTGTCCATTGTTCTTGAATTTTGTTTGATGTTTTCCTACTGAACTGGTTTGCTCCCATTTGTTTCAGACAGGCTGCTGAGACTAGTGTGAGACTTTCAGAAATTTCTCATTTAGAATTTTCTCATTTAGACTCCTATGTGAGCTTTCCTTATATTTAGGAAAGAGGAGTTAGAAAATATCCTGCCCACATCAAGTTTTGTGCCATATCAATCCCTTGTGCCTAATTACCCAAGACATTTTTTATAAGGATGACCCCCTTTCATTTTTTTAATGTTTATCTGCTTGTGAGGTTTTACCACCATGTAAAATCAGTCCGAAGAGCAAAACCCACACCTGTTATTTTTTCTCATGTGTTCCTGAACACTTGAATGTTTGCCTGTGTTTTTAGTATCTCTACAAATTCTGCATTATTTTGCATGTTCTCCCTTTTATATGTGCTTGGTTATATTAGTGCAGGTGTATCATCCAGTTATCAAAGTGTTTAAGGCTACAGAAGGACCTTTGTACCCTTTTCCTCCCCTGCCACCTCTGTTATGCCTCATTCCCATTAATCTAAGGTTACCATGTCATATTTCTGACATCTCTTTTCTTCTCAAGCCCCTCAAGCCTGAGTTGCCACTCAAACACTTTCCTTCCTTCTCTGAGGAGACATTTGGGCACAGCCCCACACCAGGAGTGTCCCCTGCCACCCCTCTGAGATGCAGCCTGTTTGGGATGTCCTTTACTTTGGAGAGCTTTCTCCTTTGCATTCCACGAGCAGGAAATGTGGGCTCACAATTGGCTGTTTCCCACATCTGTGTCTCAAATTACTTCTTGGCAAACTTCCACAAAGCTCAGACCTTACCAAAGCAGATCTTCCAAAAGTGTTCTCGTGAGGTATCCAATAATCATTTCTTGTGAAGGGGCACTCTTAAAACTTCCTGAATCACCTCACTGCTGAGTTGATGTAATGCATCATCACAGCAGGGTCAGGCAGGAACAAGGTTATTTAAGCAGCCTTCTAGCATACATGTTGTTCAAATGAGATTGTAGCAATGCAATGGAAAATATTCATGGTGAGTTCTCTGTGTATCACTGAAATCATTATTAATGCTGGATGATGTCATTTATTGCAATCTAAGACACAATAATTCAGGTTCCAGCCCGAGTTGTTGAAAGCTATTCCATTTTACCCAGATAATTTTTTTGCTTTTATTTATTTAGTGCTACTATTGTATTTTATTTTTTCAGTCAAGTCTTACAAGCAACAAAGGAAAAAAAGAAGAGTATTTTTTATATTTGCAGCTACAGTATTAGAGTATTTTTCTTGTCAAACTTGAGTTGAAAATTGTACCAAAGGAAACTTTTAGTTTGGGTTGCTAAAGAAACAAGGCTTAAGTGATTATGCTGTCTGCTGTTTTTATTGTGCTGCCTCCTGTCTGGTTTGCCATGCCAGGAGCTTGTTAAACTGCTGGGCAATTTCAAACAAATATGACTGGAGATAAAGCTCTAAAAATGTGTTAGGTACTTGCATGCCTTATGAAAGTGAGGAGCAAGATAGAGCAGAAAGATAAAGCTCAATGCCCCAGGGAACAATTGCCAGGTGAATTTAACCCTTACCAGGGCTCACAGAAGAGCAGGTTCCATAATTCCTGCTATTCTTTTAAAGTCTTAACATAAGAGTTCCTCAATTGACATTTCCTGAGTGTGCTGTCCACAGCTATTAATTTTATAGTGTCTAGCTGCCTGCCAAAGGTTCATTCAAAGCACATGCTTTGAAACCCAATTCCATGATTGATGACCAAAACACCAGAGCAAGGAGCTCATGGAACATTCTGTCTGTCACAACAAATCACTGAGTGACCCTCCTGAAAATACCTTTAATGAAGAAGTTCATGTGTAGTCACCATCTCTTCACATGTTGTCTCCTTTCATTATTTTTACCTGGATCAAAAGTTTTAAAGATAAAGTTTTTTATAATGTAAAACGTCAGTTTAGGAGGTTTTGCTCTTTCTACTGGTATTTTTCTTTCCTGACAATCAATTTGTATCTAGATTTCATTTGCATCTTGAATCAAATTTTCATAATCCAAAGAGGTGTTTATTATTACTGTTGTTGTTATTATTACAAACTTCCAAATTAAAAACTGAAGCAGGATATAAATGTGAATTTTTCTCCCTGTTGTGTTTTTCACATATGTATTATCAGTTGTATTAAAAGTGAAGAAAAATGGAAGACAATACTTTAGTTCTAAAAGAAGGCAGATGGAAATCTAGGTACCATCTGTATACTGGGCATGCAGTGACCTGGGTGGTTTAATATCTGTAGGATGTGGAAGAGTCTTTCAGATTGATATTCAGCAATTTTGAGTAGCAGCAGCAAATTACATCAGATCTGCAAGCTCAAAGTTGTGTGTATTGGTTTCATGTTCCTTTCTTTAAATGGAGTTTATTTTAGTTGTTTATTTTAGTTAGGGCTTTAGAAGGAACTTAAAGAAATCCACAAGGCTCTTAATTGCATTTAATAAATGACTCATTCATTCAGTGTTAATTCATATATAGTACATCAACCTCTAATTTCTGTTTGATTCTAATTATAATACTCCTTGGGCTTATTTCCACACAACTTTAAAAGTGACATTTGCATTAACTTAATAACCTTTACAAAATACATGAGAAAGCAGCAATGCCTCTAATAAATGTTGTTCATAAAGTACCATTGTAACAGGATGCTTAATTAGAAATATTGTGTGGTCAAAATGAGAATAGAAATGAAGGAGACAGATCATGTTTCCTTTCTGGTAGCAACATCTGGGATGCTCCCAGTAATGCTAATAATTCTTGCTGTAGCTGCCCAGACATGCTGCATGTTTTTTCAGTAATGTTTGCACTTTCCTAACTTGCAAATGCAGGAATTGGTGAATGTGTCAAAAATATCAAGTGCAGTGGTTTATTGTTGGTCCTGTATTCACTGAGGGACACAAAATTGTATTTTATGAGCTGTAGTGTACTTTGCCAATATCTTGGCCACCCTTTATGGAAAGGAAATTTCCTTAGAAACACCATTATCTGGGGATTTTTACTTTTTTTAAGAAAGCAGTGCAAAAACCTGGTTTATTTGCCAGGTAATATTCATGTTTCATAGTGATTTGGGCATAATGTATTATTTTCACAAATGGGCTTCCTGGGTGGGTATTTCTTAATGAGATTTAATGAAGACATTGAATCAGGAGGAGAGGAGCATTTAGCATTTGGGAGATGAGCAGTGACAAAGATGAAATAGCAAAAGGAGCAGAAGTGCTGACGAGTGAAGGGTTTGATAAATGAGAGCTTGAGATCAGCACATCTGACAAGAGAATTGGGGAGGAATCAAAATGTAGTTTTACAGAGTTCTTGTTCAGTTGCTGAGGTGCACTATACTAAATGTTTATTTATGGATCCATTTTTTCCCCTCTTTCTGTGTGTGTGGATTTACCCATTCAATCAGATAAATCTGCTTGCATATAATAAATGGTAGATAATCTCTGTGTGAATTGCTTTAGTGAACTCTGTGGGGGGATAGCAGTTAATTGTAACAAATGAAACAAAACTGACATAAAAGGCAGCAATCACTTCAAAGTAAACACACTATCCTAAGCAACTTCAGTGGCTCTAAAGTGAAGGATAACTTCTACAAGGTGTTGGTTTTAATTGGTTCTTTGGGAAATTTCTTTATAAATTTCTTATAAATTATAAATTAATTTACATTTAAATGCCTCCATTTGCTGCTGAGTTAGTCCAGAACTTGAAAAACAGCAATATCATGTTCTTAGAAGTGTTGCTGACTCTGCTAATGATTAGAATATTTCCTGAGCCATCCTGGTCTTTACTGCTTTGTAAAATTTCTAGGCCAAATGTTTAGGTCCCAGTGAGCACCATAACACACTGCTGATGGCTTAATTCAGGATCTGTAGTGCTGCTTGACTCAACTGGGTGGAAGAAACATTAAAAAAAGCTCGAGCTCAGCATTTTATCAAAGGGAAGTGTCAAAAGAAGAAAAATATTTACATTACTGAATTGAACAGCTTAATGACCATACATAAAATACAAAAATAACTCAGAATATGTAATTAAACAGGAATAAAGCGTATAAATTAATTTTTGGTGCTCATTTTCACATTGTATGTCTAGTCACTGAGTAGAAACAAATTCTGAAAAATTAATGTTGTAAATAAATCCTACTGGCTGCAAATAGTGAGTCAAACAGGAAAGTCACATCTATCTCCTTTCCCCCTTTTTTAATCTGAAAGATTGGAAAAATCAAAGACTTCTTTCCCCTTTTTTGCATCATAGTCTGTGATCCCAACCAGGGAAAAGTGTTTGCTGCTGCACACAGACAGCTCCATTCATGCTTTGTGGTGCCTTGTTCTCCACAGACCACAAAATAAAAATACATTTATTAAGCTGTGAGGTTCAGATGGAAATGCCAGCTAATGTTAGTGAAGTAAATCTAAGCAAGGATAGATTTTGTGCAGAAGTGGCTTATGAAAGGAAAAACAAACCACCTACAGCAAGCCAGGCTGAATAAAAGAAAAATATTGATGCCTCAGTGTAAGAGCAAAAAGCTTAAAAATCAGAGACAAGACAGGCTAATGTGTTTATATGATCTCAGAATTCTACTTCTGTTGAAGAGGAAGCTTTGTGACCAGCTCTGTTACAGCAGCCTCCAACAGCTCAGGACTGTGTTCTTCCACAGCAACTAGAACTGGAAAATCCTGCCCAAAATACTGAAGCCAGGATGGACTGCAATATTTTTCAATATTGGGGGGTTTTATGTGGTCAGAATGACTCTCTGATTACAGAAAGGCTTTGCAGATAAAATTCTTTAATTAGTGGGAATGTAAAATATTCTAGGTCTTCCATCTGGAAAAAATTTAGCTTGGGAAAAAAAGAGAAAATACTTTATTTGCCAAAAGAAAATGTAGCCACTACTGAAGTCAGTTAGCAGCTCCTCTATGCTCTGAGAGTACTCAGTCTCTGGCAATTAATGAGGGAGATGGAATTTCTCTGCAGAATTTTGTTATTTCCTTTGAAAATGCAATTAATCATGAGCAGTGCAGAAGTTCCAGCATTGAGCAGGTGCTCTGTACAGTGTTATATAAATGAGGCTTGTCCACTCGAGATGGTTTTGTACATGTTCCCTCTGTTTTCCTATAGAAGGTGGCTGAGAGTCTCCAAACTAAATATGTCTCTAGTGGATAATTTGTGTACAGTTGGTCTCAGGCCCTAAAGTTATAGTGCTGCACTTGCCATGGCCACCGTGTTTGCACAGTGTAGGATAAAAAAAAACAAAATGAAAAAGTCTTTGGAAAGAAAGTAATTTTCTGTGGTTTCCCTACATTTATTTCACGAAATACTACTACAATATAACTGCCAACATTTGTGTTTATTGAAACCCCTATTTATTTCCAGATATGGGACCTCATTACGCTAATAGTATACTATTATGTAAATGTATTTTCTATAAATGTCTAGTATCTGTAAGTAGTTTAGTCTCAATGTCCCTAATGTAATATATCAAACAATAACTCATTTGTCAAAGAGAGACAGTTCATTAGTATTCAACAATCATTTGGACAGAATAAAACAGCAACAGTATAAAAATTGATGTTGCGAAACTTAACAAATGAGGGAATAAGGAAAGTGTGATTCAGGAAATTGCAGGCCTGCCCTCAAGGGCCATTTTTAGGTCACTTGTCTGAATTTTAATATTACATCTGTTTTAGAGAGAGTCTCCAAGTTATTAGGTTGGGAGGGAAGCCAATTTGCAACCATGACATCAATATCCAGGGGGTTCAATAAATGGGAACATAACAACACTTGGGACAGAGTCAGGGTGAGAAGGTGCCATGCTGCCAACTGTGGCATTGTAACTCAATTTTGCAATTAAATTATTGAATGATATAAACCTTAACTCTTAATGTTTAAATATTGGGAGATTTGCTGTTGAAATCTCTTACCTTTTGAGACAAGAAAGAAGTACATGCATGAATGACCTAAATTATGGTACTTCATGCATCCAGTTTAAAATTCAGTCACTGCCAGGACACATCCAGGTGTGGTTTGTCTACCTGTGGGCAAGCTGGATAAGATGCCAGCTCCACAATTTGTTGTTAGCCTTGCTGCACAGCTGTCAGGCATGTGTAATTCTCAGCCTCTTGCATGGTGTTCTCCTCAAATCAGTAATTTCTGTTGTCCTCAAGTGTGTGGATCTATCTTAACACTGGTTTGCATTACCTGATTTGTAGAGATACAGAACTTTTGCTAGCCCAGTTAAATGGGGTATTTACAAGAGATTTCAATTTATCTGGAAGCACCTTGACTATTGTTACCACAGTAAGGGTGGCTTGAATATGAATCTCTTTTACATGAAGAGCTTGAAGGATGCTCTGTGTGGCCTTTAAATACCTTACTAGGCAGAGTTGCATCTTCCTCCCTAATTCACAGAAAATGTCAGCAGCAGATTTTGTGAATCTCTGTATTTCTCCATAACGTTCATCTCAGGTCAGAGAACAGCATTTGTGGAGTGAGTTCTCTTCTACTCTTTAGTTGTTTTGGCTTCTATCATTGTATTAAAAAGAAATGGGAATATTCTAAAACAATCCATTGGTTTTGAGATGGGATTTGTGCACGTTACTTTTAATTTGGTTTTTGACCTGAAAATAAATGAGTCAGATAGGAAGGTACCCAGGTCCTGAGAAATGGATTTCCTGTATGCTTGATCCAGGCCTCTGTTGTCAGGCTTATTCATGAGGATGTATCTGTTCATTTGATTCAATATTCTGTTCCCCTGTTATTTGTCCTCCCAAAAGCACTGTAACCTCCATTCATCAAGTCTAGGATTAACCATCTATGGCTTTTCCAAAAATACCAAGAGCTACACAGTTGCTTTTGAATCAGAATTAGAATAAAACCTTCTTATAATGCTTTCTCTTTTATATTCAGCACCCTCATTTCCATCTTTCACAGCTAAATCAGGTTATTTAGATTACAGCAAGGTCTGAACCAACTCAGAAGAAAAAAATTATCTACAGAGCCTATTTACATTTCTTTAATGAAACACTACGTTGGCTTTGTATAAAAAGAGTTTTTTAAGACAAAATCCTGAATGTGATAGGCATAATTCTATTGTGAGGTAAAGATAAGCCTAAAACTGAAGCTAGTTTTTGAAGAAAAGAAAAAAAAAGAAGATTGTTCTTTCAGAGCATGGGGATGACAGTTAATTGAAATGTCAGTGGTCACCTTAAATAACACAGAGAAGGAAATAGTTCCACTGTGGTATGTGAGACACTTATTCTGACCACAGCATAAATTACCTTCACCATCTCAAAGTGCAGCTGTGATAAGAGATGTACACACTGGGCTTGTTCTGAAAAGCAGCCAGTACCTGAGCACCTGTGACCCTGGGCTCTGACATTTGTTCCCAGGAAGGAGCTGTGGTGGAAACCATCCTCTTCCCATGGAAATCTTGGACAGCAGAGTGACACCCACTCTGCCCCCTGCACATCCCAGGCTGCCAGGAGGAGGACAGGCAGCTGGCACTGCAGAAGTGCCTGGTGATGGAGCCATCCCTTTAGATAGATCACTTCTCTCCATCGTGTTTTTCCAGCACAAAATAACCCAGGGTCTGATTTTTTAATATTTTTTAACTATTATTTTTTACAGAACAAAATCTGAATCAACAGTATTTCATTGGCTGGTAGATGGTAGCCAAACTATTGATTTTGAGCCCTTTGATTTTTTCTCTAGCAACAATAATTTCCTTTCCATGTGGAACACCTACAGAATGAATTTAAATGAGGCTGTCATTCTTTTTTTATAAGAAGGAAATATCTGTCTGTTCATGAAAAAGGGAATCCTCCAGTTCCAGCTTAAATCTGTGTTTTTCCAACCTCTATGATGGGAAAGACGTGCCTGCCCAGCCAATCTCTAAACCCAGGGAAAAAAATTGTAATTTCATGCAGCCCATTCTTTTAATGGTGCAGTAATTGACAGAGTAGGAGGTTTCCAATATTGTGAGAAAGTGACATGAAAATATCTGATACATGAGAAATAACCTGCCATTTCTAAGGTAGTTGAAAACCCGGGCAGTTGAGAACAGATGCTATCTAGTGACACTTTTCAAAGCATCATCTCTGCTGACAGGCTGCTGTGCTGCTTTGGTGAGCAAACAAGAAGTGTTACAAGTGCAGCTGATGAGCAGGCACAGATCATGCAGCCATGAGACTGAAGCAGTGTTCATCTCAGGGTTAATACAATACTCAAATATCAAAATCTAGTCTCATAAATAGCTGTTTGAGACGTAATGAGTCATTCATCAGCAATCTGCTAATGACTGACTGCAGCTATCAGGTGTGGATTTACAGAAGCCCTAGGATAACCATGCTAATGACAGGGTTTTTAGTTATTATAACCTGTAATGTTTCTTAAGGGCAGTTCTGGAGTCTGCATTATCTCTTTTTACTGTCATTTTAGAACTTCTGGGGGTTTAAGGTTGTTTTTATTTCCTTTCAAAGGACCTCGATGTAAGCGTCTTACAACAACCTCAAAGATTTTTACAAACACATATTGTTAATGATATGTACATCATTTTATACCACTAGACATCAAAATAATCCTCAGAAGAGAGAATTGTAATCCTCATCTCTTATGTGGGAAAGATGAGACTTGAGCTGTGATCTGCCTGAGGCTCAGGGGAGAGGATGCAGCTGAAAAACCAAGAGAGGTTTTCCACCTGCTGCTGGAGAGATGCTGTGTATCCAAACATGCTCAGGCAGGGCTCTGGAACAGCTCCTTATTTCTCAGGCATGGACTAATTGAAAAGCAGAAAAGAGGAAAATCAAAATTCAGTCCTTGTACAGGTATGCAGGCACCTTGCACATGTTACACTAGGTAGGAATTTAGCCCTAGTGTGACTATTGATAAAAACACAGTTCAAACTCAGAAATACTTATTTTCCTCCTCTTTTTGATGTTTTTTCTTACCTCCAATAAGGGGATTAATATGCATGTCAGATTTTTATTTTATTTTTAGGGGGAAGTTGGTTCTTTGCACTGTGTTGTGGAAGCTGCCTGTGTGGTCATGTTATGTTATGAGAGCCACAGCTGCCTTTAACTCCAGGGATTATTGTTCAGTCACACAAAGCCTGAATTGGTCTGCACAAAAAAAGGGTCCATGTGTTTGTGTCTGTCACAAAACAAGGCAGCCAGGACTGAACACCAAGCAGGAGCAACCAGGTTATAATACAGGGGAAAAATCACTGGTTAAAAGAACTAAAATACAGCCTGGAGGTGCCTCTGGTAACATTTTTGACCTTCACCTAATTGGATCCAAACACTGAAGTCTGTGCTGGATTCTTCAGAAGAGTTTTAGCAGTCCTTTTCTTAAAGTTTACTAAGCCATGAAAATAAGGAGGTAAAAGAAATACCCACACATCAAACCCTTGGTTTCTTTGTGCTTTGGCACCATTACCTGTCAATACAATTAGTATGATGCCCTTGGTGCTCTTCGGTGTCACTTAGACAAAATGACTCTTCAGATATTTCATATATGAAAACTTGCAGGTATCAGCTCACTTAACAACAAAATACTGATTTGGTTTAAAAAAAAAAAAAAAAAAAAAAAAGAAAGGAGAGCAAGCAGTCTATAACCTCCAAGGCCAGGGCCTGTTTGGAGCTCCCCAGCTGCTGGCAATGGCTCAGTGCCAGCCAGACACAGAATGTGCCTCTCCACCTTCAACAACAAATGATTCTCCTTTGGAGCCAGCAAAGTTCTACCAATTGCTGCTGTAGATTAATGCAGAGGGAGAGTAAATAGGACCTGATGGTCCAGCAGATGAAGGCAGAAGGCCCAAGGTGATAAACTGCACTTCTAGCATGGGAATAATTCAGTCACCCTAATCAGGCTCTGTGGATGCAGAGTTATCCATGCTCAGCACCATCTCCTCAGCTGGAAGGCCATAGAAAGATTATTAACAGTGAATAAGACTTCCAAGTTGTTCATGTTTACAGACTTCCATCTGATAGAGCTCAGTGCATTACCAGCCTCCAACTTTCCAGATCTTGAATTTCCTAGCTGGTGAACTATTAAAATGCAGATTAACTAAACTTCAAACAGATTTATTGCAGATGGCTCCTGCAAAATCCTTTTGGATTACCTGCCTCTGGACATCATTTCCTAGTCTGTAGGGGTTCATTAAGGACAGATTTAAATGAGTTAGCTGGGAAAAGGCCAGCAGGAAGAGTATGTTGAAAATTATTCATATTATTATGCTTGATCTAGTGATATAGATTTACCTTTTAGGAATTTTTTAAGTTTCTCATTTGCTGCAATGAATAAGGCATGCAAGCATGCCTCGTGGATCACAGCATTGTTTGGGAGTGCATTTCATAACCTCTGAGTTATTTGTGGCAGAGAAAGTCACCCATGCTGAGAGAGCAGAGAGAAAAAACAACAGCCCCAGTGCATGTCCCTCACAGTTCTCAGCTGCAGAAACTCCATTTCCCTCTGAGCAGAGCCTTGAGATCCCAGAGCCATGAAGCATTTAGCTTTGTTTCTGTCATCTAACCCATTGCAAAATAAAATTAGCCTGGGGGTTATAAAAACAAAAATAGCGATGTTTAGACTTACATGATTCACTAATTGTGCTGCCATTTGGTTCTTACAAATTGGCTCTGAAGTTGGTTTTCTTTTTTTTTTTTTTTTTTTTTTTTTTTGAGATGTAGTTAATCTAAATTTATGCAGGAGCACTATAATGGCTTCTCCTTCAGACTATGAGGGGTTTTTAATCACTTTCAACATGTAGCCCCTGATTGGGCAAAGCACTTAAATCTAAGCACTTGGGTGCTCCAACTCTAAATGCTGAATTCTTGGTTGCCTCGGGTTTTTAAAGAAAGTGGATGTGCAGCCCTGTGAACAGGCATAATATTGAAGCTATTTAGCAGATGGGCACTAAATTGGGCCCTGGATGTGTCTGGTTGTACCACTGGAGCAGCAAAGCCAGAGTCTTTCTTAATCTCAGGTACTTCTCTGCTTGTGCCACTTAAAATAGCACCATCTTGCCTCTGGATTTTATTCTGTACTTACACAGTCTAAATATAATTCTCATAAGTTGTTTGAAACCACTTTCCACTTCAGACCTCTGTCTTGCTCATTACTGCAAATGAAAAAGTATTTTAAGTATTTGAGTATTTAAGAGTATTTTGACAATGTCAAGCACACAGTCCAAACACTCCACATAGGATCTTGATGCAATTCACTTTGACTTCAGTGGGTACAGAAAACAGTTTGGAAGCTCCATCTATTTCCAAGTTGAAGCAGAGTTTTGCATTGACAAGGACTTGCCAAAAAAGCTGCCAAGCACTGAGAAGTGTTCAGCCCTTTGGATTGACTTGTGTGTGAGCTGGCTACAGCCTAACAGACACAGTTCAGATATTGAACCCTGGTCTTCAGTGATGAAAATTCAGTGTGTTAAAGAGTGACAGCAGCTTGTTCTTCTGACTAGAGCTGACCCTCACACCTGCTTCAGCACTTTTGTATTCAGTCTCTGTGTGCTCAAAACTAAATTTCCTACCACGTTTCCCTCTAAAATGTGCTCCTTCACTGCTGCAAACAGATGTTTTTGCAGCTACACTTGTGCAGGTTAACAACCACAGTAGTAAAGTGCATGTGGGTTTTAGAGTTTATCCCCTTGAGCTTTCATAAATGCTCTTTTCAGGCTCTAATGGCATGGCTGATGTGTGTGTGCAGGTGTCAGTTGTGCTGGAGTATACTTGCAGGCATTCATGGCTGCACAGGATTCATGAACATGGCAAATGGGGGTTGAATAGCAGGTGCTGAAAACCTGCCCTTTTTTTCTTTCAGCTTTTAGTTTTCTAAAGCTCTTTAACTGACTGCAGAACTATTCAATTGTTCACAAATAAAGCTTTTTTTTTGGTAGCATTATAAGCATAACTATAATGACTGCAGTTTTAATCTGTCATGGATATTAACTAACCATCCAACAAAAAAAAAAAGTTTCATTAGAGGTATTTTCATTTATGTATTTTTAATCCTGAATGCCTGCAAATAGGAGTTCTTTGCCAAATTCTCACTGGTAAACAGCACAAATGCTTCATATGCTTCTGTAGCCACTTTCAAAAGATGCTGCCAAAGTACATAATGCATCAAAGTTTGCACTGAAAAAGCAAAATCAATCAGGTCAGATACTGTTTCAGCCTGAAGCTTGTTTGGATGTTTGCTTGCTTTCTGATAAGGTTGGGAGACATTTCCTCTCCTGGTTTGGGAAAGCTTGCAGGACTGATCCCTGCTGTAATGGTTATGTGACCCCTGGAGGATACCTGTTTTACTCTCAGTGAATGAAGGATGGTTGATACATAAATGTCAGTAGGAATGGACAAGAGCTACTAATCAGAGTCAAATCTGGTAACTCAGTCTGGTTGTGTAATGGGTTGTCAATTTTGCTGTCCCTGGAACAAAAAAAAAAAAAAAAAAATAAAAAAGGTAGGCATGAAGGGGAGTTTTCCTAGAGGGCAGTTCATGACAGAAAATGCAAAATTCTTCAGGAAAGCCTGACCCTTGCTTCCAAAGCTTTATTGAAATCACATCGACATCCTTTACAAAAAATGCCATTTTCTAGAGAGTCATTCAGAGATCTGAAGCATATTGTGCACTCACGTTCCAGGTTCTCTAACCTTCTGCAGTAATTGGCAGCTAGCCTGCTTCAGGATAAAATTTATAAAGCAGAGAGAGTCTCCCATATGCTGCCCTTTTAAGGAAAGCCTTCTCATTACTGGAAAGAAGGAGCACAGTGATGGTAAAGTATTGTAGGGATCACTTATCAATCACACCACCAGCAAAGCTGCAGAAACAGAGAACTGGAGAAATTGAACAGGGAAAAGCTCTATTTCTTTTAATCTTCATCTCCCTATTTTCACCCACACAAAAAATTTCTGGTGCTTTGCATCTCTCAGTTTCCAAATTTCAATTCAATGAACTATGCCACCATTTCCCTCATTTTTAAAAGTTGTCATAGCCAAGAAGAATATTTGGGTTTTGTTCTTATTTTGGTGCTACCACATCTAGGGATAAACCTTATATGGTAACCTGAATAATTCACACTGAAATGTACCTGCTGTCCCTGGGGTGGCTTTGACCAAACTATATTCATTTTACCTTGTGTTGTTTACCCACTTTTTAATCTTTTCTGAACATTCTCCCTTTGAGCATCTTATCATTTTCACTTCTCTTGTGAGCTTATTCCCATTTGTTTTTCCTTTGTATTCCAGATAAGAAAGACACACTGTGACACCTGTGTTGTGTAGCACCTTTCAGATGCTAAGCAGGTGCTGAGCTCATTTTCAGAAGGATCATTTTGGCTCCTCTGTGGCAATGCAAACCTGTGATGGACTTAACTGGGGTGGAAGTGGAGAAATCTTTGACTCTGTTATCCCATCTTCTCCCATTTTTTCACAGGTTTAGCAGTCTTCTTCTTCTTTTTTTTTTTTTTTTAAGTTAATCTTCCTTTATCACGTTTTTATACTCTCTGCCTCTATTTTATTGCTGCTGTGTTCAGAAACCCCCTTCCTTTTCAGTTTTATTGGTTAATTTAACTGATCTTCTTCCCCATTATTTGTCAGAGTTTTAAATGAGGTGCTGACCCCATTTTTTTGTGGTGTTCACTTCAATACCCTGTATCACCAATGTGGTTGCCAAAATCAAGAGCTCAATTGCTGTGAACTCATGAAATCTTCAGGTCATGAAGGAACTGACTGACGAGAGCAGCAGATAATCATAAGCAAGGAACACAATTCAATAAACAGCATCCAATAATCTCAGACAAATACAACTGTCAGCTCTGTGCTGATGAATCACAGACATGTTCCCAGCTTCTCCATTTCCCCTTTCTGACTCTCAGCACTCTAATTATTGGGAGAGTAAGAAGGTTGTTACTTTATACTTCCAGCTTCCTTCTATTCCTAACAAAAATAGAAATACATTCCCAGTCTTCTAATATTTCTTTTGTTTTGGATTATTCTTCTCACTAAATAGTTGCAGTATTCTTTCCATTTAATGAAATGGTTTCAGCTTTCTCTCCTGTTTAATGAGTTGGAAAATTAGCATTGAATGAGAACAGTCCATGGCTTTGGTCTGTAGTTTAGGAAATCTGTGAGAAGAAAAGGAAACACTTGCAAAGGCTGTCTGCAGACTCAGGAATGGTATTCATTTTGCTTTTAAAATTTTATTTAGAGTACATATAAAGAGCTTAGAAATGAAAACAGATTCAGTTCAGCAGAAGGCAATGCTGTTGAAATACTAAAGCTTTTTTTCCAAAGACTATTATTTTTCAAAATTTAGTTTTTATCAGGTGTTTTTAAAATTTGTTCCTCAGTTACATTTTTCTTCAAATGTACCTACATTTATGGCTAGCAATCTATAAGATCTCAGAAGGCTTCATTTACATTATTTAACCACAGACAGACTTCTGCATTCTGGCTCTTTTGTTGTTCTTAATATAGAGCTAATATGACAGTATGAGGTGCCCATTAGTGTTGTACTGTGCCATGCTAAGTGATGAGATTGTGATTTTCTAATCTGCAGTGGAGTCTAAAGGTCACTGCAACAGCTCAGCTCCACAAGAATCCGTGTTTTATGGGTAAGTCCATTACATGGAGTCACACATGTGGGATGAACAGGCAGCACAAGAGGCTTTATCAGCCTTCAGCCCCCAAGGGTTGTGCACAACACAGGAAAATCCAATTAGAGCCACGGGGAGTTTTTCAATCTCTTAATCGGCATTGCAGCACTGCAGATGGATATTATTGCCCACTACTTAAACTTTATTACTCCATTTTTCTGCCTGTAGCCCTTCTCCCTGCCAGCCCACCTTGAAGAGACGGCAGGCACAGCCCTATAAAACTTTTTATGACCTTGGCATCTGCGCTGTTGTGTCTCATGAAGGATAAGCACAACTGGGACAACACAGAGGAGCCCAGCAAGGAGCAAAGCTGGCTTCAGCAGGGCATTCTGCTCCCATCCTGGAGCCTCACCTGCCCTCAGTGACAGCACTTGCAGCCTCTGAAGAGGGTAAAGCTTTCCAAAGGAGAGGCAGGGTGAGCTGGGCTGAGGCAGCAGGTGCTGGCTGCACTCGAGGTGCAGATTCATTGTGTGACCTTGCATTGAGTCACTTGACTTCCAGTGTTTCAGTTGTGCTATAAAATTGACTAAAAGCAGGACTTAAACCAGGCACTGCATCCTGGGTAAATAATAGGCTCAGGGAAAACATATAGAGGGATGGGATTATGTTTTTGTGTCTTAAAATACCTTTCCTCACAGGAAGGGTGGGTTTGCCATGGATGAATAATCTGTTAGCATAAATTACTGTTATTTTCAGCAGTAGCTTACCAGGTATATGTACAAAGAGTGATACAGTCTGCTTGATTTTATGGTACATTAACTTTGCCAGAATGCATTTATTATATTTAAAACCTGCTAGGTACCTGCAGTGGGAACAAAGATTGCGTAATTATTTTTTCTTTAGCTTGTGGGAAACAAAATGCTTTGAATATAAAAGATTCTAGGGGTGAAAAGTTCATTCAGTTCACCCCTCCATAGGGAGAGTATAGACAAAAGATATCTGATTACTAATTTGAAAACAGATGAAAGGAACCAATATGGTGATGAAATAACTGCTACTTCCATTTCTGCCCTTTGTGTTATTGGAAACAGTAAATAGATACAATAATTGAGCTGTGAAGCAAATTTTACATTATTTTTTAATAAGCATCTTCCCCAATCAACTAATCACTTTGAAATAGCTTCAGGTTTTGATTTCAAAACCTGTATGAGAGATTTTGTTGTGACAGCAACAAAGAGTAGGAAATGTCCCAATGTGCAGTCCCTGTTTTAAATGAGGAATGCAGAGTCTATGAAATTAATGGGAATATCTTCATTAAGTTTTTAAAAATGGCTTTACTGCTTCAGAGATGATTAGTTCTGGAAAGCACTGCAAAATCCCTATGAGAAAATTCATAATAAGGATTTCCATTTTGCATGGCTTTTCCATACAGGTCTTGGGTGTGTTCATTCTCACACCCCAGCTTGGTTACTTTATTGTCTGATCTCATCATTTATGTAATAACTGTGCCTCCTTATTCTCTTTGGCTTGTACACTGGTCAATCTACAAGCTCTGTACATTGTGGGGAGAGAGTGTCTGTGTGGATACTGTGCTCTCCAGAAGGCTCTCTGATCTTTGTCAACAATAAAACTCATTGATCCTGATATATAAGTATATATATATTACCAAGAAAAAAAAAAAATTAAAACTCACTCCTACATTTTGAAAGCAGAGAACACCTTCCTAGTCCCTCAACTCCTCCTATGCTTTGAACAGAAGTAATTCAAATGATATAAATTTAAAATGTAAGAAGCCTGGATGTACCAAGCAACAGCAAGATTTTGCCCATCCACCATAGAATTTTTTCAGTCAACAGGTTTCTTAGTGCACAGAGCCTTTTCCCCATTTTCTGCATCTATTTTGGCATAGGTCTGGCAACAGGGACAAAAGTGAAAGGAAGCATAAACTCTCCTACATGGCCAGTTCCCAGCAGCTATCAGGCAGTGATTTACAGTATTAAAGCAAATATTTTTCATAGCTTGCACAGCAGTGTTTGTGTTTAGCCACTTTTAGTGTGAGATATAACACATTGTTGACTGTGATGAATACACACTGGGAAACAATAGCTGGGGCAGAGCACAGCAGTATTTAAAAAGGGTTTAGAATGAAGCAGCAAATACAGAATTGAAAAATTATGGAGAGGATTGGGGAAAAAAAAATCAGTTCAAGGTTAGGGTAGATCCACCCTCATAGACACTGTCATAGCTGGGCATTGACTTATTGACAGCAGAGGGGAGTACAGCATTCCAGCCACTGACATGTTTTTAAGTGTTTTCCACAATGCTGTTAGTTTTTCAAACTTACAGAAAATAATTGCAATTTTGAGAAGAAATGATAGAGCGGAAGTTCTAATTTCCATCCTAGAAAGAGATACATTGTCTTAAAGCTACTGAGAGTAATTCTAAATAGTTAGGGACTTATTCTGTGGGGTTTTTTTTAAATCATGTGATTTTTCCACTAGAATTAGCAAAATGATTCATATGTTCTTTGCATTTGACTGATGGATCATTGAAAAGCAAAAGCCATTTGGTATCTTTTGTTCTGATGGAGGAAAACAGCAAAGGTACACAAAATAATACTCAATGAAATGGCAAGTCATTGAGCCACTCCCTTTCCACAGTCTGCAGTCAACCCATCATTGCTGTTTCCAGAAGTTAACAAATGAAAAGAGCTGAACTTTCCTTCTTCAGTAACTGTCCTAAGTAAAGCAGAACAAAAGTACTTTAACTATCCAGTGATGTTCTACACCAGTGACTACAAATACAAAGTTATGCACATGTTAACATGCTAAAGTTATGTTAGAAGCTGGGAAATCATAAAAAGATTAATCAAGCCAGCCCATCAACTCATTGTATCCCACTGATCCTCCACTGAAAACAGCTGGTATTTTGCTAGAAGTACTCTGCCAGAAATGGGACGTGATTCAATATTGCAGCATCAGAGATGCCTTTGTTAACTGCAGCAATCCTTGGAGTCAGCAGAATTACTGTTGAGTATAAATACACTTTCTGACAAATCTCAAGCAGACCAAGAATGCAATCCCTTGCAATCAGCAGATGTGCTTTACATTCAGTAACTTTGTCAGGATGTTGCTTTGGATTGATGGTAATTACTGATGTGTCATTTGGGGTGTGTTGTTGAGCAAAGTCCATTAAAACTCAATTTGCTTCATCAGTTAGCACCCAGCTTACATTCTGCAGTATGTTGAAAGAGCATTCACAATGGGATTCTAAAGGTGGGCATGAGGCTGGGAAAAAAAATCTTCCAAATGCCACAATAGTTCTGTTTTTCATGGCTGTGTCTACCAGATCCTATTTCCTCTGTGATCTTGGCCTTTCTCCTTGTTCCTGTAAATTGAGTATTGCTATTAACTTATTATTCAAGGTGAGGATAAAAACATAATGCTCTGTAAACCATCCTGATTTCCAGAGTAATTCAGGGCAGTGTTTAAATGTCACAGAAAAAAGAACAATAATAGACCATTTATATTTTGTTCCCTCCACCTTCTCCCTTAAGGAGCAGATCATGACTGAAATCAAAGAAGATCTTGGGAGTTGGGTTTGTGTGTGCCATATGGAAATGTCTGACTGAGAGGAGGGACAGGTGGCAGGTGTTGTGCAAGGAGCAGCTCCAGGAGAACACAGTGTCCTCTGCCTGCATTTCTTAAACTTTTTTTATTTTTCCTTTTTCTTTTTTTTTTTTTTTTTTTTTTTTTTTTTTTTTTTAGGATTATGATGCTGCAAGAAATCTGCTCTTCTTACAGAAAAGCTGTGCATTGAATTGGCTTAATAAGCCCTTTTTTAATGTTATTTTCTTTGCCCAACTTTTCCTTTTCAATTCCTTTACACAAACCCTAAGAACACTCTTTGTTGCCTCTCTAACATAGCCAAACCCAGGGCTGTGGCCAGATTTCAAGCCTTTTACAATAATAAACATCTAAAATCACCTGTTAATACCTACTGTCTGCAATCTTTATTTTCAGATAAGATGGGTTGTGTGTTCAAAACTCCTACCTTCAATTCATGTACCTGAATGAGGTTTCCTGTCATAGTCCTGCTTCCACAGCTAAACACATTTCTTGGACAGCAGTGAAATATTTTCCCATTGTAAATAACACAGATAGCATTGTGTTGTCCATGCAAAAATACTGGGTTTAGTGACAAGCTTTGCATACATAACAAAATCCCTTGAAGGCCCAAGTTCTGTGACTTTTCTCCCCTTGAGTGTCTCTTCTTGTGCAATTAAGGAGGCTGTTTTCAGTTACTTAAGAGAAACAAGTGGAGGAGAATAGAGCCCTAAGAAATGAACATTAGTTATCCCAAAAGGGACCTAGTGAGAATTGAAGCTTAAAAGGGTCTACACAGTTTAATTCATGTACCATCTGTTTTTGGGAAAATTAGCACAGATTAGATTTTCCAACTCATCTGAGGCTAAGAAAGTGCCTTTAGAACCTGTAGTATTTGCTTAAGTATTAAAAACAAATTAGCACCATTTTACTTACTGTGTGAGTCCTGTGCATATCAGCTCCCTTTGGAGCAAGCTGTAAGAATTGGAACAGCACAATAGCAAAGTGATGCCTCTCTGCCAGCCCCTCCTTGCCATAAAGTTTCTTAGTTGCTTTATGGAAATGCTTGACATTCTTGTGCTCTTCTGAGTTTTGTTAGATGTGACCATTCAGTATAAATTCAGTTATTGCTCAGGGCATTCTCAGAATCTGCTCCCTGTGACCTCTGACTGTTGTTCCTGCTCTCAGTTTGGTTGTAAGGAGGTCTTGTAATCTTAAGGACCTCTAATTTAATGCAAAGGTAACAGAAGAATATAACCCTCAGACTCAAAGACTGTGAAATTGTATTTATTGTATTAAAGAATTACGTTATAATTACAGAATAGTTTTCAAAAAAAAGGGAAAAAAATGTTACATTTTAAAATACATGACAGAAAAATAAAATAATTTAGATTTTTTTGGTTCAGTTTTCCCTACTTTGCCACTTACTAGATTTCTGTGTTCTGATGGCCAGCAGGTGGAACCAGCCCTGCTGAATGAGGCTGTTGTGATACTCTCCAAGCAGGCAATATTGAACACCAGGCTTCCTGCTGTGGACCAAATACAGGGGCAGTAAATGCAAAGTTAGCATCTCTAACAGTGCATTCACCTCAGCTGGACTCCATTTTTCTTCCACTCTATTTGTTGCAAAAATCTTTAAATGCAGGGCAATCTCAGTTATTGGGAGTGGATGGCCTATGTACACACATTTTGCTTTTCAGAGATTTCCAGGCTCTTACTTCAGCTTCCAGTCATTCTCACTAATTCATCTCACACACTTAATTCTATGAAACATCAATTATTTTATCCTATCCATTAAATATTACTTAGTTGAGACTCTTTGTTGATGCTGTATGTTTGATGCTGTGCCTATGAATGTAGTTACCACTGTGATGCTTTTACATATCTCAAAAGATGAAAGGCCTGCAACCACACCCTTGGTTTGACCTGGCAAGTTTTCTTGACTTGAAGTAGATTTAGCAGAGCAATGACCCTGGTCCATCATTTTCAGATGAAGTAGGGGCAATAACTAGAAGGACAGGATCCAACAGAAAACTGGAGCCTGCATTTAGTTGAGGTTGCAATATTCAGCCTTTCAAAGAATTCTCTAATTGTAATTAAACAGTGTAAGAATGTGAGCAAATAAAGACTTTAGGTTGGTGTTGCAGCCTAAACAGTGCAGGTGTTTTGGGGAATGGAACTTTATTTGGTGAAGCCTGGATATCCAGATACTGATATGTGTGCCCATGTGCTGAAGCATTTTTTACAAATACCTCTAAATAAAGGTATTCCAGCTTTGCTTTCCTGGTACCATGGTGCCAGCTGGAAATGGAAACTCAGAGCACTACAAGGCTTGTTCTGGTGCTCCAGAAACCCACTGTGAGTTAATCGGCGATTTTTCACAGAGGACATCTAATCTATAAGTATAAATTACTTTTCACTCCTATTATGCCTTAATTGAAGTGCACCAATGTGAAACTGCAATAGACAGAGCTTCAGTAATTCTAGCCTCAATTAACTTTGCGTGGATTGGAGCCTTTTTTTCCTTCCTTTTCCATGGACTAAGGATAATTCTTTGAAATCTTGTATTTATTCAAATTATTGCTAGAATAGTTAGGGGATATGCATGTGATGAGGTATTTTGCAAGACCACTCTGAAGACACAGGCAGGAGTTGTGTGTATGATCTATAAATTAATACATATCTTTTATGTCCTACTGTTTTGTTTAACAGCTGTACCATCAGCAGTAGCCAAATCCCTCAGGATTCTGCTGGGAAGGAATAGTTTAATAGCAATCATTTTTTGGGTAAATGGCAGTTACCATCTCTGTAACAGCTACCCTCATCCCATCCTTGACTTTTCTTCAGCTCCCTGCCTGCAAGACACAAAATGTGTGTTGCAGCAGAGTAAAATCACAGTGAAGAAATAAAGCACCTTGCTGTCTGGAATAGGAAATTCAGACACAGCAGAAAGCAAAAAATTATACTAGGAGAGGCAGGATGCTGTGTAGGAAGAGAACAGGCATATGGTGATGAAGTTAATTCTTAGTTACTTCACATTTTGCCAGAACTGATATATATTTACCAGAAAATCAGATTTGATGCCTCTGTCTGGGTATATATGCTCTTACAAATGTTTCTGGTGCTCAGTTAATAGCAATGAGAGCAGCATGAGAATCCCACTAGCACTGTGGATTAAAATAGTTGTTTACAACACATTTTTGTTACAGACCTCCCCAAGTTTCCCCTTGTGGCTCAGGTGGTCAAAAAACATGTTTATGTTTGCTTTTAATTGGTTTGCTCTTCTGAATGATCTTCTGCCACTGATAAAAAGCCCAGACTTTGAGAGGTCTGTGGGCTTTTTATCAGTGGTGTGTATTTATCACTTTCACAGCAGGTATAAAATGGAAAACCTGCTGTATTTCTTAGCTTTCTCACTGTTGGCTAAAGTCCTTTTCTGTGAATATTCCCAGGCTGCTGCTCAAGTAGGTGTGGGGGTGGTGGCACAGGTAGGACAAGGAGTTTTCACCCCCAGAGCAGATGGAGAGAGTGTGGCAGGTTGTTATCACTGGGGTAAAAATATTGCCACGTGTTCCTGAGGGTTTAAGTAATAGATGCCCCAAGTTTGTTTCAAAGAGAGTGGTGGACACAGGTAGAAATCCACTTGAATAGCAGAACTCCAAGAATGATGTTGATGCTGGTTAAATAGAATTAAGCTTTGCAAAAAGAGAAGGGGAGAGGAAAGGTGGGGAAGAGAGAAAGAAGGAAAACAGAAAAGTTTTATTTTTCAGGCTTTCTCAAAATTTATTAATTTCCCAGTACTGTTTTCACTGAGCAGGCCACACAAGCCAGATTTTGATTATTTAAGTCTGATGTGTTGTTTAACTCACATATTCAAAAGTAAGGCAGGATTTTTGTGACCTCTACCTGTATTCTACTGTTCATAAAACTTTTCTGAATTGAATCTTATCTCAACAGTCACACATTCCAAAGGCCTCCAGTTGAGATTTAAGAATGCAAACAATGACAAACTGAATGGAGTTCTTCATAAATTGCTCCAATGGTTAATATTTTTATTTTCAAATAAGGAGATTTAAGTAAATTAGCACCATAATTTCTGTGTTCTGATTGAAAGATTGCACTTCCAAATAGCTGCTAGCTTCTAACCATTAATTTGCATATGAAGTTTTACATGAAGACTTCTAACTTCCTTCTCATCAGCTCATGGAATATATATCAGCCTTGATTGGACCCTCATTGCAAATCTCAATAGTGGGAAGAAGAATCAAAAATTATGGCGCTGTCCCTCTCATTGGAAATTTTATCTTTTTTTTTTTTACTTCTAAATTATGAATTTTCCCTTCTAGTGAAATTAAACCCATCCTTTCTCTCATTTACCACATAGACAAAATTCTGACAAACTGGTATTATTGGAATAAAAAACATTAATATGGAGCCAGAGTGACCATTATAAAGTCAAAATGAATTCCAGGCTGAAGCCAGAAAAAATGTTCTCTGGCATGTAATAATCAATTAAAATATATTACCTAAAAGATGTGAATTGCATGCAGTTCTCAGTAGCTGCACATATTATGCAGCTTATTATACAGGAAAAAAATTATTGGATATATTGGGTTGAAAGATTTTCAAGTCCCATCTGGGCTATCTTCAAATACTGAACTCATTTTGCCCAAATTTTGAATGAAAATGGAAAGCAGAGTTTTATAGGGTCAGTTTCCATCTTTAAAGCCTTGCACATTAAGAACATTGATATTTGTTAACTCCCCTTTACAAAATCTCTTCTGGGTTTGTAGCTGCTGCCTTGAGTTGTATCATCTAAAGTTAAAAGTTATGGAATATTACATGAAAGACAAGCAAATCCGAGCTTGCTGTGAAAATGGTGATGCTGAGAGAGCATGTAAAGGGCAGATATGTGGTGCAATGTGCTGTGGGCTGCTTAATTTTGCATATTGCACTACTTGAAGTAAGCAGGACTGGAACAGCTGTGCACTCAATCCTGGTGAAGATCAGATCTCTCCCTTGGGGCATTGCTTTCCTCTGCCAAGTAGGACAGTCAGGAGCTGGGTTTGACTGTGGACTCTTCTGTTCTCACTGTCTGGGCTTTGGCTGAGTGTTTTGAAAAGATCAGTCCATGTTTGATTTTTGTTTTTATACATATTATCCTGTAAGATTTTGTCTTGTCCATTCTGTCATTTAGGGATGATTTTATTTATATTTTTGTAAAAGTTCTCAGATGGTGTTTCATAAAAACACTGCTAGTGGATTACTTAGTAATATAATGTTCATTTCCTGTGAAGACTTTATGCAACTTATAAATACTTCAAACTAAAACTTGAGTTGCCCTAGAGCATGACCCAGCCATGTACTATGATTTTTCACTTTGTGGAAGGTATTCAAGCAGATGTTCTCTCATAGCAGTAGAATTCTTGTTTTTTCCAAAATGACAATATTCAAAGGTTTCTGCTATTTTCTGTGGCAAAGCCCATCTTTTTTCTTGTATTTTTCAAAGAGGACACATTCCAATCAAAGCCACTCCAGCTGCCTCTTGTGTTCATCCATGCCATAATATCATTCACCAGCTCTTAAGGCCCCCTTCTCCTTCCTAATACATGTCAGCACATGTCATTTAAAATCTTGTAGAATTAGTATCTGCAGCTGTATTTCTGAGACTGGGCTCACCTCCTCCTCTTCTTTTTTTCTTTTACAGCCTAACCAGAAATCAGTATTAAAGATCTCATCTAGTGGACTGGCCCCATTGCTTACAGAGCTCTCAAAGAGAGATTGTTATCAGACTTCCCTTTGATTTCAGTAAAGATCATCTATAATAAGTTACCTCAGAGCTGATCTCTCGTGTGGCTGTGCTGTGCTTGGAGCAGGGGCTGGCAAGCAGAGGGTTGATCCCTGTTCCCTCTGCCCCACACCACAACAGCCTGTGCACCCATGGGGTGGCCACAGGGACAAGGCTGGAACATCAATATCAGGCACTCAGAAAATACCCAGCATTGAGACCCTCCCCACAACTGACATGACAGAACAGGCAGAGTGGGAAATAAGCACTGACAATGTGGAGGAGAGGCAGATTCTGATTTTCAAAGCACTCTCAGACTTTTATCATCTCTTTATTGAAACTTTAAAGGCAGAGTCACCCTCTTCTCACAGCCTTCAAAGAATGATGGATTTATAATGTTTCAACATCTACAGGATGCTTAGAATTGTACAATCATAGGATGGATTGTGTTAGACCTTAAAGATCATCCAGTCCAACGCCCCTGCCATGAGCAGGGACACCTTCCACTGTCCCAGGCTGCTCCAAGTCCCATCCCACCTGGCCTTGGACAATTCCAGGGATGAGGAGGCCACAGCTTCTCTGGGCAACCTGTGCCAGGGCCTCAGCACCCTCACAGGCAAGAATTTCTTCAGATATCCTCCTCTTTTGTAGGCTCCAGCCACTTCACTAATGCTAATTTAAAGGATTTAGTACCCTGGGAGGAGTGATAAAAATTGCAACAGTAGCCCAATGTTGAAATAGCACATCAGAGTTCATTGCTCATCACACACTTTCTTCCATGCATACCTAAAAAATGACAAATGATATATTGACAGGCTTGTGTATTTACCGATTCAACCCTGCAAATTGTTTACTTTGGTGAAATGATTGGGAATTTCCAAAGGCTGACTGCTGGGGCAGCAGCACTGCCCAAAGAAATCACCATCTCTGGAGGGATTTAAAAGATGTGTAGATGTGACACCTGGGGACATGGTTTAGTGGTTGACCTGGCAGTGCTGGGTTAATGGTCTTAAAGATCTTTTCCAACCTGAATAATTCCATGATTCTGTGATTCTTGGTCTGAAGCAGCCAGGAAAGAGTGCATCAGGATGCAGCATGGTACTGCACACATTTCAGGGAGTTAAGCTAAAATCTTGCACTTCTGAAATCATTAATCTCATTACTAATATGTATGTGGCAGAAAGCTACAGAAATAGGCAGGAACTTTGCTAATGTTGCAATCACTTTTCTGTATATGAAATGAATTTCATACAAAACACCTGCTTGAGCAGCATTTTCAGAATACTTGCTTGTCTGATTCTCAAGCAGAGGTACACTGCAGATGTCTGTAGAGGAATATTTTTCATGCACTGAATAGTTCATTTTCTCCTACATTTTTCTTATGGGAGTTCCTAGTTCTTTTAGTCACCTTATCCCCTATCCATGACTAAAATATGCCATTAAAATTAGGAAATGCTGATCAGCAAAGTGAGGAGCAGTGTCCTCTGCTTCATGAATATCACATGTACATTAATGTTCACAGGGCTGCTGCCCATGTAAATCATTCAGATTATTTAGCTGATGTGAATTCTAGAGAAATGGCTAAGATGAAAACAAATGTGCTCTTCAAGTTTATCCATGTCTCTTAAAATTTGTTTATCTTGCTCACATTCCTATCTGAGTAGGTGCAGTTTGAAGGGCAGTGGAAAATTTCTTTACATGGCAATTACCATTCAATATTAATAGAAGGTGTTGAACTAAAGTCCTAAGCAATGAACCCAGAGGGAATGCAAATTTTTCCCTCAAAAACTACTCTGCATTCTTCCACTATGCATTGGTGCATTTACACTTGTACAATTTAACAGTTGCTTTTAACAAAATTAAAGCTGGCATTTGACTGCACAGGGAATTGTAACTGGAAACTTAGCTAAATTATTATAACACATTCCTAAACAGGTGGGTAGCATTAAAGTCTTAAGTGTTACTGCTTTCAGAGACAGAACTCTTGGAAAAAGCCCTTTAAGCATGTCAGACCAATTTTTATATGCTCTTGTGCTTTATTTTTAGAGTAGCATTTGTTATTGTGTGTTTTCTCAAGGGCAGATATTTTATTTTGTGTGTCCAGCAAGACATTCTGCCCCTCACTTCCATCCAGCCACAAAGGTCACTGTGCCATCAAACATACAGACAGAACTCATTAGAGGGATGGTTTGGGTCTCTTGTGATGTGAAATGGCACTTTCATACCCACCAGCCTGCACCTGGTCTCTCCCTGCATCACTGGCTTGTAGCAGTCCCTTACATTAAGAAAAATTCTGTCTTCACCTCCCTCTCTGCATTAATTTGAATCTTCAAATTAGGACAGAGTGTAAAATAATTCAAACTACCGAAGGTTCTCAACTAAACATTTTAAGTTTCCCAAACCCATTATTTTATTTATTCTTCAAAAATGCTGGAATCATACTAGAAAAAAATTTGTCTGAATGGCAAGCAGAAATCATTACCCAGCCAGATAAGCCTATAAAGCATTAAGATTTATCTTAATATAAAATAGAGGGCCTGGTTGTGGCACTCTCTGCATATTTGTCTAACAGACATGTAACAGAGAAATGGTCCAAATGAGCTTAATAAATCTCTTTCTTAAACTCACAAAAGACCACATCCTCACTTCCATAATTCTATTACAGTCTGCTCCTCTGGAGGAGATAAAAGAAGAGATAACCTCTTCATTCAGAATATAAAATAGCAATTGTTCAGCTGATGATTGGAATATTTCCAGTAGAAGGACTTAATTATGGAACAAAATTAGCTCAATCTGACCTTTTCAGAGAATAATGCAAAACTAAGTTTTTTGAAAATGTCTTCCTGGAATAACTGAAATAAGGAATAATTTACTTCCCTCTTTTTACAAGAGCAAAAGGTGGCAGAATATGATAGCAGCATTCTTGGTAAGATGACAATCCAAGGATAATAATAAGACAGTATGTGCAGAAAGGGATAATATATTTAATAGACTAGCTGATACAGTTTAAAAACAGAGAAACTTCCAGACACACAAGACCTTTACAGCAAGAGCAGGTTTTCCTCAGTGACTCAAAATTGCAAGCTTAGTAAGTAGATGTTGTAATGGCTGTGTCATAGGAATGCACCAAAATGTTTGGTATCTATATCCATTACACACTGAAAGCTCCTCTTGGGATAAAGACAAAACACATTGTTCCAATCTCTGCTTTATCTCTGTGATAAATAGGAATAAGTGCCTGCACCCACAGACCAACAGGCTGATGATTCTGGTGTTAAAGCACTTCCCTCACTTCCATGCATTTATCTGTATTGAGGCACTCCTTACTAGGAAAAGAAAAAAAAAAAAAAAGCTACAAACTGGAAAGAAAAACCTCATCTGTTTTATCACTCCCATCTCTGATTTCATGACATTCTGAATGCTCCTAAGCCATGCTGATACCACTGCATACAAGAAAAAAAGGCATGAACAGGTGGTGATATTAACAGGCTTCTTATGGTTCTGAAAAATGAGATAGAAATGTTTCATGTCATGAAAGTCAACATCAATCATCATCCATCTTGTGCAGATATGGAAATCAGCCAGTGTGGTTCTTGCTGAGGAGGCGTGAGATATTTCTTTTGCATCAGAGCTGTTGCTCTGGACACAAGTCATAATTTGTTTAATATAGATGAATGAGGAGAATATTACTAACACAGCCTTTTTTTTTTTTTTTTTTTTAAATAAACTGAAAGCTCCCCCTCCTGGCACATTCCCTGAACTGAATGCAAGGTTCCTGACATCTACTTTAAGCAACAGGAGATTCATGAAAAATCTTTAAAAGTGGTGTATTTATAATTTCCCAAGGATTTCCCATTTCCCCATCCAGCTATGAGACTTGATAGGAACTGATTGGACACCAGGAGTTTGTCCTATCAAAGACTTTGTCTATAATTTTAATCTGTTGCTTTTCCAGGCAAAGACTTATGGTTTCTACTTTGCTGCATATTATACAAACTTTTTCTGAAAGTTTGAGTGTTCACATTTGTGTTCCTTCAGAGTGATCAGTTTAGCTCAGCCATAACCCCACCATCTAATTTCCTAATAAATGCCTCGGAATAATTTTGAGAAATCTATTGGATCTCTCGGAAGCAATGCTGCAGCTCTGCTGAGATAAGATCCTGGCCAGGCTCAGGGAATCTGAAAGCCAGGGAAAGCAAAAAAGCAAAGAGGGACATGTTTATGTCACAGTTTTGGTAACTGCTGTAGCTGCTCCCATCTCATTGCTCCTGTGCTTCGGGGACTGCCAGCCCCTCTAATGCCTTGAATCAGTGCAGTCACTTATGTCTTAATGTGCTGAGCTGATTTGTCTCTGAATTTCCACAGCCATGCACTTATGCAAAGAAAGGGGAAGATTTTCCTGTGTACAGCCACAGGATCCTGTAGTTCCCATAAATTCCTGTGTTTTAATTTTGTTACAGTCCTTGGTACCATCAACTCCAGGCAGGCTGACAAAGGCAGTGACACTGGTTAGAGAGCTGTCATTGGATTTGCCATCATATCAAACACATCATCTCTCCATGTCCTTAAAAATTATTTTTGTGGAACAACGTTTCACTGGAGCATGAAGACAAGAATGGATGTTCCTGTGCAGGCAGGATTGTGCCTGCACAGAGCCATGCACACCAACCCTCTGGCCACACAGAGCCCAGTGAAGGACATGACTAAAATAACATCAACATAATCTCAACTCAGTGCTGAGCTGTAGTAATAAAGTGAGAATGAATGATTGAATGAATTATAACTGTGTCTTCCTTTCTAGGCTTCTGAATACCAAGGGGGTGTTTTCTTCTATAGCAGTGATGCTACTTTGCTTTTTATGCAGTTGAATAATAAATATGGCAGGTTTCAGTTGTAGAAGAGTGGTTATTTTAAAGTCTAGCATAGAGTAACCATTTACTACAGATACAATGAAAGAAGTATGTCTATTAGAGTTGGTACATTAAGTCTGGAAGTGGGAGAATTGCTGGCCTGGTACCTTATGCCACTTTCCTCTTCCCTCTCTGTGGTTACAAAAATCAGGATTGACCTACACAAACAAAGCTGCTCGCCCTAAACAGAGCAGAGCTCAACTGCTGAGGCAGTGGGGCCAGGGAGCTTCCAGTGCCATTTACAGCAAAGAAGGGCTGCTAGTATAAATATCTCTATTTATGTATTTACAACATCAAATGCAATTTGAAGCCAAATCAGAGTAATATTAACGTGAAAAAGGACACGTTCATTATATCCCTGAATGTAGGTACACACGTGCACCTATCTGTATTCTTTTTTAATCCTTGCTATATAAATGTATATGCACATGTGCCTTCTTAGAAATGTCTTAAAAGCTGCTTTTATTGTCATAATGAAAGAGTAGGACTCCTTTGAGAGCCATTTGTCTGCAAAACTACAGTAAACTTCCTTTGAGTAGGCTGTCTGCACTCAAGAGAGTTGAATCAGTAGAACTTTGACGAGACTAGAAGACCCACTGATATCTAATTAACGTGGAAATAATTGTTGTAATCGTTGCATTTCTCTACAAAGCATGTGCTGAAAAGCAGTTACACGATTTAGTGAGCATCAATCAGTTTGATATGCAAATGGAGGCAAGGACTACTTCATAATGCTGGTAGTATTTAAACATTTGTTTATTAAGCTGAGAAAATTGGAAATGTCAACAAATGGGGTCCAAAAGCAATGTCTTTTATCAACAGAGACTTTCTTCAGAGCTTTTGCTGTGCATCTTTTAGAGTCAGAGGCTCTAATGACAAGAGCAACAGCAATGCTAAAAGTGAAGGCACTGCTGGGAGTAAAGTGTGGAACAGTCATTCCTGCACCTGACACATTCCAACACTTTTCCTCCAGGAATAAAAGGGAGCAATTGTAGTGTTCTCCAGATTACCCCTGAGCTCTTACCTTTTCGCTCTTAAGGGGTCATGGAAACAACCTAAATTGTCTTTATCCATTTAATGTAGATTCAATTAACTCAGGTTAATGACTCTGGGATGGAGCTCAGGGAGTTGAGAGCTGTTCCCATTGTTCAGTCTGGCTTGTCCTGTGACATAAGCTGCATTTTTGGGTGGAGAAAAAAGTAAAAGACAATGAGTTGCCAAGACAGGATTAAACAGAGTCTACAGGGAAGTGTAATAATTGCATCTCAGGCACATGCAAAGCTCGTGGCTGCATCCAAGTACAGAAAAGCAACACAGAGTTGATCAAATCATGTAGAAAACAGCTGCATCTTTTCTATTTCCTAAACTTTCACCCTTAAATTCAGTACAATCAACACAAAATCCTTGGGAGTAATAATCTGTGACCTGTTAAGATTTAGATGAGTATTTTTGCCTGGGAAGTATCTCCATCTTTGCTAGAAATATTTATCATGGCCAAAAGAGTGGATGCCAAATATTGTTTATTTCATAAGGAGTGCAAAACTGCAAATTGATCCCAGGGACTATGGAAAATTATGTAGTTGAACAATATTTGATGGTATATGCTACTGAAATCTCACCTGGAAGATTTTAACAGCATCACTCAGAAGAACCCTTGCTAACCCCTTCTCTTTTCTTTTACTTTAACAGGATTTCTGAGCACTGGGGACCAAGCAGCAAAAGGAAACTATGGCCTCCTTGATCTAATCCAAGCTTTGCGATGGACTAGTGAAAATATTGGTTTTTTTGGTGGTGACCCATTGCGAATAACTGTTTTTGGATCTGGGGCAGGCGGTTCATGCGTCAATCTCTTGACTTTATCCCATTATTCTGAAGGTAACCGTTGGAGCAATTCAACCAAAGGTATTATGCAGGTTGCAAATTTTGACAATTTTGGTGTCTGCATGCCACCACCATTAGTACTATGTGATGTTCTGTATATTCTCTTTGTTTCTATGAACTGTTGAGTTCAGCTCAATATTAAGAAACTTTTTAAAGGCTGTACAAGCCTCCTTCTCCCTCAGCTCTTCTGTGCATGTTTAAATTTTGGGTCACTTTCTTCTTTTTCCTATGGAGCTTTGTAGAATCACTTTATAGCAGACTTCTGAACAGCATTTTCTTGGTGCATCATTTTTGTCTCTTTTCTTTCCTACCTAAGGGTGTCTTTTTTGGAAAATCAGTCAGTCATGCTCACAGTAGATGAGGTCATCTATATTCAGACAGTTGTGAAAGGCATGTTTAGTTTCTCCTGAGGAGCAGAATTTAAAGAAAACTAAAATGACACTGTTTCTCTTTTCAGGCTAACAGCTGAATTTCTTAAAACTATTATTTTGTGTGAAGGAAACAAGTAACTAGTTCAGAAATCTTTTGTCTGAAAGTGCATGGACTTCACTTGCTGTCATCTAATAAAAGAATGGTTGAATGTTTTGCATGCATGATCCAAAATTGTCAAAGCATCCAAGTTGCAAATGGATTTCCTTCTATATGTTTTTTCCTATTCCATAACTAACACCTTTTCTCTCTAGTTGAGGCAGGCAGCAGGGAATTAAAATCATGCTGTTTGAGGCACCCAACTTATTCTATGATTTTTGCACCACAGTTTCACACAGTGTCTCTCATTTGCATGGCTATTGCTTATTGATCACGTTACTTTTGTCTTACTGTTTTCACATATTTTTTATCTGTATTAGTTTTACCAGGGACACCACACTGTGCCCTGTGCATATAATCCTCCACTAATTTATATTGCTGTATCTCCATGGGGGACTAATTGGCTGGTCATAAAAACGTAATTCTGCTGACATTAAAAGAGCTGCATTTCCCCAAAGTCATGCTACAAAGACCACTGAGGTCAATAGAAGTGAGAGATTCTTTAGACCATGCCATTATGCTTCTTTAAATGAGAGAAAAATACAATTTTTACAGGAAGAGCCAAGTGGAAAATAAGACTGTGGTCTAAATTTTAGTCTATTTTCACAATTTGGTTTTTTAATGTAATCTTTTTTTTTCTTCCATAACTACCTGAACTTAAATGGGAGATATTTAAAAGAAGATGCTTGTAAGAACAAGATGTAAGCATTATCTCACTGCACTGTGACCTGAGGGTCTCAATGCTCCATCTTCTTTCATCAGAACTCTGAAAAGCAACTTTATCATCAAGGATTAACTCCAGGTTGAATGAGGACACCTGGTTTATCTTCCCCTAACTATTTGTTTAGTGTTAAAATCAATCTTCTTAGTGTAACATGGCATCAATGCAAAATACCAAATTTACAATATTTGGACAGTCTTGTGTTGCCTCTTATCAGCAAATGATACCCTGTCATATCCCAACACATGGCCAGAATTCTGCCAGGAGCAGAATTTGCTTGGGGAAAACTGAGGCACCAAGTTGCCAACACAGCAGATAAAGGTATTTTTGAGAGGTCTGAAGAAGGTTCAGTAAAAGTAAATTTTTAAGGATTTCTTTTAAAAGCAAACCCATGCTTTGATGAAATTTGGATTAAACAGAACAATTCACCACACTCCCATGTATGTTGTTTCATTTGGAGGTGGTAGAGCTGCCATTAAAAAAAAGAAAAAGAAAGAAAAAAGAAAATATAAATTGGTCAGGTTCAAAGAAGAAAAGTTATTTCTTAATATTTCCAAACCCTATTTTGTTTCCTGATGTTTCACATTCACATATGAGAGGTGCAGAAGGGCTTTTTAGGAGAGCATGTAGTGATAGGACAAGGGGGAATGGCTTCAAACTGACAGAGGGCAGGGTTGGATCAGATGTCATGAAGAAATTTTTCCCTGGGAGGGTGGAGAGGCTCTGGCACAGGTTTCCCAGAGAAGTTGTGGCTGCTCCATCCCTGGAAATATCCAGGGCCAGGTTGGATGGGGCTTGGAGCACCCTGGGACAGTGGAAGGTGTCCCATGGCAGGGGGTGAAATGGGATGAGCTTCAAGGTCCCTTCCAGCCCAAGCCCTTGTAGGATTCTGTGATTCTATGATTATCAACCAGACTCTTTCATAAGCTATAAATTCAGAAGCTCTCTCAGCTTCTGTCATCTCCCTCTGAAAGATTCCCTTGGCAGTGAGAGAAAGAATTCAGCCTATTTCAAGATGGAGCTGTTCACAGCCACCCACCTGCAAGTGGGCAGAGCAGCACCCATCTTCACAAAGTGCTCTCAGAATATAGAGGAATATATGCAAATTATTATTATTTACTGTGGTGAGACATTGAAAAGGGGTCACAAAGCACTATGGCCCATTGAACATTTAAATCTTCTTTCCATCTGTCTGAAGCCCTTAAGCAGTAATAATCATACACATTATCACACAAAAATGTAGTTCTCCATCCTGTGAGGTACAATTTCTGCCATGAATTCTGTGACAGAATGAAAATAATTTTTCAGACCATTCATTTTTCAGCAAATGCTTTGAGTGGAGGAATAGCTCTGTCAGCATTCTTCAGCACAAGGAGGGATATTTAGCTTCACTTCCTCAGATGGTTTTATGGCCAAAGGACTTGACCACTTTTACTTAATCCAGCATCTGATGTTTATGTAGCACTTAGCAAGCCACAGTGTTTGTATCAGCATTTTCTTACACATAGCTTACACTTTCTGTCCTTGTTCAGACATATTTAATAAAGCAATAAAGCTAGATTTACACAATATGCAAAACCCTCCACACATTATGAATTATCATGAAATACATCTTTGTGAAAATTCAGCTTTGTCATTTAGTTACATTTATTACAATGCCTGGATCCTCTGTGGTAATTCTACTGACTTTGAGCTGATTTATACTAGTTCAGTATCTGACCTCATAAACATGCAAATATATTTTAGCTGTTTATAGCTCAAGTTCATTCTTATTTTTACTCATATCTTGCAAGAAAATAATATTTGGATATGGCTTCTCATAAGTTTAAGAAGAGGCTTGAGTTGACACATTTCAGTCTCTACACCTATCTAAATTGAAGGCTTTTCTATTAGGACCTATAAAATCTAGAATTATTTAAAAATTCCTGAGAAGCCTGTAAAACGTTTCCTGCCAGCAAAAGATTCTGACTTGTTTGTGAGTGTACAGGGTCTGGTGCTGCAATAGAGGCTGTAAAATCATTTCTCTGATTTGATTTAGAGGCTAGGGAGGTTTTTTTATCAATAGAAATATGTTGCTTATCAAAGCAGAAGCCATCTTGTGCATTATTGGAATAAATTTCTCAGGTAAGCTGAGTGCCTTGACTCCAGCTGGTCTGGTGGGAGTGACCAGCCATTCATCAGGCATTGGACTAAAGATTCCTGGTGGAATTGTGTGAGGCCAGGTGTCACTTTCCATCCCTAAGTGACTCCAACAGAGATGGTTAAATGACTTCAGGTGCACATCAGCCCAAGTAAAACAAAATTTTGAGCCATATATTTTAAATCAGCATAAAAATTTAACACTATAGACCACTACCCAATATAAAATATTTTCCAGTGTTTGTGCAAAAAGTATGATACTGAAATGAACTTTTTTGAAAATTGAAAACAAAACAGCAGAAAGGCCACTGTCACTAAATGTTGTCTAAATACCTATTAAACACAATCTAAATTACCTAAATATAGTTTCTGAGCAGTATTTTACACAAGGTTCAGACTCTCTTTCAGAACCCAAAGTACCCTTCTCAAATGGAGAGGAAAAATGCAAAGGGAGGACCAAAAGTATCAGAAGAAGGATAGTGTTCTGATTGCATTAGAGTCAATAACAAAATAATTGCATTAATTGACTGACTACAAGGGGGTGAGGTTATAATCCACGATATGTTTTAAAAATCATTAGAGAAGGGAGAAAAAACCATAAATTTTAAGGTATTTTGTTATTTCTTTGGGTAGAATTCCTGGTCCAGAGTGCTATTAAATCAGCATAAATTCAAGTTAATTGTACTGAAGTCTTTGGGATTTACTGCATGTTTATATGCAGTGCCAGATCATCCTCTCTCCCTTAACTGAATACCTGAACATATGTTTAAATCTCTGAATTACAAAGCTAAATAGTATAAATTATGTGATTTCCCTTTTTATGTAAGTATGATCAATATAAACCTGCCTTAAAAATGTTCCTTACAAGAAAGGATTTTGGCACTTATAAATTTAATAGCTGCCTGGTAGATTCTCATCTATTACTCTGGCATACAAACTTTTGCAGTGATACACAATGTAAAAGCACTTCACCTTTCAAGCAGAGTTTAATCCCAAAGAAAACATTAAAAAGTGTAATAAATTTATTTCATATAGTTGTATGCATGCATGCTGCAGATGGGTGAACAATACCTAAAACTTCAAAGCATTTCAGATACTTGATAGCCTTTCCTCCAATCTATATATCTATCTGATTTAATTTTAAGAATTTTTGTTGTAATCTGATAGTTTTATCCTACATAATGTAATGCCACTCCTTTTCCTTCCTGAGTTTCTTTTGAAAATCTGTTCCTCAGCTGGACCATATTGAGGGAGAATCATTTGCTTCAGCACATACTGTATTTATTTTATGCACATTACTGGTAGGTACAACAGCAGTCAGATCTCACCACCCCATATATTTAAGTACTATTAAGATTCAGGTATCTCTTCTGTTAAAGTTTTCTATTGTTTCAAAGAACTCCTTTGAATCTTTCAAAGTCCATGGCTGTTTCAAGGTCGCTTCAGTAGTTTTCAAATATTTCTCCCCACAGGACTTTTTCAAAGAGCAATAGCTCAGAGTGGAACAGCTCTCTCCAGCTGGGCAGTTAGCTTTCAGCCTGCAAAATACGCCAGGATGTTGGCTACAAAAGTTGGTTGCAACATGTCAGACACTGTGGAACTGGTAGAATGTCTGCAGAAGAAGCCTTACAGAGAACTTGTGGACCAGGACATCCAGCCAGCAAGATACCACATAGCCTTTGGACCAGTGATCGACGGCGACGTGATACCAGACGACCCTCAGATCCTGATGGAGCAAGGAGAATTCCTCAACTATGACATCATGCTGGGAGTGAACCAAGGGGAAGGGTTGAAGTTTGTTGAAAACATTGTGGATAGTGAAGACGGCATATCAGCCAGCGATTTTGACTTTGCGGTTTCTAATTTTGTCGATAACTTATACGGATACCCCGAAGGCAAAGACATATTGAGGGAAACCATTAAATTTATGTACACAGACTGGGCAGACCGGCACAACCCCGAGACCAGAAGGAAAACGCTGCTGGCTTTGTTCACTGATCACCAGTGGGTTGCACCAGCAGTGGCCACTGCAGATCTTCACTCGAATTTCGGATCGCCTACGTATTTCTATGCCTTCTACCATCATTGCCAGACAGACCAGGTACCTGCATGGGCAGATGCAGCCCATGGAGATGAGGTTCCTTACGTACTAGGAATCCCCATGATTGGTCCTACTGAGTTATTTCCTTGTAATTTCTCCAAAAATGACGTCATGCTAAGTGCAGTGGTGATGACGTACTGGACAAACTTTGCAAAAACTGGGTGAGTACCAGATAATGAATGTCTTGTGTGCAAACTTGGGATGGAATGGTGCTTCCCATTTGTTATCTCCCTTGAGAGTGTCTATACTTGTAGGATGAATAAGAGATTAAGAATTGAGTTGGATATTTATATTTACAGTAATGTCCCTTGGTTCACTTATATGTTTTAGGTAAGAAGAGAAAATATCTTTGCAGACTTTCTGCAAGGAAATTTTAAAATGTACACAAAACTAATTAAAGAAACTCTGGAAAAGTGTAAAACTAAGCATTTAACATATGTCTATAGTTAAAACCAGCTACGTTACTACCTGCCCTTACCCCACCACAGATAATTTCATCCAGTGAGACAGAAAATTATATAAACATTCCATCAAATATACTACAGCTTATTTTAGTAGCACATGTTATCCTAAATTCTCATTTCTGACCATAAAATATGTGACTTTAAACTTGGAAAGTTTTGCCATTTTCATTAATTCTTTTTTTTTTTTTCCCACTGGAGTTCAAAAACCTTTATTACATTTGACCACTTATTTTTGACTATACATTGTACTGAGTTGTGCCCTGCTAGGATCCTTCTACTCTGGAAGGCCACAGATGATTCACAGGAACATAAATGCAGAGTTGTATGAACTTTATGCTGCTAAAAAAGACAAACAATGTTCTCTCACACTGGTCTCTCATAGACATTTGTCCACATCACCACATCCCAGGCAATCTTCCCTGAGTAGCACAAGATTTCACTGTGAGACATCAACATTTTGGAGAACCAGGAAGGTCACTGAAGTCTGTGTAAAAAAAAAAGGGTTCTTTTGCATAATGCTGTTTCTAATCAAGATTATTAAAGCCTCTAATTTTAGGGAATAGAATTCTGCTCTGTCCAAAGGCAATCTTAAACGTTTAGTATAAAATCTTAATTATGTTAATTTTATAACTCCATTTGAAATGCTTTGTAACATTGGAGATATCTTTTTCTTTTAGTGACCCAAATCAACCAGTGCCGCAAGACACAAAATTCATCCACACAAAACCAAATCGTTTTGAAGAAGTAGCATGGACCAGATATTCTCAGAAAGACCAGCTGTATCTTCACATTGGATTAAAACCACGAGTTAAAGAACACTATAGGGCCAACAAAGTGAACCTTTGGTTGGAGCTGGTACCTCATCTGCACAATCTTAACGACATTTCACAGTATACCTCTACCACAACTAAAGTGCCATCGACTGATAATACTTTCAGACCCACGAGGAAAAATTCAGTTTCAGTTACTTCAGCCTTTCCTACAGCCAAACAAGATGATCCCAAACAACAACCAAGCCCGTTTTCAGTGGATCAAAGGGACTACTCAACAGAGTTGAGCGTTACTATCGCAGTTGGCGCGTCTTTGCTGTTCCTGAACATTTTGGCCTTTGCAGCACTGTACTACAAAAAGGACAAGAGGAGACACGACGTCCACAGGAGATGTAGCCCACAACGTACCACTACCAATGATCTCACCCATGCACAAGAAGAGGAGATAATGTCCCTCCAAATGAAGCACACTGACTTGGATCATGAATGTGAGTCCATCCATCCACATGAGGTGGTTCTCAGGACCGCCTGTCCCCCAGACTACACGCTAGCTATGAGAAGGTCTCCTGATGATATCCCCTTAATGACACCCAACACCATCACAATGATCCCCAACACTATACCAGGGATTCAGCCCCTACACACATTCAACACATTCACCGGAGGACAGAACAATACTCTGCCCCATCCTCATCCCCACCCCCATTCACACTCAACAACCAGGGTATAGCCAGACAAGACGAAACAAACTTTATTTTTTGATGGATTACAGTAGGTGATATTACTGAAGATTACTTGGCTTTCAACCTACAAGACTCTTACTATTTAAATATGGAGGAATATTATGTGAATATACATATCAAGAACACTTGGGGTTTTGAAAAAAATGAATTGTACATATATGAAATGAACTTAAGAAACAAACAAAACAAAAGAAAAAAAAGAAAGAAAGAAAAAAAACAAAAAACCCAACTGTTTGCAATTGCTTGAAGCAGTTGTCCTGAATGATACTTTTTCATTCACATTCAAGTATTAATTTTTTGAAGATTTAAGTTACATAATGGAATTAGGCATGTGCAACACAAGCAGGAAAGAACTATGACTGAAAATTTTAAAAACCTATAAATATGCACAAGGGACACACTAATGGAATGTCAGATAGTTTTCACCAATTTTTATTTGGACCTGTTTTCTTGTGTAGACCATATTTACATATTTGAATAAGTACACAAAGCACCAATGCTGTTAAGGCCTTAGAAAGGGGCTCATGCTGAAATCTGCCAGTCAGAGAAGTTTTACAGCCTGGCAGGTACAACATTATCACTTAAGTGCTGTCAGTATAAAAGTTGTGGGAATAAAGGAAACTGGATATTTTTAGCACGATGTGCATGATAATTTATATGCTTGGTGGCTGTGCTGCTGATTAAGCCGTAATTAAAATTCTTCTCATCCCATTGGAGTTTTTAATAGAAGCTTTCTCCATCAATTGGCACAACCTAAAGAAGTTCTTTAAAGGGGCAAAAGTAATTATATTAAAATATTTCACGGTAGCTTCAGAAAGAGAAGGGATTGCAACAGTTCTTAAAGTTATTTATGGCATTCTAGGTATACAGTGGTGGACCCTCACTGATATGAATCCCAAACCAAAAAAAAAAAAGTATACTATTAATGTTCTTTTTTCTTTCCACCCAAATAATTTCTAGCTTTGAAATAACTATAACTTTAATGGAATCTCCTTTGATGAAGGAATTCTAATTTGCTGTGATTTAGTTACAGAGTATTGTGTGCAAATTGATAAGGTAAAGTGTGTCCAAAAATTTAATTGCAAGGACGTTTTGCCATTTAGAAGTGCCCCAATATTACTGCTCTGATTACACCTTTCAGTTTATTGTTTCAACTCATGTTGCATGTTACAAAGTTTACTTATAATACTTTAATATAATGTTAATCCCCTTTTTGCTATACATTAGCTTTGTCATTCCAATTGATTATCTAGACCAGATGGCAAGAGTGTAGAAAAAGAGGGTGTATGAGAACGGGGAGAGAGCCAACAACTGGAAATTTTAAAATCTGGATACTACATTTGTTTGTGTGATTTGAAGTGAATGTTCTAAAATCACAAGAAATTTTTCATTCCCCTGTTGCTTTTCAGTAATTCTATACCATGGTCCTTTCAAAACATTTGTATATGTAATCAGATGTACATTTATATAAAAGAAATAATTGAGATGGACTTAAGAGCACACCCCTGATAAATACTTTCTCTCTTACCTGTACTATATTTCTATTAGACTAAAGTTATGTGATTTTTTTTTTACATTTTTTCAAATTACTAGCAATTTTGATAGTTTGTAAGATAATGCGAAGAACTTTCTCTGACAAACTAACTGCAGTAACAGAAACATTTCTTTTCAGTTACTCTTTTTCAAGAATGAAAGCTTATTACACACAAAAATTGTATACTACTTGATGGAAAAATTACTTTGTATTTCTTGGCCATATTACTGGTCACTGAGTGAAATAAAGATAATCTGGATAACGAATATTATTCCAATGTTAAGAGACCTGATCTTTGCTCATTAAAGAGCTAAAATGTTTATTGCTGTTTTGTCATTTTTTAATGAAGTAATGGTAACTGTCTCAAATAAAGAGTAATATCTTAAGACCAGTCTGGTTTTTGAAGACATGTGGGTGCCTTCTACAATTAATAAAACTGCATATTTATGGGCCAGCCCCACCACAGCCATTTCTTAAAGAAATATTGACAATTTGACTGTCATCACATGTAAATCTCCTCCAGATTTCAAAAATGAGTTAAAAAGGCAATATCAACACAAAAAAAAAAAAAGCGAGGAACAGGCCAAATTGAAATAAATCTGCAGTATTCCATGATGGGAAAAAAAGCATCACCTGGGTTTTATTGGGTGATTGAACTTGTGTTATAAAAGATTGCTGAGAAGTTTAAAGCAGGTTGCTAACATTGAGCACAGACATTAAAAATTAAGTTGAAACCAAAGTAATGTACTGCAATTTCAGTTATTTTACTTACCTATTAAAAAAAAAAAAAAAAAAAAAAAAGAAATAGAAAACCATGTACTTAGTACTTCTTACAGTCCCCAGTTTTAAATTAAGGTCTTTTTGTAGAAGCATAAAAAATAGTCTTCAAAATCCAGGGCGGTCTGTGTGCAATTTCTGCCTGATGTGGTTGTGCTTTTAGACTGTGACCTGCCAATGTAAACCAATAAAAAGAATTGTCTGCCATCTGATAATTATTGTTTAATAAGAAGATTGTATTTTGCTATGTTGATGAAACAAAACAAAAAAAAAAATACAAAAATATTGATGGCCATAAAACAAAATATTAATGAAATATGATTTTATGTGCTTTTCTTAACTTTATCAAAACCAAAATAACTTTCTACTATAGTTTATTTGTGGCCATATATCTATATATCTCTATATATACAGTATCTGGTAATTGTTTACTTTTATTAGTTACAAAATAAATGATTTAGGTAAACCAAGCATGACACTACACTTTATTTCTGTCAGCCAATAGTATTTAAAATGTGAAAGATGAAGGCAACAACACAAATTATGTCACTCCTGTTTGGAAAAAAAAAAAAAAAGTCCATTCCTGTGATACAGATACTGTGAATGATATTTTAGTGGCTACTTTATACTGACATTACAGCAGCTGGCTTTCCAAAAGTAAGATGGTGTCCCACATTTTAACACAACATTAAGGAAGAGTAAGAGATGTTTTAAAGCTGAAATGAAAATATAAGAAATGGTTTTGAAATATCTTTATGTGCTTCATGGAATATAAGTTTGTTCTTTTCAGAATATTTTATCTATTTGATTTGTTTTACATGGTAGCCTACACAAAAGCAAAACTGAGTGTTGATATTTAATTTCTTGTATCATCTTTGGACCAGATTTCCAATAAATTTAGGATATCAGTCAGTCTTTGGAAGTTCAGTAAAAATATAAAGAGCCTGCATTTATTGATTTCACACTTTTGTAAATATGTTTGCAGACCTTTTTAAGAAAATGTATTCTACCATTTTGAGAAAAAAATCAACAATGGAATCATTGTCTCGTTTATCTATTAAAATTACAGGCAATATAATGTGCTGTGCTGACATTTCTAGGAGAAATAAAACCGATACAAAATGCATTTTGCTCAATGGTATCTCAGTTGGTTACACCTGATATTCTCCACCCACAGAAGACTTGCAAGGCCTGGATGAGCTTCCTGGATAAAACCCTCCATAGGAAAATGTTCTTGTCTTTGCTGTCTGTACTAAACATGGGTTCCTGTGTCACAATTCTTTAATTACCTGATGTTTTTGTTACTCAAACACCCTGAAAGCTGGATGAATAGAGGCCTAACAAATGAACATGTTACAGTTTTAAAGATACCACTGCACAGAAGATGCTGGGATTTCTGTTGCCAACTTCACTAGGAGATGAAACAGCTGACTTCATAGGGAGCTGTCAAACATCATGGTATTCCTTTGATGTTTGGAAGATGTTGCTTTTCCCCTGTGATGTTAGTTTAAAATATTGGCCCTTCCCCCACCTTTTTTTTTCTAGTATTGAACAGTTACAGATGGTCGCTTTTTAATGTAAGCGAACGTTAGAAATTTAATTATTATTGTGAAAATGTGCTTCCAAATAAATCAGATTAATGGGAAATTCCCTTCAGAGGTTTTGTTATTTCTCATTTAAAGCTCTTGTCAAAATATCTGTTGCAGCAGTTCTGGTTTGTTTTTTTTTTTTTTTTCAGTCTGCAAGCTAAGGGACATTCTCCAAATAACATTAAAAATCTCTTTTTCTGTTTGAAATAATAACACTATAAGATTAAGATATCCTCCTGAGGCCTCCAAGTAAATATGAACAATTTGAAACATGGCAAATGGGCTTTTACTCTAAACATTCTAATTTGATTCCATTCTGCCACATCAATACATTTGTATGCAGACCAGAAATCAGCAGCATCTGATAAGGTGTTCAAGGGAACTTCACAGAATCAATGAGTTCATCACCAGCCATGCACAAAGTCCCTTTTCTCATAGGTTCTCTTCATGCCATTGTATAATTAATTTCTTATACACAGGTTCAGTAAAATCTTAACTTCTTGAAATGGAAAATTGTTAAACAAGGTAATGAACTTTATCTGGCAGAAAATGTTTCGGAAAAAACCTGTTGAGAGTCACCTAGGAGGTGTAGATTTTTATATGCAACCTGACTTCATTCCTTTTTGTTAATATTATAATTCTCAGTAATTTGTACACCTGGGAAACCATCATTTCTGTAATAAGCTTTAGTTTTGAAAAAGAATTTAAGTACTGTATGTAAATTATGGATTAAAACCTGAGTTTCTTGTCCCTTTGCTACTGGGATGAATGAAAAAAACCTCATAGAAGTGCAACAAATTTGTACAAGCCAATTTTATACAGTCTCTTGAAATTTATTTTGATTTTATTTGAAGATAAAAGTGCCATCACAGCAGTAGAAGCTGTGTATTTGTCTCAGAAAATGCTTTCTTGTGTATAAATGCATCTGTCTCCACGTGCTTACCCACACACAGACAATAAAGGAGATTTCAAACCATTTGACCAACCAGGGAATTTTGGCACCATTCAAAGGTGTGGAGGTAAGGCCTGCCCCTCATTCTCCATTTTCCACTGCCATTGAGCAGCTGATAAGATAATGGCAATCCTTTTAGCTCCAGCTGAATTAATATTTATTGTGGGACCAGTGGAATCAATGAAGCCCTGACAATTTACACCAGCTATTGATCTGCTTCTGGACCTTTAATGTTCATCATGGCTCATATCACTGTCCAATTTTGCATATCTTCTCCTGCACATGAACACCCACTCACAGAAATTATTACAAGTGTAACTATCCTGATTTATGAGCACTACCAGGCTCTAAAACATGCTTTACAATATGCTTATGGATATTTGCACATAATGTCAAAATTCAGGGGGGGGAAAAAACCCTTCTGCATTAAAAAAACCCAAAAACTGAATTCATGGATGCAAAGAAGAGATTAGTACCAGAGCCTGCAGCCTTAGCATGCTGTAGCAATTTTTATGTTAAAATCTATATGGAAAGGAACATTCAGTTCTTCCTGATCCTCAAATCTGTATGTTGACCTATATGTCAAAGACACAATGACACTTTACAGCAGTTGGAAGTCTGCTCTGTTCTGCTCCTTTCTGGAAGGGAAGAGACAGACAACTGGGCCACATGTTGCTATAAATTCTGGACAGAAATAGCTGGATTTTCTCTGTCATCTGAATTTTCCCCTCTTGATGTCAGCAGGGCCAGGCAACAGCATCTGTGAGCAGAACTTGATACCACTGGCACTCAGACATGATAATACCAGAGTTCAGCTAACAAGAGGTTGGTGAAAGACTCTGTGAGATAATAACACCTCAACTGCATTATTAAAAATACATAAAAAAGGAAAAAAAATTGACCTAGTGATTTTGTTCAGTTACTGAGGAAGTCAGAGAACCTGACAGGACCTCCTGGGTGTGAAGGATAGAAAAACAAATTTGGGACTGCAAAGCAGTTGTGGGCCAGACCCTGTGCAATACACTTCGTTTATACATTTGATAAATTTTCCCTGGAATAAAATGAAGAGTGGGGCAGAACCTTGTGTCAGGAAGCTGTTTGGGAGGGTGAGGGGTACCTGTTTCATCCAGTGGTTTCTAGAAACAACTTCAGCAGTAATTTTGAGCAGTTAAGACTATATGAAAGGTTCTAGAAATAATCCATGGTTCATCTGACACCACATGCATTTTCAGAAAAAGCTGTGCAATATTTCACTGATTGATGACAAATATATGGTTGTTTTTCCTACTTTTCATAAGGTTACTCCTATGTAGTGGTGATATTCAGCTGAACTAATGAATAAATTTTGCTCTTATTTGCATAGAAGCAAGTCTAGAGCAATGCCATGAAAGTGGAAAGTGGGACCTTCACCGTGGTAAATAACACCCAAAAACAATTACTCTTGTTCAGCTAGTAGAGATTCCCTTGTTCAATCATGTGCTGATTTTTTCTTTACCATCCATCCATTTGCCATAAATGTATTTTCTCTCCCCAGTATTTAACTGGAATAAGTGCACCCTGCTTTCCACAGAAGATGAAGATAACAGGAACCATTGGTTTCCTCTCATGAATCACGACTTCACCATCCAAGAGCAGAAAATGTAATAGAAAAAATAAAAAAACAGGGTTTGGGAGTTGGGTTTTGGGTTTGTTTTGGTTTGTTTTGTTTTGTCTTCTAGGCTATTTTGAGAATCTTGTTTCTCTGAAGGCTCACCAGAAGACAGAGATACAACTTTAATTGCTGCAGCCAGATACCTTCTTGGACTTTTTTCCTTTTGCCTTGTCTAGGATAAAAGAGCAGGGTTAAATTAATGAAAAGAGACTTCTCTGGAAAAGCACTGCCAGTTCTGAGATACAACACAGAAGCATGGACACAGTCACAAATTCTGCTGTGTTTGACAGAAGAGGAAACATTTATAAAATTTAATACAAGATTGATAATAATTATATATCTGAGATTTTTTTTTAAGTATAAATAATCTGTTTTCAACAATACAGTTTATCTTAAGTCTAAAAGGGCTTGTTGGCTACTAGAATTTAGACTGTATTGTAATACTGCATGTGAATTCCCCTTTGTTGAATTCATACTTGTCCTGGCTCCATTCAACTTAGGGATTTTATTTTAATAGTAGAAACTCTCTGTTTTATATTGAGTTGTTTCAGTATGGACTATTGCTTGGTGCAGTTAGCTGTCTCTAATTCATCCATCATTTACCTAAATGTCATAATCCTTTCATTTATGAATTTATTTTTTCTTGTTTCCTTACAGGTTGCGTTAGGGTTTTTAAAAATTGTTTCTTGTGTGATAAGTGCAATCTTGTTCTTCATTCCCTCTCACATTGCTTCTACTGTCTCACACAAATGCAAGTATTTGGAATAATTTAAATCTGTTTTCTTCACTTAATTTTATCAGTGTTCTTGTTCCTTCAGGTGGGAATTCTGGTTTGAATTGTTTTTCTTGTAGTTGCATATCTATCCAGAGATATTAATTCATGAGCTCCCAGTTACAATGGACTGCTGTTCAGGGTGGGAATGGAAATCCAGGCTGCTCTAGTGTCTCCAGCATCCAGTAGGGGCAAGGCCAGCCTCTCCTGGCTAAGGACAAGAATGCCTTCAGTCAATGACAGGAATTGCCAGGGAGCTCACAGCCATCACTGAATTATCCACCACACACAGATGGCAATTTTTCTCTTTGAAAGATGCCAGAGGTGAAATTTCACAGGGAACTTGGAGCTAAGGCAAGTGTTTGCCTCCAGACATGAGCAGAGGCTCATGAACTCAGCTTCTTGCTAGATCAGAAGCTTGAAAAATTAACACCTTGCAGCTCATGGCCATACTTCAGACAAGTGCTGCTGTGTTTTTGTGGCTGGGCAGGCACTCAGGCTTTGTTCTGAAGTGGTTTTGCTGCCTGTCTGTGCTACAGCTGTTCCACTGAACTGACCCCCTGCGGAAACAGCCAAATTTCTGCTGACTGCACCTGAGAAAGATGGGCCCCTCTCCTTGCAGGAGGAATGAAATGCAGATGGGCACCATCAAACCAAATTTTCTACTTGTTTTTAACTTGGAACAGCCCTTTGCTTTCCTTCTTCAGGGAGCAGGAGGGTTGAGGTTTTGGGTATGATTGTAAGAGGTGTTTCTGCTGTAGGTCTGTGCTGGATGTTGAAGGTTATCAGCATGAAATTCTTTCTAATTTTAACTACCAGTGTTAAGTGTCTAGTGTAGGAATTATAGTATTGGATAAATCATCATCTGCTGGTTATCTGTTTTTCCTTGCTGCCTAAGAGAAAGCCAAAAGGAGGTGAAAAAATTTACTGTCCTTTCTGTCTTTCAGTATGCTTAACTATGAAAGCCTGACACAAGCAGCTAGTTATACATACATATGTTATTAACAATCATCTTTTTTTTTTTAGTTCAAAGATCAGAATCACAACTTTTCATACCCAGTTTTTATTCTATTACAATGTGCCTCGGGCTGAGGAAGTAAGACTAGCAGTGATGAGAACTGAATGGCATGAAGTAATGAAAAATCCTCATTTAAAAGACTTTAGAGGGTAGAAACTTTACAATAGTAATCATTGCTACAATTACTATTACAGGGAAGTTATACATGGCTTCTATAGCATGGAATGCATTTCAGAGTGGATTCTGCCTTGGGATGGTTAGCTGGGCTGGAGTTGTTCACATTTCTTCTATCTTTATAAATAGCTCCAAAACAAGATAGATGCATCCAAGGTCAGGCACATAGTTGAGGTTTACAACAATTGCCAGTTCCACAATGCTTCATTCCCTGTGATATTGCTTTTTGAGGGGTAACTCCCATTAGCAGTGAGTTAGCAAAGTAGAAATGCAGAACAGAGAAATGCCGTAGGGGAGAGAAAGCAGGGAAGAGGAGCTGGAGGAAAAATACTGGCCCAGAGGAGTGAATTTTGGAGATCAAACCACTACTGAGCAGGCTGGCACACCAGCAGAAATGGGGCTTCTTGTAGCACTTGGTGAGACTGCTGTGTTTTGCCAGTTTGAGTGTCTTTGATCAAATGGGCTGATTCTCCTCAGAAGTTAGCGTGGGTTTAGACACATTTAACACACAATAGCTCTACTTAACAAAAAAGACAACTGCCTGCTCTGGTGCAAGGGAGTCCTTATTTTATGCAGTCAGACATTCCACTTTCTCCTGGTTTTGAGTGTGTTTGCAGGCTTCAAGCCTTTGTCTAAGGACTACCAGGGATGATAGGAACAGCAAGAGTTCACATGTGAAAAAGGATGAGAGTTGTATTTTCAAAAACTGCCCCAAAGCACACAGAGTTTTATTAGCTGTAAGCAGCATAATAAATTATTTCTGTGAGCTTAGCAGCCTCCAGTTACACTGCCACAGTGACTGGCACTATTTTAACCTGTGTTGAGCATGAAGATATACAATAGCTGCATTGATGTCAAGCATTTGCAGAAGGGCTTACATGAGTATTTTTAGACTTCTGTGTGGTCTCTGACATCCATGTGACAAGCACTTAGGATCACAAGATTTATAAAAACATACTTTAGAACAATACTACATATAAATCACTGTGAACTTATTTAACCAGAGACGGAACTGATTGTCCTGTAAATCATTAGTGCTATTAAGAGAGTTAGGCAGAATATGATCACTTATGTCTTGGAGAGGAGCTACATGAGTGCCTTGGCTTCATTTGTTCAAACCTCTGAACCTCATGCTGTGTGTTGCAATCAGATTAACTGAAAAGCTGAAAACAAACAGAACAAAACACATAAAGCTGATAGCAATATTTGCCACACGCTGTGGTCAAAGAGGTGTAAATCCTTACAGATATTGATGGCTTCATTGCTTATGAAGCTATTAAACATCACCCATTTAGAGGAGAGATCAATAGGAAAAGCACCAGCTGAAGAGGACTACCTGTGGTGCAATCAGCACCAAATACATGTCCATCCTGTGTTGATCTGTAAGGCTTTTGTAAAGATGCTTTCTCAGGTTAGAAGTCAAAGCTAGAAAACTATGAATTTCAGATAACAGCTGTGAGCATTCCTTGGACTCATTCATTCCAGTATCTTCAAGAAACTCTCATTTATTTGAATAATTTGCCAGGAAGTTGCCATCTCATTAATCCAGATACTGGGCATAGCAGCCTTGGGTCTGCAGTAGAGGTGTTAGTGTGGTTAAACATCAGAAAATACCCTTTTCCAATATTGTGACCATTACCTATGTGTCCTTACCTTCAGTCCTGCATTCTGTAGGGCATTTTCTGAGAAGGAGAGCAAAAGAGCTTGTGCAGGAAGAACACTTACCTGGATATTAGCTGCTTGACTTTCACAAAGTTAATAAAGAGCACTTCTGGGAAATGGGAGATGTCTTGTCTTTCATCTTTGACAACAGGTATTTCCCTGTTGGCATTCAGACAGCTTCTGCAATTAGATTTGCATTAATATCTACTCTCTTTTCCATTTCCATTCTTACAGGTACATGCTAATGAAACAAGAAATCTTGAACGTTCTTGTTCAACTTTTGAGTGTAAAAATGTCTTTGCCTGGCCGATGCTAGTGGCACACAGCCCTGGGATGTTGTGAGGCTGTTGCACAGGTACACTCCAGCTTGGTGATTGGAATGCAGCTGCTCTGTACAAGCATTGTGACAGTGTAAAAAAACCATCCAGCTTTTTACCATAAACACTGCAGCTTCCATAGCTCCTCCAGCTGTCTGGGCAGTGCCAATGTCTCACTGGAAAACCAAGAAAGGCCATCAAAAGGCAGCACTGGCACTGGAAAGCATCTCTGTGCAGGTTGGTAAGGATAAGTGCTGTCAGCCTTCCACAGGGAATTTACAGGCATCAGACTGAAACAGCAGGAGAGAGCTACCAAAGAGCTGATTTCAAGTTTTTATCACTGCCATGATGGAAATGGAGCTGGATCTGTGGTCTGGTGTGAAGGAAATAGAAACAGCAAATTAAATATTAGAAAAAAATCTTGAGAAAAAGAACAAGCAAACATTTTCTGAGCTTAAAATTTTAACCTGAACTGTTGGCTTGCTGGTGACCTTAACTCTCACATCTGTTACCTCACAGCAGACCTGCTGTGGTTTTGCTGCACACTGAGTGACAGTAACTAAAATTTTTAGCTGTTTGTTTCCAAAGTAGAGCAGATCTGAAATTTCCTCACAGTTGACATAAATCAGTTTGTGGAGCTGACTGCATAATTTCTGTGATCTGTCCACAAACCCTCAGGTAGGTGCTGAGTTTATTTTTTCATGGATGTTCATCCTGGGTCTGTGTTGCTCTGGTTTGAACCTGGTTGTGGGTGGTGTAAACTGATCATACTTTAAGAAGGTGAACTTGAAATTTGCAGACCTTTGACACCCCATCTAGCAAGGATGTAGGATAGACTACATTTTTCCCATAATGTGAAACTATTTGTAAAATGGGATCAACAATACATAGTTGCATAGAAGAAAGAAAATTCTCATTAAAAAATCAAAGAAAAAGAAGTGCTATAATAATTTTACCAATCTTTTATTTCTTGGCTAAAAAAAAAATCATGTTTTCTTTGGTCAAAGAAAATTATTATTATTATTTAGTAATATATCGAAAAATAGCCCGTATTTTTCAAAATTTTTACAAAATTACACTGCAACTATTATTCTGAATGAGCTAGTTTTATTCCACACGTTTTCAGCACAAAAAGGAAAGAATAACAATAAACCATCATGATTTCAAGGCTGCACTGAGCATTTACCCCCTGCAATCCTGAGATGCCTACCCACAGGATAATTCCTCCAACAGCTCTGAGCTCATTCAGCTGCAACACGAGCAAGGAGCAGACTCAGAGCTGCTCTGGGTTAAACTGGCAGTGAGGCATCACATTCCAAAACCTGGATTCTCTGTTCCATTGGGCAAGGGGACAGTGGTACTGGACCTTTTTCATCTGCATTCAATGGCAGATGAAGAACAGGAAGGTACAGACCCATTTTGTCCCTATCCAACCCCACTCCAGCTCCTTTCCATGGGTCCCTCTCACTTGTCTCAGACAGATCTGTAATGAGCTTCTGCCCCATTAGGCAAGAGTTAAAACTCACAATTAAAAATACTAACAGAAAGTGGAGGCAGGCCAGAATAACCTAGAGCAGACAGCAGGGTCAACAGCAGGCAGGGTCTGTAAATTGACTCTGTCTGGCATGAGCAAACTTAGGTAAGTGCTGATTAAGCAGGTATTGTAATGTGCCTTTTGTGGAAACAAATTCAAGCTGCAGCCGTCTGTACACAGCACAGCTGATGATGGCTTGTTACTTAAAGGTCTGGGAGAGCAGCTTTCAGATCCTGAGCTTGTCAGAAAAAACAGCAGGAGGGTGCAGGAATAATGAAAACAAATGTACACTGAGAACTGGGTGGCTAACACAGGTGCAGAAGTCAACAGTGTGACATGCCCCAAAAGATATCACAGGAAACTGCAAAGTCAGAGCTGGAGCAGGACACCCAAGCAGCTTCCTTCTATTCATTACTTGCTGTAATGAAAAAAAAACCAGGGCAAACAGCAGCTGTTATGCTTTTCTTCCCCTGTGCAGGGGGCACAGCTTTAAGATGCTTCCTCTCCTTGGAGAAAGAGGCTGCAAAATTGCCCTGGCTGGAAGAGCTGGTTGGAAGGGGGAGGAAAAGCAGCAGTGGAGCTGTTGCAGTGGGGGCAGCCTGCAGCCCATGGACAAGTGGAATCAGCAGCTGGAGCAGAGCTGATCTGAAGCACAGAGATGGTGGTGGGTGTTCAGGCTATTCCTGCAAGCCCTAACGACCACAAAACATTCTCTTTCTATTCAGTATGAAGAAAGTTTTCAGACAGCACTTAATGATTCACTTCCCTTACAAATGAATAGTGAAACATTCCTTTAATCAACAAAACCCTCTCCCTGCTGTTGATAATAGGTTTTGTGGAGGTGTTAAAAAAAAAAAAAAAAAACCAAAAAACACTTCATTTCCAGCTCTCTCATATGCCCAATTCTCAAAATACCTGAGAATTTGGAAGCCATTTTATGGATTTTTTGGTTTTAAATAACTTTCTGTCTGGGAGTGTGAGACTACACTCATGAGCGGTAAGAATAATTCTTATTGTTGCTATTTAATTTCTGGTAGTCAGCACTAATTTTACAAAAAAAAAAAAAAAAAAAAAAAAAAAAAAAAAAAAAGAAATTTAAAAAACTACAAAAGTTATTATTTTACCTAGTCTACAAAAGGCAGCTGCTGTAATTTTACATGCAGCTCCAGCAGCAGGTGTTTATCTAATGAGCTTTGGAGGACCAGCTCTCCCAGCCTGACAGCTCCAAGAAATACAGAAGTATGGCAAGAAGTGGCATTGATGTTTTAATAACTGACATCCTTTCCTTTGAGTCAGCATGAATGAAATGTGTTGGAAGAGTGGTGGAGGCACTGGGAGACACCACCTTTCATTAAGGCTTAAAGCCAGCACCTATCTGTGTGCTGAGAGTGAGAGACTCTCCAATGCACAGGTGACCAAGAAGTGTGTGTGGTCACAGACTGCAAGGAACCTGCAAAAGACAAAGGCATTTTGTGGTAGGAGAGTCATTTTGGGTCCTTGCAGTACATGTGAGCTGAATAAATGCTATTGTATATTTCTGCTCTGCATAAGCTCAGCCTAAACAGAGTATTTCAGATCCCTTGAACAGGAATCCTGTGGTAGCCCTGGATCTCCTTTCAGGAGTTCTCTGTGAGTCCAGATAAAGCTGCTGCTCCAGTCCAGTGCAGGATAAGGCTCACATCTTTACAGCATTGTGCCAAAATGTCCTGCTGTTGTCACCTTTGTGGTTAAGCCTCTAGCCAAGCTGCCTCTTAAGTGGTCTCAGTGTCTTGCTGTCAACAGCTTAACCCTAGAAAAATGTTCATATTCAGGTTCAGACAAGGAGGAATCACAATTGGAATTAAAGCTGTGCTTCCCATTCGGCTTTGTGCTGATCCACAACCATTCTCAGAGTACAGTTAAAAATAAAATGACCTCTTTCTTTTCCTTGCTGCTGTCATGATTGTCATTCCCCAGCAGATGCCCTAACTTCCCACTGCGCCCCGCTGGCTCTGCTGCCCCTGCTGTCTCTCAGTCCAAAGAGTTTCTGAACAAGAGACAGGCTTTTATGGAGCCTGGCAAAGCTTCAGAAGGGAAAAGGAAAAATCAATACAGCTTCAAAGCAAAGTCTTTGCTTCAGTGATTATGACACTTGCCCTTTCTTCACTAGTGGGAAAAACAACAAGGACAGTTACACCAGCAATGGAAATAGAATGAACAACAACAGAGAGACCTTCCAGGTTTGACTTGTAAAGGGAAATAACTTTATAGTCATTGTCCCTGTTTGGTGACATCAAAAGCAGGTATAGGGTGTTAGGCGGTGCAGCCTGGGAATGAAGTGGAAAGTAACACAAAGTCAAAGAGAAGAGCTGAAGGAATTTGGATCAAGAGATAATGGACTCTGCTGAAGAAACGGGAAGAAAAGGCACAAAGGTCAGCTCCATCGTGGCACAATCAAATCTGTTCTAAAATGTCACCGGCAAAGGTGGGCCATAACAGGAAAAGGACCTTCCAGTAAGCTTTACACCATCTGACAGCTTTGCAGAGCTGAAAATGGTGACAGACCCTCACACTTTGCTAATGAACAGATTCTCAGTAGAGTTGAGCAGGTCAGAAATTTTCTACCAGAAACTGAAAATGCCAATTAAGGAAATTAATGTTTCTGCAAAATCAAAACAACTCTAAAAGGCTCTCACTGATGTCTTTAGAGGATTTGCAAAAATGTAAACTAAATGTAACCCTCACAAGTCTGCTTCAATTATTTTTCATTTTTCATACTCAAATTTTTATAATTTGTTTGCAATTCCTTTTTTTCAAAACTATATACTTGTTCCAAGTTGTTAATTACATTCTGTTCTGACTATGCAACTTCTCAGCTGGTTTTCCAAGCTGTTTTGTTCTGATGTTTCTATTTCTATGTAACTGTGTGGACCTCCTTCTTTTGGAATACAATGCATTGTTTCGATAGACTTTGTGTAATTGTTTGAAAATAGCCTTTTGTAAAAGCAGTATTTTCCTTAAGTGAAGCTGTGCCTTGAGCTGGCTTTGTTGGAGTTTCTGGTCTGTGCAGGGGATAATTTGCAGGACCTGCTGAGAGGGATCCCGGGTCAGCTGCTGTTGCTGCAATCAGGATCAGGCTCCATCCCTGGTGGAGCCAAGAGCAGATTTCTCAGGAGCACAGGTGGTGTGGCAGGACATCCATGTTCTAATGCTCTCACCCTGTACTTGTGCCTGGGTGAGAGTTCTGCAGCTACAAGAATCAATGAAAATGTATTGATTTCTCCACACCATCGTAAAGCTTGTCTGCTCCTATCTCCAGCTTGCAAGCTGAGAAAGGAGACTGTAAAACCACAATTGTCTTACACTTTTTCTCCTTTTTCATCCCCCATTCCGTGCTGGCACAGGAGACCAAGATTTGGGTCTGACAGAGTCACCTGGTAACTGCATCACAGCAGCCAACTCTGTTAACACTCAGGTTGTGAAAATAGCTGCTCTTGAAGCTTTCTGAGGAAGGAAAAGTGCAGAGTGGGATTGCCCAAAAGGCAAAAGTTGAATGACTTTTCTGGCTTTGCTCATCTCTCTACAAGCAACAGCAGTCAAGGAGATGTAATGTGAGTGAATAGGTCAGTGCACCTCTGGATATTCCAGATTCACATAAAGTTGCCTTTTCAGAGTAATTTCAGCTTCCCTTGCTTGATGTTGGCTGTTCTAGGGAGAAGATAGGTAGCCTTCATTCATCTGAAGGACATGGGAATGTCCACAACTGTTAAAAACTGTCTCAGTGGTAAAAGAGAAAATGTACTTTCAATAATACTTATTTTCACAGAAACTGTGACTAAAGCCATGCCTGTCAAAAAATGAGTGGGCAGGTGTCTGCTTCTGGTGCTCACACAGACTGGTTGGGCAGTTTGGCTTTTGACACCCAGCTGTTCCAACTGAGAAAAACACCAGCTGCACAATTTTTATTAAAAAAGGTGCAGTATGGCAGGTAAAACTGTAATGGCTGTTAGATATGTGTAAGAACTGATCAAGTGGACAACTACATACCTGTTATCATCTATATTGAAATCTACATTGGAATTTTGCGTTATTTAAGGCATAAAATTTGAGTGAATGAGGCAGACCCAGTAAAAACCAAAAAAATGCCATGTGATTTATCTGCCATAGCACCATGTGTGACTTTCCCTACCCTCATGGTTTCAATAATTCACATAATTCCTATTCAGACTGTCGGGGCTGTTGCATGCAGGGTGTTGAGCCCCACTCTCAGATTAGTGTGAGCAGGGTCTGCAGATGAGGACACACAGAAGGAGAGGGGGAAACTCCTCTGTGGGCAGCTGGGAAGAGCAGTGCTGGGATTCCCTGACAAGTGTCCTCCGGGCTGTTTCTCCTGTACAATGGTGAAGATGAAGAGAAAGATGATGATTTTTCTTGCATGATTTCCCACTATTTATTATTTGCTTTTTTTCCCAGTGGGATCAACCCAAACCCTCTCTTGGATGCTCCTCTTTGTGGCTTGATTACAGCTGAGTACAGTAATTAAAGAAATTGTTGCACATTGGCCATTAACCTCCTGTGCACTTGTTACTGGCTTATATTTCAGGGTTTAAAATACTAATAGTATAGAGTATACAAACACTGCTTTGTTGTTTCAGTTGTCTCCGACACAAACTAGCACCTACAAAAGGAGGTATGAACAAGCTGGGGGAAAGGGTTGATTTTCACACCAGTGGTAATGGCTTCCCACCAGAACCTGCCATATAAAATTACTGGGGTTTGCAGGTGCACAGCCACAGGAACAATTAAACAAAGCTGTGAGAACAGCAATGGTAACACTGCCTCAGCAGCTGCTGTGACAGAGTCCAGAGCTGCAGAGAGCTGCAAAGAGCAGCTCCTGAGCACTGCTCAGGCTGAGCACTGGGGCACCTGAGGCACAGCACAGCCCGGGCCAAATTCAGATTCAGCACAAGCTAATGGGATGCTTTAGTGCTCAGGGTCTCATCTCGGCTTCAGATGTGAAACCAAGCCTTGCAATAAAGCCAAACATAACTTCTGCATCAAAATATACATCTGAGCCAATCTACACTTTGGGTTTCATTCTAGAATGGTGTTTTATTCAAAGAATGTAATCCTTCCTAAATAAACCAACACAAGCTCACATCTCTCCTCTCCCTCTGGCCCACAGATCACAATGTGAGTCATGCTGAAGTACAGAAAATAAGCCCAATCAAGCTGGTAAAACGACTAGATTGGAGATATGAAGGCCTCTAAATTAAGAGTGCTCCGCTGCAGACCCCCAGGCCATTAAAGCTCATGGCTGTTTGCTCCAGCACCACAGTTGCTATGGCAATTCATATAGACAAACCCAGTAACCTGTCAGGATCCAAACAGGTAAAAAACTAGAACTCAAATGATATTCAGAAATAAACAGGAAGCTGATATAGATGCCAAAGAATCGATATTCTCTGTGTCTAATACCATTTCACAGGCAGGCAGCTGCATTCTCTACAAGCTGCACTTTCCCAATGCTTTTGAATATTTCCACCACACAGAGCACATTGCAGCAACTCAGACTTGTGGGGGAAAAAATCAAAAACTCTTGCAAAGAAACCAGGAACAGACAAAAAATGCTTAAATAGACCCAGACAATGCCTGCTTGGAGTCTACTCTAAAAAAAAGGCAGATGGTGTCCTATTAGAAGAGAAAAGAGATATTTTTCAGATTCTTTGACATGATGCTGAGACAAAACCCAGGTACCTTGCCAATGACAAATCTCTAACAGCAGGGAGACAAGCATGTGGCTATGATGGGATCTGCTGTATTTTAGAGATGTCAGGCTGGACCTTGTTCCCATTTAATTAGTGAATCCATCTTGTTCATGTTCCTAGTACTTAAATGGCATTATAATATGCTTCTCAGCAAAAATGGCATTGGAAAAAAAACAAAAACAAAAAACAAAAACATAAGAGAATCATCAGGAGCTGCTTTTACACAATTTCATAATCTTAGTTTTGTCACCTCCAGTAATGAATTCTGTGACATAAATAAGGAATTTACCAAATAGAGACTACAGATTTATCACACTGAAACTTTCTTATGTCACTCACAAGTACCTTTATAAAATGCATAATATTACCCCAACCAACAGGTAAAACAGATACCTAAATGTGCATTTCTAAGAAGGAATTTCAGTATTCTTTTTCCTCACCTAGAGGTGCAAATAATTAAAAATGTGGTGCAGACAGGTAGTCCCTTCTCTCCCTCACCAGGCATCAGAGATCTTCCTCTTCCTGTATGGGGCACCACCAAGGTAGGAGCAGTCAGCTTTTCGAGCATGGAAGTCTGTCAGCTCTCACCAGCTGTCAGAACAGCAATCACAGAATCACTCAGATTGGAAAAGACTTTTAAGATCATTGAATCCAGCTATTGCTGCAGTGCTGCCAAGTCCACCACCAAACCACATCCCCAAGTGCCACATCTCCATGTTTTCCAATACCTCCAGGAGTTGTACCAAGGATTTGACCAAACCAATATCAGTTAACATTGCCTGCAGGAAGAAGGGGCTGTGTCTCCTGCCAGGCACAGCTGCTCCCTGCACTGGCACAGCTCTGTACTGAAACATTTCATCCCTTGCCCTGCTGCACATCTCCCTTCTCAGGGAGCTGCAGACACACCAAGTAAATCAAAGTGATAAGAATTTATGAAACCCAGAGCAGCGCTGGATTTTGGAATGACAACATGATTGTATATGGGTACTAATAAAAGGCAAAGGTTCCCTGAAGCTGCAGGCTATGAAGTGGAGTAGAGCAATGTGATTAAGAGAGAGTTAAGAGGTATTAAACTTGGAAGGAAAAGGCATTCCATAGTGACATGTTAATAGATCCCAGGAAAGATTTGTTAATGGACTAAAAACTGAGAGGCTATTTGTAGGCAGCACTAAGTAAAAAGTAAATCACAATTTCTCCATGGGGGAGGTTCACTTAGAACCTGGAGAACAGCAGGAGATCACTCAGGGTACAGCCAGGGCTGCCTGGTTGGGGCTTGGAGCCTGGGACACAGGGAGGACACAGGGAGGACACAGGGCTGCTTCCAGCCACGCCTGGTTTATCTTCCTTCCCATCACACTGAGCACATGAGTGAATAAAATCTTATTATTTGGGTCTACAAAGGTGGTTAGGGATGCAGTGATTTCCTAAAAACTTGTTCCAGATGTGAAACAGAGTGTGACACAAGATACAGCCAAATAATAGCTAATTTTCAATTAAAACACACTGCGGTTGGGCAATAGCTGAAAATGAAATACGATCTCATCAAAGTCTGAACCTTGTAAGGACACTGAGCCCAGTAAAAAACTCCATCTGGCTGGTATGAGATACTAAAATTTAGTGATAGCAACCCAAAAGCAATCGTAATCAGGGCAGAAAAGAGGGCAGTAAAATGTTTGTCTTGGCCTGATCTTCTTTCTGTGATCTCCTTCCCAAGCTGACATATTGGAAGCAACAAAAGTGACAATATTTCAGAGCACACTCCTCTCAGAAAGGCAGAGAGCTCCAGAACAAGTAATACTAACTCTTCTGGATAATGAAAAGCTGATTTATTCTTACTGCATTATGATAAAAAAATTTGTGATGCCTTGAAATCAGTGGGGGACATTCACCCTTTATCAGTGGGGCAATTTTGTTTCTCCATAGCCTTGTTCAGATGCACCTAAGGTTCTTGGATTTTCTAATACAAACTCTAACCTGCATTTCACAGGCAATGCAAAGTGGAACTTTGGAGAGGACTGGATGTAATTGCACAGCTGTTATTGCACCAACAAACACAGCCCTTTTCTGCAAAAAACTCCCAGTTTGATAACTGGGAGTGGAGTACATGGTGACAAGAATTAATAAAACAGTTGCCTAAATTTTGGGGTTCTTTTCAGACTTGAGGCCCATCAGGATGAGCATCAAACAAGCATCAGCTGATGCTTTAGTCACTCTTTGTGTGTTCAAGTCCTGGCTTGGTCCTAGTGATGGGGTCCTTTCCTGGCCAGGTGTTTTTCTTTTAGAATCCCAAACCCAGGCTGGGCTCTGATGATGCAGGTTCCTTCAGGTAACAGCAGCCAGGAGTTTTGCATTTGGGAGTTCATGAGCTACATAGAGTTGTCAAAAGGCACCAGTGAGCATCACTGTTTGCAGCTGGGACTCACTCTCACGAGTCTTTGCTGGAAAGAAGCTTTGAAAAGAGGGGCAAAATCAGAGCTGTGGGGTGAGCAGGGTGCAGTTCTGGGACCCTGATCTACAGAAAAGCAGGTTGGAGGGAAGGCTGAAAAGAGTGAGACACCCAGGACATCATCAGTCTGTGGAGAAGAGCCTTTCCCAGAATGGAGGTGGGTGTTTGAGTATCATAAAGGGAATGGAGTTTATGTGGTTGTTTCACAGGCACACCTGAGTGGATGTGTTTTGAGGTGGGGATGAACTAGGTGAGTTAGAGAGAGCACAGCCAAAAAGCTGTACCTACTCACTGTGCCTTTCAGGCAGCAAAGCAGTGTGAAAACTGCAAAGTGAGAATTCAGAACTGGGAGAAATATTTGGGGGTTTTTTTTAAGAGTCCTATACCTTTCTGACAAAGTTTTACATGGCAGAAAAATGCTGAACTGTTGGTTTTCTTGGAACACTTATGATTCTAATTACCTTATTGATGCAATGAGTGCATTGTATGTGGTTTTTTTTTCCTAACTTTTTTTTGCCACTCATGTTTTTACCATACAGAATATTAAAATTTAAACAATGTGGGCTGGAACTGTGCTGGGGCTTTTTGCTGGTATAAGTCACAGGGTTTCTTTTTTAGACTATTTCCATATTAATAACTACTTAGCTTTTTCTTCTGATATTTGTTTTCCATGAGGAATATCCACCCTTTCTGGAAGAGAGGGAGTGACATGTTTGTTTGGGTTTTTTTTTTATTATTATTTTTATTTCAGTATATATTTCTTAAGCAAGAATAGTCCTCCTAATATTTACCTTCTGGTGAACACAGTAAATCATGAAGTTATGTATTTATCATCCCTTTTTATTTTTAAAGGTATTATAGAAGGGAAAGCCATTTAGCAAATCAGGTACAAAACTAAGATCTATGCTTTAGGAGCTGCAGGGGAATTGGAAGAAAATTGGCTCTTGTGATGAAGCATTATTCAGTCCATCACACATGTGAAGTACAATTTTGCCCCTGAGGAAAAGAAATGAGTGTTTTTCCCCTTTCTATAGAACTTTGGAATTTGGAGGATTTTCCTGATGTGCATTACTGTACCACCTGGCAGTGCCTCTTGCACTTATATTTGGGATATGCTAAGAATGGCAGGGGCAAATATGTGTCTACTTGCAGACTGAGGCAGGTAGAGGAAAAAGGGTCAGGACTATCTTCAGTTCTGTTTCTCCTACACAACTTCTCTTCATGATGGGAGAATGAGAATTATGTTGTTTGGTTTTGTCCTGGACCAGTTTCAATATTAATTGTTCTTGATGGAGAATTAATAAAACTCAATGGTGGTAGAACTAACCTGTCTGTATGCACAGGAGAAACCCAGAGGTCCTGAGCTTTGTGCACAAACTAAGATATTAGGGAGCCATCAACACTTCCATATCATCATCCCACCATTGTTTGGGCTTTAGGGCTGTGCCTGTGGTTGGGGCTGCCTCGTGCTCCTTAGCAGTGATTTCAAGGTAGACTACATTAGTTATTAAATTATGAACTCAGAGATTAAGTGATCTCTGGTTATTTGGAAGAGTGTATTGCTATAAGCCATTAATAAATATATCCCAAGAGGAATGGGTGCATGGTGGGTCCCCTCCTGGGCAGAGGTTCAGCAAGCACTATTTTCAGTATCTTGGGAGTAATGTCAAGCTTTTGAGGGCATGGAGAGCAGGAGGAAAAGGGGATGTGCTGCAACAACACCTCTTCAGTATTTCCCTTCTTTCACATACCACTTATTACCTTTAGTGTCACCGTGATGCATGAGAGTGACTGTGAGTGATGGTGATTGTGTGCTGTGGGGAGGATGGAGTTTGAATTCTCCTCTTTGACTTTCCAGCACTTCTTTCTGGTACAGAGTAAGATTATTTTCTTGCCTTTTCCTGTTCCTCTTCAGAGCACTCCAAGAATACTAACAGTGTTCTTGTTCCGTGCTTTGCCGAGCACGGGGCTGCGAAATCCAGCTGGCACTTGCACAGAGATTCATATGGAGAACTGTCCTGGCTTCCTCCTCTTAACCCTCTATAAGGCCAGTCTATTTTTCAATATTTAAATTAATAAAATGAAAAGGCCAGAATAGAATTTAGAAACTGCTGTTGCATCTGACTAATGTGTTAAGATCGCAGCTTGAAGATAGAGGGCAAATCATATGAAAATGTTAGTACTGTAAAAGAGAGAACAAGGTTTGGAGAGAAGAAAAAATAATTTAAAGAATATTCTAAGCAAAAGTGCCAGAAGGAAATTGTACATATTTCAGAGAGACAGATTGGGCAAAGAAACCTGGCAAAGCAAATCCTTGTAGCAAAGCTGTTAAAATGGCATTGTCTTAGAGGGGTGAAACTCTGCACTCTGCATTTCCCTGCATGAGTTAACCTGACCCCCAGCCATTGTTTCCTACAGGAGTGGAATAACTTGATAGGCAGCAGGAGGCAAAATTATTTCAAGTCTTTTGGCATTGCTTCCTGTAACCAAAAAAACAAACACGGACATCAGCATGTAAACAGGATGCTCAGCTGTAAGTTAGAGCAAGATGTAGCTTGTTCTACATTCAGCTTTTCTAAAAATAATTCTGCTTTAGTAAATAAGACATTCTGTATGTGTATCCTACTTCAACACATTTCAGATTGCCATCAACAAACTGTAGGATTTTTGTAGAAGGTGTTTGCTAAATAATAAGTAAGGCAAACTGGATTTACTAAATCAGACATTCTCTGTTTTTGTTGCTAAACTTCTGTATGGAATATGCTTTTCTGTATTTAGATAAATGCTGCTAGGGATTTACTGTTCTATTTGCGAATGCGACTGTTCTTGCAGAGCAGTCTTATGCCTGAGATATTGGGATAACCAGGAGGTGGGTGTTCTACTTTTAGTGTAGAGCTACTGTGTTTTTTAGCTTTCTTTTTTCTTTTTTTTAAATGTATTTTGGCAAGCAAGACCATATTTCTAACCAGGCTTTGGGGTTTCTTTTTGTTTTGATTTTTTTTTTTTTTAATTTTGCTGCTGGCAACAATGTGAGCTCTTCAGTTTCTAGATAAAACTGCTGCAGTTTCTCTTGGAAGTCATAATTTGGACATGTAGAGCTGCATCTCATAAAATAAACCATAGTCCCATGGTATCTTGTGTTGACTGGGCATGGGGAAACTGTAGCTCTATGGGGGACCTGTCAGCAGCATTCCTGTGCCTTTGAGCAAGTTACCAACAAGACAGAGCCAGGCTCTTACAGCTCTGTATGGCAGGAAGCTGAGAGGCAAAGGACATAAACTGAAGTCATAGAGGTTTATTATAAATTTAAGGGAAAAACTTTCTCATTGTTAGGCTAGTCAAGCAGATTTTGCCCAGAGATGTTGTTTAGCCTCCAACTGTGGAGATTTTTCAAAATCTGGTTGGATAAAGATCTGGGCTGCTATGGCAGACAGCAGTTTTGGATTATAATCTAGTTGGGGTTTTATATCAAAATCTGATGTATCTGTATAAACTTCCTTTTGACCTACACAGATATAGGAGAGGGGAAAGCTAATTATAGCCCAGGAGCCTGGGGGGTTTCTTCTCTTGACTTTTTACCAAAGATGGTGTTCTTAACATTAGATATGGAGTATGGATATAGTAGGAACAGTGCAACAAGGTTACTTCCTTGAATAACAGAACCCAGATTACATAAATTACACTTGAGAATTTCCAAAATACTGTTGTCATTAGATTGTTGAAAGGTAAGTCGGATAACTTGGCAATAAAGGTTGGAAATGGGGCAAATAATCCACCTTTTTTCCCTATCTAGATGTGGCATATTTTCTAGTGTGCTGTAGAGTTAGTGTCTGGTATTAGCAGTGAGTGATGGTGTTTAGAGGGTGAATTCAAAGCTTGAAAGTTGCAAATATAAGGGAAAGTGTTAATGAGTAAAGGGCAGTTGCCTTTGGCTTGGACTTTTCCTCCCTCCACACATTCACGTCCTGTTATGCTGCAGTTATAAAACAGCTGCTTACTGCACCTGTTTGTGCCTCTAACCCTTTAGCTTCAGGTAGAGAAGGAACAAATCAGTAGGTTCTGAAACTTCTTTCCTGTTCAGAAGTGTATGCACATCATTGCAAACAGAAAGTCCTCAAGAGTTTTAAGTGGTCAGTCTCATCACTAGTAGGGAGTGACTCTAAGTGAACAGGTTCCTTGGTATGGGATTACCTTAGTCGGGATCTTGGTGTAATGTGCACCTTTTCTGCTCCAAGTAGATACATCTGAGGAGTGGGAGATTTTCCACTTCTTGAAATGTAAGTGCTGCACTTGCCCCTATAGCAGAGATTTTGTGGATTTAAATATCCAGATGGTGATACTTGGCAAAAGTCGTATCTTACACGGTTTAATTCACGCTGCAGTTGTTCATTTTGATGCTGGAGACGACTTCAGAGTAGGAAGTGTTTCAAAATGAAAATGTTTGTCCGAGGCCATTCTATTTCAAGTCCATGAACAAAAAGAGGAGGGGGGCTCAAAGGAGAAGCTGTTGGCTGTTAATGGTGGTCTACTGGTGTGACTATTTCAAGTGAATAGACCATTGAGAACAATGGCGATGCTTTCAGTGCAGAATATCTCGTTTTGAACAGCCAGACAGTTTTTAGAATGGCTCTGGCCATGTGCCATCTTCACTTTAAGCACCATACTCCTGGCTGCTACAGAGTATTGTACTAAGAGTTTAAAACTGGGTACTGTAGATGCTGGGAAACACATTCAGTGCACATAGCCTGGGGTTCAATCTGCAGGTTGAGCTGAGGGGCAGGGCCCGAGGGAAGAGGCTGTGAGCTGAGGACATGGGGACCTGTGGTACAGCCAGGTGAGGGGTGGGGACACAGCAGGAGCTGAGGACCCCTGGGCTTTCCCACCCAGAGACTATAAGGGGATAAAATCCCAGTGGTTCCTTTGTTTCACATCCCTCCTTGAAGGCACCAGTCCAATCTGTTGTATAGTTATTGCATCATGATTAAAATGTTTTAAGGATCTGGATGTCTGTGACTCTGCTATGGGAAACCTAGAGTTGAGAAGATGAGGAAATTGGTCTGACTGTGAGTGGAGGAGGTATAGCCAAGAAATTCCAGCTACAGTTCCAGCTCAGGTGGTGAATGACTCCTGGATGGTGGGACAGGCAAGTTTCCTTAACCAGAGATATCAAAATTCTGGTGCTGAATTGTTTTCTCTCAATGCAATGGAAAACACTTTTGTGGGTATATTCTTCAAACAGTCCTGACTTTTGTAAAAGATGTCAAGAAATCCCCAAGAACACATGGTACAAGACTGTCCAGGAAGAGTCAAAGGCCAGAAAACTCTCTGCTAGGAAAAGTTTTCCCAGTCTATACATGTTATGCAGTACTATCTTTAAACTTTATATTCTAAAGATTTCTTCCTTGGCTGGGTGGGGCTCTGAGCACTGTGTGCTCCAAGGTGATGACATGGAGCCTTCAGTATGAAAACTGGCATGTGGCTTGCAACTGAAAATGAAGTCAGATTTTTGAAATTCCAATTCCAGGTTCAAGGTGCTCTGATCACTCAACAGCTCTTAATTGAGAGAGACTGTCCACTTATCAGTGTAAAGCCAAAGAACAGTGCTAGATTCATTTTATTTATTATTAATTTTATGGAGTAATTTTTCCTCTGTGTATGGAGGAAAATCAAATGTGGCACTACAAAGGAAGCTGGTGATGCTGTGTGTTCTGTTGGTTAGATAGGAGAAGAAGATGCTAAAGTGAGTTGAGTATATTTGCTTAAGTAAATATATCTGTTTTCAACACTTACCCACTAACAGAGCATTCATGGTATCCTAACAAGCAAATAAGTTGTGATGCAAATTGTTGTCCCCCAAACTTTGTTAGTCAGAGCTACTGGAGCTCTGCATGAAAGGCAAGGAAGGTCAAACTGCATGAATCTGAATTCCAGATACTATTTGGAAAGGAATGAAGATGTCTGGGGGTAAAAAGTGTATTGCTGTAAAACATATAAAGTGCAAAAGAAAATGGGGTGTACTCTGCCATCCTTAAAACATGAGAGGTAAAACTCATAAATATAGGCTGTATTTTTATGGGCAAGAACAGTACATTTCTTAGTCTGTTGCACAGTCAGCCTTTTGGCATACTAATTGCCAAAATCATAAACATGCACAGCTTCAAGCTGGTTGCTGAAGTTATTCCACCAAATCTTTATACAGAAATTTAAAAAGTAAAAACAACACTAACTTCAGCTACTTCTTCCCAAATTCTCCTCTAATTATACTGTTGTTCTAATAAAGTGCTAAGACTTCCTTACCCCTGCTAGGGATGCTGCTAAACCAAGTTGAAATGCCCATCTTGCTGGGATTATCCTTCAGGCACTGTTTAAATGATGCACCAGCAAATACATCGACTTTAACTTGACATTTGTTGTCCTTGCTGCTTTCCCCTACTAGTTTTGTGAGACATTGAATTTTTCCCTTGGAGTCATGAGTAGGGTTTAAGAAAAAAAATTTAAAAAAAATCTCTCTTTATTCTTAGAAACGACATTTTTGTTGATGAACCATCCATTTTCTTTCACTTATGAACTTTAAATTTATGCTACTTTGACAGCATTTTTACTCTTGAAAGTATCCAGCTCACCATCACACTTCAAAAAAAACCCACAACTGTTCAGAGCCAAATTGTTGTCTTGCTCCATGCACTGATGCTCGGTATGAAAGTGAACCAGAGCAGTGAAAAGCTACTTATTACATGATGGCATCTTCAAGCCTATGTTAGTCTGAAATGGTATTTCACCTCTACTTAAGTTGCTACCCTAGTAGTCTGCAAGTTATGTTTTGCTTAAAAAGAAACTTAATCACCCTTAATTTTAAAATTTTTGGCCATGGGAATTAAAGCTGTTACCAATCCCATGATACCAACTGAAATGGGAATAAAAGAAAATACTAGGTACTGAAGCAGTGCTGCCTCTCACTTGGTCTTTCTTGGACCCCTTCTGACCAGAATTTTCAAAAAAGGCAAGATTTTCCTGTAAAATTGGCATGTATTTCTCTGTATCAGTCTCTGCTAAGGATTTGTTTATCCTGATTGGAATTAAAGCCCATGCACTGACAGAAGGAGTGTGAAGAGATCAGGTGGGATTCAGTCATGTTTTCTGTTTGCTTATAAATTGCAGTTGCAGAAGTGTTTGAAATTAAAAGGTACAATAGCATACTCTTTACAGTGGTCTGCATTAGGACAAGTAAATCAGGTACAAGATGTGCCATAAAGAAAATGCAAGCCCTGGACAAACAAAACCCTCAATTTATCCACTTTAATCTATATTGGGTGTTTTACTGGATGGAGTTTGCTTTTGCTATATGCAACAAATGGCCAGTACTGACAGGTGCAGATAAGATTTTGATAAAATTCTGGTGCCTTCTTAGGTTTTCAATTATCTTTTAGTGTTTGTACTGTTTGACTCCCTTTAACAGAGTTTGTTTGGGTATGTGTCTCAGAAACTGAAGAATTACAGCCACCAAATTAGAGAACAAACTTTACTGTATGGATTTCATAGCAGCCCATGTAAATGTTTTTCCTGTAGAGCTGTAGTGTGGCAGGGGATTAACACATCCTCTGAAGCTATCTTTTAACCAGCAGTGAGATGCCTTCTGTTCTTGTACCTTGTGTAGTCTCTTATGTCAATGCAAAGGGCATGAAACTCAGTGTTAGCATGTATTTGAACGTTTTTTAAGAAGGTTAGGTTGGATCACAAGAGCAGGTAGAGATTTAAATGGAAGTTCCATGAATGCTCTTCCATAAAGGACTTGTGTGTAGCAGAAGCTGCTCTGCTGTGGGTACAGCCACACAACAAGGCAGAAAATACCACAGAAACAGCAAAGAGGGTACAGCCCTTGGTTGCTCTCCAGGCTTTTTAGATATTTAAGTCTGAATTATGGCAGGCACAGGCCTCCTGACAGCAACAGACTCAGGAATGTGCAAACTCCTGCAGATTTAAGCAGGTCTAAGGAAACAACTCCAGTGCAGTGGGATGGACTATCCCTGCTGTGGGTAGTGCTGCTCTGTGAATCAGTAAAAGCTGTGGTGTCCTGGAATGGAAATAGGTGATGACCACATCAGTCTACACTTGGATCTATGCTGAAAGTAACTCTACCACAGGCTGGCAACGTGAGCCATAAGCAGATCTCAGTGCCTGTGCTCAGCACTGCACTGACAGTGGGATGCAGCATGAGTAGAGTGGCAGCTTCCCACCAGACACATCAAGGCTTGAGTCTGTCACTACTCCTGGAGTATGGTTTTGCTCTAATTACAGTTTTTAAAATATTTCAGTTTTTCACACACTGGTTCCCTGGAGAGTTAAGACTGAGATGTCCTTGATTCTGTTGATTTCTGTGAAAATTGTAGCACCATTTTATCAGGTTTTGATTTAATTAGTCTGCTTCAGGGAGAGAATTAACATAGCATGTATAGCCCCTATTTAAGTGTACCCAGAATTGTATAGTAGGGAAGTTTGTGCCAAACAAACAGCTGGGCTCTGTCTGGAAAAGCTTATATTCTGGTGGCACAAACAAAAATACACAATAAATACAAACACAGAACAGCATGTGGCCATTGCAGTTGGTAGTAAATGGAAAGAAATTAAATTCTTCTGTTTCTGTGATGTTTTTCTGCTAAGTGCCTCAGAATTAAAACAACTTGTTACTGTTTCTTTGTATGGACTGTCTCTTGACACACTCCCCTTCTAAAAAGAGCTTCTGTTCCAGTACTTGGACTATTCAGCAGATTTCTTCTTGTAACTTGTACCTTCTTTCCTTATTTTAGAATCTCTTGTGATCATTTTGCTTCCAAGTTATAGTATCTCTCCATCACTGATGGTTCCATATGGTCACTCAATTCATACAGTTAATTTAATTAGATTCCTCTACAGTGAAGCACTGCATGGGCATAAGCTCTAGTGTCTCTCCTGATGGATCACTGGGCAAAGCCCTCACCCATGAGGACTTACATTGGAATGTGGTTTTAATTAGACACTTAAAAAACCTGTCAAAAGCTACATTAAAAAAAGCTATGTTATATATTTCTTTAAAAAGACAATTGTAAAGAGGTGCCTACAAGCTAGTGAAGTTTACATTTGATGAAATGAAAATTAAAAAAAAAAATCGGATTTCTTGCTATTTATAAACAAGAGTAAAAACATTTGAGCTCTTATGCATTATTTGATTATTTTTCTGACAGCAAACTTGGGACAAATCCTTCCCACAACTGTAGAAGCTTTCTTTGTGTCTTGTCAAAGATAAGGTGACTGTGTGGAAAACAATGATGATAGAGATCTGTAATTACTTGTGACTGATGAGCATATCTGACACTGTTTCCTGGTATGCACTGATAATTCTCTTAGGTAAGAGGGAAACTGACAACTTCCTCTGCTAGCAGTAGATATTTTATGTTCAGGATGCTGCTTGTGGTGAGGTTTTGGGCAGGATTGCTATAACACAGTGTGAAAATATTAGGAAAAACAATGCATGTCTGGGGAGCATCTGTTAAATGCTTCTGTCTTTCAGGATGGTGTAGAATGAATGAAGAGAAAATGAGTCCTGGGAGATAGAGAGCTCTTTCAGATGTCAGTCCTCCAATTAACTCTGTAAGGGCACACCAGAGCATCTCTGGGTAAAGGCCATCTGTCTTTTTCTCTTAATATGAATGGTGGCAATATAATTATTTTGAGTGGTGAAAGAAGATTCTCTCTTGGGAGAAATTTGTCTTGATTCAAAAGTACTGATATATGCAAAGTCGGAACTGGACCGAGTAGCAGCTTTATTTTAAGTTGAACATTTAAAATGTATATGATACTTTCAAGTTTCTGAGAACTTTTTGAAAAGTGAACTAGTTTAAATTATGCAGAGGTCTTGGAGCTCAAAAAACTACAAACAAGCTTTCAAATTTAATACTTACCATCAAAACTGCATCTACCTGAGCAGCTTAAATGAAATACTGTGCTCTAGAAGGGTAAGAGAATAATATTTAGTTTAACTGCACTTTATCCTGTGCTTCTCAAAATGATCACTTGCAGGACAATCATTAAAATCACAGGCTATATGTTACTGTCCTTGGAAGCAAATGATACATTGCAAGATTTGTGGGTCTTTGTCTTTTATCAGAGAAAATCGAATGTGTCTATATCAACAGGGGTTCTTTTTAGATTTTTTCTTATTTTGCAAGGCCTGCTGCTTTTAAATAAAACCTTTTGAGTTAATAAAGAACAAAAATGCTGATGTTTGTGCTGGCTTAAGAATTGCTGTTTCCTTTAAGTCTCTTTTCCTGCTATAATGCAGCTCCAGATGAAATCAACCAGTAATTAGGGGTCGTCTCCTATCTTCTCCACAATCTTCAGCAGTTACCTCTTTTGTTCAAAAACAACTGGAGGTCAGGTTATGTGAGGAAACCCCGGGATGAGTTAAACGATCAAGACCCAGAAAAGCCTGGAGTACTGTAGTCTGTAGCGTTCCTCCTCCATTTGGAACAAATTACCTATCCCAGCTTCAGACCTCAGCAGGGGATAATATAAATCGTTTTTTATTTAGTCTTAATGTTGTGTTCACCACCCTGCCTGTGCTCAGAGTATTTGCTGTAAGTGTGAGCCCTGCAGGTTGCCAAAGGGCCACTTGCAATGTGCTGTCTTCTGCTCCTGTTCCAGTTTTGCTGTGTTAGCCATTCTGGATTAGGAGCCTAAACAGAGCATCGAGCATGAGGTGGAGAAACCTGGAGAGGGGGAAGGAAAGTCTGTCTGGAGAATAGCAACGAATGTATTTCATGGTAAAAAGGTGTAAGAGGATCTGAAAGTGCCAGGCTTTGGTGAAAAAAAAAAAAGTAGTTAAAAAGGAGGATATATTCTATAAGCAAGATTAAAGGAAATTAAATTGGAGGATTAAGGCTCAGCTTCTCTACCTATTCTCATTTTCTGTTTCAATTCACAAAAACCTCCAAAAATCCACCAGTGATTATACTTCAAATAATGAAAAAAGGCAAGAAGCATATCTTCTCCATAATCTGTGGCTATAATCTCTCTCATAGAAACTCTTTCTCTTGTGAAATGACTTTGGGTGTTGTGGAGTCCTGCTTATGATGGATGTTGATTATATTCACTCACATCTCTTGAATGAGGGAGTCTGGGATTCTCTGGGTGCTGTGTCCCAACATAAGGATGATCTGGACTTGCTGGAGTGAGTCCCACAAAGATGATCAGAGGCCTGGAGCATCTCTCTATGGGCTCAGGCAAAGTTGGGGCTGTTCAGCCTGAAAAGGTTCTAGGAGACATTGAAACCCCTTCCAGTACCAGGAGAGCTCCACAGACTTTTGGGAATTATGATTTGCAGCTAAAGGACACAGTTTTACTGAGTGGGAGGGGAAAGGTGGAGAGAATCTGCTGCAGGAAAACGTTCATAAGAAATAGGACTTCCTTCTCAGTTCAGTAGGATAGATTTCAAAGTTAAAGAAAATGTGATTAAGTAGGGAGTAATTTCCTTTACAGAAAAAGAAAAAAATCCTGCTCTAGTTTAAGCTTGGACAAAAATTAGAATTTCCTGCTTTTGCTAGTTACTATTTGTAAAGCATGGATCAAGGAATAGAAAAACTTCAGATGCACTGCAGAACCACAGAAGTTCTTTTGTATCAGTATGGACTACTCAAACAGCATTTGAACATGAATCAGACATTCTTCCAATTGTGTAAATCATCTGTGCTTAAAAGCCACTTTTAGGGAGGTATTTCACTGCTTATGGGATGTTGAATAATTAATGGCTTAAGTGTGTTGCATTCCTCCATGTTTAGTTATCCTTTCCTAAGTACTTAGAGAAGTCATGGTAGCCCTTCTAGGACTAATTTTGGTACTTTCTCACTTTAAGACTGCACAACTGTGCACTCCTGTCCTCTAGCTCAGAATACTTGATACAGGGGTAGAAACAGACCCTGAACTAACCTGGAATTACTTTAGGAGGTGCATCGAGGCAGTTCAACACTTAGGATGCCTGACACATGAATATCAGCTCCAGTGAGTTTCCATGATCCATTCAATGCCTTCATTCTTTGGAAGCTACTGCTATTAGCAGATTTTATAGGTAGGTAATGCTCATTTTTGTTGCTTTGTAGTGTTATTTTTTCCAAATTAATTATTTAAAAGGTCATTTTCCAAGGTTGCTAGGTCTGAAATGACTGTTCCTGGCAGCGGCTCCAACTGTCTCTTCATTTCATTAATTTTCTTGCTGAATCGTGGATTTGTTCTGTAAAATACATATATCCAATTAATTTTTCAGTATAAAAGGCAGAAACTGCCCATAAAAGAGAATTTTAGACTTTCAAACTGCATTTAGCAGATGGTTTTAAAGGTATTTAATTTCTTGTTTCCTCAAGTGGGGCTTCTGTTATTTAAATGTGTGGTGCCTTTAGAGTGTGTAAAGAAGCAGGACTTGACATTCCACACGTGCCTACCAGTCCTCTTGGTCTCAGTACCTTCCTTGATTAAATGCTGCAGGAATGGGGGATAAAGGGCAGGACTGTAGGTCCCTTTCAGACCTTTATAATGACAGTTTTAATGCTCTCCTTCTCCTGCACTGGGATAACTAGTCCTGCCAACTACAGTGATCAGTGTCCACCAGCAAGGGACCTTCAGAATGTCAGTCCACCAGCGTGGCAACCAGGCAGGATCTTTCCTATATGGGTTGTAGATGGAACTCTCTTAAAAATTAGATTTTTTTCTTCTTAGTAAAATGAATATAACCCAAAAAAGTAGCATCAAACCCAGCACGGATTAAGGGAGCCACGAGGTGGCACTTCTGCTGCACAGAATGCCTAAAACTCCATCACTTTGCAGGCTGGTAAAAATACAAAAAAGAAACCAACCAACCCAACTTTCACCTGCAGAAGGAAAGTGAATTTATTCTTATGAACAGCCCTTTCAAGTCAAGATTTAAAACCATCACATGGACTCCTCTCAACCTAACCAGGAGCTTGACACAATGATCTTTGTGAATCTCTTCCAACTCAAGTTATTCTGTGATTCTATGTTAGACTTTCTGTAAAGCAAAAACTTAGAAACTGCCTGATTATCCAGTATCTCATATCCATGAAGTCTCTTTTATCTTAATATTCAATTCAATTTTTCCATGCCCTTTTCCAAACTATCTGATATATTTTTTTTATAATGAAAGATGTGCAACAATGCTGGTGTTCTATGGATGTACAGTTTTCATGCACTGTTTCCTTTCAAAAAAGTTTTAAGTTTATATTTGCATGTCCTTTTCTAGTCATGCCACAAAAGTTTTTGCAAAATGCGATTGCATGGATGTTTCTTTTTCTTCATAGGGTATATCTATTTTAGTTTCTCTGAAGATTGGGGCACCACTTGTTTTTTTTTTTTTTTTTTTTTTTTTTTTTTTTTTATGTGTGTGTGATTTCCTGATTGTGTGGTCATGATTCAGTACAAAACCCACCCTTGCCCCTTATCTCAAACTTTTCCCTTTGGCTGCAGCTCTGTACTGTGATCTGGGATGAGGCCAACCCTTAGCAAAAATGTTGGGGGAAGGGAGGAATTCTTACAACAGCAGGAAGACCAGGGTCTGGGCAGCAAAGCTAGCCTGGTTTTAGCAAAAACTTAATGGAATTTTGTATTTGTCTGACTTTTGGCTATTGCTCAGTAATTAAGAGACCTGTCCAGGAATTTCTGACTAAGATGAAGCAGAGTCACAAGATTCCAAACAGATTTCTTAACAAACTCTTAACGAGTTTGGAGCCCTGTGTGAAAGCACGTGGAGTCGGGGCTGGTGCACATTGCCTTTGCAGATGATTTCTCTGCTGCAGTCTCAGCTCACACTTGTGCCAAGTTCGGGACTGGCCAGAAGTAGTTCACAGCTGAAGCAGGGAAATGTAAAACTGTGGTGGTGGCAAATCTGTTTCAAACTTCAGCCTCAGCCTTTGTCACAGAATGGGCATGACTGGTTTAAGCTACACAGCACAAAATCCTCGAGTCCGGAGTGACTAACAAAACCAGTGAATAGCCATGGCTTGTACCTGGGGGTGGTATAGAAAAGAGAAGAATGTAGGAAAGAGCAGAGCTATAACATGTTATTGCAGGAGATGAAAAAATCGTGAATAACTGATGAATCATGCTTTGAGTAAATGCATTTGTACACCTACAAGCTTGATAGATTTCTTTGGACAAAAAAAGTACACCTCTAGCTGCAGCTGTTTTACTTCTGCCTAATGTTGAAAAAAGTACTTTATTTATGAGGATTGTAGATTAGTTTGCCTGCTCTTCAGTTACTACATTTTGCTATTTTTTTTCTAAAATTGTCTTCAGAACTACAGCAGTCCAGCGAGATTTTGCCATTAATACTTTATTAACAATAACCAGTTCTATTATAAGGGCTTGAAATCTGCTTTTCTGTCCACTTATATGTGCACCATATGCCTGGAAGATTGCTGGAAGACTTTGTTTTCTGCCTTTTCTGCAGCAGCTGCTGGGCTAAGATGCCTTTATTTCAATAGTAGTTTTATTCAGTAGGGAAAACATTTTAAGTGTTCTCTTAGTTTTTTTGGTTTTTTTGCTTTCTTTCATAAATGTCTTTCTGGGAAATGTGGCTGGACATATTTCCCCTTCTTAAAATGAACATTACTATCAGTAATTCCCTTAGGGTAAACATACTAACCCTGACTTCAGACAGTGAAATTTATCAGCCTGATGCTTCTCCTGCCTTTGTTGAACAACTGAGCCCTGTACCTTGTGTGGTAGCATCCAGGATTACAGGACAAATTGTAGATTTAGGGACAGAAATAACAGCGAAACGCTTCCAAGCAGAACTAAGTCATTAATCTGGGTCGGGGAAATTTGTTTTACTAAGGAGGCAGTATTGTAATGGCAGCGCGTTGAAGATCAGAGTGTACCTGTTAAGAAGCTTTGTGCCAGCGCTGTAATTGCAGCAGTTCAGACGCGCACACAGCTCTGGCGTGGCTGGATCCGTGTGGGTTCAGCTGCAGAGAGCGGGCAGGGACAAACCCGGGCAGGGACAAACCCGGGCAGGGACAAACCCGGGCAGGGACAAACCCGGGCAGGGACAAACCCGGGCAGGGACAGCCGGGCACGGATAACCGGGCACGGATAAACCCGGGCAGGGATAACCGGGCAGCGCCAGTTCCTCTCACCTCCCCTCCCTGCCCGGGGATGCGATTGCACGGGCACTCTAGACGATGTAGTTCAGAAATTATCCCCCCGAAAGAACAGGCTTGAACACCACCACTACCTGCTAAACGGTACAAAAGGCTGAGAGAAGGGGCTGTTCAGCCACGGAAGCCTCAGAGCCCCTTCTAAAGGGGCTAACAGAGTTGGAAATGGGCTTTTGGTAAAGGATGGAATGATATGACGAAGGAGAACAGCTTTCGGTGGAGAGAGGGTAGATCTAGATTAGATACATGAAGGAAACTCTTCCCTGTGCGGGCGGTGAGAGCCTGGCACAGGTTGCCCAGAGAAGCCGCGGCCGCCCCGTCCCCGGCAGTGCCCGGTGCTGGGCTGGACAGAGCTCCGCACACCCCGTCTAGCGGAACGTGTCCCTGCCCATGACACAAGAGCTGTAACAAGACACTCCTCGCAACCCAACCCTTCCGCGGTCCCGTCCCGTTCCGGCCGCTCCGTCGCGGCCCCGCGGGCGCTCCCCGGGGTGGCCCCTCACGGCCGGGGCCGGGCGCGCTCCGCTTTACGGCTGCTGAAAACTCCCTGGGCGGGCCGGGCCGGGCCGTGCGCGCCGGGCACGGCGCGGGGCAGCGCAGGTAGCGCCGGGCATCGCTCGGGGCGGCGCTGGTAACGCCACGGGCCGCGCAGGTAACGCGGGGCGCAGCACAAGCAAGGCCGGGCATCGCACCGCGCAGGGTAGCGCAAGTATCACCGAGCGCAGCGCAGGTAACGCGGGGCAGAGCTCAGGTAACGCGGGGCACCGCGTAGGGCAGAGCTCAGGTAACGCGGGGCGCAGCGCAGGTGAGCCCGGCTCGGCCGGGCGGGACCCCCGGGCTCCTCACCCCGGCCCCGCTGTCAGCGCGGGGGCGAACTCCGTCCGCTCCGTGCGTGGGTTTTTTTTTTTTTCTAAAAGTAACTCAGAGCTGGGTGAAATGAAAGGATCCGGGGCTGCGTTTGGGGCAGGACAGGTGAATGCGCCGTGCGGATGGTCCCGCTCTCTCTCCATCCCTGGTTCCCGTGCCCGCGTGGAGCTGCTCCGTGTTCTGCTCTTTGCTTTCTGTTCGCTGGGAAACGAGACACCGGCGTGGTGTCGCCGGAGTTTAGAAACTGGACGATGCGCTAGCGCCTTAAAGCTTTTAAATATTGGAACAGAAGCCCCAGAAGCGGTGTCACCTGTTGAGAACTTGCTGCGAGCCGTCGGCAGGATGACAGGCGCGCTCCCCGCGGGCTCTGGGTGTGCTCAGGGCACCAACAGGGCGATCTCGCAAGTTCCAGCCTAGACAGCGTTGTCACTGTCGTCCTTCTGTGCGATCCTCACTCTCTTGGTTTCTCCATCCGCGCAGAGCTCCTTGTCTTGAGTGGTTATTTGTGTCCTGTAACTGAGATGGCCTCGAAATTGTAATTAAAACAAACTCCGTACCGAGTGTGGAGTTGACACTTGGAAAACAGCGCTGAGGCATCTCGCTGACTTCAGCTGAAACGTGCAGCGTTGTTGCTGAGTCATCAGGACAGAAATATTCGAGGAAGAAATAAAGAATTTGGATTTTTAACCCTAATGTGAACAGCCTGTTTCATGTTGGCTTATTTATTACACGGTACATATTTCTTGCATTTACAGGCAAATTTATTTGTCCAGTGGTTAGCATATGGAAAGCATTAGATGACTGAAATTGTAACGATGCCAGTCCTGTATATCAAGCAATAACTGTATGTATTTTGAGAATTTTAATCTAAAGAGCTCTTGTACGAGTCCCAGTACATCCATAATGCAGCATTTATCTCTGCTATCATCAAAATACTAAAGAGTGTCTTCTGAATTTTGGTCATGGGTCACATTCCTAGTCGATGTCTTAACTGTATGATAATCTACCATAAAGTTAATCACCTGAAACAAGCCAAAGAGTGATCTCTTGTAGCTTACCTTTAGCAGGGTATTTTTCAGCTGGAGTTTAATTTAAAAACTCTAGAGCTACATGCACAACATTTTCTTAAATATGCAAAAAATTATCCCACAGAAACACAGGGGTTTTTTTCCAAGTTTCATCAGATATTTCTTGGTTCTAGTGTCTGTCTAAACTTAGCAGAGGTTTACTTTTTTCACATTCTTAAAAATATGAGTTTTCCATTGCTGAAGATGTTGACTGAAACAATACTAACAGAACACCTTGATAATGAAACAACACTTTTATTGGTGATAATGTAAAACTTGTGGGGTTTTTTTGGGGTTGGTTTTGTTTTGTTTGTTTTTTTGCATTGGAAGAGTTTGGTCCAGGTTGTTGATCTGAAGCAGCAGATAAAGTTAAAATGGGAAGAAAGTCAGAATTGTCTCAGTTAAAAGAAAGATGTTCACATGCATGTCACAAGCTGCAGTTTTTTGGTAGCAGCTCCCATAGTCATGCTGCATCATATGACTTCTTGCTCTGTTAATCTTCATAGCTCAAGTCTTTGCCACTGCTGTGGTACATAACCTGCATTATTTTTTTCCCCCTTTTAAAATAACCCCAGGGTATTAATACAAACTAGTCAAAAATAGACCTCCAAAGAGCTTTATCTCCCCCTTACTAAACAGATTTATTTCACAAGTTCTTTGTGATTCACATGTAATTCTCCAGGGAACTTGTGCTGTAGGTCTTCATTATGGTAATCTGTCAAATAGACATTTCTAAATCCTCAGACTTCTCCAGTGACTCTGGATCTTCTACTTTAAATATGATTTTATTGGCCAGGCTAGAATTCTGCAGTATAGAATCACTTGAACGCTGCTTGGGCAGCGTTATGCTTTTTCTTTTTGTTTCATTTTCTTCTTTTCCAGCCCTCTCCTCCCCTGTGATATTTGTTTTGGTGTTTAGATAAATGCATTATAAATACTTTTATAAATGAGTTAATTAGGAATATGCAATGTAATGTGAGGAAGTCATTGATAGATGGCTCTACATTAAAACTTAGTAGGACTGGAATCCTGTTTTGCATTTTTGTGCAAATCATGCTTTGGTTTGCAATTAATCCAGCTATGAAATAGGCATTATCTCCAGCTGTGGGATACAGAGCAGGTACTGATGTGGAAATTGCCTCCAGTAAGTAACTCAGTGTTCTGACTGAGAAAGGAGTTTCTAGCCAGGTGAGGGTCAGTCTCTTCTCCTGAGTAACAAGAAAAAGGACAAGGGGAAACTGCTTGTGTGGTTTGGAAGCACCAAAGGTCACTGTTCATCCTCTAGTACCTGTATAGTTCCAAAAACCTGATAATTGAGTGCACCTGTCACAGCCCAGGCTGAGTGTAGAAAAGCAGTTGTTTTCTTTCAGCCATCTTCTTTTCATGGGATCTGTTGGTTAGTTGGGTTATAGCAGGGAAAAAAATACCAAGAGTGTGTATCTGAAAATGTAATCAAGTAGTATTTAAATCAGTGTTCACCAACACTGCTTCTTCTGGTTTCTTGTACAAGTGTGTCTGCAGTTTTCTCTGGATATCTGAAGCACAGGAATTGAATAAAAATGAGAATATCCTATTATTACTGATCAGTTACTTGTGTCAAAAATCAACAATATGACACTACTGACATGGGTTGTTGACCTCAGCAAGCCTTGACTTTTAATTTAGACTGGTTAACTGTGCAGCATTTCACCTTTATCCAGAGCCAAAGGATTCAGCAGTCACGTGGTTGTTTTGAGATTTCTGCTTGGAAATCAGAGGGATGTGTCTCCCAAACAGGTGTGGGGAGGGGGATGCTGCAGCAGTCATCTGGGAAGTTGAATTGGTAGAATTGTTGAGCCTGTTCTTTAGTTTTCTCTTGATTGTTTGTTTTAGCAAGCAGTTTAACTGTTTTCCATGTAAATACAGCTAAATTTGAGAAGTTGTGCAAAGGCTCCAGTGTGACTCAACCTGTGTGTGACTGGGCAGGAGGTGCACTGTGTCTGTGTTTGGCACTAATGAAATTGCTCCAAGAATCTTCTGTCAAGTTTGGGTCTTGTTACTTCAAGCAAGATATTAGAGTCAAAGAGACTTCAGAGAAGAACTGTAAGAACGAAGAAGGATTGCAAAGAACTCCTGGGGGAGAAGTTCTAAGAGCTCAGTATGTTAAATATTATCAAAGAGAAAGGAGGGGAGGGACTTGATTGCAGTGTTAGAAGCATGTGCCTTGTGAACAGAAATTCTGTGATGAAGCAGAAGATGATGGGATATCTAGATCCTGTGGCTAAAATATGAGCCAGACACATTTGCAGTAGAAATAAAAACTGCATTTTCAGCAAGAGAGTAATTTATTGCACTTTATGGTCGGATATTCATCAAAGGAAAATTTTAATTCAAATGTGGTATTCTTCCTTTAAGATGAACCTAAGTAAAACTTAATTGAGGGCATGTGTCCATGTGTTATATGAGTCACAGCAGATAAAGTATTTTTTCTTGTATCTAAATACCTGCAGCTACATAAAAAGACAATAATAAAATATGGTTAGCTCAGGAGACTGTTGAAATTACAACAGAACTGATGGAGAACTGAAGGCTTAAATGTCTAAAATGCCTGGAAACAATGAATCACAGAATAGTTAGGGTTGGAAGGGATGTCTGGAAATCATCTAGTCCAACCCCCAAAACAACTCTAAAACAAGAATTTGTTTTAACTGTACTGAAGATTGAAAAGTTGGCTTGGTGAATAATTCTTTATCAATGCAAAGATGTCATTACACTCAATTTCTGCATTAGGAGGTCTTGGCCATTTTAAATACTAAATTGACATGCCAGTTGCTAAGACTCCTTATGAGTTCTTGTGAAATTACTGGGAAAATTAAGGTGGTTGTAGCTCAGAATCTGAAAGGAAGGTGAAATTAAAAAAAATTAAAAATCCTGTTGTCATTGAGTAACTTTCATAGAAGAGAACACTTGGGCTGCTGTAGAAAACTGCTGAATACATCAGGGTGGTAACAGAACATACTCTGTGTGTGTGGGAATTATTGGAGGGTTTGCAAGGAGGGATTTGTAGATCCTGCAGAGATTTGGGGGAAATCTGTGTTATAACACATTATCTCCTGCGGTGAAGAGCCAGCAGGAATGTTCTGAGGTTTTTTCCTGTGCTCAGTTTTACATGGCTTTAGCAGTCAATGCTTTCAGGTCTTGGACTTAGTGGAATTGTAGGCAGCTGTGCTGGTTTTGCTGGGGATAGAGTTAATTTTCTTCCTAGTAGCTGGAACGGGGCTGTGCTTTGAATTTATGCTGGAGATGGTACGGATAATAAAAGGATGTTTTGGTTAGCACTAAGTAATTCTTGCACAGAGCCAAGGCATTTTCTGCTCCTCACCCCACCAGGGAGTGGGCTGGGGGTGCACAGGGAGTTGGAAGGGTCAGAGTTGGGATAGCTGATCCCAGTGACCCAGGGAATATTCCAGACTAAATGGTGTTGTGCTCAGCATAAAGCTGGGGAAGCAGAAAATGGGGACATTGAGTGATGACACTCCCCTTGTCATTTTTAGGGATGGTCTGAACACCTGCCTGCCCATGGGGAGTGGAGGACAAATTCCATGTTTGGTTTTGCTTTCATGCACAGCTTTTACTTCACCTGTTAAACTGGCTTTATGTTAGCCCATGGATTTTCTCACTTCTCTGATTCTCCTCCCTTCTCACCGTGGGGGAGTTGCTGTGTGGGGCTGGGTTGCTGGATTGAACCCCCTTGCTGGGAGTTAAACCATGACAACAGCATGAAGAGAAATAAAAGAACGGAGCATCAAAATAGCAAACTCTCCCTTTGACACAGTTTGACAGGATGAGCAGAAGTCAAGCTGAAGCACAAGTCAAATAAGATATGCCTGTCTTGTATAAACTCTTCAGCTTTTTGGAGAACATGTCAGGAATCAGTCCTCAATATGATGAGAGATCATCCAAATAAATGGAAAGGACTGAGCTAAGTGCACATCACTCAGTGAAACCAGTCTTTTTTCTTAAATCCCAGAGAATACTGAAGCAATGACCAGGGGATTGATTAGGCAGTGCAGTTTGGTGAACCAAATCATGTATATGATGAGGACCAGCTGGATATAAAACTGCAGCAAATTACAGCAGGAAAAATCTGCAGCTGGAAGGATTTTTGAGAGTCTGAAGGTGATTGTGCTTCTTGTCTCAAGGGATAATGTGCAAGTATCCAGAAAGTTTCATGATAGATGCTGAAGAGAAAGCTGGGTATGTGTTGTATTGCTCAGTGTTGGAATTAGCTGAAAAAGGGAAGATTTTGGGGCTCAGTCTGCAAATTCTCAGCCACTTACTTTGATTGCACACTTCCTTACGAGTATTTAACAGTTCAGAAACAGCTGGATGATGGGGGATTCTGAATGCTGCAATTACAGAAAACCTGCAGCAGTGAGTATGCAAGACAGAGATGTTTGACCATGCATTATTTTTCTCCTTAATAATAGTAGAAAGTAATTTGTAGGTGAATTAATATTTTCTTTCAGGACTGTATTTAAATTATTATTCTTAAGCTTTTGTACTAAGGCATTTATTTTGATGTTCCAAGTAGTTCTATAAAGGTTCTGCATTTTCTACTTTGTTTCTATTCATTAGAGATTACCTAAATTTGTTTCAAACTTTGTCTTTGCAATTGTTGAAAAAACTTAACTTTCATAAAACATAAGATTTTTTTTTCTTTCTTTGTGCACTTAGGCTGTTAATATGTGTGATATAAGGTATCATGGGCCAAGTTTGTGGTTTTAAAAGATTAACTTTAGTAAAACTGTAATGTGAAGTATCTGTGTAGAATGATGGGTGAGAAATTTTTTGAGAAAAACTTAATTATTTGCAAAAAACCATGTGTATGCTGACAATTTTCAAGTAGACTTGGGTGTATTTATCTACCCATTATAGTTCTTATTTTACAGATGAATATGCTAAGTGCTATTCAGAATTATTTGGCCATATGTTCCTGTTTTTATGGAACTTCATTTTGAGGGCTCCTTATATAAATAAAGTTTTCTCTTCATGATGGAATGTACTAAGAGGGAGAGAAAAGAATGTTATTTCAAATGTTATACCTTTTGCTGAAGAGCAGATGGTGTTTGTATGTGGGGCTTCGAGGAAGTTTTACAAGTGTTTTTTTTTTTGAAACTACTGCTTTATTCCAGATTGTCTAAGACAAATGAGTGTTTTTAGCTCTTGTGGAGCATCCCAGGTTGTGTCACAGCTGATGTCAGCGTGCTCTAAAGCCAGCAGAGATGTGGAGTCACACTGATTTGCCACTGTGTTTGTATAATGTGGATTTTTCCCAAGTGCAGGCAGGAGTTGTTCATCTAAAGTTTATTTTGTGCAGTACTTTGGCAAGAGTGATCCTGAACGAGGTGACACTGAGTGGCCTCAAGTTTCTGCATCTTTATTCATGTTTTTTAAGGCTTGACTCTTCCAGTCTTCAGACACTGGCTTTGGAAGCTGATGGGGAACAGTCCCCTGGTGACAGAGTCAGCTCCTTCAGCACCTTTGGACTGTTCCACAGTTGGTTCTCTGCAGTCAATTTGATGCTTCATTGGCACTAAATTTGATCCAAAATCCCCTGGGAAAAACAGTAGGCAGATGATTAATTTTCCTGTTTGCCTTTTAATATGAAATTTGAAATCCACTGGTCGTGCCAATCGTGAGAAAAAAATGAATTTGTTAGTAAAGTCTCAGAGGAACTTTTAGTTGGGTGCTGCAGGCTGCATTGACACATTAAATTATTAATCATGACTTTTTACTAATGTGTTCCAAGACATTTGCATCTATGAATCACAAACATCACGCTGGGTGAGACTGAAGGCAGGGATTTACATTGTTCTGCTGTCCACATTAGCTAATTGTTTTTCACTATTCCCTTGCTTAGTTGTTGGGGGGTTTTATGACAATATTTGGGCACGTTAAAAAGCATATTTTACACTTGGTGATTAGCTTCAAATAACTTTGTTTTAGTACTATTTTGGTAGGAACAAATCCATATGAGCTCTGGCACAGAAATAACGTCTTGCATGAATATTTGAAATGTAATTAGAGAGCAGCAAAAAATACAGAACTGCTGTAGATACACACCTTGTATCTACAACAAATAAAACATTATGTTTGGGGGCATGGAGAATTGTGTAATCTTCCTGTTGATACTGCAGTTGTTGTGGGAACCACTGCAGAGCATCTGCTGCCTGAAGGAGCTCCCTCTTGGGAGGAAACTGGAACCTTGGGGGTCACCTGTGTGTGAAAATGAATGTATGGTGCCTCTGTCTGAGGCTGAACTGTGGAGTCCTAATAAAATATTACTGGATTTACCCATGGAGAGGATTCTGACAATACCGGTGGAAGAAAATAATGGCTTGATCAGGCTGTTGCTTCCTTTATTAGAGGAAGTTGTGCCCTCATCTCCATTTTATAGGAGATAAATGCAGCCATGTATTAAGGGGGAAAAACCAGAAAAGTGTTGATTAAACAGGCAAGATAGTTACATGATGACAGAAACATGCCTCTGGAATTTTTATTTCAGTAGTGAGACCTTGCACTGCTCTTTCATATGTTTACTGTATCAGCTGACAATAAAGTCTATCTAGTATTATTTACAGAAGTGCTTCCACAGGAGAGGCAGGTGCTGGGATACTCAGAGAAGCCTGGTCTGGTTTTCAGGCCAAAGTTTGGCCCAGAGATGATGTGTGAGCATATGCTCAACATGCTCAAACAGTGCTTACTCAGTGTTTCTGAGCTGCAGGTAACTATACAGAAGTATCTGGTGTTCTCCTGGGACAGAATGAGAACAAACACAAAGATATTTTTAAGTCAAATTGAATTCTTGTTCTCCTACCAGCTAATCACATGTATTAGATGCTTGATGAGTGTCTGCTGTCTGAAAAACAGATACAACATGGGCAAATATGTCTGGCACAAGCCAGATGGTTTGATTTTTGTCTTCATGGCAAGAGTAGGAAAAAATACATGTAGTGAGCATAGAGGCTGTGGAGAATGTGGTGCTTCCAGGGGAAAATAAAAATTACTTCTCTATCCTGATCAGTTACTAAACTATGCAGTTTTAATAAAGAGCTTTTCTTGATTGCCAAGTTGTGGCTTCTTTTCACTTGCTTCATCCACCTACTTGGAATGCTTTGAAAATGACTATTTTGGGACAGTTCTCTTGCTTTCATCCTCAGTCAAAAAGGTTTTATTTTTCCTCCTGTTTCCTAACAGCTGTTTTTCATAAGTGTGTGTGTGTGGATAAACACTAATTTCCCCTGTGGTCTAGCTGGCTTTTCTGCACTGTTAATACTCCACCATAGCAAAAAGTGATTCTGTACACACAGTTCATTCTTGGTGTGTTTTGTATGCCAGCAATTAAGTGTAGATTTAGAAGCTGAGTGGGTGATTAACTCTGAAAGTGTAAATTCACTAACTTTGCATGTGTGTTTTACATGGATTTCAGTATCTAACCAGTTCTTAGGAATACTTCATTTTTTCTAGAGCAAAACATTTGTGTTCTGAAGGGAAAAAAAAAAAAGATTTCAAGGTGGTTTTTAATTTACTCAATAATGAATTTTCAAAGATCCAGAAGTTCAGAACCAGAAATTCCCAAGAGCTAAGATATTGCTGGAACATGTGCTCCAAGGCAGGATACTGTTGTGACACAACTGTGGAGTTCTAGTTTTGTTTGTTTGTTTGTTTGTTTGCTTGTTTCTTGTAAAATTATTATTTTGCTGTTCCATTCTGTTATAAAAATGGGGCATCCTGCTATTTTATTTTTTTGAGTGGTGTAAAGATGTTTTTTGCACATGAGACTTAACAAGTACAGGGAACTGAAATGAAATGCACATTTTCATATATGTAGCAGTTATACACTGATGTATGACAATAAACAGTTTATTTATATATGTGTAATCTTGGTCAGATAAGCTTGTGGCCTCTGAGTTTGTAAATATTTTCCAAAAAGTCTGTAGAGAATATTTATAGGAATTTTTCCCAGTATCTATTCTGAGAGGGATCTGAGATGTATTAAGGGAAATGTGCATTTCTTAGGAAATAGCAAGTTTGAAGAATTATGGAATTGTTATTTCAAGTTATGTGCAAGTAACCTGAGACCTCTTTTTGAATGGGTTTTAGTTTTCTCTTAGACACTCTAGGATTGAAATGTGCTTGTTTTTTAGCTGCTGATAGATCAGGGCTTGGAGTTGTTTGTGTGTGTTTTGTGTCAGAGCAGAGGGACTGGCAGCCTTTGGAAGGGTGGGGTGAAATTCTCTGGTGTTCTCCAGCCTTCCTTCCAGTAAAAGAGTTGTCTTCTAATACTTGAATGGAGAAAGCATTAGTAAATATCAAATTTTAGCTGAATTGTTGTAAGTAATATGCTTGCTCTTGTTGCTATTTCCTAATGCAGATTTTTTTTGTTCGCTGTTTTTTGCTCATCCAAGCATAGATGAGAAACTTGAAAAAAAGACTTAAATCTCGTGGGAAACAGAGGAGTGTGTTTTTGAAAAAAGTACTGATATATAAGGACCACTTTTTACTCTTAGTTTTTCTTATTTGTTTTTTCCTTTATAGAATAAAATATCTTTCTAGATCTACAATCTCTTTTAGGTGGCAAAACCTAAGTAATTTAATCATTTTTCTAGCAGATACTCCGTGTGATTCCATTTTCAAGTTGAATTCCCTATATGTTTTATGGAGACATTTCTTTTACTTTGTTTTGGTTGAAAGGAGTTAAGTAATGACACTTCCTAGAAAGATGAGATAGAAGTGTTACCAAAAAAAAAGGGGAAAAATTTTCTTGACCTTTAGTGCATACTTTATTTAAGTACTGGTTCAAAAGTCTGAATATCCCTAATGTCCTGAGAAGGCATAAAAGTGTCATTGTAAGAGATATATCAAAGTAATTTGTTTTTTGGAATTGAAATAAATGTGACTTAAAGGGAAACTGTCAAGATACTTAGATCTTAAACTACTTTAGTGGGAATTTGATTTTTATTCTGTTAGAGACTTGCATTTTCACTGTGGGTTCTAGAATAAATTAACTAAAAGCTGTAGAAAATCTTCAAAGATTATTATTACTGTGATCTGTAGGGAATATTAATCCATTTATTGTTTATCTCTTGCCTTGGAGGAATTCCATGTAGAAACTTTTATTCAATTATCTTGTGCAATGTGCAGTGTTCTTACCTGCTATGTGAATGTACCTCTGTTTAAATGATTGACTGCTGATTGACACTAAGTTAGACTGGCTTGTGAGGAAAAGTGGCTTGGCAAAAGAACAGAATTTTCTTTGAAATTATATAGAGGAGATTGCCTTACAGTGATTTAAGATGTGCCTCACAAACTACCTTAAAATCCACACTGACCCTTTTTCTGATATTGAGCAGAAACTTGGGTAGATATTTCTCAAATAAAAAGCAATCTGGAAATGGATTAAACCTGAATAATTATTCACTGATGGAAATCAAGATATAGGAACCTCCTAGGGACATTCTGTATGCACCCAGAAGTTCCTGAATGTACACAAGTTAATATAAATATTACCTGAGTCTTTCCTGGTAATCTTTTCTCAATCTGGGCTTTGCTTAAAACCTAATTTCTGATAGTCTACAGGCATTGCCTATAACATGCAGGACTGTGTGATCTCTGTTTCAGAACATTTTTTTTTAATCCTGGCATACTAATCAGATTCTGCAGAGCTCTCTGCCGTATTTTGTTAGTTATTGCAGCAAGTTAAAAATTAAAAGGAAGGGCCAGTGAAAAATAACTTAATCAGGAGTACTTTGTGCAGACTCAGTACTGAGTGTGGTTTATCAGGGCTCCATAATAAGAGCACCAGTATGAAGTAAAGAGGGATTCAGTGTTTATCTAAGATTCTGTTATGATGAGAGATTTCTAGAACTTTTCCAGAGGACATTTTTGAAGATTTCGAATTTTTGTAGTGCTTGTTTTTTTTATGTTCTCACTTGGCTGTGTGAGGTGGACTGGACAGCAGGTTAGACTTTAACAAAATAAATACACATTGCCTAAAATGTGCAAGATTTTGCAATCATTGTAATGAAGTCAAACTGTTGGAAAATGTGTGGGGCTTTTTTTCTAAGATTGGTCTTCCCTTCATGAACTCTAGATTAATATTGGAATTTTTGATTTTAAGTACCCTACTACTAAAATACACACTACAGTTGTTTTTAACAGCCTAGTGTCTTTCTAGGCAATATTTATTCCTCATCCCCAGCCATTAGCCTTTGTTCCTTTTATTTAGGTTTCTTCTGACATTGTTTTAAGCCCCATTTTCCAGGGTGAGGATGTGTGGGTATATTAGACAAAATAAAAGACTTATCAGCATGTACTGATCCAAAAAGCATCAAAAAAATACCAAAAAGGTATCTGAGGTGCTTGACTTTTGGAGTGACTGCTTTAACAAGCTAATTTTGGGAGAATGAAACTTAGATCTGTGGATTTACAGATGACCACCCAGTGCTTAAGTCAGGTCTCTTGCCCAACAAAGCATTAATATTTGTGATTATATACTTTCTTCTGTTAATCCAACAAAGTAATGAAGAATGTTTGCTGAAATCTCACAGACCTCACATCCTTGTGAGGAGATAATTACTTTTTACCCTGAATAAAGATCTGCAGTCAGTGGCAAACTCAGGTGAGTGCTGCACAAATGGCTGAAGCAAAATCTGGAATAGTCAGGGTTGTCCATTTAGTGCTTTAACAGTTTGGGCTGAATTGTGGTGTTTGAAGGTTAAGAACTGATGGGAGCAGCCCCAGCTCTCCCATGTGCGGGGCCCCTTCCACAAATTCCTTGTGCATTTTGGGTGACCTGAGAGCTGCATTTGGATTCTTACAGTGAGTCTGCCACACTGATGTGACAGCACAAAACTCGTGTTGTCCTGCACCAGCAGACATCAAAGAAATCTTTTTATTTAATAGTAAAAGATGCTCTGAGGAGGAGAAAGTGGGTTCTTTGTTGTCTTGTTGCACAGACAGAATATCATTTGTGGAATAGATGGTTGTACAATAATGAGTACCTAAGAGAAGTCTGAGTTATTGGAACACGTTGCCAAAGGGCAAAGCAGGGGTGGGATATGGTTAAAAAAAAAAAAAATCCAGCAAAGGAAGATGGAACATGTTTATATTGCATTCTTTGCTTTCAGAGTAGCTTTCTTTATTGGATTCCTTATGTATAAGTAACAAAGATTCATGAATAGTTTATTTGAATTTGATTTTTCCTGATCTATGCATGAGTTTATTAGCTTTAGGCAGGTGCATAAAGATTCAAGGTTGTTTTTTTTTCTAAAATTCAGCTCCTAGTACTACATCAAATTTTGTTTCCTTTTAACTTGCAGAGGTTGCTAGAGAGCTGTAGCTGCTCACATCTGTAATTCATGTCTGTTCCAGACATGTCAGCTGTTGGACTTTAGTGGACCTGAGGTCAGACTTGATGCAAATTTGGTGTTTTTTAAGAGAATTAATTTAGTGGGAAGAAATGCATGGAAAGACTTGAAGTTTTTGCAATGCTGTATTGAGAAATTCAGCCTTAACTAATGCAGCTCAGTTGTGCCCTTTTTTGTTTTGTGTTGTTCCTGTATCACATGATGTACTTTGACTGGCACGAGTGGTCACTAGCAGAGCTAAATTAGCATTAATCAGCTTATGGAACAAGTCCAGTTTGAGAGGTGGATGAAAAAATGTATAACCCCAAATAACCCTTCTTAAAAAGTAACTTATAATAGCATATTTATATATTACTGAAATATACATTCTCCAGCCTAGTTCTAAGTTAATTGAGAAAAAATATTTTATTAGGATCAGAATTTTTTATCTGAGTGGAAGTTCTGTGGTTCTGCAAAGCCTAGCATGAAGTGGAGCAGGATGGATGCTGTGCAGTCATGCTCCTTACCTGCTGCAGCTTCCCTGGAGGCTGCTGGATGCCCTGAGGATGGAGTTCCCTGTGCTCTCTGCTGATTTCATGGCATTGCTCGATGTGTTAATGGAGCAGCAGATGTTAAAAGCAGCTTTCCATGGGTTGCAAGGCAGGAATCACAGAACCAGGAGCTCTGTCAAAGCTCTTGGGGAGCTCCTGAGCATTAGCTGTTGTTCTCTGGACTGTGTGGCTGCTGGAAGTGTAGTCATGAAGTGAAGGGAAATTGTCTCACTCGAAGAAGGAAAGTTTTTTTGCTATTTTGGGGTTGTTTTTTAAATAGTTTTGTTGTTTTTATTGTCAATTTTGACTTAAATATTTTCTGTTCACAGGGAAAATGTCCAGAATATAAACATCTGAACACAAGTGGGAATGAACTTTGATTTTGAAGACTTGGGCACTATTAAAATGCAGGCACTATTCCTCTGTATGGCCATGGCCAATGCTACTTTTCTTTCCTAAGCTTTCAGTTCCCTGCCTAAAAAATGGGTGATATGCTGTCTTTCTAAAGATGCATCAGAAAATGCAGTAAAAAGCAGTGAATTAGATCTCAGTTAATAGTTTTGTTTAGTCATATGACTTTGGAAGCCTTACCATGTCACTTCATCAAAAAATTATCAGCCAAAATTTTAATCTCTCTGACTGAATGATGAAGCTTATTTTCAATGGAAGTCTTGCCATGTATTTCACTCTTGACACAGTTGCTAGGATAATAAATACTTGAAGATACAGTTAAAAAAGAGAGAGGCAAGATAAATAAACGTGAGCTTGTTTCTTTGTGCACTTGGGTCAGCGATTGCTTCTTACTGAATACATGGCTTGAGTAGGAAGGCTAAAAATGGATAATTAGGAAGCCAATTGTATATTTTTTCAGACTGTTTTAATACCATTTGGGCTGTATCCAGTAGTAAAAACTCAGTGTCTCCAGCTTTGTCTGAACTGTGGTTTTTGATGCATGATGATGCCCTGTGTGGTGACTGATGCTTCTGGTGTGCAGCCTTTAATTCATTCTTCATCTTCCCCTTGCTGTTACCTTCTTGCACAAACTCTGACCAGGAGAGTATTAATGGGAGAACCTTTTCTGATGGTGAGGAAATGGCTCCAGATACTCACAGCATGTCATGTACAATTCCTGGATCAGGGTTGCTGGGGGACAGGTATTTTTAGTCAGAATTGTCATAAAATGGATCTTCTGGCAGGAGGAGGCATTTGGTTCCCCACCAAAGGCAGAGCAACTTAATTGATAGCTCATTTTTGGATCTGTTTATGTTCAGTCAGATATTTGTATTATGGATGTTTTCCTTGTAAACAGGCTATTTGGAGTGAAAAAGAACAGAAAAAAGTCCCCCCACACTTAAGAAATAGGAAGTGTTGCAGGATGATCACTGGGAGGAGCTGTTCATTACAGTTTCCATGCATTGAATCAGTGGCAAGGAAATGGTGAGAGGGTGGGAAGGTGATGTGGAGGCCAAGAGACTTAGTCATGACTGGGAGTACTCTTCGTAGAAAGGGATCAATGGTTTTTGAAAAAAAATGAGATGGAAGGAGCAGTGATCTCAAAGAGAAATACTACTTCACCAAGATTTTGAGCTTCTGTTGTGTATTAAGCATTAAAACAGAAGTGTAGTGGGCCACATCATTCCTGATGGGAATGCAGTGCACAGTTGTCCACCTGTCCATTAATGCACTGGAGAGCCCCTGAGTTCCAAGTGAGGCAAGTACTGTTCCTGCCTTTGGAATACTGACAAGATCTTTTGTCAGTAATCCTGTTACAGAGGTAACCCACCTCACAGAGACAGTTTGTGTTTGAATCTTGATGTGATTGAGTGAAAGGGGAAAATTCATTGTAAAAATTCTCTGCCACTATCTCCATAATCTCTACTTGAGTGAGCATCAGCCAAGTGAGAAAATGAAAGATTATAACCTGCCAAGCATCACTGGCAGACTGAAATGAAAAAATTGCAAGTTAATAACAGTGATGCCGTCAAAAAATTTGCTGGCCAATTTAACATTGCTTTATCCAAGGTCACATCTTGCAACTGATTATTTTTAGCAATTTGCAGATGAAGATTTTCTACTTTTCTTATAGGAAGTGAAGATCAGGGAAACACCAGGTACAGTTTTAAAACTCAAAATTATCAATCTCTTCATATCGAAAGTAAGTGATTTTCCCTGCTTGTTTGCTTAAGACTGGGCACAGAAATTTTTTCCACTGTAATGAAATGGGGCATTTATTCTGTACTTTATGACAGTGATGAAGTCAGTGTGACATGAAACTCACAGTAGAGTGAGGTTGGTGAAAGAATTGAAAACAGGAAAAATGAGAACTTGCTTGAGTTTGTTCTGGAGCACTCTTGCTAATGTTCATGTGATAACTTTTGCATAATGTTTTATGTAAAAGGGATTATGGTAAAAGAGATTGTTTCCTGTTTTTGAGGTTTAAGGATTGTGAACCTATTGCAAGCAACTACACAAGACTTAATGTAGGCTGTGTCCTGTGAAATGACCAAGGCACTATTGGAATCTAAGGTGTGAAAACCATTGGTGAACTCTAGCAGCATGTAATTTCCTCCAGTACAATCTGCACATTCTTCTTGATTTACAGGGTAAACCTTGGTACAGCATTTGCAGAGCATTGTCACACTGTCACTTATTTAAAATAGATCATTCCTGAACAACTGGAATGTATCATTAGTGTGTGGGAACTCTTGCCCTTGGCTTGCAGTGCAGGGGGAAACCCTCTGTTGTTTTCATGTGGTTCTGTGGCCCTTTTAATGAAGGATATAGAGTATTCTGATATGCTGTTTACACAGCAGTTCTAGGGAGATTTTTGGTCTGGTGGCTCAGAAGTCTTGGCTGTGGGTAGTTGTTTATCAGCCACTCAGTGGTTGCAGTGCAGCAAAGACTGCAGTGCTTCTGGAAAGTGAAGGGCATTTCTTGTTGGAAGATTGGTGGACCACCCTCTTCATCACTGCCCTGGTTTTTAACCAAGAAGGTCTTAGCTGTCATTGAAATAATGAAATTACTTGAGCAGCTCCACTCAAGGACTCCCCCAAAGCATTTGTTTTTGTTGCTGTGTGAGCTGTGTAAGCTGGAGCTGCTCTGTTGAGGGAGGATTAACCTGCAGAAGTTTCTGCTGGTTTTTTTTAATGATCTCCATGCTCAAAGCCTGGCTGAAGCCTCAGCCTCCAGAGCTGAGTTTGCTGAGCTCAGTAGAAACAGGAGCTGAATTCCCAGCTGTATTTCCCAGCTCTCTGTGGAAGTTCCCAATTAGATCAGTCATGTCCTGCCAGCCTTCTGAGATCTGACAAGATTGCAGCTTGAACTGTTTAATTTTTCTTGCTGTCATGCAATGCATCATCGTGAGTTAGCTCCATAGCCTAATCTAATGCTCACTGCAATGGAGCTGGGAATGCATCCATCAATACTTATTGCAGTAAGCAAAGAAAAATGAAATATTTTTTTGACAACCTCTGTCCATTTCATTATCTCCTTTTTAATCAGAAAACTGTCTCATAAAGTTTTCATACTTCCTTAAACTTTGTAGCCTGTCTGCTTTTATATACATCAGGCTGATGCCAGTATCTCTCTCTCCTTTCCCAAACAAGGTTCCATCCATACATTAGGTTAATTTGTTGCATTCTTGCAGCAGAAGAAATTCTTTCCTGATGTGTCCAGGCGTCTCTGGATTTAGGAGCAAAAATTTAGGGGATTAGAAGACTTCAAACTTGATGTTTAATTGCCTTGCCTTTTTATTTTTTTTCCTTTCTTCTTCAAAAATAGTTTTGCTTTAGGATATTGGCAATGCAAGAAAAATTGTGAAGCTTTAGTATTGCCATTCTCTAGCATCACTCAGTCTTACCAGACCCTGACAGGGTGTGCTCTGTCCCAGGCCAGACAGAGCTGCAGTTCCTGGATTATGGTCATGTTCAAAGTGAAATTTCCTCACTGAACTCTGATATTTCCCCACTTATATTAAGGCTACTTTCTGTTTCTGCACAAGGGTTTGTCTGTGTGCAATCTCTGTCAGTATACATGCCCTTTTCACCATTTTTAGAGCAATACAATTGAGATTTAAATTCTTTTTCTGTAAAACACTCAATTCTCTAGGGTGGTAATAATTTTCTTTTAATGTTGCAGACATTGAGAGAAACAAATAGGAAGAAGAAAGAAAGAATAGAGAAGATAAATACACACAGCTAGGCATGAATTTTTCTTCACACATTTTGGGGCAGAACTGGATGAGTTGTAAATAACTACCCTTATTTAGAGCTGCAGTGTTGGTTTAGATACTCTGTTCTGCATCTGTTCCACGGGAATGAAATGTCAGGACACAGCTTTGTTCTTTCTTACATACAAACACTTCTAGGGATGCATGGATGGAGGAGAGAGCATCCTGAGCTTGTGGCTTGCAGTTGTAAACTCTCAGTTCTTTGCTGGTTTAGAGGGATGCAGTGAGCTGTTCTCAAAATCAGGCCATTTTTCTTTGCTTTTGTGAAAAGGTAGAGCTTGACTCTCTCATTTTTGCTTTTCAGGAAGCTTAATGCTTTTGGGCTGCCTCCATCCCAATTCTGATAATAGGCTCTACAAGGGAACTTCTGTGCAATGATTCTTTCAGCAAAGAAATTGCAAAAGTGGAACTGACCAAGAGAAGGGTAAAGTTGAAGGAAGCATTTACACAGAGTAGATGAGGGCCACTTGAACACACATTAACTATTTAAAATAAAATTACAAAGCTGCACTTTTTTCCCTGCAAAAATCCTCTAAAATTTTGTACATTGATTAATGAACACTTCTTTTAAAATCTTTTTCCTATGGCAAGTATTTATGTTTGAGGCTTGGCTTGTAATTTTGCAAGAAATGAAAGTTGTTGGTTTTATTTGACCTTCCTGACTTTAAAAGAAATGTAAATACTTGCAGACCATTGCATTTTGTTTTATTCTGAAAACATTTTAAGGTAATGCACCTTGTTTTCATGCTTTGGAAGGTATTTTTCTGGTGGGCCTGTTTATTTCAGAGGCTGGAAATGTAATGATGACAAAGATTTAACATAGATACCCCTTTGAAACTTGTGTCTGATTATTAAAGTGTGTGGAAAGGAGTTCTCTGACCCATTGCAGAATAATTCTTTTGCCAACACAGAGCATAATGCATTCTGATGACACTCATAATTGCAGTACTTCCAGAGTAATTACTCTGGCAGTTCATTTTCATATTGTTGGAATTCATATTTGTGTCTTCTGTTTAATTGAAAACTGCATACTTTGATCTATGCACGTGTGGAAATGCTCATTGGGTTTACCTTGACAGCAAATATGTATTTACTTTGCAGGTAAGCAAACATTTGGGTATCTTACAGGAAAATCCATTTTTATCTCACTTGTGTGTGCTACCACATCCCTGTGCAGCTGGATTTTTCCAAGGGTAGGGTGGATACTGGATGCTCAGGTGTTTATCCAACATATCAGGTTTCAGTGTTTTGAATTGTGCTAGAAACCAGTTTGTAGTCAGATTTTGGCCTCTGTCCTCAGATTAATTTGCAGATATTGCCTCTCTTTAGTTACATGTTACCTGTTTGTACCAGCTAAGGTTCTTCCAGAGAAAAAGGAAATGAGTTTGAGTTTTTGCCACTCCTCACTCTGAGCTATGATGAAACTTGCTCTTTCTTTTGGCAAGGAGATGCTTGAACTTTTTGTATGTAACTGAAAGCACCTGGTTATGAAGTTATGTTATTTTACATTATTAAATCACCTGGTTCTTTAGGCTAAAGAGGGAAGGACATCTCTGGACAGGATGAAGAGTAAAGATAATGTGGTAGTGCTTTGATATAGAATGGGAAGGCAGATTTGGGAGTAGAAATAAATAATAAAATAAAACCAACATAAAAGTTCAAATGGTGATGTCTGTGTGGGTGTGATTTTCCTGTGTTAAAGTCAAACTTGTAAATTGAAACTAAAATAAACACAGCTTTTCCTTTAATGGACTTGGGCATTCTAGAAAATCTTTTTAATAGAGTTCATATTGTATTTTGTGGTTAAATTACCCCAATAAAAATAATTCCTCTGTGTGCTTTCTGGATATGAAGTTTAATCAGACTGTCTTGGAAAGAAGCCTGGGACTAATATGAGAATTTTCTTGATGTGATGTCTGCACATTTTCACAAGATGAGTAAAGGTCATTCCCCTGTTGGATGAGAAAGAACTTTCTAAAGCATGTTGGCAACACTAGATTTTTCTGCATTTTCTTTACAATGGTGATGTCATCAAGGCTAAATTTAAATTCACATCTAAAAGTAGTATCTAGAGGGTAAAACAATTGCTAAATTAGCAGTTGCTCTTTTTCAGTGATTGTAATTCAAAATTGGGCTGGTTGTGGAAGAATTCTTGGTGGAAATCAGTGTTATCATCTGACCTCAGTTTTTCCCAATTTTTTTAATCTTCTAAGAGCTGTCTGCTTTCCAGCTCTGATAATGATATAAAGGAGTGAAGGTTTCCTTGTATGAGCAGACCTGGGAACTGGAGTGAAACTGCAGCTTGTGCATCCAGTGGGTGGTTACTGGATAGGAGCTTATTTTGGTTATTACCAAGCTTGGGTGGCTTGAGCAGCATCTTTTTAGAGTGTAAATATTTTAAAGGCAGTGTTTTTTGCAGCAGTGCATTCTGGGGGCTTTTGTGTGTTCAGGATAAAAATGCAGGTGACCTTGGTTTAGTAAAAGTACAAGAACAAATTCCATTGAATAGAAGCACATCTGAGAAGTTAAACAAAAAAATTCTTTTCTGCAGATTAAGCCTGGTGCCTTTCTCCTCCCTTTTAAACATTTGAACACACTCTTTACATGATGCTTAAGCTTTTAATTCAAAGTTATGAGGTGCTTTAGCCAGGCTTGAGCCTGAGAACAAGACCCAAACCAGGACAATAACAAAATGACACAAAGATTGACTTCACCGTGCTTGCTGGATGAAGTGAAAACTGCTGAAATATAATTCCTATATCCTGGGATTTCACTGCCTGCTGGAACTAATCTCATTAACTTAAAACCACCTGAGGCTTAAGAGACATATACACTGCTGTGAGAAATTATATTTATCTCATCCTAGGGGGAAATCCTTTCCCTCCCCTGGCTTACCTTACTTTTGACTTTGTCATTCTTGAATTACCAGGTCATTTCTCCCCCATGGGAAAGTCGTGGTAGCTCACAGCTATGCAATTACTGTATCTGAAGTTCACTGCTCTATGAATGCTGAGATCACTGTTCGAGGGTTTTCTTCTTAAATAATTTCCTAGAGAAAACAAAGTCTGGAAAAATAATAGGTTAGCAGTTTACTTCAAGTTCCTTCAGAGCTGCAGGAAAAGATTCCAGAACTAAAAACACAGCATAAAGCAAAGAGTATACTGAAAGAATTAAGGTATTTATTGCCTTTGTAAACAAAACACTGAGTTTTCTTTAACCATTAAAGTTTAAGAGATTGATGGCCTCTGATAAGTGGTAATTGGATGCAGGAATTTCCAGTGTGAGGCTGCAGTTTGAAATCCCATGAGTGTCACCAGGCAGGGTTCTGGAGTCGAGTGGTTGATGGCTGCACTCCCATTTGGATTGAGACTAGATCCCAAATTCATTATTAAACCCAGCCAGAAGAAATACTCTGTTTGACATGGGAGGATTTTGGATAAGGCATTTACTGATAATCTTGTTGGACTTTGCAGCAAGGCAAAATGACCTTGTTCAAGTGTCTTTCAATGTGTGCCTACTTCTGAAAAAAAAATGAATAAATCAATTTTGGGTTATCCATTAATCAGCTCAAACAGAAAATGATATTAAGAAAAGAAAGTCATGTAAAGACAGAATGAGGTGAAAGCCAAACCCTGAAGGCCTGGTGTGTGAGATGGGGTGCAGAAAGCTTTATGCAGTGGAAGCTTTTTGTGGTGAGCCTGACCCTTGGGTGCTGCTCCCAGAAGGAGCCCCTGGAGCAGGGAGTTTGTGCTGTGGAGGTGGAAGTTGTCAGTGAAATGGAGGTGCCAGCTTCTGTGACTAAGAGAAATGACCACTGAGCCAAACTGCATGTCATTTTTATGAAATCCCAGCTCAGAAGGTGATTTGTGGATTTGAATGATGGGTCTGTCAAAGTTCACTGTTTGCAGTGGTTTACTGGCCCTAAGTGACCATTTCCCAACCTGCCATTTAAATTGCTCTGTGTTGATAGTGTGTGTAAGGACAACAGTAGATGCAGTTGCAATTGCAGACCAATTATAGTAATTAAAAATGATGATACAAGCCTTTGTTTCTTTCATCTGCATGGGATGAAAGGGACCTGGTCTGTTGATGGGAATGCCCCATTAATCCTCTGTTAATACCCCATATTTAAGGGCCTACAATGAAGTGTGTATGATATTGAAATAGTGAAGTGCATTAATGTCTCTGGATTAGGAGTCCATGTAATTATGTTGCTAATTATGTGTTGTTGTGGTCTTGTCTAAATGTAAGTGAATTTGGTCAAGTGTTTTTGTTTAATTTTGTCGAGTAATGAATAAATCAGTGAAGTAACAAATGGCTGCTGCTATTGTGTTGTTAAGAATAGAGTCTGTAGGGGTGAATGGTTGCTGAACTCTAGTGTACATTCCCTTTTCAGTCCTGCATAAATGAGTACAGCATATTCCAGTTTATTTAGTGATGGACAGGCTGTTAGTTCTTAAAATAGCTAAGGAGTAGGCACCTGACACCTTGAATGATTTATGTGTTTTCTTTGTAAGCTTGTTTCTGTTTTGTAACCTTTAAAATGTGGGTTTTATGAGCGATACCATTAAAATTTATACTCCCTCTAGTATGTGATGTTAGTCATTATTGCTCTGCTGTGCCTCCAGATCACCTGTCTGAATTATAAAGCAACCTTCCTTGGAGCTAAATAGTAATTTTTTTTCCAAATGCGTGCAGACTTCATTATTTTTCATTGGCACTCCTGGACCAGAGCAGAGGCCAGAATCTGGCCTTTCCTGCTTTCCATCCAAGTGGGAAAGGTTACTGAGAGTAACTGTATATTTTTAAGAATGAAATATGAGGGGTCATTTAACTTAAGAGATCTGATATCAATCAGAAGAAACTTCCAGAGCATTTGTTTTGAAGTGTACACTATTTTTTCTTCTTTGTTAACTGAGATTGATATGCTCAGGAGGTGATGTAATGTTGTGCTGGGCTTTGTTACACTCATTTTAAAGAATTTCAGCAAAGAGTGAATCTCAGAGGAAAAAAATGCTGATACTGAAAGTGAATCAGCCCTTGATTCCTTCAGTTGAGACTCTTAAAGATATTATATACCAGGAAAGATTTTGTAAAAGGTTTGAAAGTTATACATTTAGTCTACATCATCAAATTGAAGGAACCCCAAAAGGGTTTCTTCTGGAAACCTCCGCAATACTCTCAAAAAGTTCTGAGTGTTTTCTTGAGCAAATTAATCCAGCAAAAATGGAAGTTTTGCTGAGGTGTGGTTTATCCCCTGGTCCTCTGAAATTTGTCTGGCAAACTGCTCTGTAACTCATGAAGATCACCCATCTTCCATTCAAGGAATAAATAATCTTTATTCAGTTGTGGTATAGAGTAATTATTTGTGAACTTCTCAAACATGACTTACTAGCCAGCTTTCATCCAGAAGTGAGATGGAATTGTTTTCTGATCAGTATGACTGCAGATGTTTTAGTTTTCTCAAATCAAGGCTGTTTGCTTAGAATGAGATGGACTCCAACAATTAACCCAGCACTTCCCAGTCCTCCACCAGTCCCAGTGCCCTGGGGATTCAGCCATGGGCACCCATGCCAGGTGTGACACACCTTTCAGAGAAGGAATTTATCCTAATAGCCAGTCTAAAACTAGCCCTGGCACAGATTGTGGCAGCTTCCTCTTGTCCTTTTGCTTGTTGGTTAGGAGACCAACCCCAGCTTCCTTTCAGGTGATCATGGAGAGTCATCAGGTTCTTTTCTTCCTGGCTGACCACCCTCAACTCTCTAAGCTGCTCCTCAAAGGACTTTTCCTTTTGTGCCTTCACCAGCTTCATCTTTCAGAAGATGCTAGAGTGTGCAAAAGAGCTGGGATTCAGGCTCCTTGTAGCAATGCCTGTATGGGGTTTTTTGTGTGTTTATATTTTCCTTACAAAACCTTATCATTGTAATACAAATGATTTACTGATGTTAACAGAGGATAAAATACTAATTTCAGTGCAGCCTGAGGCTACCATGTTATATTCAGTGCTGTCATCTAGTTTTGTTGAAAGATATGTGATACAGCACTAGAAAATGAGTTTGAACAACAAAAAATGTGTTATTGCTGGAAAACATAAGAATGGAATATGTCAGATAAGAGTTATGTCAGAATAAGTGCACTCAAGCACTGGATCCTCAAGCCAGTGGCCTTTTCCTGCAATAGGTGCTATCACATTGCTTGTTCTTACAGTTACTAAAATTCCTTGTCTGCTTCTCTTCCCAGAATGATTATTCTCATTGTTTGCAAGGCAAGTTCATGTTACAGATTTCCTAATTTGTTTTTGTCATAAAGAAAATGTGAGCATCAGAGGTTCCTGCATTGGACACTTCCAGCATCATAATTCTAGAGCTGGAAGGAAAGCTGAGTTTGCACTCCTAATATCAGCTGGGTTCTGTTTCAAGATTCTTGTGCTCACCACACACACTGCAACTAGACTTTGATTAAAGTAATGCTATCAGGTTGAAGTTTAATTTGCTTCATGCTACTTGCACGTATTTTAAATTGTGAGTGGACTCCATACATAAATGTCAGATGGTGAAGGAGGTGGAAGAAGAGCTGTGATGGTGATTAGAGGAGGCTGAGTTGAGTTTTTCATGGGATTAATGCTTTCCAAATTGAAGGGTAGAGGATTGAAAGTGAAGGGCACACTCCTTGTTGTGGGAAAGTGGTGGAGTGATCCTAATGCAGAATCTCATTAAAGCAACTGTCAGGATTCCTCTATTTTACCATCACCTCCCCTATTCTATAAGAGGCAGCTGTCTTTTGGAGTGAGCATACTGCCAAAGAGGCATTTACAAATAAATGAAAAATGTCACAATTGATTTTGCTCATTTCAGAGGACTCCGTGTCAGCTTTGTCACAAACCCTTTTGTTATTCTCTTTTTCAGGTCTCTTTTCTGAACTTTGGAAATAGCTTTGGTTCTTGGATCCCTTCTGTTGACCCGGGGTAAACTCCCTGGATTATGACTTTTTATTAACATTTGTGCAACAGTTAAATAACATTGACTTTTCAGTGCCTACAAAGGATGAAATGCTAGAAGTTCTTATCAATTACCTTATGAGTGTGTATAGAAACTGCATAGTACAATCCACGCTTGAAAGTACCACTAAAAACCAGATTTATTGTGTAGTTTCTCTTATAGAAGTATTTTCACATTATGGTAATTACTTTGTAAAATGTTGTGTGCCATGGTAGTAGCCACATAAAATATGAATAGCTATGTGGTTTTATTTGTTTCTAAAGAATATGTATTTCTAAGGTTGATGGTGTTCTTTTCTTCCATATTTATAATTTCTCTCTTTCTGTATGTTAGATGGTTATAGTGCATTTTCCTGCTTGTGAGGAGATCTAAAGGTTGTTTTTCTTATGTATTTGCTGGCTGGATAAGTAAACTTGATGTGCTGTATCAGTCTACCCCTTTCAATGCAAAAATGTTACCATAAGATTGGATGTCTGTTGAAATGTCATTATAAGAAATAGTTGAGATTGTTTAGATATGAAGTATCTAAACTACAATTACATCTCACAAAAGTGGCTTAGTTTTTTTTTTTCCTCGAGCGTCAGTTTTTGAGATTGCAATCAAAAATACAGTGCTTTACTAAAATTGCTGTGAAAGAAACTTCATTAACACCCAGAAAAATACCTGTGATCCTTTAAATAGGAGTTGAAGATTTCTGAAGACAGACCTAGTGCTACACTTAAAAGTCATTTTTGTCCTTGCTGCATTTTCTGTGATGTCCAGGAAGTGTAAACTGCAAATAGTAATAGGACAAAGAGATTACCACTTTCCACTAACTTCAACAAATAAACTCACACCATATAGAAAGAATTGGTTTGTGATGGTTTTGTATTTCTAAAGGTTCTTCAACAACAGTTTATGCATATTTTGCAATCTGGCAAACAGTGAAAGATCCCTCTTTCAATGCATGTTTTTAATAGCATATGAAAAAAACCTTGCTGCATTTCATCACTATTGCTATTACCAGATTTTTGTGAATGAGAGAACTGAAGAAAATCACATTGCTGTCACTTTTGTTCTCTCCAAACTCCTGAGAATTTGGGGAAGAATTGGATTCCATTAGGAAAACAGGAATAATTTATGATTTCACCTGCCCTGTGTGCAGGTTTTGCTTTTTTTTTCTCTTTCACCTGGGATTTTAATGTAGCTTGATGAGCTCTTCTTTAGCACTGCAGAAATCTGCTTGCATTGCTGTATGCATATTTGTCAGCTGTTCAAGCATTTTGAATGCATTATATTTCATAACTGATTTTTGCTGTTCTGATAGACCTTTTGCTTAATTAGAATGAAGTGTGTTGAATTTTTTCTAAAAGAAAATTTTCAATGAATATTTTAAATAACTGTTGAATGTCCTGAAAGTTCAGACTTTTTGTTTTTCTTCTTTTAACTAGAAATCAAAACTTGTCAGCTAGAAACTTTCAAAGAACACCCTTAATTTGTACTTTGGACAGTTTTGTTTGCAAAACAACTTTGTAGTACAAAGTTTATGGCAAAGGTCTCTAGGACAGTCTCTAATACTGTATTTTTATTAGTGTGCTGCCCAACCTTGCTGTTCTGTTTGTGTTAGAAAATTTGAAAAAAAAAGTCTGATACGAATCTATAAAGACAGAAACTGAGTTCTGGCAGTGTGGAAGATGATGACACAGTCTCAAGGAATGAACCAGACAGTTCAAGGCTGTTATATTTGTGTAATTAATTAATATTACTGCAAGGAGAGATGGAAGGGAGGAAAACTAGGAAAAAAAATAAAAACTCATCATTATCAGGTCTATTCATTCCCCAAACTCCACCCTCCTGTTTGACTCAGTAAATTGTTTTGAGGTAAACCTAAATGGAAATCGGTAGCATTTCACATCTGAATGAGGCATGCACTGAGGAGTAAAGCAGTGCTGCAAAGGCCAACCCAGAACTCTCTCAAAATGCCTTGGAACACAAATGTTTAAATATGACTTGGCAGATTTGCAGAAGCTTAGACTTCCACTCACCAAATTTTCACTCAACTGCATTTGATCCCATTTGATGTTGCTGATGTTGATATGTCCCAGTTTCTAAGCTGAGCATACTCTGATCCGTGGTTGTGCAGATGGAAATATCTGTGCCCCAGCTGTTGGCATATATGGGCATTAATTCCATATATTAGTCTGAATCATGAGATTGCTCTCGAGTGCTGGGTGTCCCTACAGAAATGTCATGGCTGGCAACATTGCCAAGAGTTAGAAAATAACTTTAGTGGGAGATTGTCTAAGATCTCCACCCAGCAAATAGCAAAACCAGATTAATAAAAGAGAAATATGTGAACACCACTATTGCTTATTCAGTGAACCAAAGGCAGTCCTGTGCTGCTAATACAGGTTTCCTGTAAGCTTATTTTCAGTCAGGAGTAAGTGCACTCAGAGCTCTATCTCTCTGCATCAGTTTCTGTTCTTAAACTGCAAGTGAAAATGTTAAATCTATTAAAATTTAATTTCTACTGATGGTGGCCCATTCCCCAGTGCCCCCTCAGTAATTAGACTTTGCTGTGCATGCTGACAGTTGATCAGTTCCTGGACCCAGAATATTCTTTCACTCTATTTTCTTTCACAGATCTCTCTTCCTTTGTAATTTAATAAAGGTGCTGTATTTCTAAGTCATGAGGATGCTGGTCTCATTTCAGCAGGATGAATCACAGGCCCTTCCAGTGCCCAGTTTTTCATGGAATAAGACAGCTTTTCTGTATGTGAAGCAAAGAACAATTGATGAAGAGGGGAAGATGGGGGAAGTAAGGGATGATAACCTGGTCAAGTACGGAAAGATAAGGTTTGGAGGAGCTACTATTCATGAGTTGGTCACTTAAGTAATTACAATTTCACTTTTATAAAATCTACTTTAAAATCCTGAAGATCATTCCTAGTTGAAATCAGCCCAGTTTTAGCATCTCTTCTGATTTTGACCATGTTATTTCTTAAATTAAATTCCATATTAGTCCATTGACTTCAGAGAGGTCACTCATGCAATAAACAAATTGTTCCTCATCTTTGTATCTGAGGCTCTGCTCTGTGCTGCTGCCCCCTTTTAGCTATTACAAAACAAATATTATCCAACTGGTGTCCTCTGAAGTGTTTTGTGTTGTTGCTTTATAAATTGCAAGTGATGTAATAGAACTCAGAGCAGAAAGGACATGTGGAGAAGATGATGCTAAACAAACAATTTGCAGCTCCTCATTGCCATTGCTGAATGAGTTGGTTTTAGGTAATTTGCTATTCAAACAGGAATAATGAGGTTAAATGTGCTCGACTCATTTTCATTGTGGCACAATGGTCAAGCCTGAACCACTTAATTTGAGGGGGTTGGACAGGGCAAAGAAAATTGCTAATCATGTGCTTAATTGATGATTCTCTCACAATTGCCTCTAGCTGTAACGTGCTCACCATGGTCTGAGATTAACCATTAGAAAATCACTGGGACCATACAGGAACATGCCATGGAAAGGTTTAATGGAGAAATGCTTCAGTTGCTGCCAACTTAGCAGAGCAAAGGCAGTGCAAGCTCTTGTGCTGAACCCCAGAAACCAAAGTTTTGGGTCAAACCCAGACTTGTAATGCCTGTGGTGTGATCATCTTTGCATAGTGTATCAGGGGGGGCTGGGAAGTGCCTTTGCATTTCCTGGGGTCATTATTTTAGCAAGAGCGCTATTGGGAATGTTTTCAGCACAGAAAAACATTAGCAGAACCTAATGCATTTTGAGCTTTCTCTATGAAATTGTAGTGTCTGCTTAAGCAACAAATAACTGTAATTACAGCTGGGGTTGGTGGTTTGGTTTTTTTGGGTTTTTTTGATTGCTTTTTTTTAAACTTTCTAGAGCAAAAGTGTTTCAAATCCCATTCAGAATTGGTTTCCAAGTTCATATGCCTGCATATAGATTGGAATTACTGTAAGAAAAATCAATGAATTGCCATTGTGTTAATAGTATTGGCTCCATTTGATGAGTGTGTCCTTGGGTATTTTTCAGAATTACAGCTATAATTTATGAGTGCTGAATACAATTCCTATGAGTCTTCTGTAGCTCTAGAAACAGGTTATGCAAACTTGTCACCAATAACAGTGGTCTCCACGGGAGTGATGGTTTTGAACAATGTCTTCATATAAAGGAAACAAATACAGCCTTCCATCCCCCACCATCTGTTTTAGGAGCATTCCCTTATTTTCTACTGTTTTGGGGAAGAATTTGGATAAATGTTCTTGAATTAAGTATAATAATTAAGATTTTTAACATGTGTAGAAGCTTGACTTGCATGCAGGAGGTAGATTGTGACGCCTGACATGCTGTACTAAAATGATACATAAGTAGAGCAATGTTTTCATCAACAGAAATGTGTTGCTGTTCAAAGTTGATTCTCTCTGTAGGGTGCCATAAAGTAATTAGAAGACCATAACATGATCCTTCAGTATTGCATTAATTCCTTAGAGGGATGAATTCATCTTTTCTGACTGCAGTAGTGCATGACTGGCCATGGAAATTCCACTGAACTATGAAATCATCTGTAAAACAAAGTACAGTTTTTCTAGAGTGGCAAGTTTATTTTACAAACCTCATAAAAGGCTCATGCTTTTAGTGATTGTTGCTTGTAGCAAACTGGAAGTGAAAGTATTTATCTTAAAATTAAAAATCGACACAGAATGCTGTAAAGAAATTGCCTTGAAGAAAACTGCATGTAAAATATTTGTATTTTGTTAGGACTGGAGACTATTGGAACAGCACAAGGAGAATCTCCTGTTACAGATGAGTTTTTGCAGCTGGTGTAAACTAATCCAGCAATGGCTGCATACTGTAAATTTAGAAGATGAGAATTTTGAGCAGTTTTCTTTTTCCCAGCAGTGGGTGGAGAGCTGGGTTTGTATAGTGAGACAGTGTTATAAATTAGTTTGATTGGGCTTTTCTTGGATTATTTGTTAACTGAGCAATGCTCTAGGCATGAGTTTGTAATAGGGGCTTGTGCTGGCTGGAAGGGACACTGACCATGCACTGCTCAGATGGGGCAAGACTGGAAATGCGTAATTGGTGTGATCAGAAAATATTCTGTGTGCAGCCCCTCTAGGCTGACATGTTGCCCTGCTTCCAGCAGGAATTCCAAAACCCACAAGGACATTATTTTGTCATCTTTTTATTATTCCCCTGTAGAACATCTTTCTGATTGTGCTGTGAAGTGTGTTGCAATTGAGACGTTCTTTCCAGCCCACCAGACTTGTGTGTTTCAGTTTGTGCTCAGCATTAATCCTTTGTGTACTTATGTTTTCAGGTGCAGTGCTGGAAGTGGTCCTTGCTGCCATTCCCAAAATAAAGCCCTTTTCTTGAAGAAATGAGACCTTGAGGTCTAGTTTGCTATGGCAGAGGCTTTGGGAATGTGCAACAAAAATGCAGAAGTCTAATTAAGGAAGCATTGAATTTAAGGCCTGCCTTGACTATTTTTCTCAGGTCAGTGGTTCTGTGATTTTGTGGAGGCTGCATGCCTTAGCATAAAGAAAGGCATGAGTGGTTCCATATGTGCAAATTAGAACTAATGACTCTCTTGTATGACACATGAAGGGAGCCTTTAGTTTCAAGCAAGGGGCATAATCACTGTTTCTTGGTTGCCAGATATCCAGTGTGCAAAGCCAAATTTTCAGTGAAGGTATAGTTCATAATTTCTCACATGGCTATTGAAAAATGAAAGAAAATATGGAAGCTGAAATAGATGCTTTGCACCCTACTGTAGTTAAAGGCAGAGGTGCAATATTTGACATCTCATGGTATTCTTAGTATACTTAATAATTCTTTAGGACTATGCTGTTCTAATTATAGCACATCTGAGTTCAAAGAGAGTGTTTCATGTAGCCTTAGGGCCTATGAAGGAGATAATCTTCTTGGGAGTTCTGACATTTGTTTTAATGGAATCAAGCAGAAATGCTAGGCTGGAGTGACATTTAAATGTAATCAGCAATACTGATCAATCAGGAAATCAAACTGTTCAGCTGTGTACTTGAGACTCCTTTATGTAACATACTGTCAATTGTAAGGGTTTTTTTATATTTCCTTAGAAGGAATAAGGCTCTCCCTCTATGAATAAACCATCACTATGCTGGTGATGTGGATGACAAGGCTCTGATGGATTTCAGCAACATTATGAATCTCACCTGCTGGAGGTTCAGTTTATATGCACAGATACTGCTCAAAGCAGAATGTTTCACCATCCTCAGATGAACACTTTTGATGCTCCAAGGCATCTCAGTGAGTTAGGGAAGAGAGCTCAACTCCACAGAGATAAATGTTTTGCAGTGCTTTTATTCTCACAAAAAGCTGGAGCCAGAACCAAGAAATGGAACAATTTTTGATTAAAAAAATCATCCCAGCTCCCCTCTGCAAGCAAAACACCTGCACAGGAAATAAATGATATTGTAATTAAAGTAACAGAGCTTTCAGCTTCAGTGAGGAGACTGTCCAGTAGTGAAGCTTGCAGAAAATAGAACTGGCAAGCCTCAGCTTTCAGGCATTGTTTAGGGACAGGATTGAGGGCTTTGAAGGGCAGGTCCAGCTTTTTGGGAACCTTCTCTAAGGGTTATGTATTCCTGTTGGAATTCACCTTGGCTCCTCCAAGTCCACCTGTGTCCTCTGTAAAAATCAGATGTCCTAAAACACTGCCCTGGGAGTCACTGACTTGTCACTGCAGACCTGTTGGGTTTGTTGTGAGTTCACTGAGCAATATTTATTACAACCTCTGTATTAGCTGTACAAGATGTTACTCTTACAAAAAATGACTTTTTTTGATAACTATCCTTTATCCTAGATAGAACTACCACCATTTAAGTCAACAGCTATATGGTGGCTATCATTCAGAAAAGGATAGATTGTGTTTTGGAAATATAATTTCATGAGTGCAGTTTCCCTTATGTGAAAGACAATTTTGTTGGTGAATCACTGTAGAACTTTTCCTTCAAGTGTAAGTTGACACTTCTCCACATTCCCTCATTTACAAATGTGTCAAAAAACCAAAATGTCCTGTATTTTTTCCCTCCTTTACAGTGAAACCAGTAAACATCTTCCATTCCTTTTTTGACTTCCTACATTTTATTTTTATTTTTTAAATTTTCTGTGTCTTCACTCACATCTTCATTTATCCATTAGCTGTCTTCCTCTTAATACACAGGAAAATCTGTCTTACATGTTGAGACACAAGTAGAAATAAAACAAAGGCTGGGGCAGAGCTGAAGCCTGACAGAGATGCAGCAGCTGACAGGGGATGTGGCACTTTGCATTTCAGTTATGAATAGTTTGGTGGTTCTGCAATATTTGTAGGAATACATTTGCAATAAGAAGTGAGAGCACCTTATTTGATAGCTTTTATAGTGATATTAGTTCCTTCAACCCAACAGAAGCAGCCTGACATCTTTCTTTTTCCTGTTGTTTTTCATTTGGTTTTTTCCTATACTGAATGGAAATATTCAGAATCAGCTGAAGCTTGACAAATGCAGCTGTGAAGACTTGTCTTCAAGCTATACTGCAGATTTTTCTCTTGCCTTTCTTTGCTCCAAGAAATACCTGTTCAACTGTTTTTATAGTATTTTTATGATAGGCATTTCAGATACCTACTGCTGGATAAACAAAACTGCCTTCCTAGCTTCAGGAGGCAGGGATGTTTTTTCATTTGCTCCTCAGAATTTGTTGCTGTGCAGGATGCAGTTGGATGTCATAGTGGAGAAGATGGCCTGGCATGGAAATGAGAACATAATTAAAATTATTTTTACTTTTCTCAGGATTTGGAACAAAATGTTGCTTAAACCTTTTTCTTAGAGGTATTACACCTAACAAGCTCTCTTGAGAGAGATGGGGTAGAGCAGCAAAGCTATCAACAAAAATACGGAACGGCTGTGTTCCCTGGGGTTTGCTTAAATTTGAAAGTAGATAGGAGCTGTGAAGAAATATAATGCAATCTGGTAAAGAAACTGCAGTATAACTCCAGTGGCCTCAGACACAGTAATGTACCAGTGTAAAGATCTCATATTAACCTGAAAAATAGGTAACAACATAAAACACTCTAAAGTTGCTTAGCTTACATTTGTCCTTGATGCATCATCTTCAATGTCTTGTGGTGTGGAGATCAATTTATGCTGTAAATGCTGTGCAATGGAAATCAGGTCTTTTTACCTGCTGTGGGAAAGGCCCAGTGAGCCTTTTCTGGGCTGCCTGTGTTAGAGTTCAACATGCTGAGTTCAAAATGACCTCTGAGCTAAAACTGCAATCACACGGGGCTGCGTTCCTGGTCTTCATTAATGGCAGGTTGAGGTTTACTAAGCCACTGGAGCCACTTGTGGTGTGAGATTTTTCTGTCCTTGCCTCACAATGAATGTACCTGATAGTCATAACAGTGGTGGTCTAGGATTTGAAGCAAAGTAAGTAATTTTTGAGTGTTTCAAATGTTTGTTTGTTTTTGATAATCTGGAATGCTTGTCAATCCGTGCAATATTTGTTTTATTACAATCTGTTGTTATTTATGAATGCCTTCCATACAGAATCAGCAGTAATGGTTTTGCAGAGATTCTCTTTTTATTTCTGAAATTCCCATTGAGAAGCAGCAATTCTTTTGTTTGTTGTTTTGAGGAGGAGCTTGTGTTCATAGGGTTCATAGTGAAAAGCATGCTTTGTGCAAATCAATGCTTTCCAAGTCTGACATAGAATTTTTTTTGAGAAATCCCATTGAGTTACAGTCTCCATTGTTCTCAATTCACATACACTTGAAAATCTGTGTTCAGGTTGTTGGCGTCTGACATGTTGGGCAATTATGAGAATTGAAGCTTGTAAGAATAGATCTGCATTTTCCATAAGAGCCCTTGAAGTCTTGGAGCCTACAGTTCAACCTGAACATAAAAATTCCTTCAGAAAACTGGTTGTATTTTGTCATTATTATTATTTTTAAGAATTTATTGTAATTTGATTTTTTTTTTTAAGTATTGAGCCATTTCCTTTTACCTTCCAATCTTGGTGGTATTTTCCTTGGAGAAGAACTGTCTGGTGTGAAGGGGGTTACAGTACATCCCCCATTGACATTCTGGTCACATTGTTTTGTGTGCACATACCTGCAGCAGGGATCCTACTACAAACAATTCTGGCTTGTCAGAAAAGGTGTATCTACAACTTGGCTTGAAATGTCTTTCTGTAAAAATCTCACCCAAAGTGTAGGTTTAACCCTCATGTGAAAGGTGGGAAATGTGGATTAGATTTCATATGGTGCCCTTTCATTCCTCCTCTGATGGAAAACTGGTGGAATGAAGTTATTGTCTTGCTCCTTTGTAAGGAAAACTGGTGCCTGAGTGAAGAAGAAACCATTACCAATCCTATAAATATGGAAGAGTTTATTGAGGAGGGCACATATGTATACAAAGGTGTATTTTACATGTTCCTGTAGGCAAAAATTACTTTTTTTTCTTTGCATGTGAGAAATCTGATTGCAGTATTACATTCTGAAACAATAAAGCTTTATAGTGCATTACTTTTGTGTGTAGGACTCCTGTGATTACCATGACTGTATTAAAATGTCATTAATGTCATTAGTGTGTTTAGTAACTACTCTTCTATGATGAGGGATAAAATTAGTTATAAGAGAGAAAATTAGATGTGTTTGAAATATATAATATTTTCTGAATTCTGAAATACTGTCTTTATTTGAAACAACTGTGTGTAAACCTCACTTGATAATGTAATAAAATTCACAGTTCTCATGTCTTAAATATTAGGATCAGTAAAGTTTAATGTGTGTTTGTAAGGATTTTATTTCAGAACAACTCCCTTTGTTGGTGCAGTATTGCATTAGTGTGCTGTGCTGAACAGTTCAATATGAACTTTCCTCTTGCACAGAGCTGTACATGAGGATACAGAAGTTTATTATTTATCATTAGTGTTAGAGGCATTTAGTTGATGTTACAGTTTGTGGTAAGCTGCATTAGAATCAGGTTAATTTTTTATTTATTTCTAAGTTTTGTTTGGCTTGATTTTTTGTATTATGGTTTGACTGAAGCTTGAAAAGATTGTCTCAATAGAAGGTACATGGAAGATAGGAGTAGAAAATGTGAAATTTGGTGTCAAAGCTCTTTTGGCTTTGAAGTTCAATAGAAGTGAACTGTAGAAGCAAGCTGTTACTAAACAGTATCTCCTGCATCCTAAATAATCACAGTAAGGTGTCACTTTTCATCTTCCAGAAAACCCAGGCAGCAAAAGTGCTGATGTTACTGTCTGGGTGTTAATTATCCTGTGGTTCTAATGTAACAGGAGCTGCACGGTTTATTTGAATGAAGCTGTTGCTTTATTTGCTGTTGTTTTCCAGTGACAAAACTCTGGGAGGTTTCTGAGGTGTGTGATGAACCTGGTGAAAGGTGATCTGATGGTCAGTGCCAGCCCAGGGTTTTCTGGAGATGTGCACACCTGGTTCTGCCAGAGCTGCACCTTCCTGGCTTTGCTCTGGCAACTTTCTCTTTTTCTCACTATCAGCACTTTTTTTTTTTTTTTTCCACTACACTCTTGTATCCCTCATGTTTCTAATTAACATTTCAAAATCACTGCCTGTCCTTCATCCTGCATAATCTGTGGTTTTTGCATTCCAGCAGCACACCTGTACTGCAAATGCAACACCAATTAATACTCCTTTCAGTTGTTTTAAGTAAACAGTGTCCATGTATGGGCTTATTCTCAAATCATAATATATTCAGAACTTTTTATCTGACAGACCTTGAGTTCTAAGAGCTGGATTTGGCAAGAGTTTCAAACTCTATTTAGGCTGAGTAAGCAGATATCTTTGTCTAATCAGTTAAACACACCATGCCTCTTTATAGGTCTCTACAGGAATAAAGAGTTAAAAAGTTAAGAAGTGAATAAATATCTCAAAATATATCTGTTTTTCCTTGAAATGTGCTTCACCTAGGAAAATACCCTTAATCTGCAGTTTTCCTGTTTCCTCTTAGATTTCTATATCATATGTGAATACAAATAAAAGCAGAGTTTAAATCACTGGAAATATTTTGCTGCCTTTTGCTTTCAGTTTTACTGTACTGCTTTTTTTTTTTTTTCTCTTGATCATCTAAAATAATTGCTGTAATGAAGTAAGGGATAAGGTAAAGGCAAAGTATAGCTAAATACTAATAAAAGCTTTATGGATTGAAATTCGCTTTTGAAGTTTTCAGAGCCATCTAATTTCCTCAATAAAATGTCCCTACAGTCTATAATCACCCTCATTAAAAAATGAAAATCAGAACTATCCATCTATTCTGAGAAGGAGTAAAGTATGACTTAATTCATGCAGAGAATATCATATATAAACATGTTGATAACATAATGAAAAAGAGGAGCCCTTTTTTTGGCAGAAGACATCAGGTTAACAGCAGCAAAATAAAGGATTTATTTTCAGGTCAGTTCTTGTGCCTGTCTGTAAAGGACTTCCTTTGAATGTTAACTTAGGTTTTCTGTTCCAAGAAAGACTTTTGGTGATATGATGTAAGTACTGTCTTGGCTTCTTGCTCTCAGCTTGGTTAGATCATCTCTGACCATGAGGAAGATGAGAATTTACAGAGAGATGTGGCTCTCCCTGAGAGCTGTGAAAAAAAGAAATTGTCCAAAGTTACTGTGCTGGAAGTTAATGAATAGAACCCTGTAAGTAATTCTCACTACAGGGGGGCAGTGTCACTTTGGTTCCAAAAACTGGTTGGTCTTTAAGCACCTTTGGTGTCCCAGCTGTGTGCTCATGTGATGTAAGGAGTGTCTGGAGTTTTATTTCAGAACATTCAACTGATTTTCTAACTTTAGGCAAACCCCAGTCCCTGCACTTGGAATTTTACAAACATATCAGTGATTTTTTTTTTTCCTTTTTTAAGAAAAGTAATTAATTCTCTGAAAATTCACAGCCCCTCCTTTCAAGAAAACTCTTGACAACCCTCTTGAAATTGCATCTTTGTTATCACTCAAAAGTGAGGCATGAGATGCAATGTTGTGTCTTGACAAGCTGAAGTACAAAACTATTGATCTCTGAGCTGCAGCAGGACTCCTGAGGATAATCTCCAGTACATATTTGGCATTGAGTAGTATTCAACACTTGTTGCTTTTTCTCCACATTATTGTTTCTTTGTGGATAATTTAGCCAGTTTCCAGAACTTCTTTGCAGTTGTGTCTTGCTGAGTTTCCTTTTGCATGGAAGAAAATTTGGGGCCATTTTTTGGCCTCAGAACTGACATGAAGTAATAATTGTCTTTTGAAAGGATTCAGCAAATGCTTGAACTTTCGGGATAAGTTGGAAATTCAACCTATGTATTAAGTGTGTGGAATAAATGGAAAGTGTGTGGAATCTGAAGGTCACAGCTATAAACAGAGAGATCCAAACCAGTAATTAACCAATTTCTGGTTTGCTGTTGGTTTGAATATTGAAATCAAGGTTGTGTATCACTGTGAGAGATGTGATCTAGCTCAGCCAGATGCATGTGGGCTCACTGCAGAAATTGCTGAGTGAAATTCTTTGGCCTGTGCAATGTAGGAGGTCAGTCTGGGTGATCACAGTTGCCCTCTAAAAAGGCTGGTTGTCAGAAATGAAGAGGGATGCATTTGAAAAAGCATGAAACAGGGCATTCAGAAATGAAATGTCAGTAGATAACGTGGGATAAACAGACAATTGTCAATTTATGCAATTAGAAAAACTGATGAAAGAATTGTTGGCATGGAAGCATAATGTAACATTGGTTTATCTTATTGAACAAAAAAACCCCAACCTTTTTTAACACATACATAAAGTTGGCTGTTGCAGTTCTATGAGATTTGCAGAACTGAGGGACTGTCTTTGTCCTTCCTTACATATTTAATGTACAAAATAGGGCTCCATGTATACAGTTTTTATTTGAGCTCCAGTGTGTTTAAATAATCTGGTTGCTTGGGGAAGAGGAAAATTGATGGGATGGGAAAAGGAAGGTTGAGGATTCTGAAAACAGGCAAAACACCACAAAACTTGAATGTGCCTGTGTGCACACTTGCACTTGGTTTGCTTTATGCAATATTGGGTGAAGTCAAGTTGCAATAAAAGGAACCTTTTTTATATTGGTTGTTTCTTTTTCAAAGAGTTTCAATTACCTGTGAATTCAGAACCTATATGGTAATCAGCCTTAGCTAAGGAAAACTTAATTAGGTCCTTAGCATTATTAGTTACACAAAAAATTGCTGAAATCAAGAAAATTGTCAGTGTCTCAATTGACTTGATCAGGAAGAAATAATTTCAAGTAAGTGTAAATGCAAATGCCTTTAAATCAAATGGATATTCTTTAACATGGGGAGTATTTGTCTTACTTTCTGTGTGTTTTCCCTATTCCCCTTTGTTAATTCAGGAGAAAGGTATTGCTTGTCTTAATAGGACATTTCTGATTCTCTTCTCCCTCAAAATATCCATACACAGACCAGGGAGTGACCTAGGAGAATGTAATTTTGTGCATTGATTGGTAACCCTGAATAACACAGTTTAACCTTAGATAACCTGAAATCTTAGATTATGTTTTAGGAATATTTAAACTTTTTAATTAATTAATGGCATAGTTCTGTTTGGCTTGAAAACTGCTGGTCTGTGTCCTGTTCCTTTCCATGGAGCTCCATGTGGGAAGCAGCTGTCTGCTCAAAAACAATCTTAAAGAAATAATGCTTTTATTTGGGTTACCTGTCATTAGCCCCAATCCCCTTTAAATACATCAGAATTTAGTGGTGACTCTTCCCATACCTGGAAATATTTAAACAGAGGCCCATAGGAAGATTGAACAGAGCAAAGCAAATTGAATTTGGTTTAAGAATTCATCCCTTTTTGTCCTACATATCTGATTCATTTTTCTCAAATGCTGTTCATATTGTGTTGCATATTAATTGCATCTTCTATGTTCTTTATCCATAATATACCACTGATAATAACAGAAAATGAATTTTTTAATTCCCAATGATACCTTAATTTAATGTTCGAGTTACCTCTCTTCTTTAACTAATCTTCTGTCCTCTGAACAGATTTGATTAAAATCATTACATTTATTAAGAAGAAATGGGCTAAAATGTATCACTTTGGTCCCACAGGGTATTAAAATTCCTTTCTAAAGTGTGTCTCTTGGTGGATGGCAGATTTTAGGTGAGGAAATGGCTGATTAAAGCTCAGAAATCACTAGGATATTGAAAAGTGGAAGAAATTACTTGGTTTAGTTACTGCTTTCTCATTTTACAGGTAAGCCATTCCTTCTTCCTCTTGTCTCCTGATGCTGTAGCAATAATGAATTTGTGGGATTTGGGTTAGGATGTGGGACACAGTGATTTCAGACTCATCTTTCCTAGTGCTGTGTGCTGGGGGACCTTGCAGTAAATGAGGAAAACTCACCCTGAGCTTTGTCCCTTCTGTGTGACAGAGTCAGTGCCAGGATCCTCAGGGTAGGACAGTGCAGCCCTTGCACTCTGTGTTTGTACCAGACAAAAACCTGCAGATTGTTTACATTTAGATCTCTTGTAATTTGTAACCTCATGCTGATTTTGTTGCTTTGGTTTGGATTAAAGTGTTAGTGGTTTAACCTTCTTAGTTTCTGTTGAATTATGTGATTATCGTGGCCCATTTGATGTTGTGCATATCTGTGTAATTAGGATGTTGTAATCTTCTTTCTTGGTCTCTGATGTTGAGTTAATAATACCTCCTTAGGAAGTCTGATACAATATTGTTAACTGGTTGGGCAGGGAGGAGTTCACTTATCAGTGAACAGAATTTAAGCATAGGTCCTTTTCCAAACCAGCATTATAAAGAAATGCTTTTGAAATATTTGCATTTATTTTTGTGGTTGTCCCTCTCAGTTCTCACTGTATGGATGATTAACTGCATTCAAAACATGATTTGCTGCCTGTACAGTGACAGAACTTTTTTGAAAATCTGAGTTAATGAAATTTAATGCTGTCTGTGCTGGCTTTTTTAGGTCCTTTGAGCACCCATTAAGTAGGTTAGCTGCTCACTTGTAAAGCTCTTTCAGCTGTGAATTAGAAAGCATCTGCCTTTACTGTGTGCACTGTCATCTCACAGTCATTCTAATTTTCTCATATTAATTTTTAATTTTATCTCCTTTTGCTCCCTGGGCCTTAATTCTACAAATTCATTATATTAATTTTGTGATGCCACAACTTGGTGCACCTTCCACTGTCCCAGGGTGCTCCAAGCCCTGTCAAAGCTGGCCTTGGACACATCTGGGGATCAGCAGCCACAGCTTCCCTGGGCACCCTGTGCCAGGCCCTCACCACTCTCACAGAAAATAATTTTTTCCTAATGTCTAATCTAAATCTACTCCTTTTCAATTTGAAGAAGAAATATTGCAAACTAATAACATTCCTAGGTGCTTCATTATCTTCCATATCAAACAATGAATTAACTGCAATGTTCTTTAATAGTATAGATATATAGCCTACTTACATACATTCTGAAAAACACTCCTTGACACTATATGCTTTCATAATAAAAGCTTAGATATTTTTAGGTAGTGGAAAAATCAAGAGTACTTGGCTTAGTCCAGTGCAGGCCCCTATTTTTTTACAAGGTGTTATACAAACAGAGGAGAAATTCCATCATCCATGGAGCTGATTTTATAAGTACACCAGGCAGGCAAAAGGTCTGAACAGGAGCACAGAGGATTCAGACCCACCTACATTTTTTTGGCAGGCCCTTGCAAAGCCCACATGTCTAAATGGGAATTCATTGGGCACTGATGCTGGATGTGAATTAGTCAGGCTGCTATTGCATTATGTTAACATCAGGAGGCCTTTATTGAGAACCTGATTTTTACTCTGCTTTATTGCCAAGAGTCATTCCATAAAAAAGATATTTGTCCAAAATAACTCACATATTAGCCTTGATGAGCTGCAGTAGGCTGATGGAACAGAAAATGATATTGTGAAGTATGTGTAAAGTTATAAACTAAATACATTTATTTGAGGTTGCATGATGGATTTTGGGACTAGATTAACACCTGTGCCTGGCTTTTATCCAAAGTAGTTTGTTTTGTAATTCTTGACTGATGATTTTGAACAATTTTTATGTGAGTTTAAGATGAAACATGAAACAGTTCCTCAGTAGGAATTGTAGAACATTTTTTTCTTGTGATTTTTAGGAAAACATAATTAAAGTGTGGATTTAAAGGTATTTTCTGCATGTGTATATACACTTGTGCAAGCACAGCAGTTAAATATACTAGGGAGTTTACTGAGTATTATACTAAAATCAATATACTTCTGAAATCTGGATTTGGTTTTAAAACAATTTCCCCATGCAGTGTAAATTACAAAAACAGAAATAAGGATTTGGAAACTTTAAAAATTCAACTTGATATGTTTGAGTTGCACATACGACTTAAATCAGTATTTCTAATTCACTGCACCACATCTGGGCTATTCTACTTGGGCATTGCAAGAATTTAAAATTAGAGAATGGTGCAGAAAAGCAGGAACACAGAGGTGAAACAAAAGTTGAAGTTCTAATGGAAATTCTGAGTTCTTTCAATTTCCTTATAAATCTGTCAGGTGTTGCTGCATTCATTCTTACATAATTAAGTAGCTTATAGTGATATTATATTTATTAATGTAGGATATGATTTAGATTAGTGTTTGATACTTTTGTAAGCTGTGGTTCACACAAATCAGCCTTGAGGATGTGAAGACAGTCAGTGTTTCACAATTTTCAGCAGGAAAAAAAGTTGTTTTCACAGCTTTGTTAACATAACTATAAAGCATTGTGCACCCTGTGCTAAATTTTGGCATGAAACTTCTCACCATAGGAGAATATACAAATTTTTAACACCTGATTTAACACTTTTCCCTCCCCCTATGCTTCAGAGGTTGAAAAATGGAACTTGGCAGGCTTACAGTATAATATGTGAGTTAGAACATGCATTTCAGGCCACGTCTATGTGTCTGTTTAAAACGCTGGGAGTGATGGAAACAATTTATTTATGTGTGGAAAAACCACATACTGGATATTAAAAGAGCAAGTCTTGGGACAGTCTGAAAGAATAGGGAGCCACAGGCAAATAAGTGGCTTACCACAAGGAAATGTGCCCTGGAAAGGAGGGATTTAGGAGGGGAAGATGGGATTATCACATGATGAGTAGCAGCTGGTTTGGAGAGGGACTGACACTGAAGCTGAGCCTGACCCTTCAGCGCCTGCCAGAGCGTGGAGGAGCTGAAGCAAAACCCTTGTCTGAAGTTTTGGATGAATTTTGTTGCAGCCCAGGTGTGCAGTCTGGATGCTCCGTGTTGGGGGCAGGCTGGGGTTTGTTTGCAGGATGTTCTCCTGCAGCTCCCAGGCTGGGTTTGGCTGCTAAAGGTGCAGGGGGTGGGAGATGCTCCAGCTGTGTGTGTGTGGTACCCAGGGGCTGTGCTGGGGCACAGGGGTGTCACTGAGCCAGCACAGGCTGAGGGTAAATCAGGTGTGAGCTGGAGCCACAGTTCACAGCAGATCTCAGCCCAGTTCTGGAATCTGAGCAGGGGGGAATCTCCCCCACCCACAGCCATTTATCTGGGGACACTCATGGCATGGAGAGGGAACAGAGGGGCTCTGTGTGGGTCCCTGCATCCCCCTGAGCATTAATTTGCAGCCAGTTATCCATTACATCCTTCATTCCTTTCATTTCTTCTTCAGAATGATCTATTTGGATGAGTGTGGGTGTGCACATGGGGTTTTGGTCTCCTTTGCTCTCTGTAGAAGTAAATTTTGATGCCAAATTTTGTAAAACTTGTTTTTGTTCATGCTGAGATACCTGCATGCCAATATACTTGTTGAAAGAATATTTTCTTAACAAGTCCTGATAATGGAAATACCTGTAAAAGGTATCAGCCTGTATCAGTGTAATTAGAACTTAGATTAAGGTGGGAAAAATATAAGCCACTTTTAAACTCAGATTTCAAACCATGACATGAAAAGACTTGAATTTCCTACTTTGGCAGGGAAGGAGTTTCAACTGTAGTATAATATTCTGATCTTGAGAACAGAGATGCTTCATTGTAAACTAGAACCAGTGCTTCCTTATTGAATGTATAATTGGACTGTTTCAAAATAGTTATTATGGGCTATATTAAATTATACTTTTCAGGCTCACTTTGTTCTTCTTCATAGAATTATGCTTATTTTTATTTTGAAAGCAAATGCTACATCACATTTTTATACAACTTCATGGATTTTGGTGATAATTTTAATATGAAAATGGATGCTGACTATTAAAAATCTGTTAATGAGTAAAAATTAGTTCATATTCCTAAATCATTGCTGAACTGCCAAGTGGTTTGTGATTTTTGGTAATGAAGACTGGGTGCCACTATGTAATCAGAGTCCAGGTGTTGAAAGCAAGGAAACCAGTGCATGGGACTGAGTGCTGTGTGCCTCACATACATCCTCAGAAAGTACCTACCATGTCCCAAAGAAACCTTGAGATTGCCTTAGGTTTTGGTGCTTAAGAAGGAAGTCATGTGTATATTGCATAAGATACAGTTTTTTGTGCTCCTCTTAGTTATTTTTTTATCTTCCAGGTTCATATTTTAAACCTTGCAAGCATGAATCTGAAATATGAAAATACAATCTAAAATCATATCACTCTGTAAATTGGAGTCCAAAGAGAAATGGCCTGTCATTGTGAAAAATCTGCTGAAATATTGAAGAGTTGAGACTCTCTCCCCTTTTTGCACACCTTGCATTTAAAAAATGAGAAAAAAAGAAGGTAATTAGTTTAATTGGGACACTTGACAGACAAGTTTTAAATTAGAAATGTAATTCTTTTGTCAGTCTCAGTAACCTTGCAGTCTCATAAATTAACTGTTCTTAAGTACTAATGACCTAGGAAAGGCAGATGTTGTATCCAGCTGTTAAATGTTTTTTTAATGCTTCCTTTTTTATAGAGACAGTTAATTCCAGGGTAAAGCCTCAAACCATTTCAGGAAAGAAATTTCTGCTGTATTCCTCAGATGACTAACAAGAGCAGTATGTAAAAGCAGTGTGAACATCTGATGGTAACTACTCATTTTGAGCCACCCACCTATCTAGATGTGACAGGACCTCTGTGTTTGTCTGATTCTCTGACTGAAAGCATGGAAATGCATTATATTGAATTACAATAGAGCTATTACTGTAAAAAAAAAAACAAAAAAGCCGACCTTTTTATTTTCACTTAGACATTTTTATTCTTTGGTGTGTTGACAAAGAGAGAAAAAGATGCAAATCTTTGGTCTTAAGTTTAGCCTGTGACAGATTGCAGGCACAGCAGATTTGAAATCTTTATTTCAATACCACATGGTTTTGTAACTAGTTTTCAGTACACTGTACAGACTTTGTCACTAACAAAAACAAAGGTGTGTTTTTACACTGCTTTCATCTCCTACTGCCTTCTTCCCATCCTAGTGTCACATCATCCTCTTGACGTGTTTTCATAATACTCATGTTCATTTTTAGTCTGTGTCTTTTATATTCCTCCTAATTGTGTCAGAAAGCAATCATAAAAATTATTTATTTTTGCTCCATATGGAAGTTTTTGGGTGTTCAGAAAGATTATATGTAGGTTTTAGTGCTGACTTCATTAGCTGGGATCCTGTTCTTATTCAAATCTTCAAATCCTTGTTGGGAGAACCAGTAAAATAACATCAGAGGATTTTTATGTATGTGGAATTATGTAATTTGTTTTGTAATTCTAATGAATATAGAAGCAGTAAAAAACTCCAACCTTTTTCATTAATTATTACACAGGAAAACAAAACATTTAATCTTTTAAAAACTTTCAGGTTGTGGGGGAGCATTGGGAATGATGCCATGTCAAATATTTATCCATCCCTTCCGGACAAAATGTTGTGTGAGGTAAGAAAGAAAATGCAGTTAGAACAGCAGAAAACATTTCTGGCCACATTACACATCGATCATTTTTACAGGGAAAAAAAAAATGTGCCCTGCATTACTTAAAGGTGCTGGGAAGTAGGATGGAGCCTAATTCTGTTACTGGAACAAATCATTTTGCCCTTCCTGTAGCAGGTCAGTGTTTTTGCAGCTGCTTTTTGTCCCTGAATGTACTGGGTTAGGTGGCTGTCACTGGACCTGTAGTGCAGTTTTGTATTTGTCACTCCCAAGAGTGGAGCAGAGCTGAGCAGAGAGGTTTCCTCTGCTGAGAAGGGGCCTCTGAAGGATCCTTTAGGTGAAAATATCCTTTGACTGGGGAAGTGTTTCTGCCCAGCTGAATGGAAAAATAGAGTAATTCAGTGTTTAAAGAAAATAGGTTTGAATAATCAAGGCCTTGTTCTTCTGTATTTGCCAACAGCATGATTGAAATCACATGGAAAGTGATTTCTGACATCAAATTCTACATTTCTGCTGATGTGACATGTTCCTGATAGTCTGAAGAGAGGAGTTAGGGGTGTTTAACATGCAGTGATCAACTTACCTGAGCTGTACAAATGATTTTTTGGCTCATGTCCATGTACTGCACAGCTGGTGTGAAGCTGCTTGGTGTCAGGGGGGAGTCCCCAAGGTCAGGTTTAATGGTCCTCCAGTCTCTGTGTCTCATCTGCCCTTCCTGACCTGGGATTTTAGCCTGCAACTTGCTTCAAGGAGTAAATGAATGAATACAAATGCAGCTGTGTGAGAACAAGAATGCAGCATGGTTCTTGCTTACAATAAACACACTGGGCTGATTAATTCTCCTGACAGTTTCCTTATGCCACTGACCAAAATAACATTGCTCTTATCTGTGTCAATTGTTTCATCAAGCTTATCTCATATCAGGCAGTTCAGCTCTGCCTAAATGAAATATTCTTGATGCTTATGGTTGCATTCAGGATTACTTTTGCAAATCAGTTAGAAACAATGACCTGTTTACCCAGGGGTAAGGTGAAAACCTCCTTTACTTCTTTACATTTAAAATAGGAAAAGTTGGATAAGATGGAGTGTGCATTAACAAGTGGGTGATGCATTAACCAAAAGCTGTCAGACTTCTGAGCTGTGTCTGCCCCTGTGATCAACTACAGTAGAAGATTTTTGGGTCTTAAAAGAGGGTGTTTTATTTATTCAGGATGGAATCCTGCTCTGGTGGGAGATATCCCTGCCCATGGCATGATGCTGGAACTCAATGAGCTCTAAGGACCCTTCCAACCCAACCAGCTGTGAAGTTATTTATGCAGTGACTTTCTTTCATTTGGAGGAAAAGGCTTCTGAAATGTTTTACTGAATTATTTGCTTTGTGAATTATTTCCCCCCAGTGACATTAATCCAGTTTTAAGCATGTGAAACTTCTGTGAAATTGCAGCAGTTTTACTTAGTTTGCTGTAAAAAAAAGTCTTGTATCAGGAAGAAAGCAGGAGGTTGTGGATGCTTTTTGGTCATGATAATAACTTTTATTTAGCTGCAATGAGAAAAGCTCTTGAGCAGTGTTTAATTTTGAACACAATAATCCTTGTGGTTGTCAGTGAAACTAAATACAAGTTATTCACCTGCTTAATGACTAGTATACCTGGAATGTGTTTGTAAGGGGTTGTGTAATACCCAGGTCCATACAGTTTTGTCAGACCATGCTTCTTTGTCATATCATCTGTAATTGAATGTTAAAAATAGAAAACCTGACCTAAATGAAAGGAATTTGTGCAAAAGCCAAAAGTTTGATAGGAATCTCTCTAAACACCCTCAAAATCTGTAAATTGACTAGTTTCCTTAAAACACTGCAGAGTATTCATTGTGAAGATGTAACAAAATTACTTGTTCCTGAGTCTAAAATTTAGAAAAATAATGTTAAAAACAAAAGAATAAACCCAACCCTCAAAAGAAACCTGCAAAAAACCCTGTTATTAATCTTTGATATGGCCACAGTGTTTTAGACAAACAGGCACAATAATTAAAGGCATAATAATCATTTCACTGAGGAGTTGCATCAAAAATACAAAAATCAAAGTACTACCATACTGATGGAGGGCTATATTGAAAGGCATAAAAAAAAGATATATTGGAGGAACTGTCAGGGAAAAGGGTAATTAATCAAGATCCTTGTACACACTAGATTTTTTTAGCTCTATTAGAATCCTATGAACATGACAATAGATGTATTCTTCTGATTAATGACCAATCTGTGCCATTGATCCAGCAGATTGAGTTAGTGTTTATGATTGGCTTTCTGTCTATTAAAATACTGCTATTCATTTTCTATTCAAAGACCTAAATGTCTCAGAGCTTCTGAGATTTTAAGGGCTTTGGGGAGGTAAGTGATTTTGTATGTCTTAGTAAACAAAGAACAAATTTTAAAAATACTAGAAATACTTAGATTTTTTTTTTTTTTTTTTTATGCATTAAAATTGCACACAGTCTCTTCACAGCAGTTGGGCACTATCATGTGCACCACAATATATAAAGGTTATCTCTGACTCACTTTATTCTTGATGTGAATTTGACACTTGAGCATCATAAAACACTTAAACTTTGCAGGATGCATTTACAGATTGTGCAGTTTGCCTCACCACCCTCTGCCTTTCTTACTCCAGAGCTGGTAACACCAATTTCTCAAGGTTTTCATTTAAGTTTCTGACTCATTCAGTGTTGGTCAATAAATGACATAAGTTGTGTGTCAAAAGAAAAGGTTCTCAGCATCACCCTGGAGTGTTTAAGCTGATGGGAGTTTGGCAGGGTTGGTAATTGCAGTGGGAGTGACAGGCACTATTCTCTGCTGGCCCCTCACTGTGGTTTCTGTAAAATACTGGACATAGTGTATAAGACTTTATTCTCCCGTAAATTTATTTTTTAGCATTTATGAAGCTATGTAGCCATCTTTTTGAATCAGTATGAATGTCACTGCTAGGCTAAGGGTAAAGATCACAGAAAAATCAAATATTAAAGCTGTGAGGGTGCAGATTGGCAGGCAGGTGAATGGTGCAGGTGCACCTGGACTGTTCCTGCTCTCTGGAGCTCCTTATCCAGGGTGCTGCATCTGATATTCCTGATTCTCAGCAGGTTTTTAGGCCAAAAGATTGATTTCTACTCCCATAAACCACTCAGAGTATACATTTTTTTTTTTTTTAATTTGAGGTCTCCATATCTCATCTCATAGAAAACAAATGGGATGTAATTCATTACCACCAACAACTTTTTTTTTTTTTTTTTGCCAGTTTCTTGTTAAAATTACTTCTTCTGTTTTAATTTTTACATTAGCCTTCTCTTTGATGTAATAATTAAGTCTTCTTCAGATTAAAAGGAAAAAATCATTGAGGAGCATGTTGGAGAGATTTAAAAAGAGGTAAAAGTGGTTTTGGTGGTTTCTTGTTTGTTTTGTTTTGGGGGATTATATTCTGTTTGTGGTTTGTTTGGTTTTGCTTTTTTAATAATTAGGTGAAGGAAATTATTTTTCTCTAGAGCTGCCTGCATAATAACCTTTGTGGTTAAATAAAGTGTAATTGGTCTATGGATCTGTAGATAATAATCATTGTAACTGCTAGCCTAAAGAAGATGCATTCAGCTTTATGAGTGTGTTATTAATAGGGCAGCATTATTTAGAGTTGTTGGGAAAATCGGTATTGAAGTGCAGTTGCCCTGGACATTAATATCATTAGAACAAAATAATGGTTTCTGGTTGGTAGTGCAAGATGATCTATGACAAAGGAAAACTCCTGACTTGCAGAGAAGAGAGTGCTGCAGGGTACAGCCTCTGCTGAAAGGCAGTGGGAATGAGAAAACCCTGTGAATAATTGACTCCTGAGTCCAAGGATACAGGAATAGGGAAAGGGACAATGAAAAAGGCATTCTGCAGTGACACTCTGACACTGATTTTCATAAATCTGCAGTTGTAGGTTGATGAAATGTTTTATTTTACACACGGGGAGTGCTGCTCTGTGTGCTCTGCAGCACTGGATGTTTATTGTGGTTGGTGATGAGGGAATGCTGAGAGCTTGGGATTTAGCAAGGGAAGTGCTGGCTTCTATAAGGGACAGTGTTGATTCTGGTGCTGCTTTGAAGTTTTAGAGTAGCATCAATTTACAATCTCATTGGGCTGAATCTTCCTGGTGTGTTAGACTAATGCAACTTGCAGCTGGCTGATGGATAGATGGAACCAGAAATATCTCCCAGGTCTCCATTCTGCCACTTGAAAGCTTAAGGTGTAAAAATTTGACTGACTTGCCCAGCTTCTGCCATTGTGGGGCATCCAGTTATGGATCTGTGAGACTGGCTTGGTGTCTTTCATTTTCTAAATTTCCATCCAGTTACTCATTCCAGGACAGATTCAAAGTGTGGTGTTCTGGTAATTGTGTGTCCCTTCTCTCTTAAACTCTGTTGAACTGCTGCTAAGAAGCCTCAAGGGCAGTAAAAAAATAACCAAGCTGAATCAGATCACCCAGGCTGTGTTATCTGCTGCCACCAGCTCACAGGATGAGAATTTTGGGTGATGCCTGCTGGTTTAATGATGATCATTTTTTTATGTGGGCATCAAAACATCTCATCAGTTTTATGCTACAGTACTGCCATGTTTTTTGCATATGTTAAAGTTACTTCAATTTGTGGTGATTTGTTGGAAATTTCAACTGGGTTTCTAGCTTGGCAGTGCTTAAGTGACTGCTTTGCTTTACTCTGCTTCTTGCCCAGGGTTGTGAAATCCAGATGTGCTTGATTGGGCAGTGAGAGACAGGACTGAAATGAAATTGAGCCATTGGGGTCAGCAGGACTGCATGCCAGTACAGTGCTTTTCAAGTCTAAATAGGTCAAAACTTTTGGCAGGTTTAATATTATGGTTTCCTTGAACCCTACATGTTATTTTGAAAGGTTTAAGATCATCTTTTTATGTAATAGGGTGTAAATACCCTTTTCTTTCTGCTGGTGCTGTTGAAACTAACTTTTTGCTAGGATAGATAATCATTAACTTGGATGCTCTTTGTGCACAAGGAAGGAAACACCTGACACACTGCCAGGTTTGCTTTGGCTGCCCAGGAAAACCAAGGAAAATCTCTGGAGAGAAAACCACTTGGTCCCTGACAGGAGGCAGTGTCTGGGAATCCACAATCAATTAAAATCAATTAAAAACAAATCCCCTGCTGCTGTGTTGAGGGGACCTTCCTCCAGGCAGAGGATGAGGAGACAGTGTCAGAGCACTTGCTCACATCTGGCAGGCAGATGTGTGACCCCGGTGGGAAGAGCTGTAACCTCTCTTTGAGGGGGCAGCAGGAGGCACTTTTTCCACTTCCTACATAGAACTGACTCTTAGTTTGTATTTTAATCAGCTCAGTATCCTCTGAAGTATTTAGAGGGTGCATTGCATGGTGATGCTGGTCAGTCACAGGGTGATGTTAAAGGTTTATCTGAATCCTCCTTTGTTCAGTGTCCCAATATATGTCAACGTTTTGCAGGGAGGGCATGCAATTAGAAAGCCTACTATGCTGTGGGCTGAAAATTCCCAAACCTTGGACCCACTCCTGGGGATAAGACTTTTGTTCTGCAGGGGCAGGAACAGCAGCTCAGGGCTCTGTGCTACACCTGGCAAGCTTTTTGGGAGGCATGCCAGTCCCCAGCACAGCTTCCTGCCCATGCACAGGCTGCCAGGCTGTGCTTGGCCAGTACAGGTCCTGGAGGGCCATCCCAGACTCCCATTTTTCACACACTCTGCCAAATAGTGGCTTTTGTGTCACCAGCTGCATGCACAGAGGTTGGTGGTGAGGGATGTGAGCCTTGCTAGGTACTCTAATAAAGATATATTATTTTCTAGCTAAAACTTGGTTATTTTTTTCTTCAATATCTCTGGTATTAAGTAATAGTTGTGTAAGTGGTGTGGATAGATGCAGCCTGCATCTCTCTAAATCTGTCTCTAATCTTGTCTAAAACCATATGCTTGGCAGCTTAAGAGCCACAAGTAGAGGATGCAAATGTTAAACATCAGGGATGTTTATGTGGAGTGCTAAGGCATGATTCACACTGAAATAATTTTGTCATGTATTCCTAGCTAAATATTAGCAAAAATTCATATGACTACCAGAACTTGATAATGTGTGAAAACTGTGGCAAAACCACTTGAGATGCACTTTAGTTACATCTCAAGGAAAAGGTTAGAGAAGACTCATACATCACTGTAAGAAATAAAATGTGTAATTCAGTAAATGTATTTTAGATATGTAAAAAGAATAAACAAAAGCGAATAAATAAAACCCATTAGAAGTAGCTGAAAAAATATTTTGTAGGTGTTTGTTGGGTGAATGTTGTTTAACATTATCTACATTTATTTCCTTTTTTGTCCCTTCATTCTGCCCTTTCAGAAGTTTTTTTTCTAGAATGGTCTAGAAAGTTTTCTTGCAAGACTTTTTCCTTGAAAGCCAAGCACTTGCCATTCTTTCCCTTAAGGAGATTTTTGCACAGTTGAAATGTAACTTACAGCAGTGTTGGAGCATAGTTTATGGCAGGGAAAACAAGTAAAAAGCAGTTCTGGGGAAGCCACCTATGGCAGGCAGGTCTCTTGCAAACTTAATGGGCTTCACTTCAGTCGTGGGTTAATTAATATGTAGATTATTTCTACTTGTACTGCTATCAAAGCAAGTGGGCATTGTGCAGACAGTCATTAGTTACTCAGTTTTTCTCTTTTTTTTTTAAACCGATTTTGTGTTGCTCCTTAATCCATGTTGCATTCATTTAAAAATACAGTACATATATGATCCATACATGTGTAAATAAATGTAAATGCATTTTAATTGACAGAAACCAAATTTATCTGACTGCCTTGCTTGGAGTGGCACTTTGGGGTGTTTTGTAGTGGGTGTACAAAGCAAGCCTGGCACTGCTTCCCTTGGTGTGAGGCTGCACTTGGAGCTGTGTTTTATGTCTCTTGCAAGTGATATGTCTAATTATTTCTGTGGGTTGTTTCCCAAATGGTAAAATAATGTCTGTACTGTTCCCAAACAGTAATAAACTCCATAATTAAAAAAATAAAAACGGGGAGAGTGACAAATTTGTTTTGGAGAGAGAGGAAGTCATATAGGGCAATATATGGTGTGTGAAGTGACTAGGTAATTACAGGAATGGAAAGACAAAAAATATTTGAAATAAATTTATTTGTATTTATCTGCTATGTGAAATTCAGAAGCTAATGAGAAGCTTCTTTACTTTGTAAAAGGAAGAGTGACTTGCTTCAGCTGTCTCTGTCTCCTGAGTTATTTTTCCCAGGGTTGCCATTCCTGTTAATCTTTTTTGTCAATGCTTTCCCAGCTCCATAAAACTCATGTTTTTTTGTGGGCTTGCTGGAAGCCAATAGTAGACTAATATCCTCCTCCCAGAGGTTTACTTCTGGCTGCTTCTGCTGGGGGGTAGAGGTTAGAGATGCAGCTTGTCTAATGTATTTGTAGTTTTTCTTTGAGATGATTACTGCTTGAGCTGACTGAAAGTATGAATCCCAAACTTCCTTTAAAATAAAGCTGAGATAAATGGTGGCTGACGACTTAGGGCTGTTTTTGTTCTGTAGCTGGTGGAGTCCTGAAAGACTTGATGTTTATGACATGAATTTCCACTTTCTTTTACGTGTAAGCTTTCTGTAAAAGCAGCAGATTATGAAAACATACATTTTAAAAAGTGGTGAAATGGTTTTAAATGGCTCCTAAAGTGTTCCTTTTTAAAGGCAAACTATCTTTATATGTTTATAAAGTCTTTTGCAAGCAGAGAGGGATGGGTGGTTCTTTGGGCTTTTTTTCTGCAAAAGAGCTAAGCAAGCTTTTATTCAAATGAAAAGATTGCTATTGAAATCTGTTTAAAGATAAAATCAGAAGTAACTCTGACATGCTAGCTAAATTTTGTAGGACTATTTGCTGCTCTTGAAAGTGTGCTACAGAGACACACACATAAATAGGAGAAAAAAGTGGTTAAGGAATGGGGAATATAAACCTGTAGGCTTTCTTATTAGCTAAAGTGGAAAAATAGAAGTCCCAATTTTTGTCCTTTTTCTTCAGATTTTTTCTTTTCCCCCCCTAAAACCAGAATTTCCATGCAAGAATCCCCACTAATCATCTGACAGACAGCAGCCTGGGAAGTTAGCACTGAAGCAAACAAATCCTTTCCTGTATCATACATTGCTGTGATCTCTGTGTTAAAAAAACCCAAAAACCAACATCTCATTCCTTGAACTTGTGTGTGATAATCTGTAGTGTAATAATGCACAGGTTCAGCTGGTTTGTGTTTTGTGGGGCTTCTTTGAGTGCCCAGTACTTCCCAGTTTATGTATTCAGCATGAGTTTTTCAAAGCAGTGCAAGCAGAAACAGAACTTTAGGGGCTTTACAAGTGCACACAGTATGTGCTTTAGAGATGGACAAAGAAGAATTTGCCACATTGACAAATGAATCTGGAATTTCCTGACTTAGCTGTAAAGATGTGTGTAGCGTGACTCGGACTAAAGATGTTCTAACAAGTTGGACTGACTGGTGTGAATGTTTTTTGTGATGGCTCCACTAAGTTCAGCATCTTTGCATTATTTATAGCCATCTGCTTGATGTGTTGAAGGCTCTGGCTCAATCAGATTACCTTTTAGCAGGAACAGCTCTCAGGAGCAGTGCAAACAGGCATGTGTCTGGCTGCTGCAGAATAAATAAGAGAGTAAATAAAGTCAGCAGTGTCTTCCTGCAGGGCACTTTAACTGCTTTACTTGTGGAGTAGAAAGGACACATAATAAAAATATTTCAGGACAAAATATGTGATGACCTTTGCCCCTACAGTGAGAAAAAGGGATGTTAAGGAATGGAATTATCCATGTATTGAAAATTGATTACAAAACAAACAAACAAAAAACCCGAAAACAACAACAAAACCAGTCCAACAAACCAGTGTGTTACAAATGCCTCTGAGCTGCTGAACTTCCAAAAATCTACAATTTCATTTTGTGGGATGGAGTTATTTATAAACTTAACTGGGGGGAGATGTGGAAGTGATATTGGAAGCAATGAAAAATGGAAACCCCAGCATACTGTGCTGCTGTGACCACAGAAAGTCCTTCAGTCCTATTTCAATCTGTTTCTCATAGCAGCCCTGGGAGAGCAGTGTTCCTCTTCTGCATGATCTGGTTTGGAGAAAAATCTTTGCTCTGAGTCATTTGACTGTGGAAATATGGGATCAGTGAGGGATATTGGATTGACTCCCTCTTAAATGTGGGTGGAGGAAGGAAAAAAACTTTCCTGGTGCTTTTAGAGAACTGTGAGCTGTAAACAAGAGTGTGCAGCCCATATCAGTAATGTCAAGGGAGAATGTTAATTAAGAGATGTGAATGGTTGGTGACAGCGTTGGTATGGAAGAGAAATGCTGAGTCTTGCAAGCTTTTTACAGTGTTCCCACCAAAAACCTCCACCTGGGTGTAGGAATGCCTGTGTCAGCCATTCCTGAGAGCCAGCACCTCAAGGGTGATGTAAAAACTTCAAGTTCCACAGTCAGAGATGAAAATTGCTCTGGGTAAACTGTGGAAACTTAGTGGACATGCACGGGTCAGTATAGTCCTAATTTTTAATTTTTTTTTTTTTTTTTCCTGTTGAATTTAACTTTTTTTAACTGCTCAAGAAAATTGTGTACTAAGAGTCAGCATTATTAGCATTGACACAATGGAGCAATTTCAGTAGTTGGGAGCTTTTTAGCATGTTGATTAATGTTTGTTTATGGGGAAAAAAGTACTAGAAGGGTGTGGAATTATGGAGAAGCTGTCCACTCTGAGGACCATGACTGACTGGAGCACACACATCAGTAACACTCTCATTTGTGATTATGTAATTTGGGGTTTAGCATCTGCCTCTTCCTTAATTGGACAAATTACAACCAATACAAATCATTACGACAATGACAGTAATTACAGATTGATAAATTAGAGGAACAAAGATGGTGCAAATAATTTGTTCTCTCCCCTAAATCATCTCAGTCTGCACTTGCATGGAAACGCTGCCATTTCTTCATCCTCTGGAAGTTGTTTTTCACTTTCAAGCTACTTCTTGATATTTTAAAATCAGCCTGTTATTATCTTAGCATGACATTTGGCCTGCAGTTCCCAGCTAGGGATGGAAAAGGCTATCATTGGGCCTCTCTGCACAAAATAGCTGGGCAGAACATTTCTGTACACGGGCTCTGTTATTCTCACCTTTTGAAGAGCAATTTCTTTGATGACTTGGAGAATATTTGACCTTCAAAGTAAAAGCTGCAGGCAGTACAATGTGCCTTTGTAGTAGTTGTGTAGAGGGTTGAATTTTGTGTGTGTGTGTCTTCCTTGTTAGTTTTGAGAATAATCTCTTCACTTTTCTGTAAATTGCAGTGATCGTTGTTGAACTGGTTAGTCCCACTCAGGCTTGGAACTGAATTGCCAATAGTCAAGAACAGATAATATTTAAGAAAACATCTTTTCTTGAAAAGCTCATGGAATTCTTAAAAGCCTCTTCAGTTATATGTGAGAAAAATCAGGTTGCTTCTGTTTTCTATGAAAGTGATTTTTATATTTTCTGTGTAAGTGATTTTTTTTTTTTTTACCCCAAGAAAAAACCCTCTCTTGTTGTCTCTGAACTTCAAGCTAAAGGACAAAAGCATGTGATGTGTGGATGGAAAACCTGTCCCCAAAGTACCTGTACCCCAAACACCTGCAGGCCTTGGCACACTTGCCAACCAGCAAAAACTTGTAAGCTTTCCTTAATTTGAGGATGACTGCTCAGTAGAGATCAGAACAGTTCTTGATCTCTTTTAGAACTATTCTTATTTATTTTATCTACTATCAGAGGGGGGTCAAGAATGGCTTCAAGAGAATATATATATATATATATATATTTTTCTCAAGTTCGATCTGGAACTTGTGCTTCTAACTTCTTGAGCAAATTTTTTAAAATTTGGCAATAAGTTTAAAAAGAATTGGATGTGTTCTTGAATGCTGTAGGTATCTATGAATGCTCTTGAATGTTTTCCTGTTGAAAAGATTTTTGCACTAACATTCAAAGATTATGCTGAAAGAATAAATATTTAAACTTTGTCCACTCTGATATTCAAATATTTAAGCTGTGCCCACTTCTATCAGCCATTGAGATTACTGATGTGTTCTCTTAATTTTGATCAGAAAATCCAATACACGAGACTGACAGAATTCAAGTGTTGCTTGTGCACACCAAGGGGAGGGATCTCATTGCATACTGAGGCAATAACTGGTTTCTTACTTGAGACCATAGTATTTTCTAAAAAGAGCTATTTCTGTTGAAGCAGGAGAGTATTGATAACAAAATGTTAGAGCAGTAAGTCTGTGCTAAATAGTGATTGGTTATTGTTAAACACTTGTCTGTATTCATACCTACTGTTTTCAATTTAATACTAAGGTTTAAATTTCAAATTTAATCAAAATAATGCAGTTCACCTTAGGATTGTCTTTTCTGTCTGGATACTGTGTACTAACAAATAATTCACATTTGGTTAGTGATTTTTCTAAAATCAGTGAAGTTTTGCTGGATTTGAATCAGCACAAATAAACATATTTCCCTCTCCATCTATTAGCTTGGTCTCTTTCATTCATCATAATGTACTTTTTCACCTTTCCCTTTGTTTCCCCAATTTGATACATCTGTATGAGACTGGGGCAAGAGACTCAAAGCTGAATTTTATGGAGCACATCTGGCTTGCTGTGACTCATGGATACATCTGTAGACAAGGAGCTGAGTTAGTTGTGTGTATTATTTGTATTTGTATTGCTTTGTGGAGCACTGCTGCACTCTGTGGACAAGCAGAGTGGATAATCTGGTGTCTGTTAATGCACTGTGGGTTTTGATGTGCTGCTCACTTAATGCAGAAAACCCTTCAGCTCTGCTTTTCATCGTGGGAATGAATGGATCAAACTAATCAACAGGTTAGAAGAGCTGACCTTTGTAGCAGCTGGGCAACAAATTCCTGAAAAGCACTGCTGGTTTTACCCAGTCCCTCCTGAATAATTTCATGAATTATTTTTATTTCCAATAAATTATGTATAACCAGAGGACCACAAACACTTATTAAAAGAGTGCTGGGATCATTCCCCTCTGCTCACATATGGATTTGATGAGAGCCCAGTATTCCAAAGTACTGTATGTGCTCCTTTCTTTGGATGGGGGAGGATTCTTGTTAGTTTCTATAGGATCGGGTAACCACACACAGTTATTTACTGCTAAATAAAAACATGTAAGTTCTTCCCTAGTACAGAAAAATCTGTTTTCATGTGGCCTTGTCTTTGAAAGAAACACTTTACAGAAAATTAGGAAGGGACTGTGCCAGGGAGTTACTCTCTGCTGTAAACTCAGTTTAAAAATCTGAGCAGTAGTGTCTTTCACAGGCACTAAGTTAGCAGGTGAATTTGTGACTGCCAGAGTGGAGAAGAGAGAAGATGAGCTGCTGAGAAAGGAGAACTGTTTATTTATTTATTTAGGACTATTTGAGTTGTTTATAGAATCATAGAATGTGCTGAGTTGGAAGGGACCATCCAGGGTGACAGAGTCCAACTCCTGGCCCTGCACAGACACCCCAACAATCACACCTGAGTATTTGCCAAATGCTTCTTCAGCTCTGTCAAGCTTGGGGCTGTGACCACTTCCCTGGCAGCTTGTCCAGTGTCCAGCCACCCTCTGGGGAAAGAACTGTTTTTCCTAATATCCATCCTAAACCTGCCCTGACTCAGCCCCATGCCATTCCCTCAGGTTCTGTCACTGCTCAGCAGAGAGCAGAGATCTGCCCCTCTGCTTCCCCTTCTGAGGAAGCTGCAGACTCTGTTTAGTTAGAGATAACACCATTCACAAGTAAGACATTACTAAAATTTCGTGGAGATCACTTTCTTAGAATAATTTTCAGGATCTTTTGTTCTGCTGTGTCTTTTTTTTTTTATTTTGTCTGCGTCTCTTTTTTTCAGTCGAGACACCATTTAATTTGTAAAACACGAGGATGGTATTTATAGAACGAAGTTTCTTAACCTGAAGTCTGGTGATATATTGGTATTTAAAGCAGTGATAATGCTGTTAGTGAGGAGCTTTAATTGCATGATTATAGACCAACAAAATTAGGCACAGCGACGTGCAGTCATGATAACCCAGTGATATGTTAAATTTATAGGTAAGTCTTCCTTTCTCTGCATCTCTATACTGTCAATATAGAAATATATTGCTAAAAGCATGTATTTCAGGGAATTTGGTGTTTGTTCCTGCACTGCCTTCCCAGCCAGTTTGGCTGGATGGGTTTCAGCACATTGATAAGGTTCAGTGTCTCAAAGATGGGTATTTACCTGATTCCACTGGAAAAATCCCTCTCCATATGCAAGTGTCTTTCTTCAAAATGTTAATCTTGGAGGATAGTGTGTGAAATCCATCAGGAGCCCATGGTACACATGGGTTATTTTATGGGATCCCAGCTGTACCTGTGGAGTTGGCTTCACTCATGAGCTACACTGGAACCCCCCCCAGCCATCTGTTTTCCAACCCTTTCTGAAAAAACACCATAGCAAGGCACTCAGATTGCCTGTTAATGAAAGTCTGAAGTTTATGATGACAGGTCAGCTTGTAAACATGGATTTACTGTTCTCTTTTACTGTGTGTCTATGCTAATCCATAGCTACATGCTGTAAACTGAGACCTCCTATGAAATTCTACATGCAAATCAGACATTATTCTGTGTTACTGTGAGAGAGGTTTTTTTGGGATGTGATCTTTCGGATGCATGAGTTACCAGGAGGTGTATGTGACAGGAATAGTACTGATTATAACTACCCTTTCTCTTCAGTGAAGTGTTAACACAGCCCATGGCACTGACTGCTCTAGAGCAACATCCTAGTTTTGTGCAAGGACGAGTCTTATTACAGAGAGTGTGCTCAGCAGCACAGCTGGGAATGATTAAATGCAGCTCAGAGCAACATCTTTGCTCATGACACAGTGATTCAGCACTTGATGTTTCTGAGCAAGGAGCAGGGCTGCAGCCATCCCCTAATTGCTGTCAGCCCCGTGTACAAGCAGTGTTTTCTGTTTGGGTCCTGTGCTTTGTCCATGCTCTGCACTCTCATTCTCCTAGTTAAACCATGGCAAGTTAACTTGCAGGGGTGTTACACCCCGGAGATAACAGTTGAATAGCATCATTCATTAAAACAAAACAAAACAACCTATATGGTCTCTGCTGCTTTTCATTTTGGAACAGGAAAATGATCTTGGCACAGGGCATTTCCTGGGGATTAATGACTGGCTGGGGTTAATGGCCCTTGGCTGTGCTGTGGGCCATCAACTCCTCCCTGCTGGTCATTAATCTGCAGGAAATGCCCTGTGCCAAGATCATTATTGTTGTATTTGGGTTCTTTGAGAGCTGAATTCGGGAACCCACACTGCTCTAATGTGTCAGAGCCTGCTGGGTGTTCTTACATTTAGGCCCTACATGGTTTTGGTGTTTTTTATTCCTGAGCTCATCTGAAGTTTCCAAACATTCTCTTAATGGAAAGATCTGTAACGCTTGAGGTCCTTTAGAAATACTTCAGTGAGCAGCAAGCAAGGTAATGGTGAACTTTGTGGTGAAAATAAAAGTTCTGTGTAGTGAAAATTTTGGGAAAGAGTGTATTTGGGGGCAGTCTGTGCCTTTTAGCCTGGTCTAGAGCAACAGGCAGAGCATTGGACCTGGCATGGCAACCTGACAGGCACTGTGCCTTTCTGCTCTGGTGGGATTGCAGGACTCAGGGTCTGCACAAGCTGGAGACCCCTGCTTAAAGCAAAGATCATTTCCATTTTTAAGAGGTTTTTGCTGTACTGGAAAATTAACAAGAGGTAAACTGATTTTTTCTTCTACCACCTGCCAACAGTGTTCACAGTGTGGTTCTGTTCATTCTCCCCAAATGATTTCAAGTTCAGAATGCACAACTTTTTTTATATAGTAGTTATGTAGTAAGTTTATGATGTTTTCTTGTACTCCATATTGAATTTGGTTTAGGGTTTAATATGAGATTGCAGAATTACAAAAAAAACCAACAACAACAAAAGCCCCCGAAAAAACCACCTTCAAATGGGTCAGTTTAGTGTTGTGGACTGGAAGTGGCAACTCATAACTATTGGCATATTTCTTTATTAAAAAAAAAAAAAAATTATATCAAACCACACAAAACCACCACCTGCATGCCAGCTACCAGTCTTCTATTGATTAAACTATTTGATCATCTTAGATTATAGTAGAAGTAAGGTTATGAAGAAGTGAAGCTTATGCAGAAAGTAGTAAATGCAGTTTTGAGGGACTCAGCTGGTGAGTAAAGTTGGTACTGTGCATTCATCTGACATTCTTAGATGACTATTTTTATGTCAGTGAATTAATGAGTTCACTGAAAAGAGTAAAAAATCAATGATGTGCCCTGATTTTTTTTTTTTTCCTTCTTCTTAAATGCTTTTTCCCCTTGCTCCTTCCTTTCTCTCTGTGACTCAGGCAGGGCTGTGAAGTGTCCTGCTCTTTCCTTCAGAGGCTTTGCAGGCAGCCTGTTGCTGTCCCCCATCCTCAGATGTATCGTGCTGTGAAGCTGCCTGGGGTCAACAGGAAACCTTCAAAAGGTGCATTTCAGATCTTGAAAATGCCACAGTGTGCACGAGGTTTGAAAACAGCTGCAAGCTTAGTAGGGACTGTCATGTCTCTATAGACCTTTTTGATGGGTTGAGTAGAATTTCAGCAAGGAGAGGGAGAGATGTTTCATCAGGAGAAAAGGTCCTGGCTTAGGTCTACATCAAGACTTTTACAGATCTTCAGCTTAAGTGTGAGATTTGATTTTTTGGGATGAAAGTATATTCATAACCCAGTTATTGTGTCTACAAATTAAAAGATTATTTCTGCTGTTGTAGAAGGAAGTAAACAATACTATTACAGCAGCACTTTTTTTCTGGGTGGAATGGCAATTCCTGCTCTGACAATAAGCCTGTAACAAGGAGAAGACAGCTTGCCATTACTAGCTTTCCATGTGCTTTTCAAAAATATATTTTCATGTTCTGTCACATACCTACTGAATATCAGAGATGGTGTAGGCAAGTCAGGAAGTTGATATTGTTGTTGATCCATTTGAGACACTCTGTTAGTGAAAGCAAATAAAAATGCAGTGAAAAGCAGGGGAGAAACTACAAGCCTGCCTTTATTTGCCTAATCTAGGAAGATCTAAAGGAATGAAAAAAAAATTCTGTTTGTAAAGAAACCTTGCCTAAATTCAGAGTATCTTTGTTTTGCTGCTAGTCTGGTAAAGCCATCTTTTATTGCTGTCATACTATAAACTTTAAGCAGAAAATATCTAGTCTATTCTTCAGCCTTCTGAGTTAGTAGGCATCCATTTACTTTGCAAACCTTTACCTACTGTCTCACGAAGACCTTGGAGTTTTTCTTTGGATGTAGGGATGGGATAAAAAGGGCTCCTAGGGGAAAGGCAATAATGAGAAATGGATTTTCCAGCTGCTTGTTTCTCTGCACCCAGCCTTGATAAGGATTGGTCAGAATGGATCCCTGGTACCAAGCAGTGGAGGATCCTCTCTGGCTGTGTTGGCCTCTTTGAGGGATGTGCATCAGTCCTGATGACTTGTGTATGTGCAAATAAATTTACTGAAGTAAACACAGGGATAAGCCAGGCTTTGGATCTGTGCTGGTTTTGGCTGGGGTAGTTAATTTCTATCATGGTGGAGAGTGCTGCTGTTGTGAGACACACCCAAATATTTTACTTGGTAGTGTCAGGTTGTGAAATGAAAGGTGGTTTTTGTTGGTTTTGTGCTCTTCAGATCACTGGTTTTACATAAGGTTAACCAGCTAACAGTTATTTTCTAGTCAGAGACACAAACAAGGCTGAAGAGTTCAGGATGATCTTTGTCTCAGGTAGGGGTCAGGGCTTTACTGTGTGGTTAAAACTGTCAGATATTGAGTAAATGTTAATTAAAATGTTGTGGGCTGCAGACAGCATTTCCATTAAAATTAAATTTAAAAGCAGATTTGCTGGAGCTAGAGCCATCAGGATTCTGATGAATCTGAGCAGTTAAGATGGTCTGATGTACTCAGCAGAATGTCAATATTTGATTGTCACATACCATACTCGTTTAACCTACTATGGCTTTGTGTGTGTTTCCAGAAATTATCCCAGTTTTATCTTACTGTGATGTTTTTCTAGCTGCCCTAAAGTATTTAGAACATGGCAAAAAACGTGGAAGCAGAATGATGCCCATGTTTTATATACTGCATGTAATATTCATTCAGAAGAAGGATGATTTTGTTAGCTGCTATTTTTCATTGTAAAAATTCATGGGTGGTGTACATTTCTTAGCTAGATCTTAGCTGGTATTTGTCTTTGCTTCTAATTTCCTACCTGCCAAACATTTGCATGTGTAACCCCAAGAAAGAGATGGAGGCTGTGATAGTGATTATTAATTGTAAAAAAGTAAGTAGCTGTCAGTAACACTTTAAAAACTTGTTAGCCAGATACTTGTCTATATGTATGTGTTAGTTTTGTTGGCTTCAGCAGAAATTTATCATTCTCTTTGAAATGAGGAACATCTTAGGGGAAAGATGGACTCATAGACTTTACAAACCCCAAGGTACCAGGAGAGCTCAGTTTGCAATCACAGAGAGAAGCAGTCATACCCAAGAGACATCACTACTGGACTAAGAATAATGTTTGCCAATCAGCAATATATAATGAATAATGAACAATATTTGTCATCTCCCTGAAAGTGGGGCATTGAAATACAAGCTGCACAGCTGTTATTGTTTAATTGCAGCTGGATTAATAAAATGTAATTTTTCCAGTCCATTTGCAATATACCACTGGGGAATAGGTTTTATTACCACTTTGGGTGTCTCTTAGTTAATAATTTGTGCCTTTTGAACATCAGTGTTTGGCTTCAAATCCCAGATACAAGTTTATTAAAAATTGTAATAGTTCTTAGAGACCATAAAATGAAATGAAGTGCACAAAATGTGCGTTTCCAGTGCTTGAGTTTAAAACCATTTTTTTACTTGACTAATTTCAGCGTTTCCAGGACTTGAAAGTATTGAATTTAAATAATGGTTAAATACTTAATTTGCTAGACATACAATATTATTTTCAATAGATTGTTTATATTTGTTAGTAATTAAAGATTCAGAATGGCACTGAGAGGATGTGGTCATAATATGTAATTTTTTTAAAATTGCCTAGTGTTTATGCAAAGCAGTGGCAATACAGGGAAAACTGGACTGATACTTGAAGTCAAAAACAAGAACAAGACAGTAGTTAAATAATCTGATTTACAAAATAAAGCTGACTTGGTCCAAAAGAATTGACCTTTTTACAGATAAACTGGCCTTGCTCTGGTTGAATGGGATCTCCTGTTAAAGTCAAGGGTCAATCAGTCCTTGGCTGATTTCCCTTTGCTTATCACTGGCAGTTTCTCTGAGCAAGTGTCAGAGATACAAAGGTGCCTCTGGATGAAAACACTTCCCTAGGAATTCCAACAACTGGAGGAATTTCTCAGTTACCTGTGAAAATCAGCCCTGCTGCATGTCAGGTGCTTGTGTCTCTGCCATCCACATCCAGCAGTCACTCCCATTGAATTATTCTGAAACAGAGAAACAAAACCCTCTCTTATTTTAGGGATGTGGGACTTGTGCTTTCCCTTTGGTTATTTTCAAGTTATTTTCAAGCTGGTGATAGGGTGCAGATGTTGCTGCCTGATGCTGAGAATGTGCTGCTCTTTCTGCTCTTCTCTAGGCAGTCTTTCTCAGTAGATACAAGTAAAAGTTGATATTTTTGGGATGGAAAATGTTGAAAAGGCTCTTCTATAAGTGGGACAAGATTTTTTGACTCTGGTTAAACAGGCATGGTACCTGGTGATTCCAGTCTTGTTCCTTTGACAGCACAGTGCTATAAATATTGGGCAAATATTGCTAGAAGGAAATGGGAAATAAACAGTTCTAGTACAAGCATTTAAAGGAGCTTTCCAAAAGCTGGCTTGCTGTTTTCTGTGTTAAAAAATTCGGGTAAACATTTGGAAAAAGATTTCCAGAACCCTTAATCCAAATTCTGTCAGCATCAGGGGGAAGGCAGAAGAGGAGGAGGCTTAGAAAAGATGATACTCTGAAATATTCAGAGAAACTCAATTTCAGAATTAGATTTTTGCCAGAAAATTGATTCTGTTCCTTGTTACAGCAATGCCTAGAGCACAGATTAGTTAAGTGTGTGCAGCAACCAAGCCCACTTTATCAAAGGTGTTCTGTGATCTTGCAGTCATTGTCCAACACTTGTACATAATTACAAGCAGCCCACCCTACCTTTTTTAAAATGCTGATATTTACCATGATTATTTGGGAGAAATGGAAAAGCAGCTTTGCTGAAGTGTTGCTGTTATGGCCAGCCAATTTTTAGGTTAAATACATGTCTGTTACTCCTTCATCCTTTTAAGATTTTACTCTGAATATTGAAATTGTTCTGTGCCAGGGAAGTCCTCTCCCATCTGTAGTTTAGTCCAATCTTATCCAAAGTAATGGGTCACAGGACAGGATTAACACAGCCCTTATGTGGATGAATTCAGATCAAGACTCAGTGAGAATAGAGAAAGGTGGAGAGCTTTATATTAAATGTAATGTCTCTCCTACCCTCAGATAAATCCTCTTAATTCTGAGCATTGTGGGGAAGAGAGAGATCAAAGATGAGCCTGTCCCTCACTGAAACAGGAATTTGCTTAAAGGTGAGAGCAGAGTAAAAGTATCTATGTTAAACTTGAACTGTAATTGATGCAACTGTGTCAGGGTTTGAAGGATCATGCACTGCAGAAAGCTTCAATAGTAGAGCAGTCCAGCTGTAGTCCTGCTTTTTTTGTTCCTGTTTTTCTTGCTGTGTGATGAGTGAACTTGCTGTGCCTGCATTGCTTTACATGATAGTACTTGTGTGATAAGAATTTAATTTAGTTTTTTTTGATTGTTAAGGAATTTGATCTTGAAAACGAAAACTGAGCAATAAATAGGAACTTCTTGTATTTCTTGTCAGATAATTTTGTCTGAATTTAATATTTGAAAGAGTGAAACAAGGAATGACACAACCTTTAGACATTCCCACATGTCATGTGATTGTCACTAAAACAAGATTTGCCTTATATGAGCACTTGTTATTAAAGTTTGTCCATGGGAATCCTGGCTGAGCCAGGGTTTCTGTTAGACAACTTGACACATGACTTTCTTGGTACTTACAAAAAATCTATGAGGTTTGACTTTTAATCACAGGAGGTAGTACAGACAGATGCTCACTGTTTGTGTTCAGTAATGCCCAAGTGGAAAAGCTGTTGCAGGATCTCCTGTGAATTAATTTTTCCTGGTAATTAATTGTCTGAAAACCTGAGGGGGTAAGCTGGGAGAAATTCTTCATGAGTATTGCAGCACCTGAAGGAGAAGGTTAAATTGTAGAAAGTGCATTAAGCTGCTGACTCTTGATTGTGCCTTCTGAAAATTCTCTCATTTCTATTTTCATAGCCACATCAAGATTGGGGATACTGATTTAAGGCATACTAATAATTTGGATTTGCTTGTGGTGTTAGTCAGATGTGTGTTTTTATTATCTTGAGGCACTGAGGAAATTGGCTGTGAGCATTTATATTAAGCATTGTTCTGGCTCCACATTTTCCAGTGTGCTCATGGCCATGGCATTATACACCTTTGGTGAATACAAAGATGCTCATGAAATGTTAAGGCTGAGTGTATTTAATTTCATGTCAAGAAGGACTCCCTGCCACAGTGTTCAGCTGAGCCATTGTGAATAACTGTCAGTCTCAACACTGACATAAAGCACTTTTGTGTGTGTGTGATGTGAGTATTTGTGGACTCAAAGCCCTTTTTTGTTGATGTATTTTAAAATTCTACAACAACTGGGCTTTCAGCTCTTCAGAACGTGCAGAGCAGTTTGGCTTTTTGCTTCTTGGGTCCTGCTAAAGTGGCCTTCAGCTTGGGGGGGCTGATATCTTCAGACCTTAACAGACCTTAATGGTTCCATTAATATGTTTCAAAATTTATGTATGTACAAAATAAGTGTATATTCCCAAATCATATGCCAGTCTTCTTTCATTGAGCTTTCATATTAATTTCTTGTGTTATATAATATATGTGAGCAACTTTTTATGAAAAACCTTTTGATATTAATAATGTTTTGTAATAGTAAGGCCAGCAGCAAGATAAAAATCAGGAAATGATAAGGCCACAATGAAATGGAAGGAAAAAGCACCATCCTGATGGAAAAAAACTGAATTCTTGTTTAAAACACAAGGTAGAAGTTAGCCAGTCTTCAGGAAGCAGAAAATGCCATTAACCAGCATTTAGGCACTTGCTAATACTGGATGTGATTTCTAATTGCTTCTGTACTTTGTCATTGTTTAACACAATCAAATCAAATTGGCCAGAAAATTTTTCTTGGATCCTCATAGTCCATGACTATGTTTTTACTGTTATTGTTCCAGCTTCTTTTTCATCACCCCAACCTTTACTGCTTCGTTAAGTCTAAAATTAGACTTTGACAATCAGCCTGTTTTATTGGAATTATCAAAAGAAAGAAATGTACATGGCAAAGTTGGAGGGGAGGCTCCAGCATCGTATTTTATTTCATGCTAAGCAGTTCCTTGAGAGTTATCAAAGTCAGGGATCCTTTATTTGTAATTAAATACTCCTCACTTTAAAATCATGACTAATAAATGTCAAGTGCAAGAAGAGGCACTGTTATTCAGTGAAGGTCCTTGGATATGTTTTAGGGTGAAAATGTGTAGGCACGAAGGTTGTTAATTTTTTAAATGTTGTAGGGTTGGTATCATTACAAAATCCTAAAGTTAACCACTTCAGATAAAGCTTAAAAATCACTGAAACATTTGGGGAGCTCTTATACTACAGGAAGCTCTTGACATTTATGGTAATTAAAAGTGAAGGTATCTATTAAATACTTAAGTTATTCATATAAACACCGAGCTGGCGTGCAACTGTAAGAGTTTATGTATCTTAATTAGAGCTGGTCAGAACTGTTCAGTGAAACTGTTTTCTGTCTTTGCTGGTGGCTGGGGTTTTATGTTTTAATGAGACCCAAAACCTTTGAGGAAACATTGACATAAATGCTCTTGGAGTTCCCTGGAATGAGATTTATCATCTTGCAATTGGCAGATCCAGTTTGGTTCCTGCAAGGCAAGGAATTGCAGTGCCTGGAGCATCTCTTTGAGACAGGCTGAGAGAGTTGGGGGTGTTCAGCCTGGAGAAGAGGAGGCTCTGGGGATGCCTTGGAGTCCCTTCCAGTGCCATCAGGAGAGCTGGAGAAGGGCATGGAGTGATGGACAAGGAGGAATAGCAGCAAACTGAAAGAGAGTAGGTTTGGATTGGATGTTAATAAATTCTTGGTTGTGGGGGGGTGAGGCACTGTTCCACAGAGAAGTTGTGTCTGCCCCATCCCTGGAAATGCCCAGGCCAGGCTGGGCAGGGCTTGGACCAACCTGGGATAGAGGAATGTGTCCCTGCCCATGCCAGGGGAAGGAGGTGGGCTCTAAATCCCTTCCAGCCCAAAACATTGTCATTCTCTGATGGTTCTCCCTCCTTTGCTCTTGTGTATGTGTCTTGTAGTCTGTTTTGACATGGATGTTTTGTGCCCTGTGTGGATGTTTTGTTTCTAATGAAGAACAGGAAAATACAAATCTTTCATTTCTCTATGGAGTAGCCCAGTTGATCTTGGCACCAGTGACCTGGCTGATTTGCCTGATGCTGACTTAAAAGCATTAACTCACACATTAGGATTTAAGAGAATCTAGAGCGAATTGGATTTAGAATCAAGTTTTGGAAAGTTACTGTTTCTATTGGGCAGCATCAGCAAAATGTGAGTTCTCAGTACTGTGTTAAAAGTTATAAGAAAGAATTAGGTCTAACCTGTAGAGAAACATTATTGTCACCACTTACTTGATTGTAAATCTCTTTTATTAAAACTTGCAGAGTGCACCCATAACATATTTCTGTCTATTCTTGCCTTGTAACATTTATAACATAAAACTTTCCTGCTCAAAAGTGAGATATTCCCATCTCTAGGATGGGCTTTTTTTTTTTTTTTTTCCCTCTTCTTGAAGGAAAAACAATGTGTGCATTTGGATTGTGCAACAATTAAGGATGCACCAAAAATATCTGGATATAGGTAACACTAAGCTCTACTGTAGAGAATAGCTCTGTTATTGAAGCACAGCCATGGAAGTGGCATTATAATTGGCAAAGCATTTGCTTTCCAGTGATGAAAGGATCCCCTGTAAAATGGTGAAATCTCTTCCCAATTTGTGGTTTTTTTCACACTAGCAGCCCTTTTGGTGGTGATGGAAACAACCAGAATATAATACTGGATTGGCACTTCATTATAACCTCTTAAAAATATTAACACCAAAAAATATTCTTTGGAAACCATATTATTTCAGCTGAAAAATATTTATATACTTTAAAGGCTTTTGTAGAAACATGTTTTGATGCATTTCAGAAGAGATTTTGAGCATGCTGTGTTCAAATTTGATAAATGTGTCACTCTCCTCTGTTTGCAAATGCAAGTCTTTTCAATGTGCTTTTTCATGCATTAGGCTTTTAATACTTACTTTTTCCACACGTGCCCTGGAGGAAAGCATGCAATCCACTGTTACTCGGAGGTAAACTGGATTTCAGTGTAGTCTGTTTCAAATTAAATGAAATTGTTTATTAGTTTTGCAGTTCTGGAGAGCAGAGGCACCCTTGGGTTTTCATTGAGCTGATGAGGGATATGTTAGCCTATACATCCAAAGAGGACTGATGCTAATTGGGCTTTTCTCTTTGATAAAGTCCTTGGTTTCAATGATGATACGCAGGTTAGCTGCATCTTTTAATTAACAAAAAAAAATTAAATTTCTCTGCTGGAATTCCCTAACTGGTGAGTGGTTTCTATATGCAAGTATGCTCTCTTGTGGTAAGCCATTTTATTGAATCCTCCACCAGTTCAGAATTGTAACAAATTCTATTTCAAACGATGATATTTTTAATCCATCATTTTTTTATCATATAATTGTTTCCAGGGTTTACAGTGTGGCTTGCAATGGCAGAGCTCTGGATAGGGAATATGTGACTGTGCATATTTTGCAGTTCTGTTCAGTGCAGTGAGTTGCATCCAGTGCTTGAGCAGCACATGACATTTGTGGAAGCATTCAGGAAATGCAACATTCAGCCTGCTGTGGAATAAAATGCTGTGTGACTGACAGTGATTGTGTGATTCAGGGTGTGATACCTGTACAGCCCCTACACATCAGGTAGTGAAGACAGAGAGGATTCTAGTGCTGAAGCACCTTTATCAAATCCTAGTAACTGTGTTTGTGCTTCTTGCAACAGCTAAAATGCTGTTTAATTGAATCTGAGTCTCAGAAATTCAGTTACTCTGCTGTTGTCCAATAACAAGGAGTGTGGGGGAAAAAAAGGGCAAAACAACCCAAACTTTGCTCTGATGTGGGTGGTGTGACTGTCCAGGTGCATTTCTTTGCTCAGTGTTGCAGCAGGACTTTCACAAGTATACAGATAAATTAAAAAGGCATAAAATCAAATACTTGCCTCCTCTTAAAAACATCAGCAAGACTGTTTTAGTCTTCATGATTAGCTTAATATCAAGGAAGTATAACTTAATAAATGGCTGAGATGCCTGTAATCCTCTGTGTATTTCTCATATGGCAGCTGGGATTTCTATCCAGATTCTTTACTGGCTGAGTAATTTCCATATACATTTCTGTAGTGTTTTGCCTGGGGGTGAGGATAGCCAAATGTCAGCAGAAACATGAGGTTATGTTCAAATGTTCTCAGTCATGCAAGTCGTGGATATTTCCCTTCAAGGAAAATAAGGCTGCAAAGAAGAATTTCAGAAAATGCTTTTTTGAGGGCCATGCAATTCACAGAATCTGCTTAAACCCAGAAACACTGGGCACATTTCTTGTGAGCACAACTGCTGCAGTTGACTTTTGTGGAGGTTTTGGCAGGCTGGAAAGTCCAAGATCACATTGCCATGGCCCCAGAGATGTAATGTGTGCCTCTGTGCGTGAACATTTAATGTCAAAACAATCAATTATGCAGCAGGTGTGGGCTATAGTGGAATGATCTCATTTGGCACAGGACTTGTGTAGGAGAGGAAGAGATGGATGGGATAAGAGCATGCTGGAGTGATACCTTCCATTTGCTGGAGCTTAATTTGGTTGAGGAGATGAGCAGCGTTTTTAAAAAGTTTCTGTTGCATTCATGTTATTTCATTTGTTATTCTTTAATATCAGTTACAGCTTCATTCAGTGAGAACTGACAAGTGTGACCCTGTCTTCCAGTTTTCTTCTGTTTTTATGTAACCTGGAAGAAACAGGGAGTTTAAAAGGTTCAGCATGTGACTCATTGACTCAGCTCTTCATGAGAGCTTAATAGACCCTGTGCAGGAACCTGTGCTAGAAGCTTAATATAAATATTTGATGGAGAAATGGAGTATTATTTTAAAGGCAGAAGTTGGTTAAACAGCATCAGCAGTTTCCAACTATAGGAGGCAGACAGTGAGCTGCACTGTTTACAGTGATAATTGTAGGGAGGTGTGAGATGTGACTCCAGAGTTAGAGATGATGCTGTGTCACTGTGTTCAGACACAGCCATATGCTCCTGGTGCTGGTTTACCCCATCTTGCTGCACATAACAATCCTGTGCAGTCTGTTTTACCTGAAGCACAGGATTAGTCTCAGTTGGGTTTTTTTTTTTTTTTTTTTTTTTTTTTGGTTTTTTTTGGGGGGTTGGTGTTTTGTTTTCTTTTTTTCCTTTTCCATGGGACTGGTTTTCTATATTTAGCAGTCATCATCTCTCTTGCTGTGGATTTCAACTTCCACACTTCTTTCCCCTTTAATGCTTAAGAATCCCATTCAGAAACACTTCATCCATCTTTGATATTGATTCAGCTTCCTGTGGTATATGTGTGTATTAAATATAAGATGGTAGAGTTTTTCTTCTGGTTCTGTAGGCCCTTTTCAAGCTTTTATGCAGCTGGGGGAGATTTTCTGTTTCTTTTTCTCACTGGAGAGTATTGATAATATAAGTAAAGACCAAGGCAACTGCACCATTTATTTTACCCTCACATCAATTTAGACACAGAATTATGCATGGATGAAATAATAATAGTAATGATAAATATATCTGTGTTTAAATTTGATCTGAACAGTGCTCAACTGTGCAGTATTATTATTTTTTTCCCTCCCCACATAGTTCAGTTTTTTAGGCAGGCTGAAGATAACAAATCAGTCATGCAGTGTCCAAGGAATTAAGCAGCACCTCACAGTGAGCCTGGGACCTAGAGATGTGTAAAAAGGCTCTTCTGGATATTCTTGAAAGAGCAGGACCACAGGTAGTTTGCATTCAATAAGGATGAGAGATGCACAGCTTGTTAGGATGGTGCCCCTGTGCTTGCAGAGGAGCTGGAGAAATCAATGGTTTGGAGTATTTTAGGCTCTGCAGTAAGATTTTTTTGGAGTACACTGTTGGCCACGAGTCTTGCTGCTCTCTGGTCTGTTTCTGCTCTTTCCTTTGTCCTTTCCATATTTTCTCTGCTGCTTCTCCCCAGCCCTTCTTGTCCCAGTTGCTGCACTCTGAACTCCATTTCCCCTAAATCTGGCATGCTGTGGTGAGATTTCTTGTTTGTTGGTGGTGAATTAATGAAATCACATTTCAGAAATCTGTGGAAACATCTGCCCCTGGATTGAGAAGTTCAGAATTTCAACCCAGAGGGTCAAAATCTGGCATTTGGAGGCGTTTGGAGCCAGATGCCATGCAGTGATAGCTCAGCAATCCAGCCTAGAGACTGAACTGGCTGTCATGGAAGCTGTGTGAGAATAACTGCTGCTTTATTCCACTCTCTTCCATTCTGTCTTCTTGCCAGTTCTTCCTTTAGTGTCCAGTGTTCAGAACCTGTGTTTATTTTTTCATTCTATTGTTTTTTTTCTGGTGAGATTTTGAGCTCAACAGTTATAGTGTGCATTCTTCTGTATCTAGAAGAATAAATCCAAGAGGATGGAGGAAAAACACCTTTCTGTGGCAGGTTCATGTATGAATTAATAGTAAGGATCACTGAACTTTGGGCAGAAGGTGAATCATGTGGGAGCTGTATTGCTGCTGCAACTGAAATGGTTTTAAGGTCTGAAGACCTATTTTAAATGAGTGATTTATCTTTACTCTACATGCTTATTTCTACCCTTCAAAAGGTGCAAAGAATCCATTATCCTTCTTTGCCACAGTGAATAAAGTTATTTCTGTGCTGGAAATAAACAGGCAATCACCAGAGCTGGAGATAGTTTTTGTTCTGGGTGGGTGATTTTCCAGTAATTAACTAATTCAGCCATATGCAGAATACTGTTGTTCTTAAAAGCCTTCTGAATTTTGTGTGTGCTGGCGAGGTTTTCTGTACATGAACCTTGAAACAAATTGCAAAGCTATCAATTTTCATAGCCACATTTGTCAGTATGGCAGCAGTTCATTCTGAGCTTGATGCTAAGCATGATTATTGTAAGTTATTAACTATGCTTATTGTAAATCACCTGAATCTGCCCAGCTCTGCTGGCAAGGTGGTGTGAGGCTCAGAATGGTGCTGGTACATATATTTATGACATATGCTACTGTTCAGAAATTACCTTTATCTTCAGGTTTTCAAGAAAAAGGATGTAATTTGGTAGCAAGGATAATTTTAGCAGTATTCCTGTCTTGTGAAGAAAATTACTGAGCATCTGGAGTTCCTAATATTTTATTTTTTATCCTTCAAAAACGAGCTGTTTCTGTTCTCTGATCCTTAAAAATCAATCCCTCAGCTGAAAAAACATGTTGAAATAACAGGTTACTCTTGGTGTTTAGAGTAATTTTTAGAGGCTGCAGCAGGAGTCTGGCACCTTTTGCATTTGGTTGCTGCCTGAAAACAAGCCCATCTCCCAGCCCAACCTCTGCCCCAAAAAGCTTAAATTGAAATTTGATGGCAGTGGGTGTAGCTGGAGGAGCACAAGTCAGGGTGTGATGGCTTGAAATTTAGTAGGCACAAAAAAAAAAAAAAAAAAAAAAAAAAAAAAAAAAAGAGGGGAAAAAAAAAAGAGAAAGGAGCAGAAGGTAGAAGAGGAGGGAAGGCATGTGTGACCTTCCTGGAGGAAGAGGAGTCCAGGCTGAGGCTGCACTGAGCAGTCCCTGGCCAGGAACAGCTCCACAGTTTGCTCCTGTGTCTGCAGAAGGTGAAATCACACGTGCAGTGCATCTTAGTGGCCCCTGGAGGTTTCTCTATTGATCTGTGTCTTAATAATGCATAATAGGCAATCAGAGCTTTCCTGGTGTTTCCAGAGACACGCTGTCAGCTGCAGTGGTGAATCACCCTGACCTGCCCTCCAAACAGCCCCTGCCTCCCCCTGCCCCTGGGGCAGCTCCTGACTCACCCAGCAGAGCCAGGCTTGGCCTGGGGACAGTCACAACTCATCATTCTGTGGCCTTTCAGCCAGGCAAAACAGATCTGCAGTTGGCTAAAGAAATTATTTCAGAATAGAGTCGGTACAGGTATTAGGATTATTTTTTGTTTCTGCAAGCATGAACAAGAAGGTTGGTTTTGCATTATTAGCCAGTTTATCTATTCTGCCCTGCTTTGCTCTCCTTTTGAAGATCATTCTTTTGCAGAATGGCTTAGGATGGGATTTTTGGTTTAGATGCTCAGCTAATCAGGATTTTGCAATTTTGATGTTGCCTCTGTCCCACTTATTGGAACATTGGCTTTTAGCAATGCATGCTCTTGAATCAATAGGATCTTTATTGATACTTGTTTGTGGCATAGCTAAGTGTGGCAGCAAACTGCAAACATGCATTGCAGTAGTGCAGTGAGTTTACTTAGAAAGCAAGAAAATGAGATTTCAGAATTATTTATTGTTGGACACCATCTGCAATACTTGTCTGCTGGACTACAGGAATTCATAATCACTGCTGTAAAATAAGTGTTTTACCCTTGGCCTCTGAGAGTATTTAACAGCACAGGCTAATAGAAATTGGTGTAATTGTGTTACTACTGTGTGTAAGTACTCATTGTGCAAACCCATTCTGATTTTGCATTTGACAACATCAGAAGTTAATTGGATTACCAAAATAATGCAACAGCAACAATGGCAGAGAACTCAGCTTTTAGCACTAGTGTAAGTTTGTCTGTTTGTATCATATTATGGCTGTTCCCTTTTATTTACCCTCTCTCTCTTTTTTTTTTTCTCTAGAAAAGGCATAGTTTAGGCATAGTTGTGACTTTTCCCTGTGTTGGTTCTTTAATAATAAAAAAAAGCAAAAGCTACTGGGGCGAAAACTCATTTAATTTGCTCAGGAAGAAGGAGAATTGCAGGCTATTTTAGATATTTTGAGTACAATGTTTAATGTTTTATTTATATCTAGCATAATAAATATGCTGACCAATAATAAGTCAGCAAAACTCAGTGTAGCTGAACTGTTCAAAATGAATCAGCTCCTATTTTTCCCTCTAACCTTGGACAGATGGCAGGCTGCTGGTGCTGTGGCTGACCAGGTGGGTTCCCCTAAACCAGGATTATCTAAGGAGGATGAAGATGCCAATGGGCTGAGGCTGAGAAGCCCAGAGATCTCTCTGGGCACTGGGGATGTAGGTGCCACATCCATGGCACGTCCTAGCCACGAAATTCCAGGCAGAATCAGTTTTTGCACGTTCTCCCCTTGTGAATCCATGGCATTGAGTGCTCCTGGCCCTGGGCAGTGAGGAGGAGGAGGGTCAGCCCTGGTGAGGCTGAGTCTCAGGAGGGGAGGAAGAGCTCTTCTCACTTGTGAAAACATGGCATGGCTTAACTGAAGGGTGGGATGAGGGAGCACAACTTAGGGCTGGGCAGGAATACCCAGCATAATTCAGGATAATGAATTCTGAATTATTACAGTTCTCTTGAGTGCAGTGGGTTTCATTAGCACCCAGCTCTGGGCTGCTGCTGTGTGAGACAGGCCTGGAGGAGCTCATTGCTTACTGCTGGTGCATCTCTACACCTAAAACACTTTATTGGATGAAAATGGACCCAGACTGTCTCCTCTCTCTCTGTTGGCACAGGGGCTGAATTGCTTTGTCCTGGCCTCACACACCCTCTGTGATTCCCTGGACACTGGAGGAGGTTTTACTTGCTGAGTGCTCAAAGTCACCTTTTCCCATGGAATCACCATCAGTTCTGCCATCCCAGCAAGGGCAGAACTGGAGGATGAAGATTCCACAGTGATGAGCACATTTCACACAGCAGCTCAGCCTTTGCTGATGGGCCAAGGATTGTTTTAATTTTTGAAATTTGGCTGGCTGTGTGCTGGGGCAAGATGGAGATGTGCAGTTGAGGTTTTTCCCCTTACTTAAAAAAGAAAAAAACCTTGGGCCCCACAGTGTTTCTGTTGAAATAAAATATATGTATATCATTTCCAATTTATGAAGTCTGCTGATATAAGGAATTTAATAAAAATGCTGGCAGATGATTATCTATACTCATGCTATATAAACCTGCTTTTGGTGAGGTCTAGATCTTAGCAGTAGCAAAATATAAATTATTAGATTAAAATAGCTATAAAGTCTGGAAATTGACTTTTTTTGCTACTTTTTATGATTTAATCTATTTATATAGAGAGACATACCTTCTTTTCCAACTGGGATGAATCTTGATATGAATACAAGGAAAAATAAAATGTATAGTATCTGTATTTTTTTTTAAATTTATGCTGAGGGAGAAAACACAAACCCTTTTGAAGATGAACCTGTTGTCTTTGTTTTCCCACTGAGAAATCTGCATTCCCTCTCATTTGCTTTATTTCTTGTGTCTCAATTCCCTGAGCATGTGAACCTTCATTTTCTTTAAAGGAGAGAAGCTTAAAGATGAAATGTGTTGTGTGTGCCCACTAAACCTGATAAACTGATACTCCTTTCCTGATATAATTTCAGAGGGTGTAAGGGACATATTCCCAAACCTGTTAAAATCAACAGAAGTTCTGCAAACTTTAGTGCCTTTTGGACCAGGCTGAAAGTGAAATGTGTCTCTGAGTATATCACAGCAAGTTTATTTTGTTCTCTGCAGAATGTTTCCTTCCCTTGGTCATCCTGTGTGATGCTGCTTTTAAACTCTGCAGTGAGGCTCTACTCAGTCTGTGGTGGTCTCAGCCAGCAGATACTTCTTTTATCTCAGTATCAAAGAGCAGAATTTGGCTTTAACATTGACAAGAAGCACTTGGAGACAATGGCTGACCTTTTGAAAGTGATGAAAAGGAGACCCCAGGGAATCCCATTAGGAGCAGGGAAGGTAGATAACAGCTCCATCCACCCAACAAAGGTACAACATTCTGCTTATTCTTGGGGGACTTTGTAACTGGAGCCAGTGTCTTTGCCCTTTTCTTTCAGTTCAGAGCAGCCATCTGTGTCCTTTAATTTGAGTGGTAGATATTCAGTTATTTTTATCTGAATATATAAAGGCAGACTGTTGGAGTTCTCATCTCAAAGACAAAGCAAAAGGCTCCTCATGTGGTGGCTCTTCTTTCCTCCAGCCCTGCATCCAGAGATGCAGAGTGGGTGCCACAGGTGACCCCAGGGTTGGTGGTGGCACTGACAATTCTTGATTCCCAGCTGACCCCTGGCTCTCAGAGCAGTGGATCCATCAAACTGCACGTGCTGCTGAGATCTCATTGCACCTATTCATGCATGTAATACAAATATATCCCACTCTACCCCAATATAAGATGTGAGAACTACTATGTCTGGATGCTTTCTGGAAGGTTTGGGTGAATGAAATAGGAAGAGGGAGATAAGCTGGGTTGTTTTAATAGTGTTATTCCTTCATAGAAGCATTTAATTGTATTTTCCTCAGTGTTTGTTTCTGTTTTAATTGGCCAGAATTTCCTAACTGTGAGATGGTGGGATCCTTGGACATCCTTCTTTTCCAGTTCAATGAGCATATGTTTAGGTCTTTTATGTTAATTTCAAAATGATAAAATAGAAAACAATATACTGTATCCTTTAGATATGAGCTGGCCATTTTCAGTAGCAGGACTGGAGATTTGTTGTATTTATTTTGTCTGATTAAAAAAAAAGTGAGTTATGGGAGACCTTATGGAAGTTAGAATGACACAATAATTTCTCTGTCATTCCATGGCTTGAGAACTTGATGGTGATCATAATACTCACTTGTTCTGTTTGCTCAGTTCCTGATTTCAGAGCTTACAGATATGGCAATTGGGAATTTAGGATTGGAGTTTTATAAATATTATTGAAGCTACCCCAAACTTTCAGTGTTCTAGTAAATAAAATTGTGAAAGCACAAGGGAAGGAGAATCCTTTCTGTATTAACTGTTTGATCTGATTGCAAGTCAGAGATCTTGCTATAAATCTTTAATAAAATACCAAGAATTAGAGCAGTGATAAAATAGCATTATTTGCGTAGCATTTAAGTTAATTCAAATATTAATATAATAAATAATATTGTCTATAAACAGCAACATATAATGTATTATATAAAATATTATTTAAAATAGTAACAAAACTGCATTTTCTTAGATATGAGGGTGGTAATTTCAGATTGTTGAAGTGTAGCAGGTCATCAAGTTGCTCCTTTTTTTCTTCACCAAGATGTGAAGACAAAGTTATCTTTTGTGCAGTAATTTTGCTTTCAGTTTCTGTGTCCAGACTTGCAATTGGAAAAGTCCTCTTTCTAGAGACTGGAAAGTGTTCTAGGAAAATGATGGTTTCCTTTAAATTCTTCTTTTCATCATCCAGTGTAACGGGTGCATCTTATTGCCAACACGGGATTGTGCAGAAATTGAAAAGATAAATTTGGATGGAAGGTTTTTTCTGAAATACTTTCCTTCATTGAGAGAGTGGGAGAAATCTGTGGTAGTTATCAAAATTTACTGCAATCATGTTTCTGTGTTTTATGTGTCTCAAAAGTAGAAAAGTAGATGAAAGGAGTCAAAAAGGATCTTTCAAAACTGTTGAAAATCTTTGCTCTCAGTGATGCCTTGGCTATTGTTTTAATTTGCTTTAGTTCTGTGGAAGATCGTAACAGTGGGTGAGTAATTTACAAGAGCAACAAAACCATCCCAACTTCTTGGAAATAACAGAAATGAGCTTTTATTCTTAGACAAAAGACAGTTTAATTGCAGTCAGCTCTTCTGCAAAACAGTAAAAAAAAAAGTCAATCCAAGAAAAAATTGTTTTGTTTTTTTTTCTGGAGTCTTAAAGTGGAACGTAGCTCTGTGTCCTTACCTGCAGCTGGATTTGCAAATTGCTCTTTTAATGGAGATGCTTTGAATGCTGATCCTAATAACAGGAGATGCAGAGAAGCTTCTACCTGCCTGATCTTGATTTGTGAACTGTCTGATTTACAAAGGCTGGGATGGCTGCACAGCTGGCTTGGCTTCATATTTTAGGCCACTGAAGGTGTTTTCTTGGCAGGGATGAGACTGACAGAAGTCATATCTGTTGTTGTACTCCCTGGAGGGATTTCACATCACAGAGCACCTCCCTGGCCACATGGACCTGCCTGCTCAGAGCAGGAGGACAGCAAGAAGGAGATACCTGTGCTGAGGTGTTTGAAAAGTGACTGTCACCAGCTGGAGCCTTGCTGATCCTGGGGATGAGCATTCCTGGAAAGCAGCTGAAGGGGATCCTGACTCCTGCCAAGAAGTAGCAGCTGCCTTTAAACTTTGCCCTAAACCTTCTGCTTGAGTGCACTCTGTGTCTGTGTAACATTTAATTGGCAGGGTGGATTGCTGACTGGCTGAAATATTAAATGGCTTGAGATGCCAATGCAGAAATGAAAAAAAATTAAAAATTAAAAAAAAAGATAAAAAAGCTTATTTGGTTGCTCTGTTACTCTCAAGTATTCACTTCTGCATCACTGTGACTGACAGGTCTTGTTTTGGGCTCTCCATCCCAAAGGTTGCTCTCCTTCCTTCGAGGGCAGAGAAGGGAGAGATGTTCACTGCAGGGGTGGGTGACCATGTTTTGGTGAGGTGCTGGTCACAAGGGTTTACTAGAGGAGAAATCTTCAGTCTTGAGGCAGCAAATGATGACATTAGTTGGAATTAGTTCCTGTTCTGTGCAGTGTTGTCTTGGACTAAGTCTCCCTGCAGGAGGCAGAGCTCTGCCTCTGACATTGGGCACTTTGCACCTGGAAGGCTTGGAACTTAAAAATGCTGCCATTTCCTGGGAATTCAGGGAGCTGCATTTGGGAGTTCACCTCTCTAAAGACCTGAGAATAAAAGCCTCTAACTCTGCTGCTTGTCTCTATCCCTTATCTCTGGTGTCCCTGAGTACTGCAGAGCTTGACCATGTACCCAGACCTGTTGTGTGCTGCAGCTACTCCAAGGTTACAAAAGTGATTTATTCCATATGTGTGGATACCTTGGTCTCTCCTCTACAGGGGTAGGTTTGACAGACCACTCTAACCCCTCTTTCTATCTGTCAGCCTTTCAAGGGAAACTCTTTTGGTTTCCCCATATGACTTGTGAGATGCTCAGGTTTCTGTGTCAATACTGTAGGAGAGGGGGTGTAAATAAGATGGTGAGAAAAGGAGCAGTTTCTGTAGTGTGTCCTTAAGAATCAGCAGACCTACTGATACCTCGAGTGCCATTAATTCTTGATTGGGGCATGCTGAGCTTGTCAGAGGAGCCATCTGCCACCTCATTCTGTGTGTATTCATTTATTTATTTATTAGTAAGGTGAATCCTGACACCTCACATAGAACTGTAAGGGGAATGATGTTTTTTATTCAGCTTCCTGCAGAAGATCTTAGAAAAAGGATGGTTTAACTTCTCTTGTTGATTATTTCTCCTGATACTCTGCATCATGTTGTATTCTCTTTTATATTGTGTTCACTGACTGGTTCCTGACTAATATGTCTTGATATTTGCTACTCAGAGTGACATACAAAGAAGCTGTCATCACCAGCTGTGCAGAAGACATCTGAGAAAACCCACACTAAGTACAAAGAAGGAAATGAAAATGTCTTTTCTGCCCTGTTGAATTTGACTTTTGGTTCTGTTTTTTTGCCATCTTTCTCACTTGGCTCAGTGTGCTTGGCTACCCTGCAAGAGAAACACTTTGCTGGCTGCCTCTTGCATGATCTCCAGGTGCAGGGGCCAATGCCCAGTTTCCTAAAGTGCAGAAATAAGTCAGCTGGTTACATTTCTGTTGCCTTTTTGAAACCTGTAATCTTCAGGCTTTTCTCAGGTTTAAGGCATATCAGGATAGGTTATGTCTGTGTCTGAATTGTTTAGATTGGAAAATAAATGTTCAGCCCTGATCACAAATAATTTACTGTTCTCTTAAGAGGGGAGAATAGGAAGTAAGCTATTACCATAAAAAAATTTTACTGCAATTTTCTTCTGCATAAGCTTAAATTCTGTGTAGAGAGGTTGTCAATTAGTGTGCAGATTTTTTTAATTGGCTATAATAAAAAGCTAATTGGTGTTTTGCTTAAAGAGTGAATTAAGAAAGTGTTGCTATAGAAACTTTACATGTGTATAGTGCTGCTCTACATAACAGTAGATATAATAGTCTAATGACCTTTCTGAGCCAGCTGTAAAGTCAAAGAAAATGTGTTAAATTCAGGCTGGCTGCAGAGATCATTAAGGAGTTTGTGACTTCACCCATTTCATTGCCAGAAAGTGTCTCTGGCATTGTCTCACAGAATGTTTCTCTTGACTCATGTCAAACCACATAACAAATGCTGGTCTCAAAAGACCTGAACTTTTGTAAAATCCAAGTGCTCCAATTGTTAATGTGTAAACTGATCTGTAATCTGTCAAGCATAAAATGTACTGCTGGGAAAAATTCATTTTCCTAATCTGAGAAAATGTGATGATGGATGGAAAGTGGCAACATCTAATCCAAGAGCTGTTGTACCCTTGTATCCCTCCCTCCTCTCCCTGCTCTCTCTATCCACTGAATTCTAAACCTCATGTGAAACACAGGAATTACAATTTTAGGTGAAATTGGATTTCTGCAATTGGAATATTCTCTCCTAGCAAGAAATTCTTATCTTCTCAAATATAAACTTTGTTGAAGAGAGAATAATTTCTTCAGGATTTGTGTACAGGAATTTTTTTCCCTCAGGCTTTCCCACTAAAATTATTTTAGAGTCATTATCTATATCTTTGCTAGCTGTATAAAAGTTATATATAGGTGGCATAACTATAGGTAGTGTAAAACTTTTGAAGCATATGATGGACATAGTCATTACTGCCAAGGAAGGTGGTCACTAATGAAATAAATGGCTCTGGCTGGTAAAACTCAAAACATGACCCTTTATTTTCAGTTCCCCGATCCTGAATCTTCTTGTTACTATGTCAACACACAAATGGTTTTGCTCCTTTTCAACTGTATATCTAGAAGGTGTAAGGGTGTGAGAGCCTGCAGTTATTAGTCATGGTGACAGAAAAAACTTTAAATGTTCTGTATGTCCAAATGTGAGAGACAGGACAAAACTATAATCTGTCAGTGTTTTGTGGGTTTTTTTTCTACTGATTTTCAACTCAATAAACAAAACTACCTCCATTCTGTGTCTGCTAAATTTGCCCCTTCACTTGTTCTTCACACTGGTAAATCACAACCATGTTTGAGTGATTAGTGTATGATTTGACTATTTTTTTTCCTCTTCCCTTCTTTTCCTCTCCAGTAGATACTTAAAAAAAAATTAAAAAAAAAGAGAAATCAATCTTCTAAGTGGATGAATTTAGTAGAATCTCTCAGAATTCAGTGGTATTATAGAGACAGCTCTTTTCTGTACCTCTGGGTCAGGACTGAGTAGTGTCATAACTTAGCAGCTATTCTTCCCTTGATACACATATGTAAGCCCTATTAGTGTTAATGCCTTTTTGAAATGCTTCCCTCATATATTCAATATCTACTACTGTGTCCAAACTCTGAAGTCTTATGAGTTGCATGGCATGTGACTGTCTCTAGAGCTTAATAGAAAGTTGGATTTAATCTCATAGTTCATCTTTTGAGCAGTAAAACTGTAAGAAAGATAAAATGTTGTAATGTGAAGCTTTTATCTGAGACCTGTGAGCAAATAAGTTTTTGTTTTTGTTTTTGTTTTTTTTTTTTGTTTTTTTGGTTTTTTTTTTCTGGACCACAGAAAAGACTGGGATTTTTTGTATTTTTTTTAGTTTCCTTTTGTCTTGCCCAGTCAGACCCTGAATGTAACATGTGCTTACAGGTGTTTTGCAGAAGAGTAGTACAGTAGGAATCAAGGAAATGTGATTTTTGGAACCCAGTAAATCTATCCTTCAGTTCAGATTTTTGCTGCATTACTGCAGTTCATCTTCAACTGCCTTTGTGAAGAGGGGACTGGGTTTTTGAAGGGGGAAACACAAATTTTCTTTAGGACTGGGATTTTTCTCTTAAATTTACTTGACTGTGCAAAGCTTTGAGCATCCCAGTCTAACATTGCTATTCCTGCTTTAACTGTAAAATCAGTAAAATTTATATTAAAGCCAAGTATCTGAGAGATGGAAGTCCTGCTAGTTCAGTGTGTTACTTGTTTATTTGGACTAGTGCTGGTTGTGGAATGGAGTAAAGGTGGGTTCTGCATTCTGGACATTGAAAAGAACTCACAGAATCAATGAGGTTGGAAAAAACCTCTGAGGTCCAACATCACTGAGTGAACCAGACCATGACACTGAGTGCCAAAGTCTTTCCTTAATCAGTCACAGTGCATTTCTCTCTTTTTTTTTTTTTTTTTTTTTTCAATTACTTCTTTACTGATGTGGTTGTGTTTACAGGAAGTTACGACAAAACTTGGTTGCTATTGATCTTTTCCCCCATATTTTTTATAATTTATGGAGTGCAGAAATGGAAGCTTATTAGTGGAGCAATCTGTGGAATCTTTATAATAAGTCTTGATTACGACTAAACTTCAGTGCTATGCACAGAGACTTTAAATATGTACTGAACTATCTTGTTTTTGCTTGAGAAAAGCTCATATTGACAGCTGAAATTCATTAAAGGAGGAGGGAGATTTATATGGGTGATAATGAGGTTGCTACTGGGAAATAGGTGAAGAATTGAAATGATCATAGTATCAGTGTTGTTTATTTTTTGTAATAAGAGCATTTCCTGTTACTGATGGATAACAAAGGCAATTGTTTATTGTCCAGTGTTTTGTAATATAGCAGAAGTGCCACCACAAATTCCCTGCTGAGGAGTCAGCTGCTTCATGAAACAGACCTTACTGGATACATGGACACTGATTTTAACATTTTAGGCGGATATTTTGTTTCTCTAAGTAAGAAAAATATTTCCTAAGTACCATCGTGCTTCAAAATATGTTCTACTTTGCTGTTGTGTCAGGAAAAAGCATCTTCTATTTATATTTACAATTTGAATCACTGCAAATTACCAGTTTTCTGTATTATAAAAAGTGGTGTATTCCTCTTTTGCAGAGAATTAATGTAGAGGCCAGATTGAAAATATGCCTTCGTGACAAAGTCTCTACAAAGCTGATCCCATCTTGGCTTTGAGGTAAATGAAAAAACCCTTTTCTAACTTTTCTTCTCATCATGGTTGTTATTCAGCTTGGAAGAAACGTGAGGATATCGTGTGCTCAGAATAAAGTATTTTAAGGAGTTAAGTTGAAAAACTTAAAATTTTGTCAAAATAAAGTGTAAGCACAAGCCAGTAATTTGAGTGTGGGTTCAGTAATTAAAAGAAATTACAGACAGTGGCATGAATGCTTATGTGTCTTACATACTGCCTTGGCAACTCTCTGGTTTTGTCTGAAAATTGCATATGCATATGAAGGAGAGATCATTCTAATTGAATGGAAAATATGAAATTAAAAAGGCAACAAAGTATAAATAATTAAAAATCAGGTTGCAGCTCTGAGCTTCTGTATGTGGGGAGCTCAGTTGCAAACAAAATCGGAAGAACTGTAATTCGCATTTTTCTTCCTCTCAATTTTCCTTTCATGGTACCATACTCCTGGTATAGGGAGCAAGGCAGTGAAAATGATGAAGGGGTAATTAAATGTCTGTAGGAAAGTAAAAGCCAAACCAGAGACTAATTTTCAGCACTCTACAGCTTTCATTATATATGTATATTCTTTGATTTCTCATGTATATGGAAAATGTATCCTCTAACTGCATATTTTTAGCCTTTCTCCTCCTGAATTGTTTAACTTGCTGTGGCAAGCTTGTTTTGTTTGTGAAATCACTGCAGAAAAAAAATTATTTTAAAAACTTTAAGAACAGTTAGTTGCCTATGAGTACAGCTAAGTATTCTTAATCTCAGCTGAGTGTCCTTTATCATGGTTGCACCTCATTTGAATGTTTAGCATGTCTTGTTCATTCATTGAAATCACTCAGAATGGGTCATTTTCAGTGTTTGGAATGTCTTGATTCTACATGCCCTGCTGTGTCTGTGGATGAAGGCACCAGTGAGGCTGCTGTGCTCAAAAAGCTTTGTTTTCAAGCAAAATTTGCCCCAGATTTAACCAATGCAAGTAGACATCACAGAAACAATCTGCCACTTCATATCCCAGTGCTGGGGTTGTGATCCTGGCACGAGCCATAGACCCACATCCCAGGAGCACAATAAATTGCAAATATTCACTGTCATAGTTTGTTCAGTTGTGTATTTGGTTTAAAGGCCCAGGATTTGCCCTTATGTGTCAAGTACTTCTAGAACCAGGTCAAATTCAGTAGTTGTTGGTTATTTGATGGCAGCATGAGGTGAGACAAGAGTGGACTCGAGCTGAAAGAGCTGTGTCCTCCCCTGTGCCACGGGTGACACTGGGGCTGCCCTGTCAGGAGCTGCTGTGGCTGAAGCCAGCCTGGGGCTGGGAGGAGAGGAATCTTCCCCTTCATTTGAACTGCCCAGCCCTGTCTGGGCTGCAGGGCTGCCCTGCTGGTGCCTGCCAGTGCAATTGAACCTGTGGCTCCAGAGGTGGGGTGTGTTTGCACTGACCCTAGGGACTGGATCAGTACCTCCACTGGTTGAAGTACTGCTTTGTTTTTCTGGAATAAGGTAAAGGTAGCACATTTCTGCTTCTGAGATAAATTGGTTTTTACTTATCTTGACACGGTTTGGAATGGCACTTCTTCATGTTGAATGCCATTCTTCTGGGTTTAAAAAAACTGTCATCTGTTGCTTTATTTTTTTACAGATTCAAAGGGCACTTTAGTACTATCAGCATGAGATCATAATTGTTTAATAATATTGGATGTCCAGCAATGTAAACTTTTAACAGAACCCTCTTCCTAGTACAGCCATACCTTGCAATCATGTTGTACCTTTCACTGCAAAGCAATTATCTGAGTTGTGTGAATTGGCTAAAACCTGTCAGCTGTTAAAACTCAGAATGTTGCTTCTGCTTGGAAAGTCTTGTTTAACTCCCCCCTCCCCTTCCTCCATCTCTGAGAGTGAGGGAGAAAAGAAAGGGAGGCTGATGATGCCTAATGGCTGATGAATACAGCCAAGGATGCAGGAATGGTTGCCTGGCAACCTGGGAGGATGGGCTGAGGTCCCTTGTCACTGCACAGTTGACACTGGCTCATGTCTTGGGCTCATCCAGGCTGACTTCTGAGGGGTTGCACACTTTATCCTCAGTATGTATCCTGGCTGGGCTAGATTTCTATCTTAAGTGTTTTGTCTCTGTGTATTTTGACTTCTAAAAAGGAACACAAGAGGAATAGAAGCAATAGAAGCATTTCATTTAAAGGAAGGAACTGTGTGCTGCCTGTCCCAGGCAGTTATTGTGCCTTCAAGATGACAGCCATGTCTAGGAAGAGATTTGCCTAAAACTGAGAGCTCTTAGACCTAATTCCAGGTAAAGTTCTGTTTTGTAAGTCCAAGAGCCCTCTGAAAATTATCATTAGTGCTGGAAGATAACGAGCTGGGGTTCATGTTATAGTTGCAGCCTTGAGAAGAAGCCTTTTTGTGGTTAAACACAGCTCTGAAGTGACACATCTGCTTCCTTTCCCTTTTTACACAGAAATAATGTCAGGCTGTGAGCACAGTGAGGACTCTGACAGACCTGACCTTGTACAGGTTGTTCTTAAACAATTCAAATGCATTTTGAACATGTGTGGCAGCACGAGGGATCTCTCCTTGTGCTGAAGTAGGGTTGTACATAGGTGGTGCTTCCTTAGGGATGTGGTGGTAATTTGGTGTTCCCTAGAAGACTTTTTTGGGAAACTACACAGACATTACCACATGAACGTGGTTGTCATCAAGTGAATACTGATCCAGTAACTATTTTTCTTTTCTAGGGATATAATTATTAAGGAAAAAGTTGCAACTCACTTGCAGAGGCTTCATTATCTGGTGTATTTTAAACATTTCTAGAGACAGTAATTTTCTTTGCTCTTTTGTTTCTCAGAAACAACTTTGGTGCCTAATGATGAGGTCAAAGCTGTAGGAAACAGGTTCTTATTTTGAACTGTTGGACAAAAGATCTATCTGGCAATTTTGTGCTCATGCCTTACATCAGGCAAAAGTGAGGTTAAAGTGTGTGTATATCTAAAATTGTATCATCTTGGGCATTCTTAAAAAAAATCAAACACCTCCCTCTTACTGGTAAGGGCAATTTTGTCATTTGTCAGATGCTTGCTTCCCTTTTTGCTTGTTGATATCAGGGTTTTTGTTAATAGTTGTTCTTAAGACTGAAACTTTAGAGCATTTTGGCATAGTGTGAAACCTGACCAGCTGTCAAGAAACTGTTTGCATGGAAACCTATTGATGGAATTTGCAAAGAAATCCATTAAATTTACTGCAGGCTTTTTTAATTATTAGACTTGGAATAATAATCTTATTTTATCAGCATTTTCATCTAACTTTTTTTTTCTGCTCAATCCATTCTCCCTCTCTGTCCCCAAGCAAACACACAGAGGCCAGACAGCAGCAGCCAGCTGTGTGGAAATACTTCTTGTAACTGGAGATGCTCAGAAAATCAGGTGAAAGGTTTGAAATGCTTCAATTTGGACAGCCAAAGCCTTGAGGCCATTGTCATTAAAAAAATGGTCTTTCTCCTTCCTTCTCTTGTCAGCTGTGGTGTCTGACTTATTATTTATCTTTTTAATGGTTTGTATTTATATTACAAGCCCTGAGTTTGCTACAGGGTGTTGAGAAATGTTGATGGCTCATGATGATTCATGGGAAGTTTGGATAAACTGCTCTGGACTGTATTTTGTGGTAACTTGTATTTTTTAGGGCAGCCTCCCTCATCACCTGCATGTGTAATTGTCTGTGGATGGAATTGTATTAACCCAAATTTAACCACTAGCATTGAGGGAGCTGCAACTGCACTGGTCTAACAGAAACTTTGGATTCAAAACCTCCAAGATGTGCTTTACTCAGCTGTAGCAATGAAAGAAACAATTAAAATTTTGAGATTAATCTGTGGTCATGTCCAAGGTGTCCAAATTGCTGGCTGCTTACTCTCCTATAGCAGATTCTAAGATAGCAAATTACCTTAAAAATACTTGCAACTGATCCAAGACAATAAATAAGCTTTTTTATTTTCTTTCTTTTTAAAAAAGTGTAGGTAGTTTGGATTATTCTGTCTGTGCCATACATTTGTTGAAAAAAGCCTGACCAACTTCTGTAGTGTTACCAGAAATGTTCTTTTATTTGCAATTCAAATGGAATAATTTTCAACTTTAAATCACTGTTGTCCAGCTTTAGTAAGGAACGTGAGTGGAGTATATTAAATGCTTTCAGCATTCTGTTGAAATGCTGCTGCTGTCTTAGGAAATTTCAGCATTACTTTTCTATTAGAACATTGGTACACTGAAATGTTGGCTAAGGAAACTTACATTGTAATGCTTTAAAACAGCTAGTTTTGACACTTTAAACTTACTTTTGCAAGGGTTTTAATCTTCTTTTACTGACCCATATTGTTGTAATTTTTGTTGGGCTGCTTCCTTTCTTATGGAACTGAAACACAGAAAGTGATTGAAAGTTCAGCCCAGAACAGACAAGAATGAAGATTTTACTTTTTTGTGTGTGTACCATGAGCACTGTATGAAAGTGAGCTTCTAATTTCTTAATTATGGACACAAAATTAACTTCTCATCCTTCATTTTGGCTTCTGTGCTGCTTTGTGTTACATAATATCATGTCCATTTGAGATACAGAGACAATTTATTGATTAAAGCATATGATGCAACAGGAGAAGAAGGGTCTGGCATTTTATATCTAATTTCCTATGTTGCTTCTGTATTTAAAAAATCCATGTGAAAATATAGGAAGCAATGCAATAACTGCATACAAGCAAATACCAACCCAACAGCTGTGTTTTCTAAGCTCTGAAACTGGAATTGGGAAAATAAAACTTTATTGTGGATTTGGGGAGAAATGGGAAAACAGTGTTAATCTAAAAATAATTCCTTTTTATTTTTTTTCCCCTCAGTTGGGGAGAATAAGATTTTGCTGCCTGTACTCTCTCTGGAAAAATAGAGCTCCTTCTGTTTTTTAGCAGTACTGCAAAGCTGATTCAGAGATGCAAACAACAATGAAGAATGTTATTCCACACTAGAAAGGCTTTGTACAAGTGGGGAGTTACTTATGGTAAATAATTGATCTAACAACTAGTTTGGAAAAAAGCAGGAGTTGATTCAGTCTGGAGCACAGCTTAGGTGCAGATTGTGCTGGGTCAGAACCTCTGTGCAGTCCCAGTGCCTGCACATCTGATTTGGCAGCCTGGTAGTTAAACACTAATGAAATGTGTTTTTCTGCAGGCTAATGAGCTGTGCTGGGGCTGCAGGGGCTGCAGGCAGGTGAGGTGTGCCAGGCTGTCACTGGGGAGGGGGAGATGGGGCTGGGCTGGGCTAGGCTGAATGTGTGCCCTGCAGGAGCTGGTTAACATTTTTTAGGTAGCAGGAGACAGAGATGTGGTAGGAAATACTGGATACCTTCCTACTGTGGTGGTGCCATGATGATTTTTTGCCTTTTCTTTTACCCCTTCTGTATTCTCAGTACCCTTAGCATGTATGCTTGTAATTCCTTAAATCTGATATTTTAGTCCTGGTATTCTGTTAGGCCAGAAGACCAAACATCCTCACAGTTGGAGGCTGGACAATCCTATGCTATTGTGAAAACCAAGGTCTTCTCTAAAACATCCTGTAAACTAGGATTAAACCCATCTAGGGGGAACTTTGGGGTAGGGAGATGTCATGCTATTCACTCAAGTCTCTCATTAGGGCATCTTTGTTAGATATGCTGATTTGCAAGATCAGTAAAATGTACATGCCATCTACTGTGTGTGTGCATTTTGGGATTGTTGCACCATTAAAATCCTTGTTACATACCCAGGTAAAACCCTCTTGTCCCTTGGCTCTTGCTTTTAGACTCAGAAGCAGCAGTGGGACTAGTGAAGGGAATGGAGCTTCAGGAGACAACCACACCTGGCACAAGAGGGCAGCAAGTCTGCTGGCTAGAAAAATAATAAATGGATGTGGGGATATCAGGTCAGAGGCTTTTCTGGCCAGTTTGTGTCCATAGGTGTGATCCAAAGTCTGTGCCAGAGAGGCTGTTTGGCCTGGTGGATGATGTGTCAAGGCAGAGTTTGGTTGCTTTTCTCCATTCTGGAGGGAGCTGTTGCCATGCTCTGTTGATGGGCTGTGTGGATTGCAGCTCGTGGCAGTGTGGTCAGTCCAATATTGCTCCTCTGTAGGATACACATTGATATATGTCTTTATATATACATGTATGTGTGTTTTACAGCTCTCCTGTTGTAACAATCTTTAGTAATTGAAGATTGACTCATAGGATTCTTCCTGGCTTTTCTGTATTCGTTGGGTAGAGGATATTTCAGCATTCAAGTCTTCATTGGCTTGAGAATCCATCTCCATATTAAATCCCTGTATTTCATATAGTAAATTTGTTATAAAAGCTTACATATGTGCCTGGAATGCAAGCTGACCTACTTAAACTACAGCCCTTCCCAGCTGTGCTAGATGGATCTAGAGATGTGTGTTCATCTTGCCAAAATCTAAACCCATTTTTAAAAGGTGCTTTTTCTAAGAGAGTAGAGTAAGGATTAAATGGTGGGTTTCTTTTTTTTTTCTCTATTTAGAGCTGATCAGGTTTTGATTTCCTGTATTAGGTTTCTAGACTCTGTGACTCCTAATGTGATGTTAGAATAGTAAGATTTACTTCTTAGTTGTGCAAGTTGGAGTTAATATTAGTATTTATAACGTGAGCTCTCTTGCTGACAAACTTTGTTCATTCCCTAACTCTTCCATTCTCCTTTTTTTTTAAGCTGCTTACTTTTGTCATGCAATTTTTCCTTTGCTTTCAGTTATAACTACAAGATTCATCAAAAATAGGGGTGGTAGAAATAGGTTGTGAAGAGATTTTTAATTCAAAAAACAGCATCTTTAAAAAGCACTGGTTTAATTCTACTGTTTTCCTGAATAACCAAATGGATCAAAGGGCAGGGAAATTGTTTTTATTACATTTTGTATACTCTGAATTACTATCATTTATAGCCCCAGATTAAAAAGTATCATCTTCTGTGCATCAGACCTTTATAGGAGTTTAATTTTTTTATGTACAGAATGGACCAAATTAGAAGGAAACAAGAGAAATTAATCCTTCCTTTCCCTACCTTCTGCAAATCAACTTCAAAATAATGTGTTCTGCAGCTTTGGTTCTGTTCACTCATCCTTCAGCTGCTGACGTCTGAAGCTGCTGAAGCTTGAGTTGTTATTTATTTTCTACAGAACTATATTTTCATTAACTAGAAGTATAAAACATTAGAAGTGAATCAGGAGGCCGTTGCTGATTTTGATTGCTAACATTTTTTAAAATTTTTTTTTTGAGGTTTGGTTGCTAAAGCTCTAGGAGTGAAAACTGAGGAGCAAGAACTGATTAGAAAATGTAATTTAAAGGAACTTCAAAACTTGCATTGTGACAAAGCACCTGTTTTCTATGGAGGGAAAAATATTTCTGTGAGGAAAGTGGTCTTGTTTCAGCCTTCCAAATCAGGATTTTGAGAGTGAAGAAGGAGAGATGTTGAATTTTCTTACAGTCATAAAGGTTACATTTGTGTTACATTTGTCAATCATGTCAGGGCTGTTAAGTCTCAGAGAGACAGAATAATTACTCAGAATTCAGGTATTGTGAAAATAATGTATGCATTATTAACCAAACAACAAAAAATAATGAATCCTTCTTTTTTCTGCATACTAATAAATTCCCTTGGCATGTGATTTTCTCACTCGGCAAGGGATTGGGGAGAACTTGAACAACATGTCAGTCATTTTACTGGATGTGCTTTTGAAAAAGGAGACTGCTCCTTTGTGCAACCATCCCCCAGCAAAGTGGCCAAAGGGGAAAACACTTTCTTTGGGGTCTGGAAGACCTAAATCTTAATTGTGTTCAGTTCACATCAGTGAGTAGCAGGTCAGAGTGGTGTTTTGGAGCCTTTTCTGGTCCCTTTACTAGTTACCTGTGATTAAATAAATAGAAATAAATAGGAACAAATAAATTTTGTTTCTCACTAAGTTCCAAAGAGGTGATGTTTGCATCTGTGTGAAGTTTTACACCACAGCATTCTTGTAACTGGTGAAAAACTGCTTAGCACCGTTGGAGGAATAAAACTTGGACAGGATGAGGAATATGGGATGAGCTGCTCATCCCTGGTGGAGTTCAGTCTTCCCTGGGCTTTGCTCAGTGCTGGCTGTGCAAGTTCTTTGCTGCTGGCACTCCCTCTATCTTTGAGTGCATCATTTGCATAGACACTGAAAAACTTTTCCAGTGTGGGTTTTGAGACTAGTTATCCTTTCCTTTGTGTTTATTTTATTTTAATTGTGGAAGAAAATATTTTTTTCCCTCCCATCTCCTGTTTTAATTGAGGTTGTAACCTAAACAACTGCTTGTAATTTAGAGGCAAACCAAATAATGCTGTTCCTTTTGCTGTACCATTTTTCATGAGATAAATTAAATAGCCATGTTGCTCTTAAAAACAAGCAAATAGCCAGGACTAACAACAAGAAAACCTGAGCAGCAACAGTATAGAAACATCAGAATCTGTGTCTCTCTGGTTTAGTCAGACAGGACTGGCACTGTTCCTTTGCTCCCAGCACTCCTGCCACTATTGGAAGTGAAATATTTGTTACTACCTCATCAAAACTGTCAGCCCATGATGCCAGACAGGTGGTCAGTGCAAGAAACTTTCATGGCTGCTTCTGTCCTGTGATACACTTTAAAACAGATTGTTATCAAGGAGCAAATGTTCACAGAGCCTGGATCAGAGTTATCATAGCAACTGTGGAAAAGAACTCTGCATAGTCACAGTTAATCTGTTTCAGTTCTAGATATTATTTTTATTATCTCTGCAACTGCGTATGTAATAAGTGTGTCTCTATTCATCTTTTGGAAACATTGGAATGATATTCTTTAGGAAGTGTGAATTGCTGTTGCCTTTGTGAGTATCTAGTGTAACAAAGCATGTCACCAATAAAGAATGACAGCAGCACTGTTTGGTGAGATTGCTTTGTTTGCATTAATTCTATAAAATAACAGTATTATTTGGTAAGAGTCCTGAAAGCCTTTGGGCCAGCACATAGAGGAAACCTTTGCTTTTCTGAAGGCTTTCAGTAGTGAGGGCCTCTCTAGCCTTGCAGCCCTAATCTAGGAAACTTGTGACAAAATTAATATTCTCTGCCAACTCTCAGCACTATTGGTGGAGTGTGCTGTTTGTAATGACATGGAATTTAGGCTTGTAGTCATCCATGGTGTCAGCAGGATGATGCAGTGATCTGCTTGCCATGCTTCATGCCCAGTGTAATAACTGAATTTTCTCTTTTTTAGCCCTGATCACTACAATCATCAAATTATGTTTCGTTCACTGACTGTCAAGTGCATTCTTCAGACTAAGAAATATTGTATTTGATGTGCAGTAAATACACAGAATCACTTTCCTTTTCCTTTTCCTTTTTTTTTTTTTTTTTTTTTTTTCCTGGGGAGCAGAACAAAGCCACTGCATTTTCACACTTGGATCTTTCTGGAGAGGGTGAATGAATTAAGAGTTCTTCCTTTGGAAAACAATCCATTTAAATCATTGCACACAACTGAGCACAACAAGCAGTTCTAGGAGAACATGAAAGCAAGAAAGCCTCTTCTCACAGTCAGTCATTGTTGAGAGAGGGAGTGTGAAAAATCTTGAGTTTCTGTCCTTCCTGTGCTATTCCCACTTGTAGGCTTGGTTTCAAGGGAAGGAGTATTTCAGTGCTATCACTCTCATCCCTTGAATTCTTAAAAATATTTAAGAGTTAACAGAAGGTGATGTGAGAAAATGCTAGAACTTAAACTACAAAATTCTTCTGGAGGTGCTAAAAGCCTAAAATCAAAAGCTTACTCTTGAAGGAAGTGCTGGAACTCAGTAGCTAAGGAGAGGAGTTATTTTTATGGCCTTAGACTTCCCTTCTCTTTGGAGTTGGTAGCTCTCTTTATGGGGGTGGGGGGACACCTCATGGAATACAGAAGTGAGGGTAAAAATCATTGTGATTTTTCCCATGCTTAGAAGTAATACTAACATATTAAGTAACATATTTAGTAGTTTTCTTTAGTTATTTAAGCATTTCTCTTTCAAGAGATGGACACTTGGTGCTTGGAGAGTGCAGAAATGCTTTAGATATTTCATCTCTTTTTCCTTAAACATGTCTTTTAAAAATGGAGCAGCTCAAACTTGTTTGTTTATAGAAGCTCAGCACCAAATCTCTGATTTCCCCAAGTTTGTTGGTCAAGTAGGAGTTTCTGAATGTGCTCCTCTGCTGTCCCCATGAAGGGATTGTGCAACTTTGGTATCTGTTTTCTTAATAGGGCTGTGGCTAAAAAGCAGGAATAGAAATAGAAGAGAAAATAGAAATAGAGCCTTTAATAAAGGCTCAGTGCCTGCTCTTGCACAGTTGTTGTCCAGTAAGTGTCCTAACAGAAGCTTTCAGGAAAAACCACTTGGATTTTTCATTCTTGAAGTAAACACAAAGCCACCAAAGTTCTTACTTAGTCGTTTCTCTGCCAAAATAACTTCATTTAGTTTGTGTCCTTAAGCAGAGGAAGCTGCACTAGAGCTGAGCTGGAAACCTCCACCCACCAAACTGATGTTTCAGTGGAATCTTTCACTGGTACTTTGCAGGGAAAACTCAGTGAATTAATTCAAAGATGGGTCTCAGAGCAGCTGGGGAGATTCCCCAGGTGCCTGCTGGAGTCTCACCCTTGCACTGACCCTGAGCTGGCCAGGGGCAGCTTCAGCTCATTGGCAGCAAATGACAGAAGGGTGGACGAGCCTGGTAAATTGTAGGAACCACTGACTGCAAATTTTGGGCCATCAGCTGATTATGGGGGAATGCATAACAATAGCTCAGCTAAGCTAACAGAAATAGAATAATAAATGGCCTAATTTCAAACCTAAGTTCATTTTTCTTCTTTCTTTGCTTTGTTGGTAAAGAGCCTTTTCTGACTGTGCAACAGTCGATTTAACCCAACTAATGTAATAATCAGGCAAAAATAAAGCATGAGCATTTTCCTGTAAACTCCTTCATTTCTGTGAGGCAAGTCAGAACTACTTTGGGAATTCACTGTTCTGATGGCTGAGATTTGGGGTATGTCTGATTTACCTTCTGTAGCAAAATACAGGACATAAATAGCTTTTACTTGGGCTTATGTGATACTTACTTTGAGGGGTGTTACTGCCTGTGGGGATGTTCTCACTCCTAAATGAGATTTTTGTTTGAATTAGCATAGTTTGTTTCAAAAATTTTACTTTAAAAGTACCCAGCCTGAATTATCTTGAAAAACTTATCTTCTAGTTTTTTACCCTCAGTGCTTCTGTTTCAGTACATATAAACAAAACAAAAAGGGAAGAACAAACAATACATTTTAGTTTTAAAAACAGACTTAATTGCTTCTGGATTACAAAAAAATTCTAACAATATTGATTAGACCATTTTGTCTTTATCCCAGATGGATATTAACATGGGGAGAGCTAATTACCTCTTTTAAGTTGCAATTGTTTGTTCCTTTAAAATAATGCTGTGTCTTCTCTTTGATTTTTGTCATTGGCAGTTGCAAATGTAAGTGTTGAAATAAAACTTACTTTGAAGGCAGAGAGACAGGTGTACTTTTTCAACAAATTGATTGCAAATGTATCAGACACCTGTTATTTGATTTACATGGCAGAAAAGAGCAAATATTTTCTTGGAACTCAGCTGGGAGTGTGGCTGGATAAGATTATCTCCTTGTGCTGGAGAGGGAGGATAAGACAAGCAAAACAACCTTTTGTTTTGTTTAGAAGCCCTTTTTGTTAAACAGTCAAAACAATATTGAAATTGCAGTGTTGAAAGAAAGCATTTTCCTTGGGGATAATCTAGGGAAAGGCAGGGGAAGGGTGGGTTGGTTTTGAGGTTCTCTGCCAGGATTTTGCCAAGGGGCTTTGCATGGGCAGCAATCATTGTTCTCTTCGGGAGAGCTGCAAAGTTCCCACCCAGACTCTGGTTTGATAGTTAACATTTGGCTTTCCTGCAAAATGCAAATTCTGAGGCTCTTTAAAAGCAGTTGCAGACTTTCTGTGGCCTTTGGCATTTTGTCCCAAGCACCTGCCAGGAACCAGAGATAGGCTTCACCTTGCTGCCCGTGTGAAAGTGAAAGGAGAGAGGGTGGGGAGCAGGAGAGCCCAAGAGCAGACAAAGCAGCCTTGCCTGAAGCACATGTTAATCAAAGCAGATCAAAGGATATGATGTCAGTTTATAGAGAAACAGGTCAGGCAGGCCCAGGTAGCTCAGGAAGCAGGATCCTGATTATTCCCAGAAGAGAGTCAGGTATAGAGTTACCGTGGTGCAAACTCAGGAGGTCAGGACTTGCACAGCAGCCACATCCCCTCACCTGCTCTCAGAGGAGTTCACAGTTTTGGCAATGGGAGAGAATGAGCCCAGAGCAGCGAGTGCAGCCCAGCCAGGTAAGCACAGCTGTGCTCTCAGGAGCTCTGGGCCATCCTTGCCCTGCCTGAGTCTGGGGGAAGGAGGGAATCCTCATCACTCACCTGCAGTGCACTGTTCAAACAAACACCACTGCTTGCATTTGGGAGGGTGAGGAAAGGTCTGATAAGCATTCGGCACTGCGCTGTCAATAAAGGTTGCTTTAGATTTAAGGTGATCTGTGGGTGTCGGGGTTACTGTTCTGTAGCTTCATTCAACATCCTGCAAATGCTTTTTTTTGGGAAGTGCTTTGCACAACTATTTTGAGCGAATTTTCTGCCTGTTGCACGTGAGCAGGGCATGGCAGATGCAGGATATCGTTTCTCTTTAGTATTCGTGGCTTATTTCAGCTTGTTGTCTTTATGGGTTTTTTTTTCCTTTTGTGGGTTGTGCTGAGGTTACACCAATACATGCATGTAAAACAGCCCTTGTGGGCACTTGTGTGACTAACTGTAAGAACAGAATATTCTGTCCTAGGTATTTTAAATTTTCAGTAGAATCCTGAACACAACACTTCATAAATCTTGCTTAGTCCTTCTTTTGCAACATTAATGTCAAATTTTCGCTTTGAGAAAGAATGTTTTCCCAGTAGTCCTTTTTTCTTTCAACAGGCTGTTTTAACATCCCAGAAAATATTATCTTCCTGGGGAATTATTCCATTATTTTATCTTCTTAGCATTCACTGGGTTTTTTCCCCCTGACATTCAACCCATGCTTTTCTTTTGCTTGACTTTACCAGTTTCTTCCTGGCCTCTTTCTCATGCTTTGCATACAAGAGATACAGCTTTGTATCTGTTTTGTGTTTTGAAGAATCCTTAAACCATTATAAAATTTGCAAAAGCTTTTCTGAGAGCTGGAGTGGTAACTTCCTAGTCAGTGACAAGATGTTACTATTTTTCCCTTGAAGTTATTCTTTGTATGCATGCACACGTGTAATCCAGGGGTTCAAATGCGTGTCTCAGATTTCCGTATTTATAAGGGAATAACTCCATTAATGCTGGAGCAGATTTAGTTCACTGAGAACTTTTATTCCACTGCCCTTTTTTCAATTTCCCCCCCCCCCCCGTATGTTAATAATTACGTAGAAACTATCTAGAAAACGTATGGTGGCAAATTAGTTTTTGATCCAGATTTAAATATTGAATAAAGCACCAGGAATATTTAATGCTGAGCAGGTCTTCACACCATTTCAGGCATGTTAATATAAGAATTGGTATTTTTTCTTTTTTCTTCATTCAGGACCTGACTTGTGCTGCTTAGAAGGTTGTCCAGTCTAACTCCAATCTTATTTTTTGTGCTGTATGTTCACTTCTGCCAATATAATCCACAAACAAAACTGATGGAAAATGTTTTCAAGCATGTTGTGTTTTATTCAGGTCTTTTGGGAACTATGACTATGATTCTGGTTTAATTCATGCCTTTTTTCCATTAATCTAAGTGAGCTTAGTCAAATGGAATTCCTCTTGATTTGCGTTAATAGAAATGGGACAAGAATTAGGGCTGCACAGTAATTCTATTAAAAAAAATAAAATTCTGTGTGCAGACATGCAAACATGCATGCACACCTCAGTTTCATTTTTTCAGTTGCCATCAATCTTAATTTCCATGTGTGCTTGTTTTTAGAACCTGCCCCAAATAATTGGTGATTCAGCTGGTATTTTTTAAGGAAAGAAAGATTAACATTGCTCAAGATTACCTGTCAAAACCACTGCTAGTGAGACAAGTTGGGTTCCTTTCCACGTTATTTATTTTTAGAGAACTTTGGGGGCTTGTGTGAATTACTAAAGGTGCCAGATTGACAGCTCTGGAGGCTGGTTTCACTTATTCATTAGCAAAAGAGATACGACCTGGGCAGCAGGTGCACAAACCTTGCTGTGCTCTACCCATGGCTTCAGTTCTGCTATGAAAAAAAATAAAAAAAAAAGGTTTTGAAGATCCAGGGTTTCCCTCCTTGCCTTTCCCTGCAGCATTTTCTTCTAATGGTGTTGTGATGATTAGGTTGGAGCCCTAAAGACTGTGCAGAGCCCTTTGTTTGATTTCCCCCAGCAGCCAGATGGGGAAGGAGGCTCGGGGCTTACATAAGTCAGTGATTGTCGCCATCTGGTCACTCAGTAAATATAAGGTCACTCTGGCGTCACAGTGTTGCCGTTTTGCAGCCAGTGCAGTAAGGCTGGAGAATAAATGAACTCTTAGTTGGTTCCGTGGTTTTTCTGCTGCTGGAAATGTTCAGAGCCCCGTGACAAGTGAAAAGAGCAGAGCTCTGAACAGTGGGGCTGTGACTGCCAGCCCCAGGGTGGTTCAGCAGCAGAGAGCCCTTCAGAAATGCTCAAACTCACCCAGAGTACCTTGCACTTTGGTGGTGGTTTGGGTTTTTTTGCTGTTTTGTCGTTGCTGGGTTTTTTTTGCTGTTAGAATCACGATCCATTCCCTTCATGCATTGTTTTTTTCAGTCTTCCCATGAATTAAGTACTGTTTGCTGGAGAATGTGACAATATAAGCCCCACACGATGCAATTACTGTAAATTTTAATTTGATGACATTGTACATGAGCTGTAATTGATTTTACACTGTACTGTGTTGCTAGAAGATGGTAGCAGCTTTGCTGGCCTGCTAAGTGTGTGTAATCCATGCTTGCCTCTGGCCCACAGAGGAGAGAGCTGAACTGAGAAGTTCAAGTTAAAGCAGCTTATTCTTTTGGTTCTTGAGAGGCACAAGTGAGCAAGAATGAAAGGAGTCATATAAACATTATTAATAAAACATCCTAAAAAAGTTCAGGTTTTTTTCAGGGCTCCCTTATATGCTGTTTATTAACATAACTTACACATTTTAATAACTGACTTCATTATATATATCCGTATATATATATATATATATAATATAAACATATTATTGAGCAACTGCATTATTTCTAAAAGCAGTTCCCAGCAAGTTCAGGTTCCCTCTGCAATTAATCTGGGCTTTGGATCAGCTCCGAGTGTGTGTTCCTTAGGGTTTGTTCTTGTGTTCTGATGTTGATTTTTAGATCAATATATATGTAGTCTCATGAAATATTTACAGACCAGGTCTAAAAGGAGCAGCTACTACTTTTTGCTGAGAAAGGTGATAGGGAAATATCAAGAGCTTACATAAAGATCCTGGTGTGCTTGCATGGAGCACTGGGAATTGAGAAGGGAGTGTCCCAGAAAGCAAATTTCAGCCTCAAATATCTTTCTTGCTTCTTGGCCACTGGGTGTACCCAGCTTGCTAGGCTACATGAACATTTTTCTTTCGGCTTTGTGCTTTTGAGCAGGACTGAATAAACACTAATGAATGCTGTAATCAGCTGCAGTTATTAACTGAGGGGTTCTCTAACAAAAAGTGGCATTTCTGAAGGTGCATTGTGAAAGTGCTTCCTCTCCCCTTGCTGTTGGATGACCTCAGCCCTGCAAATCGAGGTTTGCTCTCTGGACAGTTACTCACAGAACATCACTGGGTCCCTTTTTGGCTCCTTTTGAATGATAATAGCAAGGGTTTCCTGTGACAGCATTTCTTGCACAGCTTGGCTCTATTCCCCAACCAGGTACAGTAACAATGGGTAATTTAAAATAATTCGTTTTATTGCTGCCTCCTGTAGATTTTTGACTTTCATTTCAAAGTGGTGAATCTAGAGAGCTGGAGAAGTATGTTCTTATCACTATCCTGGTGCTGTGAAAAATACAAGATTTAAATAGTCCCGCAGAGCCATCAGCAGCTGGAACAGCACAGAGCACTCTTTTTACTTCAGCTGAAGTCATTTGAGCATTTTTCAGGGTGCTTTTAACTCTTTGATCACAGGAATACCTGGGATTTTTTAGCTTTAATTTCCCAGTTTATATGTGCTCGCAAACCAGGAGTTGAGATTTCAGCTCTACAGGAATATTATCACTAATACAAGCATATTAAATCTGAGAAAACTGCATAAATTGAAGCATGATAAGAGGGAATCTGTGTGCAATGGTGAGAATTGACCACAGAACTGGATATCAAGCCCAAGACTTTCAGCTCCCAATCTGTTTGGTATTATTGTTGTTTTGCTGTTGCAATCCTTCCCAGTTCTTAAAGGTATGTTGCAGATGATTGCATCCTAATATGTGTGCCTGAAAATGAAACAAGATAGCAACATCTTGCTGCAATAAGTAAAACTGAAATTGAAAACATAGTAGATGTACAGCAAAAGGATGATGTTTACAGTGTGTTTGAAAACTTTTCCTCATAAAGCTGCTTTAAACTTTGATGTTCTGCAAAATGTAGGAATCGGCCCTTGTCAGCAGTAGGGTCTGTCAGAGTCAGTGTTTGCCACTCTAGGGAAGTGAGCCAAGGGAAATTGTTGGTTTTTTCCCCCCAATACATCATTGTTTAGTGTGTGTGGGAAGGGTCATGTTTATTTTGGCTGCTCCTGCACCTCTTTTTCCAAAGTCACTTAGTGGAGAACAGCAAAGAGCGGAGGCTGGCGCAGGGGGAATATCAATGTGGTCTGAGCAGCTCAGGCAGAGGAAACCTGGTTTTATGTAAACTTCTTATGCAGATATGAACTAGTTCATACACTAAAGAGTGCTCTGCATTCATAGCAGGTCCTGACAAGCTCTCTTTTTTCCTCTTCCTTCAAGTAATGGAAGTTTTCTGGAAGTGGCTGGAAATTTTTCTTTTTCTATACAGGGATTTCATTGTATAATCCTAGTGGAAAAGGTGGTGATGATGAGAGGTTAAATTTTATTTGTCTTCTTCCTTTTTTTGGAAAAAAAAAAAAAAAGCATTTCCACTGATCACCGCCTCAGTGGGACAATATCCTAAATGCTGTTGTGTCTTGCAGTGAGTTCTTGAGAAGTGTTTTTTGTAGACAAGTGAGGTTGGGGTTGTTTTTTTTTTTTTTTTTACAATGTCATTTTGATCCAGGTCTTTAGAATTTATTTTCCCTTAGTTTGGCTTTGTGTTGGGGGATTTGTTTGTTTGGTTCTATTTCCCCTCTGCCCCCCCTCAAGGCCTGGTCTCTTAATTAATCTTCTGGTTATGGGATGTATAGAAGTGAGGCTAATAACTGAAAAAATGTTCATTTTGCCTCTAGGCAAATCAGAGAAGCAAAAAAGATGGATTTCATGTACATCAGGCAAGTGGCTAGAAATCATTACAAACCAACAATGGACTTCAGAGAGACTTGTCATCTTCTTCCCTCTTGAGAAAAATGTGCATTCTCTCTGTAAAGTTGTAGCTTTTCACTCAAATTTCAAAATTCTGTGTTTTTTAGAGTCCATTCTCATGTTTCAGTCTGTGGAGAGCCATGGGTACCTTTGGGCCAGCCTGGTACCAAGGGTCAGCTCACTTGGAGTGTTAACTGCAGCTGCTTCTGCCTTCTTCCAGTTTAGTGTTTCTGGTTATATTTTGGTCATACCCTGAAGCTCTTCTTAGCATTCAGGAGAATAAAAAGCATAAGCTAATGTTAACTAAATCCATCCCTGTAGAAACAGTTACAGAAAGTGGAGCTGTGCTTTTTAGCCCAAATGTTACTGTGAATCCATAGTGCTAGGCATAATAGCTGGCTTTGTCAATTTGTATATATATTCATCTTTTTCTTGAAGCAGTGCTTTGAAAAGTGGAATTTCTGCTGTCTGTGTAAGCTCAGGTTTTCTGTGCCTTCATAACAATTAAATTTACCACATTTTATTCATGCTAGCCTTGCAGAGACTGAGTCAGACTGTATTTTGTATTTGTTCTTCTGCTTCATCAGCAGAAATGTTTACCAACTTTCTAGGTTTGCTTTATTTGTGAAAATGCAGTGAAAGTAATGTACTGGTATCAAGAGGGTTTAATTTGGTTTGTGTTGTTATTAGCCTTGATTGAGACACAAGCAACAAATAATCCAGTTACTCTTCCACTGCCCAGGGATGAGTTTTTAGGGCTGACAGCAAACAAATATCTATGTTTTCACTTATAAACCAAGTCAGTTTGACCTGATAGTCTGAAGTTACAGCAAACCCAAGCCATGGCATGGTTGTGCAGAAGGATTATTCTCTCTCCTTATGGGAATGATGTGTATTTGTCCTTGATAACTCTGCTCTCTTCTCCTTTGCTGTCTGTATGCCTTGGGTAGAGGAGGGCATAGGCAGACTCTTTGGGTTATAAATATACAACCACTCCCATACAGTAAATTTGATTTAAATGACCATGTATTGCTCCAGCTCCTGGCAGCACCAGTGACTCTGGGACCTGGCACCCCCTCCATGGAGCCAAGGCACTGCAAGCTCTCAGGGACTGGAAATTCACTTCTCTGGTCTTTCACAAGCATTGTGGCCACCTCCTGTGAACAGGAGCACAGCTTAACTAGCAGATAATTGTACAAACCCTGTCTTCTGCATACCTGAGCAACAAAATGTTTATAACTCCTGCTACCTAATATAGAGAATTCTTTCCTAGTTACTGTTACATGAGAAAAGCATAAAATCCTTTATATTATCCATAAACATAATAACAAATGCTACACTACATAACTTAGACTTAGTCAATAATTCTAGACTTAGCCTGAGGGTTGAAGAGAAAATTATTCCTGTTACAAATTTTAATTATGCCATAAACTCTAGGAAATAGCTATTGATCTTCAGCATCTGGCATCAGAAATGTTGCCTGCTTTTTCTGGTTATTTAGTTTGTCAGTAGCATTGTCATATAGGATAAAAATAAAAAATGTCACATGAGACGAAGATGCACCATATGCAAATGAGAATATTTTGGTTTGTTTATGTACTAAAAATATTTTATTGCTGAAGAGTTTTTTGTTTCTTACCAGATTTTTTTTTTAGCTATCTCCAGAGAAATTTGCATTTGAGATGCAAGAAAGCAAATTCTAATTCTATCAAAGACTCTTTCTCACCATGGGATGCTGTAATGTGTACAGTGTGTTTCTTGTCTTAGAGGTACGTTTAAAATTGGAATTCAATTAGCTTCTCTGTTGTGGAAGAATTATAATTTCAAGGGCCAGATGAGACAAGTGCTGGAACCTTATTTCTGCTTTTTTTTTTCTTAAGCCAGAGCTGTTAGATGATGATTGTTAGTGTAAAAATTTTAAGTCCAGCTTAAAATAGTAACCTAGAAATTCTGAACTGCTCTGAAATCAGTGGCTCTGTGGCACAGTGAGCTCTTACTCAGATATTACAGAGGAGAAGGAAAAGCTATTTATGAAGTTTGAATTTCAGAGCAGGATGTGCTGAGAAAAGAACTAGGAATGCAGACCACCTTTCTAATCCACATAAGGCCTAGAGTCAAGCAAGTTGTTTGATGGTCTGCCTGTGATTCATGAGGTTTGGTTGTAGGTGATCTCCAAAATAGCTGTTTTAGGTGACTGGAAATGCAGTACTCCAGTAGAGCTTGAGTGCAGGTGTCCTTGTAGGCAGGGTAACATAAAGCTCCCTTTCTTCTCCCATATCCAAAATGGTCTTTGAGGAGACACTGCTTTGAGACAGCTGAGAGATCTTCCCTGTCCAGGAGAATTGGAGCTAAAAAGGGGAAAATGAGTTGGAGAGCTCCAAAGAATTGACCCTTGGAAGGACAATTGAGGGCAGCTCACCACAGTGACAGAAACAGCAGAGGCTCTCGGAGTGCCTGGGGCACCAAAAGCACTTTGTGCTTTCCCTCCAAACGTCTGAACAAGGAGGGAATTTGTGTGGTGCTGAGACAGACAAGTGCTGCTGGCTCAGTGCAGAGATAGACTGAGCCCAGTCTTAGTGCCAAGCACTGTGTTGATGCATTGGTATTAAAAGGAAGGATGTTTGTAAAGCTATACCACAGGCTTAGAAGGAGCTAAAGGGGACTCCCAAGAACACCCTTGAGAAATACTGTATTTTTCTCCCAGTTACAGCAAGGGATGGGAGAACCTCTGTCCCTTCCTGCTTGGTAGTTTTACTTAAATTCTCATCCTCTTTTCTTTACCCTGTGGTGAGCCATGTGCTGTCATACATGGCATGTGAAGTTTCTCAAACTTTGTGAACATGGCTGTGACCTCTTATTGAAGAAGTCAACTCAGCAAAGTAGGGCAAAGCTGACATCAGAGGGGCAGCTTGTGGTGGCTGTTGCCAACTCTTCTGCAGGAAATTTCTCCCTCTAAGAATATCTGCCAGTGTTGTATTGATGCTCAAACCCTCCTGGCTGTCTTTACTCAGCTGGCGTTGAACAGAAGGGACACAGACAGATACCAGCGAGGCTCGCAGGCATTGGAGGTGGCCAAGCTGACAGGTTGCACTCCAGCAGGTAAACAGGAGCCTATTAAGACCACACAGAGACAAAATGTGTTGTGTGAGTGTCCAGTGTTTTTGGGATGGACCTCGGTGAGGCAGACAGCTGTGGCTGTTCAAGGACACAGAACAATTGTGCTGTTCCTGAAGGAATTCTGTGGCGAGTTCTGACTTCAGTGTTTTCAGGTGTGACTGGGTGTCTAAATCAAAGCTTGCATCTGTGTTCACTTTACAGAGCAGGGCCAAGGTGGCATCTCCATCTGACTGCAGAGCCCTCTCAGCAAAATGTAAAACACTGCACCATCCCCAATTTTGTGTTCTCTGAAGAGCCCTAGCAGAACTTGAATAATACTTTTTTGTCTGCTTTCATTTTCTAAAAAGAGTGAAATGCATGAAATGTGTGCAGCTTTCACAGGGAAAAAGAATCATTGAAAAATGCCCAGTTCCCTCTAAAAGCTTCCAACAGCTTCTGAACCCAGACCTGCAGTTACCCTTTAGCTGTTTAATTTAGGCCTTGTACTGCAGGAAAGTTCTGGAGTACATTTATGTGTTCTACCATTTATTTTGGTGACAAAGGGAAGCTCAATACCTTGAAAAATGTAAGCTCTAATTTTTATATACTTGGATTTTTCTGTCTATTGTTTCTGGCTGGCAGGTCAGATTTGTACTGCTGCCGTACGCAGCAACTTAAAATTCATGTTGGTGTGTCACTGCAGTTTCTACACTCCAGCCACCACACTAGAAAACTATTAACTTTCAGTTAATGATAACACAAAATGTTCTATAATAAACTGTGAAACAACCTAATCATCTGCAAAAAGTGTAAAGTTTTCATATTAAAAAGCAATTAAACTTTGGGGGGGTTTGTTTGTTTGTTTCTTTTTAACAAATTGTAAGACATGCAATTAATTGCTTTTGCTTTGGAGGGAATTTGTGCTTTCTATAGCATGGTGTCTGCTCTAACAATAGATGTCTGCCACTGAATTTTGGGATGTTTACATGCAGGGAGAGGCCCTTTTTGGGAAGGAGAGAGTAGAGGGGCAGCTTGCACCCATCAAAGCTTGCTGCTGTGTTGTACTCTGCAGTCTCAAAGCCTCAGATGGGCTAAGAAAGAAGGACTTCTCTCAATTTTTGGTTGAACAGATTTTTTCTGTGGGCTTGGGTTGCTCCTTATCTTTGTGTAAATTACTTGCTTCACTTTTTACCCTCAAGTCTCATTTGAGATCTGCAGCAGGAGCAGGGTTAAACTCCATCAATAGTTCTCAAGTGCCTTTATCTTAGGAAGGTAAATACAATATTGATATCACAAGGACTACTGGCAAGTGCCTTTGTGGGTTTAATTGGCTCATTTCTAACAGCAGAGGAGAGTGTTCAAATGAAATGGAAAAAAGGTCTTCTGTGCAAAAGGAAACTTTTCCAAACTGTGGGGTTTGAACGAGCTGAGCTAAAAAACAAGAGGATGTGTAAAACTCTATGAAGGATGGGAAGTGAAAGGCTGGGAAAGGAGTGGAACAAATGTGATAATTTGCCCAGAAAACATTAGTGCTGTAGTTGTGGTCAGTTAGGAAACCTGGCAGCACCAGCCACTTCCCTTTGCACTGATAGAAGCCACAGATCAGGGAGGAGGTTTCCAACCTCCCCAGGGTGTTCCTTGTTTCAAGACAGACTTTTCCAACACCCAGCTGGCCAAACATCCAAAACGCTGCAGGCATTGTGCTAATAATAGGGTTATAAAGCAGGCTGGAATGTGAGAATGGGTGTAATTATGTGTGCTCCTTCCATCCTGTGCCATGTGGAAGATTCAGGGCAGGTTTCCTTCAGTGCCCAGTGCTCAGTAGTGAAGTGAACATTTCTTTTTGTCTTGTGCTTTAAAGTTCAGTGTCACTCTAAGCACACTCCAGAAGTGAAAGGTTCCCTGTATATCACTTCAGTGTTGTTTCTTATTCTGCTTTATGGCATTTCCAGCTCCTTTTATATCTGTTTGCTTCGTCCATCATTGTTTATACACTTAGCTTATTACTGAATTTACCTTTTAAAAACTTAGGGTTTTTTGTCTTTCCAGTACATGGTTGTACTCCTAACCTAGGAAGTTAGTGCTACGTCCACAGGCAATAATCATATTATTTCTCCAGACATTCACCTTGGTCAACAAACCTTTCCTGAATGGAATCTGCAAAGATGGAAGAGGTGTTGTGGGTTTTTTTTCCCCTTTAGATCTACCCAAAAACAGGAGAAAAATCAAACTGATTCTGAGACCAAAAGGAGTCTTGGTGTCTAGATAGTTGTAGCCTCAGGCTATTGTGTTCCCTGGTTTATTTTATTTATGCAAAATTGGCTTTATTTCTGTCTATTGCTCTGTCTTCAATGCAGACCAAAAGGAAACATTTTGCTGGATTTAATGTCTGTGTCCCAGTTCTGTAGTGTGGATGATTCCTGCTGTGCTCCAAATGAATGAGGATAAGGAGGATAAGGTCCAGTAAAACCTGGATTTTGTCTGTCAGCTGTTGGCTTTAAGAAACTTGGATTGTTCCTTTTTTTCCCCACCCCCCGAGTTTGGTGTCAGCTGCAGTCATTTGAACTGGATTGCATCTTTTATAGCAATTACAGCAAAGCTAAAAGATGCAGGAAAGAAAAATCTCCATCATATTTTGAAAGAGATGTTTAAAAAAAAAAAAAAGTGGTTTTCTGCTGTCTGAGAAACAGATGTTTGTTTAAACCCAGTTGTGAACTTGTACTCAGATTTAATTTATTGTTTAATTTTGTACCAGTCTTTAGTAAATAAACTGCCTTGGGAGCAACTGAATCAGAGTTTTCTATATGCTGGAGTCTTGGAATGAGGCTTCTTTCAGCGGAGTTCAGCATCCCAGGAAAAGAAACAAAATTGCTGATGAAGCAGGCTCATGTATATAGATATTTGTCAGGGTTTTAAAAATTCAGCAAGCTCAGTTTGCAGCACAACTCTGGTAAAGTCTGAGTAATTGAGTTCAGTCCAAATCAAATCTGTCTTCTAAAACTTTTTAAAAAGTGGAGTTTGTGTGTTTTCTTTTATTTTTTTTTTTTTTTTTTGGCTGTGGGTCTCTGGCTGTGTTCAGGCATTTCATCCTGGCTGCTCTGAGTGCAGACAGGCTCTAAGTGGAGGTGATGAAACCCAGCTGGTATCTTTAAATTATTTCTGACCAGATGTGAAATAGCACACTGGAATTTTGTGATGGTCATCTTGTTTTCCTTTATGGAAATTCTTAGCTGATAAGCACACACAAATGAATGAGGGTTTGGACTGAACCCAACCTTTAAAACTTTTCCTGACGTGCAGTAAAATACTTCAACAAATTATAGGCATTATAAGCACAAATATACGTGTTTGTAAATTTTTGCTAAATCTATTTAACAAGTTTATCCTGACATTCATAGTCTATTTGAATTCTTCCTCTTAAAAGACTGCAGTAAAATTGTCTGCATTTAATTTAATTCACTTTATCTTGTTTATGTGTCTCATTCAGAACTGAAATAGGGAGTTTCCAGTCCACCACTGACCCATGTCTGGCTTTCCAGGGAAACAAACAAGCAAAAAAGAATAATTTTAAAAAATGACTGTTTCCATCCTGAAATACATTATTAAATATAAAATTTAAGAGTGAAACATTCATTTGAAAAAAAGCAAGTTACAGTTGATTGTATATATTAAAAAAGGTTGTGCTTATCCTATTGGAATGCTTCTGTTTGACAGGCTGTTTATAGCAACCAGTTTTTCTTATTTTCTTTTATTTTACAGCATATATGGGTTAAAAGTTATAATTGGCCATATTTTCTGTTTTGTCTTGGTTTGACTTTGGTATTTGTTTTGGGAAGTGAACATTTATGTCTTTGAATATGCACATCTGTTGTGAAGATGGAAAACTGGTAGAGGCATGATTGCTTAATGTAATAGGAAAAAATTAAAATCCTATATTCCATGGAGCAGAATAGGAGCAGAATGCTGAGATAGCCCATATGAAAAAGCAGAATTTTAAATGTTCCTGGGTTGTTCAGTTATCATTTGTAAACCCCGTAACCATGAGGCATTGCAGCCATTTTAAATTACTAGTATATAAATGTTAAAATTATGCCAAGTATAAAGATAAGCATTTCTATTATGCTTGTGAATTTGGAGATCATCAGTAACTTTCTATTCTTCATAAAGTTCAATTTCATGCAAGAGTAGCTGGTGTTTTCAGCTGCAGTCAGTGATGCTGTTGGGTGGTGAGGGAGAAGGAGTCCAAAGAGAAATAATTTAGAATAGCCTATGTTTGATTTACTAAGGCCATTGTGACAGTGTATCCATATCATGTTATTAAACATGTTATCATATTAGTAATTTTATGTATAATTATAACTGTTTAATTACTGTATTTTGTACACTCAGCTTTGTGCCCATTAGCTCTTAGTCTTAAATCATTAAAGGCAGATTTTAACTTCCATGTTAATATGAATGAACTTTTTTCTTAATAAGGACAGGTTTTTTTTAAAAAAAGCTCAACATCCTGCAGATGTTGCCTTTACCCATTATTAAAGTTTCCCTTTCTCCAATCAAAACTTAATATTCTTAGTCATTCAGTCTTTTTATAATTAACTGAAATTAAGACGTAGTGAAAATGTGTTTTTAACTACTTTATTCATCCTATTTGAAATTATTTTCTTCTTTCCCATAATGAATCAAATTTCTAATGATTTCTTCCTGCTTTCTGTCTGCCTTGCATTTCAGCAGGGAGAGTAAACTGCTAATAGATCATCAGGAATGTCAGGAGCATCAGGGTATGGAAATACCTGGAAATGTTTGTCTCAGTCCATTGGGGATATCATCCCTGCTCAGAAACCCAATAGACTGGCATCCCAAAAACTTCAATCTGCCCAGATCTGTAATGGGACATTGTGTTTATATAGGAGCCCCCTGTTTTCTGCCTGCCTTAGAATGCTGCCCTGGTCCTGCCAGTAAGCAGCAGCAATGTGTTTATTTTGGTAGTAAGTGTTTACAGAAATGCTGGTTTTGTACTGCTGCTGGTTTCCATTCACTGCCCCTGACAGAGGGCTCTGAGTTGGAATGCTCTGCATGGTTAACTGCAAAAATGAGATTTGTAGCTAGTTCTGAAAAAGCCCAGCTGGGAGTTGGATACTACTTTTGATAAGGACTTCCTACTTGCAGAAATAGTAGTTTGTGGGTAGTAAATATAGACAAAAGATCAAAGGAGAAATGCTGTATTCTTAACTAACTTCCTGTGCTTAAATTGCCAAAGACCTGGTCCAGTGGAATTAGATGGTCTCTAACATCCCTTCCAACTCAAACCATTCTACAGTTCCATGATTCTATGATTAATAATGGTTCATGCATTAAAAAAAAAAAAGTGTTAAATTATTTAATTTCTTTTGGTAGGAGCCCAGAGACTGCACAGAAGTTAGAGGGATGATTCAGTCTTCATCCAATACAGTAATTAAACCCAAATTTAAAACAATAATTGGTCATTAATCTTGTCAAAGACGGTTAAAGTTCTGAAAGAAACAACAATAATTTCCTTTTTTTTATGGAGTAAGGATTCCCATCCTTTATGTATTTCTGGTAAAGAATGAAAGGCTTAATAAATGTGGAGAAAAGAGAAAGAAAAAACTTGATGGTAGCTAAGGTTTCTGTGTGATTGCATGGCATTTGCTCTCCAGTTGGGCTCACAGCTGTGAAACATGGTGAACTATAAATATTTGGAATAGCCTGAACTTTCCAAGTTCAATACAACAAGGGAAAAAAAATATTAAGAGCTGCTAATCTTTATTTGGCTGGTTTATTTTCCAAAATGTAATACTTGGGGGAGAAGAGATTGTATTATTCAGATGAGCACAGAACCATGGACAGGTTTGGGTTGGAAGGGACCTTAAAGCTCATCCCATTCCACCCCTGCCTGGCCTTGGACACTTCCCTCCATCCCCATCCAGGCTTGTGCACATCCCTCTGGCTGCCACATCAACAATGAGGAAAGTTTGAGTGTTTTTCACCTGTGTGGTTTTACCCTCTTAACTAAGTCTTAGATAATAGGATGAAAAATGACTGCTTTACTGTTTCCATTGTTGCACATATCACACAAATGGCAAAGCCTTAGCTTGTCATTATTCCTTACAGTTTAATCTTGCTCTTGGCAATATCAGGGTGTAAAAAATATGAAAGCATATTGCAGTCTTAGTCTTCAATTTTTTTTTTCCATTTTTTTCCCCTAGCAGATCCTGAGCAGTATTTGAAGTTTGAAATATCTTTTTTTTTAAATATCTGGTAGAAATGTTGGTGTGTCCTTTCCTTCCTAACTTTTGAGCCATCCTGGCTGTTGTGTTGGAGGGAGGGAAGAGAGAGGGGACTTTGTCAAAGAAGCTTTATAACTTGATTATAGAGATGATTTTTGTACACTGCCTGCATTAGGGGAGCATTAAACACTCATTAGGGCTCTGAAGTGTTACTCATTATGAACCTGGCTGCAGCTGGCATTCAACTTTTATCTTCTATGTTTTGATACAGTAATAAAAGTGTAAATTACAAATGGGAAGATTCTAAGAGCAAGAATAACAAACAAATCTCTTTTACAGTCCCTTTCCCAGGCAAAATATTTTCGTTCTCTTCTCCTGTTCAGAGACAGAAGCTAATCCTACCCAAGGCACTTCTTGAAAGTGCTCACAGAAGAGATTATTCCATAGGGACTCAGCTTGCAGTTGCAGCTCAGAGCTAATGTGACACCATATATTAAAGTGCTCGAGCTCCCCTGAGCTGCAGCCGAGTGGCTCCTTCTGTGGGAAGGACAGGTGTGTAATTGAGAGGATTTTTTTCTGAATCTGAGCCTCAGGTGGCACACCTGGATCCTAGCAGGGATGTCAGTGATCTGCTGCCACGTTAGCCCTGCTCCACGTGTCCCTGCAGGATCCCAGGGTGCTGCACTTTGGAGTCTGTGAGAATGAAAACCCTTTTTTCACCCTCCTCCAGTTTTTTCCTCTTGAGTCATGCTTCGTGTCAGGTTCAGGATTATTTCAGGTTCTGTAAGTACTGCAAGGAGTGAACTGCTCTGTGTTATTTCTAACGATTCAGGGAGCTACTAAAACACAGCCAGTGCTGACATACACCTTGGAAATGTGAAGTTACTACAAACCCTAGCATCTCAAGGCTGTTTTTATTCTAACACCTACTTGGCTGTTCAAAGGTCACTGTGGGGTGTGCCTCTCTTGAGAAGAGTGTTGCTTGCTGGGTACACAACATTACACAGAGTTTTATTCAAGAGGTGCTGATAACAGACTTGATTTGCCAGTTTGCTGGATGCTGGATCATGTTTCCTGCTCTGCAGGCCCTTCAGAGTAGAAATTGGTCTCATTTACTTCAATTTAAATGTTAATGATCCTCTTTTTCTCAAAGCAAAGGGAAATATGCACACTCTGAAAATAGAGATATATTCTCCTGACAATCCCAGTAATAACTTTTTGTCTAAAAATCCTTTAAAATACTTGTTTTACTACTTGGCACTAAACTATTTATTACGTAGAAAACTTCTGAAAGCATTGATCAGAGTTTAAGACTCCTGACCCAATTTGACAATATATGTACCTATATTCAGTAAAATGAATAAAAATTGTTTGTTGTTGGCAGGTTCTTTTTCTAGCTCTGCAATAGTTGCAGAAACTCCCAAGTGCTTTGCAAATTTTGGGTGTGGAAACGTCAATATTTTATCAGCTAAGGGAGGTGCAGAGCTCTGGGTTCTGCCACGCTGGGAGCAGGGCAGGCAGATTTTGGCTGGTCCTTCTGAATTGTTTTGATTTCCAGGCTCTGTCCAGTGCATCAGAACAAAATACAATTGCAGAGGTGATGCTGGAGGGGAATGCTAAAGGGCACCAGGGATGTTTTAAAATCTTCACAGCAGGTCTAAATCTTCTCTACATTAACAGAGCTGATGAGAAATTAAGGATTGTGTTCTTTAAAGTATTGAGAAAATGCTGTTTTTCTCTTCCAGGTGGCTGTTAGTGCCTCCTCTTTTGTTTCCCTTTCCCTTTTTCTCCCCTCTCCCCCAGAAAACAGTGAGGGTCAGTTTGTGGTCTCCAAAGCTGCAATCCCAGCATCCATCCCCTCTTGTCACATCCATGTAATGAAGAACAAAAAGTTACCAAGGAATCATGCTGGATAAATTTAGATGAATGTTAATACCAACACAAATAACACCTGTCAGGGTGCTCCTATGCCTTTCATGCCTCTCCCAATGTTTATGTTGCAACTTCATGATTATTTTGCAAGACAGAGGGAGGATTTTTCCTCTCTCTGATGAACTGGTTTGTAAAGTTCAGACATTTTCAGTTGTGTGCTAATTCACTAAACAGTCTCATGTCTACAGTCTCATATAGTAGTGTAAAGAAAGTTGATTGCTCTAAATAAAGGTGATGTGGGTATTACAGCAAAATGCTTTGTGCATTTTAACCAAAGAAAATACATCTGCTTTCTTTTAAAATGAAAGTTGTTTATGTTAGCAGCTGTGGTTGCCATTAATTTTTATTTTGTTGTTCCAATATTCTTAATAGGCAAAGGTGCTAAAACAGCTATAATTACATCACCACATTTGCTGCTTGGAATATTGTTTATTGGCTTTGGATTAGGTGTCTTAATTACTTGATTGCTGTATTTTGAATTTGGATAAATGTCTCTTCATTTTTGTGGCATTCCAAGTATGATTAATATCTGCAAAACATATTGAAGTCATTAAGCTTTAGTGTTCAAAATTGTCCTTTTTTTTTTTTTTTGTCAAGATGGAAGAAAGTGTCAATAAGAAAATAATTTTCATTTCAAATGAGTGCTCATAAATATGTAAAAATTAAAAAGCGATGAATTGTTTTTATGAATTTTAATGGCTGGCATGGTGGTGCATTATGCCAAGAGAATGAGTGGCATAAATTACAGTAGTTTATTAATTCATATAATTTCTGTAACTCATTTCATATGAGCTGGTCGTGCCTGTGTGCAGCCTAGACAAGTTGTTGTCGCACACATTGTGAGTCTTTTCCCACAACACTGAAACTCATCCACACTAAGCTGGAATGTGGTGGCAATTTTAATATCACTGATCAAAGCTGCAGCACCTCTTTGTAGAGCTGGAGGAGGGGAGGTTTGCTCTGTCTGCTAAGTGGTGTAAGAGAAAGGATGTAACAAGCACTGAGGCATTTTAATGCTGTGTTGGCATTGCTGTGGTTTCCTGTTGCCTTCTAATTACATCAAATTGTTCATTAAATAAATGCTAATGTAGAAAGTAGCTGAGTAAATTATTAAGGCCTTACCTGTTGGTAACATTTCATTCTGCATCTCCCTTGCTGAAAGGGATGTAGGTAAAGGATAAGGTAACAAAGTGGTATTAATGCTGTGTGTATTTAGTTATTTTACAAGCATTGCACATGGTAACAGGGTGAATTAGGGGATGATACAAAGTTTGTAACACAATTTTTAGTAGACATGAGCAGGGAGGAATTCAGTGTTTTCCTTTAAAATCTCAGGTCAGAGCAAATCATGGTGTTCAGGGCAGACCAGGACAGTGGGTATAGGAAGGCAGGTGTTAAATGGAGAGGTCACAGTCATATCTGTTAAAAAAATTTTAAAATTGTAAACCCTCATTCAGGAGTGTGGTTTCAGAAATAGTCAGTAGGCTTTGGGAAGCCCCAGGTGCTGAGCTGGGAGGTAATCGTGGCTCAGTGACTTTCTCCAGCACTGCAGAAGGAGCAGCTTCAAAGCAGAGTCGTGCTGAGCTTCAGCTGGAGAGATGCTCATGGGGAGAGCAGAGAGGGGGAAGCTGAAATCACTGACTTAGAGCTGGCAGAGGTGTTTGCAGCCTGGTGGCCACAGGCTCAGAGGCAGTGGACCCATCCTGGGATTTTTGCTGCACTGGGGTCTGAACTGGCAGGAGAAAACTTGCAGGGTTAAGTAAACTGGAAAATCACTTAGAGCTTAAGTGCCCAAACCCATCCTCAGTGAGATTTGCAGGAAGATTAATTACTAATAATGGGCTGGATGCTAGGTTACTTCCCTACTAACACTTTAATTAACTGCAATTAAAATTGTCAGTTTGGATTGAACTTGGTACTGATGGCTTCCCACAAAGTTCTATCACTTTGTAAAGTAACTGTGCCTTTTTGATCGAAAAAATAACTTCCCATGAAAAAGAAAGACCAGAAAAATTCTTTGTCAAGCTGCTTTTTATTTTATCTCTCTTTAATGACAAAATTAACCTTTGAAAGGTGCCCAACTTTTGCAGCAAGCAGAAGCTCCATTCTCTGGTGTATTCAAATATGCACAAATGGGCACTGCAGAGCAGGGAGCTGGAAATCAAACATCCTGTCACAGCTATGAAAGGTTATCACACACTGTTGTACAAGACCTTTGCAGAAGTTATTTTATTAAAGTATTAACTCAAGACAGTATTTAAGATTTCCTAACTTCAAAGGTAGTTAAAATAATATATTAGATATTGAGTCTAGGCACTGATCTGTGGATTTAAATCAGTAAGTTGCTGAAATCAGAAGACTTAACAAGTTCACTAACTTTAGTTATCCCTCAAGATAAACTGTAATAATTTTTTACAACTGTGAGAAAATGCAGTATATCATTTTTGGTTTATTTAAATAAAACAAAATTATATTGCAAAAAATATCCTTCTCCCAGGATTCCAGCTCCTTCTTTATACCAAAACAGGTCTTCCTCCTTGTCCTCTTAACTTCCTTTGTGCCTAGAAAAATAGGACACAGGAAAAAGAGTCAAATAAAACAAATCTACAAAGAAAATCTGTTCATAAATGGAAAACTTTAATAGATTTTAGAAGTGAGACTGTTCTTTTCATTAGATTTGTGCCTATTTTTGTTTCCTGAAATGTCTAGGACTAATATCAAAGGTTACATGCAGTATCAGTAAATTTGTAGGGTTTGTTTTTAGGAAAGAAAAAGCTCTGCAGCTTGGAGATAAAATATAATGTAGTAGTTGCTAAGGTAACTGCATGCTTTTGTGAATAGTGGAACAAATTAGGTGAGCACAACATCTGTAAATTGTCAACAGGTAGGTCAGAGCAGCCCTGAGCTGCTGAGTTTAACCCCTTTGGACAGTCAGGGAAGCCAAGGCGTGATGGTGATGATGATGAGGAGGATCTGCTGAGCTCCAGAGAAAACTGTCTCTTCTCTGGGAAGCAGAGGCTGGTGCTGGGCTTGGAAGGGGCTGTGGTGAGGCTGGACAAGCTGTTTGCTCTGGTTCCATCTGGAGCCAGAGGTGTTTGTCTCCTCCAGCCCCTGCTCCAGGGCAGAGCAGGAGCCAGGGATGCTGCTCAGGGCATGGCACCCACGTCCTGCCACACCTGCTGCTTGAGCCAGGGCTCCTCAGCTCATCCTGGAGCTGCTTCTAGATCCTTAAAGAGAAATAGAGCTGGTGCCCTTTGAAGCTGGGCACTGCCAGTCTCACACCCCATCCTCCCAGCAGCTGAGTGTGTGAGCAGCTCCCTTGGCTTAACCTCACCCCTGCAGCTCTGGGATTGACCTGCTCTCTGGACTGAACCAGCTGCTGCTGACCAGCAGGGCATGTCTGGAAAATGTACAAGCATAAATTGTACAGAGTGAGAGCCTGATGCTGTTGTGTGATTAGTTTAAAGAGTGATGGCTCGGGACTCCAGTCAAAATGTGGCCTGCATCTACAAGAGAGGTAGATAAGATTTTATTTGGGAGGAGAAGCTGACTGAATTTCTGGCATACTAGAGGCTAAAGACTAAAAATGAAAGCAGTAAGAACAGCAAAGACCTTAATGGCTCCAAGTCCTTTAACAATAAAAATGACTGTTCTCATTGCCATTCATAGCAGGGATTATTTTCCCAGGAGAGTGTCAAACAGGCCAGGTGTGTCTAGATACCAGTGATTTTATGTGCCCATGTTTCTAAGAATCTATTTCTGGGCTGAAAAAAGACAAACTTTTTGTGATGTAATTTTTTTTTAAATTTCCTTACCCTTGACTTCCTGTTGTTTGGCACTTTCTTCCCATTACCAGAAGTTTTGAGTGAGCTGTAGGTCCAGCACCAAACACAGCCCGTGGTTTGGCTAGTACTTACCTGCAGAGCTGCACCTCTTTTGGGTTAGATTTAGCCCAGCTGGGACACAAAATATCTTTACTTGGTAGATCAGACACAACAGCAGGTCAGATTCACAGTTAAAAAAAAAAAAAAAAGAAAAAAAAAGTACAGAGTTTCATAATTTTAAGTCCATAATGGTATTTGCCAATTAGCCATGAGTAACTAGTTGAAGGATTTTATTTGGCTTCTTACAGTTTTGATTTCCAGTTGGAAACACAAATGCAGCTTGTAATTTTCTAGAGGCTTTTAGTTGGTTTTTTAGGGATTTTTGATATTTGTTTTTGTCCTCCTTCCTCCCCCTTGTCCCCCACCCCCCTTGGAAACTCCTGCAATTGCTTTTACTTGAATAATTTTAATGAGTAATTTTTGCAGCATTTTGAGTGTTAGGTTTTGTGTTTAATTGTGTAAATTAACCTTCAAAATAAGACTCTGTGCTGTAGGACATTATTTGTTGAGTCTGCCGAATCAATTCACAAGGTTGGAATAAATAAAAATGAACATTTAATTGGGAAATGGGGCATAGACAGCACTACATGGAGTTTGGGTCTGCTGGTCTGCACACAATATCTAAAATATTCTGCAGAGTGCATCTCCACAGACAGGAAGAAATATATTTTCGAATTAGGCAGGTAGCATTTTGTACAGAATTATTTGGTCTTTGAGTACAGACTGTCCAGATGAATGAAATCTATTTGTCCCAGCTCAGAAATCTCCTCCATTTCATTCCTTCTAGCTCAGTGATTACCAGAATCTCATTTTGGAGACACTTTCAAATCGGAATTGGACCAGGGGATTCTTAAAGATTTTATAAAAGCTACAATTACATTGGTCTGACATGGCTTGCATCCTTTCCCAGGGTGTTTTCCACTTCACCTAACTAACTTTCTGTGCCTCTTGCAGTCAGAATTGCTTTTTACAGTGAGATTTGAGACCATGAAAGAAGCAGTAAGTTGTGTGGGGCTTCATGTAGCTCATCAATTTTCATCCTCACTTTTCCAAAAGTGAGAAGATGCTGAGAGCTTTCCCTTGCAGGGCAGGGCTTTGGACACTCTATTAAAAATACAGACAGATAAAGGAACAAAACCCAGTTTCCTGCATCTCTCATGTTTTGGGGTTTTTTAGGTGGTAAATGCTAATTATGTGCACTTAAATTGTACATCCTGTGTCTCTGTGCTTTGTAGCACAAACTTCCAAACAGCATTTTCAGAATGGGGAGATAAACGTAGTCATAAAATATGCATCTTTATAAATATGTTATTGTTGGCTCTCTCTTTTAAAACACATTTATCTGGAGAATTTATTTTCATGACATCCCTCTTCTCCAAGTGAGAACATTGATTTCTTCTCTCTAGGCTTCCCTCAACATCGATGGTTTTTTTTCCTTGCAGTCCCTGCTTCCCCCAGTTGTTTTGCTGCTCAGAATTTCTCAGTTTCTTTCAGGAGATCTCTTAATTACCACGATCCTTTAGTTGTTCTGCAGCTCCAGCAAGGTCTCTTGAGAGGATAAATGGTGTCAGGTCATGGCAAACACACCTGCATAAGGTCTGCCACCTTTTGGGTGAGTGGTGGTTATTTCTCAAAAGAAATCTCAAAGATTTATTGGAAAAGTGTTTTTGTTCTTGGTCTGTGCCAGGAATTTGGGGACTATCCATAAACCACACTTTTGACCCATTAAACAGAATGGATGATTTTACATATATAAAAAAATAATCCTCTCTATGGACAGTAATTTTTTTTCAGAAGAACTGGATTAAAATAAGAATTTCCTTTTTTGCTTTCTTTTCAGCCCTAAAATCTGTTTGCAGTCTGTCAGTGGGGAAGTGAAGGAGTTGACCAAACACTGGAGTTTAGACATGATAACTAAAACTAATACTCTGGTTTTCATCTACTTTCTTGGATCAAGGAAATAAAACAGGTGGAGCAAACCCACCAGCACTGAAAGTGTGACAGAAAGATCTTATACTGTGGTGATAAATATAAAATATGTGGGTGTGGGATGGATGGAACAGGGAATTTTTTCCATGCCTGATGACAAGGGGCTACCCCAGTGAGGAGAAAGTGTGACAGAGGTGTGTATCCCTCCTTGTGTGTGCAGTTCCTAAAACTGCAGCAAGGTGTTGGATTTCTGTCTGGTTTGGTTTTCTTCCCATGTAGAAGGTCTCAGCTCCTCAAGTTTTGACATTCTTTGGATCAGGCAGATTTTTTTGCTTGTAGAAAGTAAAAGAAAAGGGAAATAAAAAAAAATCTTCATAATCATAGACATGATAATCATAGTGACAAATAGAAAAAAATATCAGTTTTAAGAGAATTCAGACTAATTGTAGATTTTAATCACAAAGAGAATAAATAAAATAAATTCAACAGGCAATTTTGCATTGCTATCAAATGGAACAAATTCTGTGTGGGGGGTGGGGGAACCCTCAGCCTATTATTTCTGTTTCTGAAATTCATGACAGTGATTATAGTTACAAGGGTTTTGATGCAGTGATAAGTGTACAATGGATCTTAATGCATTTGTCCAGGGCATTCAGCTAGCTGAATACTGTATATGTCACTGAAATACACCTCTAATGTGAGGCAACTTTCTTACAATGAGAAAGTGAAGTTTTCTTTGTGATCTATAGAAAAGCAATGTGGTATTTTGTGTGGTTCTTATAAATAAGAACATAATACTGGAGGAAGAACTTCTTTCTAATTTGGACAGTGGGCAGGAATTTCAGAGGATTTAACAGTAACTGTGTCATTTCACACTTAGCTATAAAAGTGGTATTTTCTAACAAAATGTTTTAGATGGAGCCATAGTATTTTTGAAAGGTTGAAGCACGGGGAAAGTTGAATTTGTGCTTGAATATAATGCACTGGAAAAGGGCTGCTCTTGATGTATAAATTGGCTGCTAGTTAGTTTTAGATTAAAGTGCATAAACTCCTTTCTTGATAAAGGTGGTTTGGAGGCATTAAAAGCAATTCTGTTTCTGGAGTGGAATTAATAAATAGAATGGATTCCTTGGAATAATCTGTTCATCTGTCTATTGAAAGGCTGCTATTCTTACTGCTAAGATATATTTAAAAACAGCCCAATAACCTGTGCTAATAGTAAATGACATAACTGAAATCATTGTCCAGAAGATGTTAAGTGTTTGCAAACAAGGTTGGCTCTTGTTTACCACACCTGCTGAATTGGAATCTGAAGCTGGATTCAGGGGGACATGTGCTTTGAATGCAGGAGTGGAGTGTTTGAGAATAAGCTCTTTAAAGTGATTGTTATTGTGGGCACGTGTTGAAGATTTGTGATGCAAATATGTGGAGTGTGGGGCTGAGATTAGAATCAAACCCATGACCAAAGGGCCAAAAGCTGAGGTACTGTAGATCTAAGGGTCATGAACCTGCTGTCTTATGGGGCTTTTATTTGCTTACAGTCCTGAGATTTTAAAGCTGTTCTCATGCCTCTGAATCACTGGCAGGAAAGCTGAAAGGATGGAGCTAAATGTAGAGCAGGGCAGGACTGCAAGGCCTTTGGGGAGTCAGGGATGACAGATTTAAAATGCAATTGTGTTGCTGCTTGTGTTAATTTCTGTGTATTGCTGATGCTGTGGGATGTGTATGAAGCTCAGAGAGGTTTTGGTTGGTAGAAGTCCAACAGAGCTCATACACTAAATTGTACAAAAAGAATAGCTTTTTTAAAGAAAAATTCCTGTGGATAATTTAAAGAACAATCATAAGATAAAAGGATGTGTTATTATTTAAAATGCTTTATGAAACTCAGGATCTTCTCTTACTGCTAAAAATTCAGAAGAGCCCTTTTGACCTTTTACAGTTTAACAGCTGTGAGTGGCAGAGCTATTACATTCATAAACAGTGCATCCCACAATACATCACCTATTTATATTAATACCTTTGTGCCCCAACCTGAGGCACAGCTCTTTTCCATTTAAACATTCACTCTTGGGTGGCTTAGAGAAAAGTTAATGAAATGCAGATTTCATTAGCTGCAGTGGAACATGTAATTTGACTACTGAAATTAATGCTCTTTCTCACTTAAACCCACACCTCTGACCACAAGAATTGAATGTGTTTGATCTCTGAGAGTGCTTCAGGAGGATAATTGGCTGGTGGATTGCAGGGAACATCCTGAGCTGGGTGGCTCTGTGGGTACCAGGTGAGAGGAGCACCTGCCTGGGCACTCAGATCCCTTCCCTCTTGCTGCTGTGGTCCTTGGGACTGGGTAACACAAAATCACCGATTAATTTGGGTTGGAAAGAGCTTGAAGATCATCTTATTCCACCCCCCTGCCCTGGGCAGGGACACCTTCCACGGGGCAGGTTTTCAGACCCCTCTTCAGGTGAGAGCTCACAGCAGGCATTGTCAGAGGGTGCTGATCCCAGCAGGGCTCACCTGGGCACACACACAAGTGTCAGGTGAACTCAGGGGCTGCCCAACAGGGCTCAGAGGAAAAGCAAAGTCAGACTGGTTTTGGTCTTCCTTTACAAAGTGGTTAAGAATTAACTGAATGTGGCCTTCTGATAGGAATAGCAATGGCTGTTTATATACAGGTAAGAAAGAGTTGCATTGTAGAATGTGTTCTTTTGTGGCATTATTTTTTTATTGTTCTCTGGACAACAGACATCTCCCTCTAAGATGCATCTAAGCCCTGTGGCAATCCTTGCTCATTTGTCTTTTATATTCCTACATCCCAATGAAAAGAGGCTTAAGACATAAATCGGTGCTCTGTCTCCTGACTTGCCTTCAGATTTGTGCATTTTTAAGCCATTTAGTCCTTTTTAATGACATGGATTCGTGTGGTGAGGCTCTCTGTAGGTACAATGTTTTTGTGTTTGGCATTAGCCATGGAGTATGTGCTATTTGCAGAAGAAAAGGAGCCCAACAGCAGGTGGAGCAATGAACTATTTACAGCACTGGATTGTGATATCACATGTGCTTCTTTATTTGTACTTACTCCTTCTCCTTTTCCTCACATCGTTCAGATCAATTGTCAAACATCTGCCTGTCAAAAAAAAAAAAAAAAAAAAAAAAAAGTTGCCTTTCTGTTTGGAAGATTAATTGGGCTATTTCAGTCACAGGAAAGTTGCCAGCTCGTGTAAAAATGGGAGGAGAGGGGACACAAATTCCAACAGCTATTGATTAATAACAGATGTATATGCAACGGGATGGAAGATAAACTGCTCTTTCCAGGGATTTGATGGATAGGTTCTTGCTCCTCAGTTTCCTGGGGAACCCTTGCAGGCACTCTGTTGGGCTGCTGAAGGTGTTACCTAATGAATTTCCATTTATTGCATGATAGCAAGCATTGATCAGGTCTCTGTTGCCAGTCAAGCCCCTACTCCTGCTGCTGCCTCTGCCAGCCTTCCTCCAGTAGCAAATAACAGCTTCCAAAGACTGTTTTTCCCTGTTTCTTTTCTTATTCTTTCTGCTATTAAGGACTGACTTGAAATGTACATTCCTAGAAAAGATCAAATCCTAGAAAAATCAGCCCAAAGAACATGCTGTCTTTATCAATTACTTGGTTTAATGTGTAAAGTGTCCAGCAGAGTGTATAATCCAGTGTTTTGGTCAATTAGTAAATCAATATAATCCAAAGCAGATTTATAAACTGCACACAGACAACCTGGGGAAGGGGGTCTTTACAGCTGATAGCATCAGCCAGCATGTCTGGAGTTATAATGACAAAAGGGCTGGGAAGAGAGGCACTAAGTGCTGGATTGCTTTGTAATGCCACTCTGAATAAAAGGCTGCTTTTATACACAAGGAGGAAAAAGCATCCTGGCCTGCTGTAGGGCTTTTGTGCCTGTGTGTGGGTAGATGGATCCCTCTGCTAGACAGAGCACAGGGACAATGCAGAGAAGCAAAAGAGGTTGACAGAGGAAGTAGCAGGGAACTTCATGAAACAGCAATTCCTAATCCACTTGCAGAGCTGTCCTGAAGTGTTGCTCTCTGCACATCATGCACCATACAAGTGGTTCAGGTTTTTGTTCTCCTCTGTCATTTGCATTTGTGCTTTTTGTCTTGTAAAATTAATGTCTGGCATTGTTTTTGCAGGCATTTGAGCTGTGTTCATCTTTGGATGAAATCTGGATTTATTTTTAAAGATTCCCTGTCGCATTTTATCCCTGCAAGTGTCCTGGTATTTCTCTTGAATTTCACACTGGGAATCATACACGACTGCATTTCAGTCCTGCTGCAGACTTCCTCATGTGAAGGCCACAGCACTTGCAGTCTACTGAGCTATCAGGAGCTATATAGTATTGTCCAGCTGCAGCTTGATTTTTTGGTGGGTTGACAGGCATTTCTCTGGTTGTTATCAATAGCAGTTAAAATAAAATGAGTCTCCCTCTGCCTAGAGAAAGTACTGTGCTTTTTTAGTTTGGTGAGCATCACCAGCAAGACCTAGTGGTCTACCCTTTCAATCTGAAAAAACGTTTAAAGGACAAATTTTATCCAGATAGCAAATAGCTGTTTGAAATCCAGCTCTTTACCCTTTGGTGTGGGTTGTGTGTGACATTTTTGCTTCATCCCTTTGGAGTTTTTTTGCTGTTACACACATGAAAACTGAGCTGCTGGGTCACTGCACTCCAGAAGACAGGCATTAAAAAAAGCACCTGCTCAACTTCTAATTGAATTTTTCAACCAAAATCCCACCAGCATCACTTCTGGCAATTGTCTTTCAGCAGGTATTGCTACAGCAGGTGACTGAATTGCAGTGCTCCCTAACTGAAGGGTGTCTGGATAAAGAGAAAATACCATGGGACAGTGTGAAAGTGAATCTCTTGTATGATAAATTACACTTTTTGTCCTTCATCACAAAAGTCAAATTAAATTTTATAAACATTGGTATTAGTTTCTAAATTTTAGCGACTGTACAGCTGAAGGAAATGCCTGCAAGCAGAGTGAAGTTAATTTAATGAAATATTTGAACACATTCCATATCCTCCCCATGGTGCCCCTTAGATGTGGGTACTGGGCATTTGTTGCTGGGAATAGACTTCCCTTCTTCTCCCAGAGAGAAGTTAGCTGGAGTACCCATAACCATCAAATTCTGAGAATTACCTCTTAGTGAAAGTCAAGAACTTCTCCATATATGTGAAAAATATATATGGAATTACATATAATTGTTACATATAATTTATGACACATCACAACCTGCATGGGATTTATTTTTTTATTTATTTTATTTTTGCACAAAATCATTTAGGCTGAAAAGGGTCTCTGAAACCTTCAAGTCCAGCCAAGTCCACATTAAACCATGTCCCTCAGTGTCACAATGCTGCCACATACAGCAGGATAGAATCTCCTTTTTACCCAGAAACTGAGGAAATAATGGTTGTCAGAGTTGAGTCACAGAGGTAAATATTAATGAAAGAACTCCTCTAAGCTACTGTAAAGCCTCCTTGGAAATTCAGTCATATTTCCCTCATTAGCTGGAAGCTCTTTTGTCATTTGTGCAGAAACTTGCACTTCTGGAGGAATGTGACTTTTCCAGTGACAGTTTAAAGGGATCTCTGTGCCATGTGGTCTTCTGTAACTCATTTCTTAAGGATATATCTCTCTCAGTCCCCAAATTCTAAACTATATTTGAGATACATTAGTCGCACTCATCATCATGTTTCAATAAACACATGGATGTTCTAAAACTTCTGGGAAATTTCCAAGTATATATAGAGAAATAGCATTTTTAATGTGCAGAGAAAATAATTGGTTTAATCACCTTGTGTTTTGGGGCTTAGCTGTCTTTGGGTTCCTCCTGAGAGCATCCTCCAGCCTCTGCTGGCAGTCCTTGAGCTTCTCTGCACTGTTCCTTTCTTCCTCAGCACCACCATACCTGCACTTTGAAGTTCCACTCTGTTAACTCAAGACATTGTCTTCTGATCTCTCACAAAGAAATAATAATGGAAATATAAAGGTTTTCCTGATTCCAGCTCCTCGGGCTAAACCACCTGCTCACTGCAATTACCCCAGGCTTTCCATCACTGGGATTTTCCCATGCCACTGCACTTCAAAGGAAAGATATTAAATGTTGCTCTGTTTTAAGGATTAATTGTAGCATTGTATAATGCAGTTGCTGGCTTTTCTTGTCTTGCTCAGAGCTTTGTGTAACTTTGCCTGCTAATTCATTTAGAAGTTTTTATTTGATTCGAGTTTTTCAGAAAATGCCAAGGTAACAAAGGCCAAGTTAAGTATTTTCATCCAGTTTGAACAAAAATCTGTCCTGAATTTGAGTGTTTTCTAAAGGCATTAATGTTTGGGGTTTTTTTTTTATTATTATTATCCTGTTAGATATCTTGTCTTGTAACAATCTGTAGCATTTCTTCTGCTTTTTGGAGATTATCAGCAGAATTTAATTGCTCACAGTTCAAACTCTCCTTCAGGGTGCTTTACCAAAATGCACTTTGTGGGCTGATTGTGGGGGTGTTGGACTAGACCTGTAAGGGTTCCTTCCAACCCAAACTGTTCTATGATTCTGTTCTGTCTGTGCCCTTCACCCTTTGTTTTATTCACACATGATAAGGGAAAACCTCTAAGCTTAGAAAAGTCAGGGTTGTGGGTTTTTTCACTCTGCAACATCTGAAATAACAATAAAGATAAGAATAGAACTGTATTATTTGATTGGTGCAAGTAAACACAGAATATTAAAAAAAGAGGAGTGACAATAATATAGAGAGAGAAAGCAGCAGAAAAATTATAGGTTCAAAAAAAACAAAACCCAAACCCTATCACTGTTAGCAAGTAAAACTCCAAAAACTTTGTGGTGTTTTTACATCCCAAAATCTCATTCTAAGAGGATTAAGTAGAGATAAGATCAGCCATAGAACTGTGTGCAGAGCTGAATCCAGCTGACTGCATTTGTGCCTTTCATTCACTCATCACCAAGAAATGGGTCCAGCTTTCACTTAGTCATAGCTAATTCAGAGTTTAGAAAAAAATCTTCCACCATTTAGGACAAGGGATTTACTGATGAAATGCAAGAGGAAATCCAGATTTAGATTATAATCTCAATTCCCACCAAATGTCATAAATATATGGACAAATCTTCAGTGGAACTTTATCTCAAAAATAACATGAACCTGAGTGCTGAATGAAAAGAACTGACAAGTTCTTGGGTTTGTTTTTCTTATAGTACTCATATTTTTATTTTAATTCTTCTTGTGAAACTACCTGCAACTCACTTTTTTAATTGTTGTGATGAAGGCTTTTTTTTCTTGAATAGATAATTTTGATGTGCAGTGTTCTTTAAGCAATTTGTAATGATATTAGTGATGTACTAGAAAGCTTGATTTTTAAAAAAAAAATATTCAGGATGACTTTTGTAGCTCTAAAGTAGCACGACTTGTAGAGAACAGCTTATTTCTGGAAGGTTGAGTTTGTTGTCTTTAGGATAATTTTGTCTGTGTGCATGTTTCAATAATCTCCTCCAGGGATGGGCCATGCTGGCCCTACCTGGTGCTTCAAAACCTGCATAATTTCTCCCAGAAATAATCCCAGGTATTAGTGTAGCACTGTTATTTTGGGTTTACCCAGGGATGTAGAGGAGCTCTCTGCACCTCAAACCCACCAGGAATTAGGTCAGATTTGCAATTTCTTTCCAAGATGATGATGATGTGGTAGCTTTAAAATATTTCAGGAGTGACACAGTGAACCTGAGCTATCTGAGCCTGAGCAGTTCCTCACTGCTGGGAGATTTATAAGAGATTTTGGTGTGGGACTTGATGAGCTTTCACTTTCCCCTCTTGTTTTTGTCAGTGTGGAGCCTTTCTTATTTGAGTAATTTCATTACTCTCTTTGTGACAAATTAAATTACTAATTTTTGCTATGCCAGGCTTCTAATGGTGCCTAAAAATAAATTCAAGACCAACAGCATAATGTCTTTCAGTAATTGTTAAATATGAGTGAACTGACAAGGCTAAAATAAGAATCAGGCCAATTAAACCTCTCTTTGAAGATAGTGGTGCCTGCAATTAGAGATGCTCAGGAAATGTTTCTCCCCATCCCCACCAGTCCCCACCCTTTTTCTCCCACAGGATGGTGGAAATGAAGGGAGAGCACCCACCCACCCTCCAGCATTGTAGTGCTCACATGGGAATCAGCAGCTTCTCCAGAATGTGAAAGTTCTTAGAGAGGTTTTTAGAAAGCATTTCTGACAAATGTCTTACCCAGTGCTTTCTGGGAAAAAAAAAAAAAAAAAAAAAATCTCAATAATTCACTGTTTGTGGTGGAGGGGGGATGTTAAGTGTCCTATTGAGAATTGAAGACCTGTGATTTGGAAGTGTGGCAATATCAATGCTGCAGGACTTCTGCTCTGTTGTCTCAGCAGTCTGTGGGAGCCTTATTTTAAAAATAAGAGTGATTTGCCTCTTTCAACAGTGTTTATTTCTCATTAACTGGTTAGAAATTATATTATGAAACTTCACTGTGGGTGGACCATAAGGTGGAAGCTGCAGCTTCACCTGCAGCTCAAAGTGGAACATACAGTCTAACTTCAAGTCAGGAGGCTACTTAAAGTAGAGAAAATAAAATAAATAAATAAAGAAAATAAAGTAAATAAATAAAAAAACATTGAGAAACCGAGAAAGTTGTGTGGGGCTAGAGGGAAATACCTGCAAGGAACTTTTGTGCTGTGGGATCCTCAGTTCACCAACTTTTTCTGATAGGCAAAACTCATTTCGTGCCATAAGGTGATTGTAAAAAATTAGTTGTTATTCTTTAAAAATATATCTACATTACTCTATAATCTAGTTTCTCACAACATCAGGCTCTCGTTTTATGTTGAATGCAGGTTTATAAAATGCAGATTATGACCACCACGGATATACTTCTTACTCTTTACTAGGTCTTTCCATCCTTCACTGTTTGCATCCTTTATCTAACCAATTTCTATCTCAAGGACTGTAATTTTCTCTCTGCATGGAAAATTGCAAAACTTGTCCATTTCAAAGATGTTTGGCTTTTGTCTGTTCTGGTGTTGCTTCCTTTCATCCTGACTTTAGGATACCTAGGATTAGTGTTTTAAAACTCTGTATTATGATGCTGAAGGTAGGAGATAATATAAAACTTTGCCTTCAAAAATAAATTACTATTTGTGAAGTGTTGAGGCTTGCACTGAGCATTTGTCAGTTCTCTTTGTTCACCAGTGAGCACAGTTGTATAATGTAAATGTAGCAGGATTTTTTTTTTTTTTTAAGAAACTTTGCACTGACTTTTCTCAGTGTGAACAGATTCCAAAGTCTTCAAGGTTTTGTTGGTCCTACACTTTGTATGTCACAGCAGTTTCTAGTGTCTTGAATGTGGCTTAATTGGCTCCCAGATGTGAGAACAAAATGGACCCTTTTTTTTCATTTATCTGTAGAGAACATGAACATGTGCAATTACATTGCTGGAGTGTATTGATTTGGAGCCCTATAGACTTTTTTTTTTTTTTTTTTTTTAAATCGGAGTTTTATTTTTACAAGCAGTGAGAATTTTGTATGGAATGTATTGGGAATTTGGTGGGGATGTATATTTCCTATTCACTCAGAGGTCTCCAAAACCCAGTGTGACATTGTCTTTACAGTAAATTGTATTTTTACTGAATTCTCTGCATTACAGGCTGAGGAGCTGGATCACAACCTGGTGCTCACAGCAGCAATGCCTGCATGTTAAATTGTCATCTATTGATAATATTTTTTACTGTGGCACCTAAATAAAAGCAACACCTTACAGGAGGTTGCAAAATAAAAAAAAAAGGGGATTTTGATATGACTAAATTAGTAACTAAAATTTATTGATCTAAACGGGTTCCTCAGCATTCGTATGCTTTTTTCCTTAAACTCCTGTTCCATATCCCCTCAATTTAATTGCTAATGTGAAATGTAGCTCTGGGGACAATTTTTAACAGCCATCACAAGCAAGAATGTCATTCCAGAAGTGGTACCTGATATTGCTGTCTTTTCACAGTGGCATTAGTAAAATAGTCTTAATGGGGCAAATATATCTGCAACTCAATATCCCCTTTACCCAATCAGCTACCACTAAAATTCTCCTTACATGTTCACTCTTCTTGCCTTAATTAAAATTCATGGGAATAGAGGAGAGGTGAGTGATACAAAATAATAGATGCCATGGGGCACAAGTGTGTATTATGAACTTGTGTCAAAGCCTTGGGAAATCCTATACATATGAACACCTTCACAAACTGTGTTTATCTAATACAGGCACAGAAGCAAACTACAATTTTCTAGGTTTCAGGGTGTCTACAAGTGGGTCTGTCTGTTCTTCCTGATTCAGTCTGAACTAAGAAATACATCAGAAACCCTCTAGAGTTTGCAGGGTTACTTTGGATGGATAGAGTTGTATGAAATTTCTTGTTGAGACATGAAAGCAGATGAAGTTCAGGTGGTTTTACTCTTCAGAGCCATGTGAATTTCTTACTAGTTCAGGAAAAGTAAGTGAAAGGACTAGTCAGAGTGTCACAGAAGTGATTAAATTGTTCTCCCAGGTTCTGCTGCTACAGTAAGGGAAAGAAACCATTGTTTCAGGAAGAAAGTAGAGCCCAATTACCTAAGGCAATTTACTTTTTACCTCTTTCCCCAGAGGAAAAGTGTTAGAACTGTATACTGGAGAATGGATCCGTCAAGAAAAAAAAAAAAAAAAAAAAAATTAAAATATTTAAATTGGTTATGTGAGGCTTAATTACAGCATTATGTTAGATGCTTTCCAGCATTAGGAGGAACATTCCCCTATGCCCCCTCTCACCTCTGCAGCTCAGGAACCTGCAGAGAACATTATCCCATCACTTTAAATTGTAGTTATATCTTCTAGTTATGGATATAGTGCAATTCCTTCACCTAAAGGAGGTTTTTTTCACTTTTTATCTTCACATTTCATCTCACAGAGGGGTGATCACAGTACAGTAGTGTCAAGGGTGCATTTGGTGAGGTTTTCAGGTATCACAAGTATTTTTGAGATTTTTCAGGTTACTTACAAGCTCTGGCATTTCAAGCAAGGAAGCAGAAGGAAAACCACGCAGCAATGAGTAATTTGCCATTTCCCAATAACATTCCAAGCAGAACTGAGTGGGTTTTGCATGGCTTTCACAATTGCTTTGAAGAGCATTCAAATGTACCTCTCATGTTGAAACAGTCTTGTTCTTAGGTTTCCCACACATCATCCAGTAGAGTGTTCTAAGCAGTCCTCTGCAGGGCATTCCCAGACTCATATGTGAGAATTTCGTGGTTGAACCACTCCTGTTCCTTCCATGCAGCTGCCAAACCAGTTGTTTCAGCTATTGGCTTTCCCTTTTAATCTTTGCTGCCTTGGTTACTCACGTGTGCTAAAGAATGAATGTTATTAACTCGGATGATGACAGAAGCAATGAACAAAAACTTGTTTAAACTGGGCATGTAATTTGAAAATTTTAAGAGGAATCTTCAAGTGGGAGCAAGTTCTTCACTAACAGTGTTGTAGGTTCTGTTAGCTTTGCAATCCTTATTTGAAAGTAGCACTTCTATATTTTCTTCTCAATCCTGTGTCAGAGAAAGACTCTTCTGGATTGATATAAATTTATTACAATAAATAAATAGGGAAACAGGAGGGACTATGAAATATGTGAAGTATGTTTTGGGACAATGCTATGGAGGCATGCAGTCAATGTCTGGTTCAGGAGGATCTGCTGAATAAATGCTGCAAGTTTTCCCATGTACCATAGCCCACAAAAAATCCCCAGTAGAAATGTGAGACCTGTTGCAGAAGACCAGCTGTCACAATGGAATTGCACATTATAATGCCACAGGACAAGGGCAGGAGAAATAAAGAACAGGGACATGATGCTGGATCTTTGCAACAGAAGCACATTGTTAAATAATATTCCAGTTGTCCTATGAATGAATTGTGATGAAGAAGGACAGAGTAGAAACATCAGTTGTCTTTGCCACTCAAGACACACATTTATCCCCATGGCATTGACCATATCTATATAGTTTGAAGTCTAATTCTTAATGAAAAATCCCTTAGGCTCCCTGCAGCTGTGGGAAAGTTTCTCATTATGTTCTGCAGGGCTTAATTTTCCATGCAGGGCTGTTCATGTTTTTAGTTCACAGGGAAAAATATAAAAGCCTTACTGATGAGAGACATTGGAGAAAAAAGACTGCTGGTGAAAATACACTGAGCAAGAGCTATCAATCCTTGTTTGGGAGAGAAAACATGGAAGTTTCAGCAAGTCTCAGATGGCAAAGGAAGCTGCATTCATTTGAATGTTGTTGCAGAGCTTTATTTCCCTCTCAGTCCTCCCACTGTGCCTCAGTGCTTGGGGGTTTTCCCTTTGGAAATCAGTCTAGTAGAAATGGTCCTTTGTCTTTAAGGGGTGGGAGAAGCATTTTTTAGTTCAAGGGTGATAAAGGATGAGCTTACTATTATTTTCTTATTTTCAGCATCTTTTCTCTAATCATGTTTGAGAGTTGATTTTGGCTCAGCTGTCATCGGTGATGGTTGGGTAGAACTGCTGGTGTAGGAACCCAAATCTGAGGGTCTCAGAACTGAAAATACTTGATACTTCCTTCTGAGTTTGATAAGACTCTCCTTACATTCTCTTTCTCTTAATTAACTTGGGTTGCATGATGAGATTGCTTTAACAGTCTTTAAAAACCACCATAAAATAACAGACTTTGGAGTAGCAATCACAGAAATAATAAAGGAATGCAGTAATAACAGTAATTCCTACCATTTTTTTTTTTTAATTGTTAATTAATTTGAAGTGTCAGACAGTATTTTACAAAGCTTAGGTATTAAGTGGACAATTTGTCCTTTGAATATTAGTATTGGTGAATAGTAAGAGTCGTAATAACAAAAAAAAAAAAAAAAAAAAAAAAAAAAAAAAAAAAAAAAAAAGGAAAAAAAAAATCTCTGGATACAGAGATAAAAAGAATAAGGCCAAGGCAGTCAGCTCGTGAAGATCTGCTTCTGCTCTGTTATACTAAGCATGAGACAGAGTTTTAGTGCAATTTAAAAGTAATTAATCTTAAATAAATACATAATGGTAGCATAATCAATGCAAATCTACGTAAATAGGTAGTCATGGTGAATTAGAATGTAGTACTACTGAATGGACTGCTCAAGATTTCATTAGCTAGAAAGACTAAAGAATGTGTTTACTAAGAAAAAATATCCTTTATTCTGTATCAGTTGCTTTAGGTTGCTAATTTGAGAAGCTGATCATTTTGCACCATTAATCATAATAATTAGAGACAGATTTAGTGAGCTTTAGTGCAGTTCTCAGCTAGATTAATAGTTGTGCAATCCAGTGTTTATTAATATAGATGAAGTAAATTAGAAGCATGGCATTATAAAGAGGAGGAAGAAACTTCAGGAACTTTTCCTGGATCATCCCGAAACTCCATTAATTTACAATGACAGGTTGTTCTTCAGTAGTTTGCTTTGTTTTGTTTCAGTCTCTTTTTCCTCTTGCATTAATAATGCTGCCATTCACACTGGAGAAGAATGTGTGTAATGATCTCTAAACCTTGTTTACAGCTACTGAATATCCACAGATTTTGGTATTCAGGTGGAGTAGGGAACTTAGCAGCCATGGGAAGCCTTGCCTTTGTATTTAATACATATTCTTATCTGTGAGATCGTGTTCTTCACTCCCCTGGAGGCTCTGGGCCAGGACTGCCAACACAAGCAGGATTTTGGGTGGAGAGTCCCACCCCGGTGTGGTGGCACAGTTTGTGTGTGAGTGTTGCCATGCCAGGGTTTCCAACAAGAAATGCCATGGACAGAGATGTCTCCTTGCTGCTGCTCTCAGGTAGGGAGGAGGGAGTGTTCTGCTGCTGCCTCTGGCTGTGCTGCTTGTCTTCAGAGAGCACCTGGGACTGATGGAGTGGAGTGTGGAGGAGAGAGCTTTTCCCAGCTCGGAATTTTTCATTCCTTCCCTGAGGCAGGTGCATTCAGGAGTCTGTGTTTTCCCACTCTGGGGTTCACAGGGCAGATTAAGGCTGGTTTGTAACTCAATGTCCCACTGGTGCTGACCCCTCCCTGAGGTTTTGGCATGGGTCAGGGGGTCTGTGAGTGCTCCTGTGCCTGGGAAATGCACATTTCCAGGGGCTTTATTGAACTTGTGTGCTGAGGCCATGTATGTAGTGAAGGGAATACCAACCTTCTTTCTGAGCCATGTATGTGGTGAAGGGGAGTACCTCAGATTTATTTAGGATTGGCATCAGTTTCTCATTATAAACCTAATGTTGCAGCACTTCCAGAAATGAGAGGTTCTCCTGGTGGCCTGCTTGAGCCTTGTTGATTCCATTCCATCCTTTCTGTTTTAAAATTACTTTTTAAAAATTAGGAAGAAAATAATGAGAGGGTTAAAAGACTCCTGATAGCTGAAAACATCTGTAAATTAAAAATCTCTAGGGCATTTAGCAACTGGAGGAAATCTGCATCTGTGCTCATGTGTTCTCTTATGCCCTCCACCAAAACCTACTAACTGACCCACAGGTTCCCAGGAGTTATCAAGATTTTCTTCCAGAGATATTTTTTTTTTCCTTTTCAAAGTATCCCTTCTTTCCTCCTGAAACTGAAGGCTTGTTTTTAACAGGGCAGTTCTTGACCTTCTTTCACCCTTTTGTTTTGGATACACTGGCTTAACTTTGTATTGAAAATCACATTGCAAATCTAAATAGTCACAGAAAACTTCAGAGCTCCCCACGGGGGAAGCCCCACTTGCTGTATTCCTGTATTTGGAGCAGCTGCTCCAAAAACACCAGGCAGCACTTGTGAAGAAGGTAATTTCCTATCCAATCCAGGCTCTTGGTTACAAATCACCTGACAAAAAGATGATGAAGAAGTAGTTTTGGGACATGTGCTCGCCGTCACTCCGGTTATTCCACAGCTACTTTCCAGCCAGCGAGTTGGGAAATAGGACCTGCCTTCCACTGGAAGCTCCTTAGGGTAGGTGGTTTCAGTTTTGCCTCCCTTGATTTGAATAAGACAAACCTGTTTGCATGTGGGAAGGGAGTTCTCTTGGAGCGTGCCTTCACATGCAATTTCTCATACTTTTTTGGATCGTCTTAAAAGAAATCTATACCTGTAGTTGACCTACTTAATCTATGCAATTATTCCACTTTGGGTGTATGCACATCATGTTCTTGTCTCCGTGTTTTTTTTTCCCCCCAGTTTTTGGCAGTCGTTATAATCCTTGTTAAAAATACCATTTGGTTGTTAATGGGAACTTGAGTTGAGTATTTCTATTGTTGAAATTGCTAGCCAGAAGAATGGAGGCAGGAACCAGACAGTGCTTTGCAAAATCACAGCCCATTCAGTGCTTTCTCAGAAATCCTGCTGGATTCATTTAGGTGTTTTTAATAGCAGTGAGTAAGGCAACTGGAGCCCTGCTGAAAGCAAGTGAAATGTCAGGGATTGTGGGTTCTAGGTAAAAATGCACCCATTTCTCAACAGAGCTTGATGCTGCAACATCTCTGTATCTATGAATCTGCCAAGAGATTTCCAAGAGCTGATGGGTATCTTGTGCCTAATTGCCATCTTTTGTGTGATGCCAAATTTTCTCATGTGTTGCTTCCTTCCTGGCTGTATTATAAGATTATTTAATGCTCCAGAGTCTGCAGCCTACATAAATTACATGTTTCTGAGTCAAATTGTCTGTGAGTGGGGTGTATGTAGAGAAGACTCAGCCCTGTAAAACCCTTTTTGCTCTGTGCAGGACCTGGTAACCAGCTAAATATGAGGGATGTAAGTAGTTTTCCTGGAGACACTGAGTCATTTGGTGTTTCTTTTTGGCTTAGTACTGGTAACATACTCTACTATCTGTTCCTTAATCAATATAATTAAATGTCAGCAAATCTCTTTAGCTTTAATCAGACTTTAATTTAACTTAATCAGACTCAGTTTTGTTGAAATTTGCTCTTCTCAGTTGTGTTGAAATGCTTACTAACTTGGAAAAGAATGGCACTTTACTTGCCTCCTGTTATTAAGGCTATACAGGTCACTATGCCAGTGGAACATCAAGAAATGATTGCAGATAAAATTAAAATTAAATACAGAACTTTTTAACCTAGATTAGTAAACTTTTAGCAATATTAACATATGCAGATTACTGTACAATATCTGATACTATTTACTGCTTTGGTTATAAGACTTTCAACCCTGATGTTTTGCTTTACATTTTTCTTGTAAATGTTGCTTTTGTAGAGCTGCTCTAATAAATTCTTCCCTGTGTTTTCCAAAGTATTGCCTTGCCCCTTGGCTATCATAGGGAAACAGCTGTGATTTAAGACATCAGATTTGCTATTAACATCAAGTGGCTGCATAGCAGCCATGAATCATCTTTATGGATGTGCTCTGACTAAATCATAGGACTCATTAGGTGTGGATGGATGGATATCTGAGAAAGTGATATAGGTAATAGGCTGTCTTCTAAGATAATGAAAAAGTTTTCACCTTCACTTTTCTTTCTATTCTTGCCTTGGAAATGGTGGCTTCAATGCAAAGCTTGCAAACACACAGTTGCCAATGAGTCTGTCCCTGTAAATCCTTACAAAAAGGACTGATTCATGTGGTTGGATGGTGATTATTCACAACTGGGACTTCTGTAGCAGTGTTTTATCAAACAAGAACAAATTAAGTTTGGATTCTTTTTTCAAGCTGCAAGTTCTCTGGCATCTGATGGCCAAGGAAGGATTGTCCCTGGTGTTCTCAGAGGAAGGTGGGGCCAGTTACTGGAATGAGTTTTACAGGAATGTGCAGGAAACAAATCTTCCTAATTTCTGTTTTTGCCAAAAGAGCCATTTAAATAGCAGGCATTCCTTCTACACATGGCCTCTGTGGGAGAGTATTTAATCTTTCCTGTGTAATTTATTTATTTCGAGGAAATTATTTTATTCTTCTACAGAAGAAGCAAAGATATAAGGAAATTGCCTCTTGGCCAAGTCATATCTCTTAACCCAGAAAATAAAATTCACCCTCCAAAATGAGCTGGGTTAATCTGCTCTTCTTGATCATGTTTTGCTGTAATCAGATTTTTCATAGCTGCTTTCTAAATACCAATTTTGTTTTGATCAAGCTTTCAATTTATTTGCTGCAAAGAATGGTTATTCAACACCAAAAAACCCACCAAAAATAGCGTGAACATTAACTGCCCTAAGACACAAACTCATTAGAAGCACACAGTCAGATTGATTGGACTGATAGTGATGGTGATGATAATAATAATTGCATTACAGCACTGCCTTAGGATCCTAGCTGTAAATGAGGTTCTTGTTCTTGTAGGTACAAAACTAAGATCTTCTCCAGGTGAAGAAGTGAAATGAGAAGCAGTGAGAGCTTGATTACAAATCTTCCCTTCTTTTTTGTTTACTAAAAAAAAATTATTAAAAAAATAACAAGATCTGCATGGATCCAAGCCAGGTATAGAATCCTTTAAGTAAAGATGTCTATGATCATTAAATCCACCCATTAACCCAGCCCTGCCAAATCCACCAATATGCCAAATTCTGCTCTTTACCACCTTCAAAAGAAGCAAAACATCTGTTGAGCATTCATGTGAAACATTGCCATACAAGAATATGGCACATTCTCCCCTCTGTTTGTGGTAAGCAGCTAATGAAGAAATGAAATAATGAATGATGCAGTTCCATCTGCAGTAGTGCAGGCAGTGGTGGTAATAAGCAGGGAGCACAAATGCCTGTTTGGAGGATGAATTGAGGTTTGTACCAAGCTATTGCTTTTACAGTCAAGCAGATGTCATGGGCTTGCTTTACAGGATATTATGATATATGAAACCAAAGGCTTCTGAGCAGTAAAAATTACTCCTGTCAATTCATCTTGTGTATGGCACTTTGATATATCATTCACAGCTTAATTATATTGTCATAGTCGAGAGATAAAAACAAAAGTCAGGCTGACTCTTGCTTAAACCTCTCTCTGAAATAATAATCGTAGGTGAAGGGGGAAGAAATCCATAAGATCTATATAAAATTCTATTATAATGTATTGTGCCATCAATAACAGGTTCCTTCCATCCAGTTTCACATCGTGCAGTTAGGGAGATATTCATCAGCTCTCACTCACTGCCCAGGAGCACAAACAGCCAACACCAGAGATCCACAGGGAAAAGCCAGAGTGGGAATTGTCCTTTGGACAAGCCTTGGAGTGGCTGGGGTGTGGGATGTGCCAAACCACACTGGAATTAGGGCAGTGGAACCACAACAAAATCCTTCCTTTGTGGGTCTGACTGTGAGAAGTGTCTGATAATTCCATCTGGGAAGAGCTGGCTGTCCAGTCCTGACACAGAGACTGTCACCTGTCCCCAGATAAACTCTTGAGTGGTGGCACCAGAGCCCCTTCACTGCCACCCCTGGCCAAGGGACAGGAGGGGATGAAGTGTTTTTCATTTTGTTACCAAGGAGATGTATGGTTTTTTGGGTTTGCCTGTTACACATGAAAAAGCAAACTCTGTAATCAAAATTAATTGCACTGTGTTGTTTAGGCATGCATCTTCTCAGGTTTAATTGTTATCAAGGACATTGATAAAAGCAAAACCCAAAGGAGTATTCTGTGCTCTCAGACTCCGTGTTGCTTTTGTATATTTTACCTTCATCTAATAAGTTCCTCTTGTGTGAAGCTGTTGGTTACAGTGAATTGCATATGGATTCCTAATAGAGATCTACACTTCATCCAAAAAATCAGTGTGGTTAAATTAGGCTGAAATTTTTCAAAGTGTTGTGTTTGGCATATTGCTGCTGCACCTTGTGTTTCTGGATGATGCTGTAATGCATATACAAATTAAATATAATATTAATGATTACTGCCAGGTGCTGCAAAAAAGTCATTTAAATTACTAGACAAGTAAGTGTAAATTAAGATAAGGGTGCTTAAACAGTTTATTGTCTTATTTGCCACCCATGTTTTATACGCATTAATTCAAACGATGGGTTGAGGCATGCACTTAATTTATTTAACGATTTCCTGCTGTAGCTTTTGCCCATGGGTGGCTTTCAGAGTGACAGCTTGGAAGGCAGAGGAAGGTTGTTTATCTTATAACTCCAAGATGGGAAGTCAAAGGTGTGGACAGGCAGAGGTGCTGGTGATGAGGCAAAGTGGTGTCTGCTCAGTAAAAATGGCTAATGAGGAAGTTTTTCATTGCAAGTGATCACTCTCAAGCACTGTGGATATTTTTTCTGTGGATGCAAAGGTGGGGCTTCTCCCATATTCATCTGCCTGGGGATGTGGCACATGCTGACAGCACAATTTAGATTTATGTGAGCCAGTAGATTAATGAAGCATCAGGAAAAAGTTCAGACATACAATCTTCTGTACTTACTTTGCCACTAAAATATTAGATTGGCTGTCATAAATTACTAATTTGAGCTTTCTAACTGCACCAATTTGGTGCTTCTGCCTTTCTCTTCACTAGTTTAATGAAATTGTGCTTGCTTGCCTCACATATTAAAGAATCCATGTAATAAAACAACAGAAGAGAAGAAGAACCTTACATGATTCCCTGGATACCTGGATGTAAAGAAATGGGTTGGAATCTGATGTTTGCAGATATTTGCTTTGCTAAAACAAATTCTTTCCTTGCTTGTATAATTCATGTAAACAATTTTTTCCCTGATTTTACACATTTAGGGGAAAAAACACACAAAAAAAGTTTAGATTGCTGTAATTCTGTAAGAAAAATGGAGTGCTACAAGCTGCTTGTAGAGTGCATGGCACATCTGTATGTGAGAAAATTTTAGCAAAGCTTCTGAGCAAAGTCAGGAAAGAAACCTTCAGCTTTCAAACAACACAATGTCAACTTTGAAAGAATATGATGATTTTCTTTTTTTTCCCCATGTGGAGGCCCCAGTTTGAATGGAGTCTCTGTGAGCTGATAGTTAATGTGCAATTCGAGGCCCCTGCCCTGGGTGGAAATCCTGTTATTCAGCAGTAACCTGCTGCCCCTGAGGCTCAGTGTCAATTCATGTACAACATCTTTAGGGATGTCTTCTGCTGCACTAAATAAGAATTTGGTTCTCCATTAAAGACTTCTGGAGAACAGCTATATTTCTGAAGAGATTTTTCACATCTGTTCTTATCTTGCTATTTTGATTGTCTAGTGCTGTATCTGTGTGCCAAGGTTCCTTTTTCTTTTCTGTAATAAATTCCTTTATGGTGCTGTTGTTGTTAATGTGGAAGTGCCTGGCTTCACTTGGTGATTCTAATACCTTTTGGGTGAGCTTTGTCCATCTGATTGAGACTTAATAAAATCAGTAAATGTCTCTTTTTTAGTGTGTGGATAATTTGCTTTTTTAAAAGGAAGATGTGGAGTCCAATGCTGTGTAGTGATGGTTGGCATAGTAATATTGTTATTCCTTTAGAAAAGCATTCTCTGGGCAGGAGACCAGAAGCAACAGTTTAGCTGTTATTAATCTCTGGAATATTTAGGCTTCTCTTTTTGGCATGATTTGCTAATAGAGTGTTTCGCCTGAGTAACCAATGTCTTCTGAGGGAAAAAAATAAACAGATTTGTTTATCTGTAGCAGCTCGTTGTGATTTTTCACTTTCTTTCTCTGTTTGTATTTATTATATTTTGTATGTAATGTATAAATATTGATATCTTGGAGAATAATTTCTACAAATAATCTTTTTCTAATGTAGTTGTCCATGTCCTTTTTTTTTTTTTTTTGCCAGATGATATTTTGCTGCTTAGCAGAAATGTCACACTTTCCTTTTGTGTTATAAATTAACATCACAGATATACAATTTTAAGAAATAGTCTTTTCCAAACATTTATGGTATGGTATGGTATTATTAAAGCAATATGGCAACTTGGAACTTCCCAAGCTGATAAAAACACAAGTGTAGCCCTTGCTGGTGAAGCTGAGTTGGTGCTCCAGAGATGTCTGAAAAGGGGGTGAGTGTCTGTCTGTTCAGGGTGCTGATTCCAGTAGCTGGTCCTTGCTTTTCCCCTTGTGTAATGACAATTCTAATGACAAATTCTGCCTGACCTGGTGAAATACAATTGGTGTTCCACGTTGGAAGCTTTGCCAATCCTCCCTGGGGAGGAAGATGAACATGTTAAGATCTCCTTGACATTGTCTCAGCTGTTCCCAGGAGTGAAAAATAAAAGGCTGGATGGGTTTGGGTAGGAGGAGCATTGTTATATTAGTACAGGTTAAGGAATTTTGAGGCTAATTCAGCCTGGAAGAAGTGATTTAATCTCTCTGTATTTTTCCCTTCCTACCCTGACTTCTGCAGGTTTGACTAGTCCTGTGTGTGAAAACAATTTTAAATGTCCTCATATATGTAAGTTAATAATTAAATAATTATCTGAAATGTCTCTGTTCCTATTATATGTTGAGGGTTGTTTGTTGTGACTGGTTTTTAATTTTGTTCTTTAGTTGAACTTTGTAATGTGATCATGTCAAGTTACTTGTTGAAAGTCTTACTGATTTCCTTAGAGTTCCTGCCAGTTTCTAAATGTTAGTGTTAATCTTTTTGATAGTAGGAGCTCCTTTCTCTGCAGCTCCCTGAATAATTACAATTAGACTTTTGTTCAGGTAAGAGTAAGATAAATTCCTGAAGTAATAAGTTGGATTTATGTGTTATTGCATAAGTAATGGATTTAATTACTCTGATGATGAATGAAGTATTTCTCCTACTGTACATAGTTTAAGCAGAAAAGATTAGAACTGGACTAAACTATAAGCCACTGCTGTTAAATATTTCTGTGGAGATAATGCAGGTTCTTGACTTGCTGATTTATTTAATTGGGAACCTGGACTCAATCCTGAGTTTGCCCTGAAAGTTTTCTGTGAGCAAATGATCTCTCTTAATTTGCCTTTTCTAAAGAAAATGAAAAATAATAATCTTCTCTTGGATACAACCTGATATTTAGCAATATTTTCAGATCTTGAAAAGAAAAATAGATTTTTGTTGCCTGCATACACTTTTAAATTACTGTGCTTGTAAATTACTGTGGAATTGCTACAGTAAATTACTGCCCTATAAAATACTGCTTCTCAGTGGCTTGGGAAGGTTTTTTTAGTATACATGCCACACTTAAAAGATACTGTAGCATAAATCAAATTTATTTGAAGGGTATTATTAGTTTTTGTGTACTCTGTGCTGAATAGTAGAGTCTCCTTAGCAATGATTACTCATAAATCCCACAATTATTTAAAGAATAGCCACACGATTAGAGTAGCATTGGCTGTGTTATCCTGTGTTATTACAACAGTATGGAAGCATTTTAATAATAACAAGGGATTTAATTGGTATAGAGACTTATTTGTGGAATGCTAAACACTTTGGTAAGCAAGGCACTTGAGTTGTGCATTACAGGCAGCTGGAGTATTATCAGCTAATTAGGAACTGACAGGGCACACATAGTGTTAGAAAAGGCTGTCCAACTTCTGCACAGTTGTTTTTTAGTATTAAAATGGCTGGAGCAATGATTATAAGTTTTATGTGACTTTAAGCATGGTTTATTACCTTCTGTGAACAGTTTCTAAAATATACTTTCAAGCAGTTTTCAGGGAACAGTGCACAATTAAATTTTGCAGCGAGGGTACTGATATACAGCTCGAAAATAATGTCAAAGTGTTTGCATCTTAATAGAATGACATAAATATTTAATTTGTTTCTAGGAAAAGCTGTTTGTTTATCAGCAGCTGTATTTTGTCAGGTGGTGGGAAACTATGAATTTAGGTTGATTGGTCCAGGTAAAGGAGGAGAAGCATTAATGGGAGTCAGGTACCATGGGGAGTTTTTCATTATTAACCTGCCAGTTTTAAATTCCGTCTGTAACATACTAATCAAATGCTTTTGACAGTTTAAGCTTTATTGTCACCTTTAAAGAAGGAGGATTTCCTCTGAAATCTGGCTGTTTCTTGCCTAGCTGTTAATTATACCTACTGACATACCCTGCTAGTTTCCCCTTCCTTTCAGACCTCCGTTGTCTGCAGACTTCTTTTGCTTCCAGCCTATGGTATTTTATCCTCTCTCCTTGCTGTTCCTCACTTTTCATTGACATTCTTGGCAGAAATGGTGGCCCACACAAGTATTTTATCTTTTGTTCAAGCCTTTGGTTGTTTATGACCAGTCAGCTGTCAAAACCCTGTGTCTGCTGGTGAGCTGCAAAGTTATCCTTGCTGGAGGCTGAGTTTATTTTTCTAAGGAATTAAATATGTTATCATATAGGTGTGGTGTTGTTGAAAGCAGATAAAAATATATTATTAATGCTTCACAGAGGAGGAGGATTGCTGCTAAGCAGGTCAGGGTGGGTTGTCATTTTGTGAATAAATACCATTTTTCTTTGCAGGTGTTTGTGTGAGCTCAGGTGACTGTCCTCACCCAGGGCAGCACAGGGTGACACAGAATCCTTGTCCTCACTCTTTGGGCAGTGCAGATGGACATTTGTGAATGACCTGGATGGAGAAATGTGCTCCACTCTCCTTCCCACTCAGAACTTGGCTGGCTGGAGCCAGCTCCCTAAAATCAGCTGTGCCCAAGAGCTGACTTAAGGAGGCAGAGGGGAGAGCAAGTCCCTTCTCCCTGCTTCCCAAACCAGATGTGGCTTTTTTGGGAAAGGCCCCAAAATCTCTAAAGGTCTGAAATCTGTGTGGCATTGCACCAGAGCTGATGGCTGGGGTTGACATCCTGTACTGGTTGTTTTTTATTTTCAAAAAGGCTTTTTCCACCAGAGCTTGGGCACTTGAAGTGCCTCAGTACCTGCTGTGGTGCTTGAGCCTCACATTAAAATGTGCAATTACTCTTAATTAATAGATATTAATGTAACAGAATGATTTTGTCTTCCAGCATGTTTATTGTACCTTAAAAAAAAAAAAAAAAAATTAACTCCAAATGGTCCCTTTCCATGCTGCTGGCAGGTTTTTTACTGGTTTGTCTGAGCAGTGTCAGGAGCCCCTGAATTCCCCTTGCCTCACCCCAAAAACCTCCTTCACCTCTAAACACGAGTTGGAATGCACCAGGTGCTCATGGAGGGAAATATTTCACAAATATTTCACAAGTACAGCTGAAGGTAAAGGCCTGGCACTGAGATCTTGTGAAATCACACTGCTGGCAGACAAAGGATCTCACCCATTTAATTTTTTTTTTTTTCTTTTCCTCTTCCAGCTGTTGGAGTGCCAGCCTTCCAGGGCATTAGGATACAATTTGCTTATCTAATATCTGTAATTAATGTGTGAGCACAGTAGCTCTGTGAAGATGGAAGATGATGAACAGCAATAAGGCATTTCATTTCTGTAATATATTGTACTCTTCAGCCAGATTACTGTTAACCCCAGATGTTTTATGACTTTTTTGATAATAGCACAGGGTGTTTTTTTCCTGGATATTAATTGGAGTTACATTTTCTAGTGTAGAAGTTCATTCTGTCCTTCATTAAATAAGCTAAAATTGCACTATTTCTCAGTTTATGGTTCGAATAGCTCTTTATTTTTTCGGAGTTGTGTAGGAGGAAATTCAGATTTATTGTCCTGTATGCTGTTAGTCTGGGACAGGTAGAATTAGAGAGGAGAAATATCACAATCTCACAGCTCAGCATAAAGTTAGAAAATAACTCCAAGACCAGTGATTTTTTTTTCCTGTTTTGGTTGAAGAATTTATTAAATGGAAGTACATGAGAGAGTTTTAAAAGAAATTGATTTCCTTACTAACAATGTTTTCTTGCCTGAATAAGAGTTTAATCATGTTGGTGGGAAACAAAATTGATGAACCTTTAACATCAGATGGTACAGAAATAGTGATTAGAAACCATTTGCCTGCAGCTTAGAGGACAAAAATTTAGATTAAGCACAACTGAAACATTAATTTAATCTAATTCTGTTGAAGTCATGAGGAAAATCTGCTGCTGTAAAATTAATCTTACTCCTCATTTCCAGTTATGAAAAGAGTGAAATAATGTCAGTATAATTCTAGTTTAAAAGTCATCAATATACATTCCTGTCCTTTGTACCTGATTCAAGCTTACCTCTCATTTAGGAAATGTCCTCTTCCTCCTGTCACACTGCCTGCTTTCTGCCATTCCTTATCAACAAAACTGTCTAGATTTACCTTCCCAAAGCCAAGAAAGTGAGAGCCCAGCAGTGAAAAACCTGCTTACAAGAGAATTTAACAAAAAACAAAAGAAGTATCTCAGCTGCTTTACTATGCTTGAGCAGGAAAGCAACCGTGGCCTTAAAAAAAACCAAAAACAAACAACAAATTAATTAGTTCAGTCTCCAAACTCAAATTCACTGATACCAAAGTTTTCTGTTGGTGATATCTGTCATCCTGTTAAACAGGAGACCTTTATCATGTATCTGGTTTGGTGCTTTGGTGATTTAAATCCATGGGGAACTTGCTGGCTGAAAAAGCTGTGCCACATATTGCTGTCAGTTAACTTTAGCCAAATAGATGCTATTTTTTTTTTTAAGACATATTCTTAAACATAAAACAAATATATTGCTACATTGCTATAATAGAGCAGTGCAGTTATTGACTGGATTTATTACATAATTCCTTTAAAGGGAAACCAATTATTTGATTGTTCTCACCGACCAAAAAATATCAATTAGCATGCCAGACTAATTAATCTTCTAAAAGGTAACAATCAAATACAGCACATATCCTCCCATAGGAAGACAGTACTTCTAAAGGTCACCATTTAGCTGTGCACCTCCTTTTATTGCACTTTCTCAAGAAAAAAAGGTGGGGGGAGGAAGGGTTGAATGATGAGAACTCAGTTCTCTCTAATGCTTAATAAACTTAACCTTTATCATGGTATTGAACTTGATGATCCTGCATGAAAGAGGAGTGCATGCTGCTTTAGAGGCATTTGTGCTGACTGTTAGTTAATCATTTTTATTTGCTTTATGGATACGACATGGAATATTTATTAAAATTCTTCAGAGCATAGTAAATATGAGGAGAGGTTAAAGCAGCAGAGGAAGAAGGATGGTTCCTCTGAGAAGAGGGGGTGTGTGGTACAAGTGACTGTAGGGGATGCATGTTGACTGCAAAAAGATCTCCTGAGCAGTTGTCCTGTCTGATCCTGGAAATAACTTCTGGAGGAGCAGATAGTGCAAAATATTTATACTGAGTTTTTTTGTTTTGTTTTTTTTGCCTAGGTTTCTCCACTGCAATAAATGGTTAAAGAAATTTGTCGTAATTGAAAAGAAATATTGAATATTTTCTGCCATCATATTAGAAAGTGTGTGGAAAAACAATAATTTTGAAATGGGAAAAAAAAAGAATAAAAATATAATACTTTGCTCAAAGCCCATCAAATTCAAAGCTTTCAAGTTTCATCTCTGATCAGGCATCTTTTATTGCTGCATTGTAAGGAGTTAAGTATCTTTTCTCAAGCAGACTATAATTCTTCATCATACATAGTATGCTGAGTTGCTTTAGGATGTAACTAGGGAATGAATTTTTTTTTATTGCTGATCTTGAAGTAATGCCCAGAAATTCATAGGTTCCATAAGGGTTTCTAAAGATCCATTAAAATCATCCTACCCATGATGGATGGCACCATGCTCTGGTTTACGTCACGCTCCTCATCTGTACTAAAATTAAGCTCTTGTTTCCTTAATTGAATATTAAATTTATTTTATTCCTCAGTAGATTAGACTGTCAGCCAATATAAATCTGACTTTTATTTGCAACAGGTGCTAATCTCACTCAAAATAAGACATGTGCTGTGACTCTTTTCCCAGGAGATTTCAGCACCTTTGCCACACGGTGCTGGTGGTGCCATACATGAAATGTGCCATAAACTGAAATGTGAAACCTGAGTTCCTGCAGGCTGTGGGATGGTGCTGTCTGTGCAGCATTAGGGGTTAGGGTTCTGCAGACAGCCCCTCAGAGTTGGACCATCACTTGGAACTGAGAAGAATATAAAAAGTATGGAATAACTTTCTTCTCATCTCTTGCTTGTGTGTTTTTCTCTGAGAAGGCAAAGCCAAGTGATGCTGAGAAAGCAGAGAAAAGGCACTGGAGGTAACAAGTGTGTTTACCAGGCAGGGATGGAAAAATGACATGACAAAAATAATAAATCCCCTACAATTTTGTGCTTTTTCTGATCTGCCTCTGGTTTCAGATCATTTTTTGTCTTGTTCCCAGCTTGTTTTCCTTCTCCATGATGCTGGTATGTGCAGCAATCAACATCCTAGATCAAGAGTGTGTGCTCACTGCATCAGGGATCATGCCAGCATCCCTGACTTTGGTCTCCTTGGCAGGGCTGGGGGCAGCAGTGCAGAGGAGCCCTTTGTCCCCTCAGCTGTGCAGCAAAGCCACTCACTGCTGAAAGAGCCCAAACAGCTCCCACCTGCAGCTCTTTGAGGATGCTCCATCTCTGAACTTTGTGTCAATCATTTGCAATATTTGACTTGCTTGCCAGTCAGTGCCAGCCTGCCCAGATAATGTGAAGTGGGGCTGGAAAGGCTCCTTCTTGTTAAAGCTTCTTTAGTCACTGACAGTTCTGGTACAGAAAACATCCATCAGTGTCACTAGTGGGAGGAAGCTGTGCTGTCTCTGTCAAATTCCAGTGCTCCTGATTAGTGGGTTTTGTTGTTGTTGTTGTGTTCATATACTCCCCCAGGAAAGCCACAGGATCACTTGTCTGACACTGTGTTGGCTTCCAGGGACATAATGTATAGCTTATTCCCAAAGCTGTAAAGCCTGATGTTTGCTCTCCAGGAACAGCAAGTGTCTTCAGAAGTCAGAAAGCTGCTCCTGGGCTGAGTTTATTTCCCTGAGAAATATATGTACAAAACTTTTTTGCTACCTTGTGCACACCTTTATAGACGAATAAAAATGTTCTGGCAATCGCTGCTTTAATTTTTGTGTGGGCAGCTGTTACATTTATACAAGTATTACTCCTTTTGAGAAATTGCTAGGAGATATAAAAGTTTAAGTTCTCTGCTGGAACATAATTCTGGCTTTCATGAAAGCCTTGCATCTCCCAGCCCATCAGTGTGCTTTGCCTGTCACATGCTTGAGCTTGTCTTGCTGGTTCTCTTACAAATCCAACTCTGCTGCAGTCACCAGCTGACAGCAAGGAATTTATTACTATGAGATTGAATTTAAAATAAAAGAAAAGCAAAATGCAAAGCTTACATCAATTGAGATTTTTCATAGAAACCAGAGGGGATAAATGGTAATGACTGTCTTGAGTGAGGTCATCTGTTAAACAACCCATAAAACAAACTTGGAGTTCTTTTCCAACCTTAATGATTGTATGAATTTATTGAGAGTTAATGTAAATAAACCCGTTTGAGCCTGATCCAGCTATATGCATTTCTGTCCTCTGGTATCATCCAGGAGAGGCTGTTGTCTTCTACACATGTCAGAGCACAAGATTTATGCAAACTGTGTTTTTGCTGTGGTATCTAAAACAACTTTGGTCAAACTTTCTGAATGACAAAAGTATGTGACTTCTGTGTGTGTTAAGTGTGAAACCCTCTGTATTAAAAGGAATTGAAAAGTTCAGTGTTGAGGTTGCCTCCATTAGCTAATAAAGCAATTTTATTGAATACTTGAAAGAGCTAAAATAGTAATTGTGATGCTTGAAATGTTGGGTTTTGCCTACTAGATATTTGGATATTCAGTTAAGTGACTGTATAGTAAATTCTTAAGGTATGTTGTACTCGGTGTAACTCACCATGTCCAGGCTTTCTATAACAGAATTAATGTTTTTTGCTAGAAAAGGGAAATATTTGTCAAAGGGAAAACTCTGAAAAATACAAATAATTTCTTCATGACTTTGTTGTGAGGAGAGGTAAAGCTGTTTGCATGCAGGATATCCTTTCTCATGTGCTGCAAGTATTTTATACACCTCTGGCTGTAAGATGAACAATACCCTTCCATGGCTTGCTACTTCTGTGAATAATCAGGGAACAGTCTCTTTTGCAGTAGGTTTGATTTGATAAGATTTGCTACTGGAATGATATTACAGCTTGCAAATATTTCAGTCAGCTTTAATATAAATTTTTATACCACGCTAGAATGAAGCCGCAGTCTGAAATAATTTTACATCAGGAGCAGTTCTAAATGAAAGTGCTTGCAGATTATTTCCATCACATATGTGCAGGAAAGGATCTGTTTCTGCCTAAATAATATTTAAGTCCATTACCTTAGGAGAAAACAGTCATTTCAAGCATTAGCACCTGAGTGGTGCTGAACTTTAGTGATGGTGATAGGATAATTATCAAAATGCTGCTTCCTCAGGAGAAACCTTGCTCCAAACAAAGCCTGGGAGCCTCACAAAAAGGTTCTGGATGGGCTGATGATGCAGCAGCTTGGCTTGGCTTGCCCAACTTTTGGAAGCAGATATAAAATTATTTAAATATATTTTTGTGTGTATATATGTGCACACACCTATTTCATATATATATATATGTATAAATTTATAAACATGCAATACCCTTTCTTGTAAAGGTGGCAATAGTGTTTTAGTGCTTTTGAAATCACAACCCCAAGTTGCTGCTCCTGCAGGGCAAACCAGCCCAGTTTGGAGTAGTTTTCCTATTTTGTTTTTATAGGTCAGACAATTTGTGAGTGAAGGAAGATTGGCAAATACCAGTCCTTTAAATATCTTGGGATTGATGCTGCCAGTGTTCAGAGGGAGTTGGCTGAGTCGTGATGATAGTCATTGGAAAAATGAGCAAACAGTGCAGCCCCCAGTTATTAAATTACTTGTGAACATGTCTGAGTTGAGATGAAAAAAGATAATATTTCTGCATTTAGGTCTTTATTGCTATGGAATAAATAAGGTTATTGGCCTCAGGATCTTTGGTTTGCATTGAATCACTAAATTTTGATACTGGGGTTTTTGCCTGAGTAGGTCAAGGAAAATAAATCCCTATTTACATTTGCGAATTTTAAAATGTCATTTGATTTATGTAACAATTACTGGGAGAAAAACAATACTTTTTTCTTGGCGGTATTTCTTTGTTTTCTTCTGTGAAAACTGAATTCTTGGAAAAAAAAAATCAACATTAGGAATATCCTGGTTTCCAGGCTCGCTCTTCTAACATTTACTGTTGGCTTCTGCAAAAACATTTCATGCATGTTCTAGAAAGTTTTCTTTAAACTCGGTGTAATGATAGCCCTGAAGGATTTAGTGTGGTGCAAGGCTGCCAGATAACTTGGGCTGCCACTGCAGCAACAGCAAATTTCATCTCTCCAAGGCTTCTGTTCCATGGGGTTGTTACTGGAAAAGAACTAAACAAATATGCAGAACAGAGATTAGTAAAATAGTATGATCAATAGCATCAAAACATCAGATATTTTGGTCTTCTGAAACCTATGCTTGTATACAGGAAAAAAATGACCTTTCAAGTATCTAGCAGCATGTAAATTACCTGTCAGTGGAACATATGCATATGTATTTTGTTGAGATATAGTAGGTACACATGAAATCTGCCAAGAAACTTGTGTTTTTTAGGATGTTTAACTTTTTTGTCCCTTTTTCTAGATGTATATGGAGCAGTTTCAAGTTTTTAATATATAATACATATATTGGGTAATAACAGAGGTTTGAAAATTATGTGAAGCTATCAATAATGTATTTTTAAAAAATATTGTACTTTTGTTCTTCATTAAAGTTTATGGGAATTCTTGGATTTCTGTTAATGATCCCATTATTTTGCAGTGCTTGAAAATTAGGTTTTAAGCGAGAACAGGGGCTTATTTGTATTCCCTAAACCAGAATAACCTTTACATTTTCAGAACTCTTTAGAGTGGTGTTAGCTACTCAGCTTCTATATTAAAAAAAAAATAAAATAATAAACTCAAGAAAAACAACCTCCCAAAAAAACTTCTACTGACTTGAATGTGCCCTGAGTTATTCAAAGCTAAAAAATTGAAAGAAAATATTTTTTTCTTGGACCATTTTTCATCAGAACCAAGGCTGAGGTGAAATTATATATTGGTATATTAAGGTATAATGCACGTTTATGCATTTTGACTTTAGAAGTCTGTTCACAGAAAATGTGGGAATTTTTATATTTGGAATTAAAGTGCTGACAAAGGGTTGAGGAGTCAGACATTAAGTAATCTCAGACCTCTCAGGAGCCCCTGTGAATACTGAATGTTATTAGTTTGGGCATGTGGAAATCTCAGACCTGCAAATTTCTTCTTGGACTGGTGACACTTGGGAGAGAGGTTGGTTTTGTTTTGTTTGTACAAGAGCACAGTGCTTTATGAAATCCATCTGCTGGCTCAGCACAAATTTCAAACTCTGGATCCTTAGACACATTGCCAAAAATTGCAACCTGTGTTGCTGAAATATTCCCTTTCATGAAAGTGGGTATGGGTTCATTACTCCAGCAGCTCTTTTGAAGAAGATCAGTCAGATCAATGGAAAAATATGTGTATAAAGTTGGAAAGGCACATGTAGATGTATAAATCTCATATTTTTGTATGTTTTCCTTAACCCTTTCACTCCTAATTAATAAGTAAGGGATTAATGAGATCTCTTGTGATTTTAGTAACTTGGCATGTTCTGGTTGCTGGTTCATTGTTAATATGGGCAATTCAGGAATCATTATGAAGGAATTCTTGGATACAAGAGGCAGGAAAGTCAACAGATTTCTTCCCAGGGCTGTGCAGGAATTCCTGTATGAACTAAAAAGTTGGTAGTGTAGCCACAGTTCTGTTTGCATCATTTACAAATGGGGGTGCTGCTGCTCTTCCTATTTATCTATTAAAAACCAGATTTGTTTTTCTGCAGTATGACAAGGAAAACTAGAGGAGGTGTAATGCTCTCCTAGTCTGAACATTTCACCAAGTGGCTGCTAAAATGTCAAATGCTATTCCGGCATGCTGTGCAGTAATATAGCATTTTTGGATGTTTGTGCTAGTGCATTGTAAATGTTAACAAAAATAATCATGATGAGCCATTGAAATTTGTTGTACACAGGTAAAAAAAGTCAGGATAAGGAAAGTAACTATAATACTTTTAAGAATTTTTTTAATGTTATTTTTAATATTAGCAGGGTTTGGTTTTAGTTTGGTTTTTTTGTTCCCAACAAGTGTCTCTTTGCTCTGAACTGTGTCCCTTTAAATTCTGAGCCTCTCTGCTGGGCTGCTGCTCCTCCTGAACATGATGCTGCCTTCATCGTGCTTCATCTCGCTGTGCCACCTCTGACCATTAATGCAAATTGGAGGCCAGATAAGAGTTGCTCTGGATTTAAATTGGTGCAACTCACAGCAGAATCTGTCTCCAGTTCATATTAATGACTGCAAGTGGGAGAAGCTGCCTGAGCAGAGAGGAAGCTCTAATGAGACCATGTTCCTTCACCCGTAGCCATATCTCTGCCACCTAATCTCTTTTCTAGACTCTCCAATCAAATTCATTTAATTGTATTTTTCAGTTAAAGTCTGCAAAGTGCAAATATGGGAATAAACAAGGAATCATGTTTGCATGTTCAAGTGTCTTTCTCTTTTAATCCAGTGCTTACATTTTTCTTGGTAATTGCACTGGAATTGCCCTGTGCACGCATGGTTGCTCCAGGGGCAGGGGAAGGATTTTTAATCCCTTTTTTTTTTTTTTTTTTTTTTGGAGCACCTGGGGCATTGCAAGAGTCCACACTCACTTGGGCCTTTTCCTCTAGATAAAAACCAAGGGAATATTTGTTTGTCCATGCTGCTGTTAATAACAGAGTGAGGTTTCTGTGCAAAGGCACTGTCTGCGAGCAAAGCAAACACAGCGTGCTGTGGTGTTTGTGTGCCTGACTGAGGGCAGTATTTATTTCATCCTTGGAGAGCTTGCATGGAGGACAGAATCCCCACTGTGTCAAAAAGGATCTGCAGCAGATACCCTGAACTCCCTTCTTTGATAAAGTACCTTTTGTCAGCAAGTGTGTGTGTTGGAAATTAGCAGTTCCTTCAGCACAAAAACCTTGACATTGAATATAATTGAGGAGGTTAGTGTCGGCATGTTCGTAAGTATTACCTGTCATTTGAAATATGACAGTGCTGTAACTGCAGGACCTTGGGGACTTCAGTGTGCTGGCACTGCCATCTGAGTGCCTTGGAGTCTGTGAGACAGCTTCCCAGCCACTTCGACCCTGAGATAATTAACATGGCCCTGGAGGCGTCTGCCTTTTGCTTTTCTGCACTTGTTGTTTAATAAGATGTTTGTTGCTCTGCTGGGCTTTGATGCAGTGGTGTGCCATTAGGGACACAAGGTCCTTCACATGCTGTCACAGTTGTTGGGTTTAGGTAATGCTGTCTGTGCAGCCATTCCTTTCAATTCCAGCAAATTAAAATATTATCATCAATTAGCCAGCAATGCTGGGTGGCTCGCCCTGTTTCAGAGGGGATGCACGTATTGGTGGTGTGTGACAGCAAGGTGACAGGGAGGGAGAGTATTATACAGCTCAATTGCCAGGGAAAAAGCCAGGTTTTAAGCAATGTCAAATGGTAAAATGATGAAAGGCAGCATGCAGCTCTTCAGGGGAGGGAGGGGTTGTTGCAGCCTTGGGGTGGGAGGTTATCAGCTGTCTGTGGTCAGAGTTGTTTTAATCACTTGCATTAATCAAGATCATCGTGGTTTAGTCCATAAAGTCTTTTTGGTGTTTTACTGAAAGCACAACGTGTTTTTAAGAAGAAAGGAGAGAAAACAAAAACTCAAAAAGTTTGGAGCATCTTTGTGCAGACAAGCTGAGCACAACTGGTTTTACTTTGCCAATGTGTGAAACAATGTTTAAAATGTTGTGAAAAATTCAGCTGTGTTGCTCCAGAGAGCTTCAGGTTAATACTCTGACAGCTCACATGGCTGAGCTGCTTTTTGAATGTTGTAAGAACTCAAAGCAACACTAAATCTAAATCTAAATAATCAGCTGCAATGGATGGCATGGTTGAGCTAGGGTGCTCCCACAAAAGGGCATTTTTAACCACAACAAAAGCTTCACAAAGTCATCTTGTTTCTAGGGAATTGTCTGCTTCAAGGGGAAAAAAAAAAACCTGTAAGATAGTCTCCTTCAGGGTGTTTTTCTTAGTTTTTTAAAACAGTTGTCCTCTTTTGTGTGTTTATTTCTGGAGGAAACAACAAATGAGCATAACTTGGAATGTGCAGTGTCAGAGAGCTATGGTTATAGCATTAAGCTTTTCATTTCATCATGTAAGAACAAATGCAACTGGAAAGGTATCTCATTACACCCATTTAGCTTGAAATACTTCTAATCTGTCTTGCTTGTGGAGAGTATAATTTTTAATTAGAACTGTGAAACAATGCCAGGTAGTGTTGAGCAGTGATTCTGGCTCTTTTAGAGGAATGCTTTGAGTGGAGAAGCTTGGAAAATGCCAGGTAAAGTTGCAGATATTGAAAAGATTAATTCATACACCACAATCCACCCATAAGGACTCACAGTGCAATAACATTGCTTAGTGTATTATTTCCTCTGTCATGCTAATACAGAATGAAAGAAGGAAATACAGTAGTTTTCTTCTAATAATCCAGCATTAGTTCAGGAGTTAAAGCCAAGATGACTGAAAGCTACAATATTCTAAAGACTCATTCTCCAGTTCCTTTACATTATGAATATAAATATCTTCTCAGTTATAGACATTAGGCTTTCATTGTATAGCCCAACATTAGGCATAAAACATATGAGGAAACTGTCTGCATTAGGCTATTGAAAGAGCACTGATTTACAGCTCTGCTGTAACCTCACTTTGCAAATATTAAGGGAACAGTGAAGCAAAAAGGTATTGAGAATTCTGCATAAATACATTCATCTTTACTTTCATGTAGGAGTTTGGCTGACATAGAATTTTTTTTTTTTTTCCTAAACTACAAGTCCAACATTTATTGTTTAGTCGTAGCCTGACAGAAAAATCACAGGAGTATTTGAGCAATTCTTAGTTGATCATTTTCTCCCTTAAAAAAATCCTATATTTGGAGGGGAAGAATAATTTTCTCAATAAAAATGATTAAGTGCAGGATGCTGATCAATTGTGGCTTATATTATACTAATTCTTCCTTGGATTTCAGTCAAGTTTCCAGTTGTGGTAAGAAGCATACTGTACACATAAATATCCTTTTTCACAAAGCCATTTAACTTTTATTTATCAGAAACCTATGAAGTTCTGTCAATTTTCCTAGTGAATGGTAGAAAATAGAAGTAAGTGAGTAAAATTAACAGTAATAAAGTTAGGGAAGCATGAAATTAAAAAAGTGATTGCAGTAATAAGGTATAAAAGATTTTCAGGAAAAATAATACCCTTTTGATTTGGTGAAAAACAATATTAGTACTACCTATTAAAGAAGAATATATTTATATGATCAGTATCACATCAATGAGGTCTGCATACTTTTTGGTTTTACCTACTCTATTCTATTAGATTATCTCAAATTAATGTACTTTACAACTGCTAATCAATTTGTTCTTTTCATTTTAATGATAGGTAAGTATTACCAGCTTGCTTTTGAAAAGGAAAAAAAAAATGGATTGAAACTGAGGCTTATGAGATAACTGGAAGGAATCCATTAAAGAGGCCTTTGCTTTCAGGTTCTTGGAGATGTGTAGCTCAAAAAAAACCCAAAAAAGGTGCAGAGCTCGGTATTTGCTGATGCCTTCAAGTAGCATTCAGGTGCTTCAGTTTGCAAGTTTATACAGTGGGAACTCAATGCAAAATATGTGTGCAGCCCCTGAAACAGCAGCTCCTGCCTCCAAGGAAGAGCATGCTACCGGAAATAAAGGAAATAATTATTTCTGCCCTTTTCCCATTTTTGGCCCACAAATTTTCATGTGCTCTTCACAAATTTCTCCAACAGGGAGGGAAAGAGGAGTGAGTGTGAAGGAATATGAGTCAGGAAGAAGACTGAGGTTACACCTTGCAATGTCATCATTATTCTAAGAGATGGATTTGGGTTTGAATTGTCTTGGGAATGGAGGCTCTGTTAAATTGCTGAGATGATGGACTTGTGCTTAGGTAAAAGAGAAGTGGACAGACTGAGGGAAATTATCTTCTCCATCAGTTCTAGGGCTCTTCCATACATTTGGCATAGCACAGTTTTCTCTTTATAAGGTTCAGCATGTGAATCCTGCCTTGATAGATTTATCCATATCCTCCCTCTCCACGAGTTTTCATAGTTTACAAGTGCAAGGACAAATAAAGCCCAGTAAAATCTTGATGTAAGACTGAGCAGCAGAAGAGCAAGAAAATCGTGTTTGTGCTACACAAACACAATGTTACGTTTTTCTATGCAAATGTGAATAATACCATTTCACCAAAATATTATATTTTAATAACTGGTAACATTTTTTCTTCCAAAGATCTTCATTAAAACACAAGTTCTCAAAAATATAGAGAGAGAAGATATTCAAAGGAGTGTTGTTTCAATACACATTTCAGAGCAATAAATTGGTAGTCAGGTTCCTGTGAGATGCTTTGCTTTCACAGTTCTCCAGTGGGTCGGTTCTTTAGGTGTTAAACAGCTCTCACAGGCCTGGGTAAGCTTGATAAGTCAGAATGGTGAATGACTACTGGAGACATATCTTATTCACAAAACATGCATTTAGTTCTCTGAATTCTTTCCTATTCATCTTTTCATCTCTTGTTTTAGTTTCACATCTTATATAGAAATCTCAGCACATTATCATATATATTTATTATTATTATTACTGAGCTTTGCAGCGACGATCTTTGTTATTTTCTTGATTCTTGCCCTTTTAATAACCTTTAAATACAGGTCCATTTCTTGCGGGCAGAGCAGCTCCCTTGCTGTGAGGGTTTGCAAAGGGACTCTTGTAGAAAGCAGAGCGTGTGCTGGGAAACATTAAATTTCCTGCCTGTTGTTATCCGAGTCGCATCAGCTCAGTGGCACATTGAGCAATGGGCTGTCATGGTCTGTTGTTATGGAACAGCTCCCATGAACCAGCACTGGGTGGATCTTATGTAACAAACCTATCTTTAGGCTGATGTTCAGGGTTTCACATTCAGCAGGGATGGAGCTGATGTTTCCTTTCTGCCTCTGTGTTTTTTTAACGCGCACGAGCAGCACGTGGAAAGTGGAGGCTGTTGCTTTTTCTGCCTGCTGAAAGGAGATAACGTTTCTTCAAATAGCTGTGTTCTGGAAAGAATAAAAGATTCTGGATCTGTGACTTAAATGCTGTAGCCTGCTGCCTTGCAAGAGAAACAGAATTTGTCCTGTGGCACAAAAAAGTGCATCTGGGGAGAGGTTGTTTCAGTTTTGGTGACATTTTTAAGACTCGCTTCAGGGCCCGGATCAGATGTTTCCTAGATACCTATTGGCAAATGCCTCATTTTTGATAGAATTGTTTAGGCTGGAAAAGACATTTTTCATATTATCAAGTCCAACCATTAACCCAGCACTGCCAAGGCCACCACAAATCCGTGTCCCTAAGTGCCACAGCTGCATTTCTTTTAAATCCCTCCAGGAGTGGCACTGCCCCACTTCCCTGGGCAAGCCTGTTCCAGTGCTTAACAACCCTTTCCATGCAGAAATTTTTCCCATATCCCATCTGAGCCCCCTGGCACAACTTGAGGCTGTTTCTTCTTGTCCTGTTGTTTGTGACCTGGGAGAAGAGACTTTCCCCCACCTGGCTGTCACCTCCTTCCAGGTGCCTGCAGAGAGTGAGAAAATCTCTCCTGATCCCCCTTTTCTCCAGGCTGAGCCCCTTTCCCAGCTCCCCCAGACCCTTCCCCAGCTCCATTCCCTTCTCTGGACACACTCCAGCCCCTCTGTGTCTTTCTTGGAGTAAATGACCCAAAACTGAGCATAGGATTTGAGCACTGGAGCTGCTCACCTCAGCAGCAGAGAAATATCACACTCACAGGGTGACCTTTGAGGAAAATCACTAATTTCTTTGTTTGGAGTGCAGAGGGCACAGATCTCACAGAGCAGTTGCTGGTAAATGGAGTATATTATTTCTATATCAGTGTCACACTGTCAGAAAGGGGCACTTTGTTAAGATAATGTGACCTTTAGAACCATCTTTTAGTCTTTTATTTGTTCTCTGGTACTGTGAATCTCTACTTTCAATTCTTAATGTTTTTTTGATGAAGTAGAAATAGTAGAAATAACACAAAATTCAGTTATTCATGTTCTTTCCTTTCAGCTATATTAAATGGGTTTTTTTCCATAAATGGCATAGGTGCCATTTAGTCCGTGAAAAACTTTTGTTTGCTGACTGTAAAATGTACATCTGTTCTAAAATGTAAGTTTGGTAAGCATTTGCATTTTTTATAAAGGAAAGAAACTGATACAAGAATTTGGATCAGCTTCTTTCCTATGGTTTCTATGAAACTGTGGAAAGTTATAAAAAAGTTTTATGGGGATTACTTTTGATATGGTTTTTGAAAATGATACACTTCTGTTCCTGGAATAAGAAGCCTTGCTTTTTTTATTTATTTATTTATTTTTAATTTTTATTTTTTTTTTCTCCAAAGGGAAGGGTATTCATATAATCCAGTTGGAATAAAACCCAATTTTTCATAACATTTTTTTATTACTATTAGCAAACTTTCAGGCCTTCCAAATTGCTCAAAAAAACCCAACCAAAAAACTCCATCTTACAGCTGCTAATGTTTCCTGCTATGGATGTATTACAGGACCTTGAAAAACTGCTGGAGAAGAAGAAAGCACAAATAGGGACAGCATCTCCCCATAAACTTTTTAATAGTATTTTAAGCAGATACTAGACAGATTGTAGATGTGTCAGGTTTGTTAAAGCTAATACTTCAGCTCAGGGAACCCATTTGGCGCTTGAAGTAAATTTCCCAGATGGAACAATATCATTAAAAATTAATTGTATAACCACTGGACCTGTCTTTTAAAGACTTTTGAACTGCTGAGGCTTTCTAATCAGATATTGTTGCTCCAGTTCACCAGTGAAGCGAATCCAATGACTTTCCCAGCGTATGGCCTACTTGTGTTAATGAAAGTACAATTTATTCACTTCAACATATAGGCTCTAAAACTAATCTCCTGCTTGACACATTATTCTCTTCTGCGTGTTTAACTTCTCTTCACTGAAGCAAAATAAAAGTATATAGCAAATCAGGAGGGACACATCAATCAGCCTGGCACCGTTTAAGAGTCAATTAGAGTTGGGGATGGTGGTTGCTGGTGTTTGATGCTGAGCCTGGCTCTTCCCTGCCCTGTGTGAGTTATATCAGGCCTGCTGTTTTTTGTAGGGTCTTTAGCATTCAAGGGAACCTTAAAAGTAACACTTATTTTGTTTTTTTTTTAAGAAGCTTGTTTAGTATTTTTGTCTTTTCTATCTGAGCTTTCTCATGGCTATGTGCCACTATTCACTGCCATGACATCGCTTTTGGATGATAAAGATTCCTCAGAAAACTTAAAGCACTTTTATTTGCTCTCTATCTGTTTGATGGGTGACAAAACAGATCAGCTGGCTCTTACACTTCAAGGTTTTTTTTTATTTTTCTGGGGTTTTTGTTTGCTCATTTTGGACAGATTGAGGGTGATTATCTTCTCCATCAATTGTAGGGCTCTTCCATACAACATTTGCCATAGCACAGTTTTCATAAGGTCCAACATGTGAATCCTGCCTTGAAAGATTTATCCATATCCTCCTCCTCCATGAATTTTCATACTTTATAAGTGCAAGGAACAATAAAGCCCAGTAAAATCTTGGTGTAAGACTGAGCAGCAAGAAAATCGTGCTACACAAACACAATGTTATGACAGTGTTTTTGTTGCTTGTTATACTTTTCTTATTTTGTTGTTTGTTTTGTTTTTTGTTTGTGTTTTTGTTGGGGTTTTGGTGGGTGTTCTTTATGTTTGTTGGGGTTTGTTTTGTTTGTTTTTGTGTTTTTCTGGAGGACAGAGCAGGTTGTTTCTCACCTGGCTGCCCTTCTAGCAAGGGCTTCCCTCAGCCTGTTCCTCACATGCCCAGCTATACAGCACCTTTAGGGCTGTTTGAATTAATTTTTGTAGTCAGAAGCTTAAATATTTAAACCTAGTAGTTCTTACTGCCAGTTTCACTTTCCAATAAGGTATTTGTCATCACGAAAGTAGTTCAGTGGTTGTGTAGTTTTCTAAGAAAACACTAGATAACTTCAATTTATTCTGTATATAGCTATAGAAAATGCAGACACATACATAGTTATGTGCATTTACACTTGTGTTTACTTAATAAAGTGGATAATTTGTGTACAAAACATCAGCCATTCCTACAAAAACCCCAAAAGCAACCAAAAACCCCCAAACAACAACAGCATAGGACATGCAGAGGATTTTCATTAGACTCTGACTTCAGTCTCTTTTTCCAAAACACTGTTGTGTTGGTATTCTGAAAAGTAAGGTAAAGCTTCATTAAACAGCATTCAATTAAAAAAAAGGCAATTGTCTTACATGGTAAATGCACTATTACACTCTGAACTCATATGTCATATTTATTAAAATTTGATTTGAACTCCCTTTTCAAATGACAAGCACAGGACAGAATTATATGGTATTTATTATTGTTTTCATTATGAGGTTTATTTTAATATATTTTTCTGAGTTTATTTAGCATTTCAAACTATACATCATAAACCTAGCTGGAATGGTGCTGGGGATTGTGATGTTTCTACATCCAAGTGACCTTTTGTGATATTTCTATTCTGGTTTTTTAATTTATAGGGGAAAAAATTGTGAGAATTAAAAAAAAAAAAAATCATAGGAAACAGCTATAAATACTTCACTTCTCTTCTTTTATACCATTTACTTACTCAGTAAAAAAAAGGAAAAAGTAAGTGTAACAAAGACAAGGTGACACTCCAGAAAGCTTTGCTGGTTTTCCATTTGCTGTGCATTCTAAAAGAGAAGTTGATCCTAAGATGGAAGTGACTAGATGCTCAATTTGGAGAGACCTTATCTTACTTGTTTACAATATTTAATGCTAAATAATACTTCATATGTTATTTTATAGTATCATAAAATCCAGAACCCAACTTCCATAATCCATTTCCATACGGAGTTTGCTGAGAAATTGAACTAATAAAAAAATAATACAATGAAAGTTTGCATTATGAGCTGCCTAAATCATAAGCCTAGGTTTTTTACTTCCAATTAGTCAGCCAATTATGGCATTTATAGTCAGAATGAAAATAACCCAAAAATTCAACAAGTGATTTTATGATGTTTCTTTTATACATGTCTGTATCCACATATATATAAATTACTACTTGCACATTTTGACTCAGATATTGTGACTCCTGAAGCCATTTGACCTTTCCATAAGGACAAAGCATATTGTTCTATGACAAAGTATTATGTATAAACTCCTATTATTTTGGGATAATTTCTCAACCATTAATTCTGCCTTACACCCAACCCTCCTTTTTTCTGCCCATATCTTAATGTCTCACTAGAAGACATCCCATAATGCCAGCAGGGGCTGGAGCATGCTGAGTCTCAGTGACAGTTTGCTGATTATTCCAAATCATTTGCATTTGCTTCCTTACACTTTTTTGCTTTAATTTATGCCCATAGTGCAGTGGGTGATGCATCTCTGCTGTAATTTCACATTCCTGAGGTCAGGATGACTCAGCTCCACTGAGTTAAAATGCCAATCAAACCTTGTGTACCTCTGTTTATCTCATCCTCTGCCTCTTTGTAGGCAGCAATTCCTTATCTAAAACATGAAGTTGCCAAAAGAACACTCAGGAGAGCCTTTTTTTCTCTTTCAGCCTTCATAGGTGCTAAGTAGACAAAACAATATTGGGCTGGGGTGTTTTTGGGGTTTTTTTTTTTGTTTGTTTGTTTGTTTTTGGGGGGTTTTTTTTTGGGTTTTTTTTTTCCCCTGTAATTCTCTTCTCTCATTTTCATTTAATTGCTCAGTTCAACTCTGGTATTTTGTCTGTATCATGCTGCTCCACATCAATGGCATTCTGTTCTTCTGCATGAAATAAAGAATTAATAAGACCAGCATTTCTTCATTGCTTTCCCACTTCAGAAGTATCAGAGTTCTGCATAGAAGCAAGAGCAGATCTGTGCCTACTTTCTGACCTCTTTGTACCTAAAAACTAAAAGATAACAAAACTAAAGATAAAATTTCTGTTTAGGCATTGCTGTTATTTTTTTTGTCTACAAAGACAACTTATAATTTATCATGCTAATTTTTATTTTTCCATCTTAAATGTTGTATTAGGAGTAAAACATGGTATAGAACTTCTCGTTCATTGCTCTTTCCATCTGCAGAATAGATGGGTGGAAATTCAACAAAAGCTATTGCACTGCAATTAAAAGAGCAGACTGGACATTGTTAATTCCTTTCTTCTTTCTGTTTTTTTGGGTTTTTTTTTTGGAAACATGTTCTAGGATTTGTGTAATTAAATTATTGCCTGCTGTATCACCATCTGCTTACATGATTTTGAAACGTTTCTAACCTCTGTGTGTGTGTGCTCACTTCATGAGTTCTAGGAAGTGCCAAAAAAAGCAGTGAAGGTTTTCAGCAGATGGACTGAGGGACTCACACCTTCCAAGCAGTCAGGATTGATTGTTCTGGGTATAATTAAGAGTATTTTCTTTAAATCTAATTATTTAGTTTCAAAACATAGCAAAGATGTTTTTATTTTCCATAGTCAGATATTCCTTCTGGGAGGAGATTACTCCCAATCATTGCTGTGGATAAGCATTACTTCTAAAATATTCCTGGTAAGGTCATGTATGATTGTTTTTCATTTAGCTCAGTACTTGTATCATTATCTCAACTCAGTCCTTGCACTCTACAGTATGCTGAAGGCAAATCTTGAAAAAGAACTAGATCTGGATGCTCAGAGTAGGCCTGCCAAAAAGTGGGATTTAGATCTCAATGCTTAAATGCTTCAGGTATGTGTCTGTTTTCAACCCTTCATGGTATTTCATGCAAAGCAATTTCATTAATACCTTAATGGTATTTCATTCAAAGCAATTAGAATGTTCAGAGGGTTGGAGTTGGAGCATGTTGTCCAGCAAAAAGCAAGGTATCATTTTAATTTAGAGTTGAAATCTGCTTGGAAGAAGGACAATAAGATCTGGCTCTGGCCAGGTGGTAGGAGAGCGTTCTGCCCAGCCTCAGGTAGGTTATCTGAGTGTGTTTTAGTGGCCATGGATAACTTTGGAAACATCCAAAGATGGTGAGTGAGTTGCAGATGTTTGGGGTGCTGCTGCAGTCCCATCCAGCTGTGCTGGCTCCTGATGGGTTGTGCTGCTCTTGGCTTCCAGAAGGCAGAGCTCCTGGCCAGGAAACTGCCTTTGGGCTCATCTCACTCCACAACTGGTCTTTGTCATTAAAACAGTGGAAGCAAATAGTGAGACATCTTGATAATCACACTTTAAGACTTTAAACAAATAACAAAGCAAACCAGAAAACAACCATCATTATTAGTTCATAATTCAGGATGTGTTGTGGGATGGGAAGCTGCTGCTGGCTCATTTCTTTTGGGGGAGCTGACCAAACAGATTTCCTTTAATGCTGATGAGAGTGAGCAGCCTCTGCAGCCCCCAGGAGGAGCTCATGGTGTCAGGATGAGGGAGGGGATGATCCTCTCAAACACTTGTAGGCAGGGAATTCCATCGACTGCTGCATTCATTAATAATCTTAAGGCTTCAGCTTGGTGACTCAGGTCTAATGGGCTCATTAAGTGAGAGTCCATTCAGGTTTCACTCAGCTGTCTGAGACCTAAATTGTGATAGGGCACTAAGAAGATTTTGCTTACTGCCACGTTGTGTAAGTTTTCCAATTTCTTACTCATTTTGCAGTCATTTTGACCTTGCTAAACCAGATTCAAATTATCTTCAGAGCCATTTAAGTAGCTTTTTTCAGTGCTATATTAAAAAACTCTTAAGCTAATACCCTCTCTACATTTCATTCCCTATATATTTATTTTTCTGGTTCTCATTAATTTAATTAGATTGCAGTCCTTCTTTGCTCTTTTCTGAGAGATTACTCTGCTGGATAAATCCATTGTAACTTTGGTTTATGATAGAGGTGCATCCTCATAGGTGTCTACTTAAATAAAAGTGCCCAGAGTATTCTCCTTTTCCCATAAACAAAATTCCCAATACAGTCAGTAAAATCACTAGTTTTTGATAATCTGCATCTCTAATGAGACAGTTATCTCTTTACTTCAATAGTAGCTACTTCAATGATACATAAAAGTGCTTTAGAACACTGCTGATTTTGTTTTTGAAATCACCCAGCAGCTTAACAACCAGCTTGGGCATAAAATTCAGTTCTCCAGTTCTTTGTAGTAGTCTGTACCATGTAGAAAAGTTTATGGGCATTTTGCCAACTGCCTTTTTATATGTTGAATCCACCTGTTTTGACATTAATCCATAAAAATAAACTCCATATGTAGCCCAGAAAATGTTTTTTGTAGGTCCCAAGTTACAATGGCAATAATTAAAATGATTGCTTTCATGTCCCAGATGGTGACTGTGGTAGATAATTGTATTCTCTGCAATTATTCTGGACTAAGTTTAGCAGAGGAAGGTAAAAATCCAGTATGGTTTTGAAACAACACACAACATTTAATTGGTTTAACTGAAGGCTTAATTATTTCCATGGAAAAAATGGAAATGGATTACAAGTCCAAAATAGATTTATGGAGCATTTATGTGTTACATACAGATGTGGCACAGTGGTCACTGTAGGGTTACTGTCTTTAAATTCAATGTGGTGGGCTTTGTGCATGACCCTGTAATGTTTATATTTAGGAATTTTGTAAAAAAGTCTGGAAATGGGGAATGCTGCTTTTGGCCATATTCAAGAGCAAGCCCTTTGTAATATCTGGCAGAGAAGCTGCAGCCTTTGTATCTGGGTGAAGCAGAGTCATGGCTTGATACTTTTCAAAAGAGACTGAAAAATTGAGTAATTAACCAACATCCTGATAGCCAGTGAGTTTTCATGCAACTGTAATTTTGCTTATGGTATAACAACCTTGGTCGTTCAAGGCTGTATTTGGTAGTGTAAATATTTTGTGATAGAGCAGTGCTTTGTGACTTCCTGAGTTTTGCATCTTCATGCTATTTTTCTAACATTTGGTTTCAAAACAGCTTTACTTTTAAGTGCTATTGAAAATCATTTATTTTTAATAATGCCCCTGCTCATAAATAAATTATAAAAGCTATGAGACATGCTTAATATAGTTCACTGTGCTTCTAAATACCCTTAATACATAAAGAAATTACAGGTATGTCCTGTATCTAAAATAAAAGGAATTCTCTGCATCAGATTTTCAGGCTTGAATTTCTGTTAATGTACAAACAGTTTTCTAATGTCGATTCTTGATTCATTGTGATTATAAATTTAGTCACTCTAAATTTTTCATGAGCTTGGGTGACTTTTCACTAGAGAATTATTTGCCTCTTTCCTTGCTGTAAATCATGAAAAAGCTCTGTACTGTGAAGCTCAATGGACAACATTTCCCTGTAAAAAAGTAGTAGATATAAAGAAAGTGCTGCTTTTTTGATTTGCATGTCCTGATCCTCTTCCTCTTGGGCATCTTCTGACTTCTCTCTTTTTTTTTTTCCCCTGAGCTTGGAATTAGGTCATGTATAAATAAAGCTGATTAAGTTGTTTTGTGAGGGAAATAGTCTCACTAAAGCCCTAAATTTAATAAAAATGCACATTTTTCAGTGAGGAAATATTTATTTCTAAGAGAAATAATTAACATGTAAGGTAAAGCAGAGCATGTTGAGTTTTGAATGACATTTCTGGGGAAACTGAAAAATTTCATTTCCATTTCTTGAAGTCAAAGAAAATATAGATCCTTGTGGAGTTTAGGACCTGTATTCCTATGTCTATATTTACTAGCATGTTTTAAAAATTTGTGTTTCAAAAGGGAAGAAAGGCAGGAGAGACCAGGGCCATATGAGAGTGATTATAGTGATCTAGACAATTTCCCAGGGGCCTGCAGAAAGATATATGGATGATGGTTGGTTATACATTTGTTTATTTTATGAAGTCTTCTCTTCTTCCTTCAAGGAGACATCTATTGTTGGTAGAAAAAAAGGCAGGCAGTTGGGCTGTAATTCATATTTTGATCAAAGTTATCTCTATAATGTTGAAAATACTCATATAGTATTTTGCAGAATTTAATAGTTTATACTGTTCAGAGTCACTGATAGCATGTTTCTTGGGAATCCTTTTCAGAGTCAGTTATGGATTATATTTTCATGAATTTTGCCATGTTATGTTCTTTGGAAATTAGCTTATTGATTCCCTTCAGTTGGAGGGTGACTTTTTGAGAACACCACTGATTTCTTACTAACTCTTGGCTCTGCCCATACAGTGAGAGCTGGTGACCGAGATTAAAATTAGGCTGGGAATAAAATCAACAAAAAGCTTTATAACTTTGAAATTTCCATGAAACTCTCAAATCAAGGGTTTTAAAATGAAGTTGTCTGAAGTAGCACAGGTTTCCATTTGTTTGTGTCACTGGAAAGATGCAGCAGATGAATCCCAAGCTAGGAAGCAATTAAATGTATTAACTGACAGATGAAGGAAGGAAAGCCTGAATCCAGATGGTTTTCCTGCTGAAGGGTTCATAGAATAGGACCTGTGTTAGGTCCTGTACTAAAAGGAGATTAGTATAGTCTCTATATTTAGTCTCTAATAGCACCTGTACTAAAAGGAGAGGTCTGCTGGTGAAGAGCAGGTGCTGCTGTCCTGCTCAGCCTTGCTGTGCTCCTCATCCAGACCTGCAGAGCTCCTGCAGTGGGTCCTGCTGGGAATCCTTGTGTTTCCATCCCACTCCAACCCAGCTGCACTTACTGAGGGGTTTTTGGAGATGTAGCATAGCAATAGCAAGGCAGTGTGCCAGAAGCATGTGAGACCAAGGCTGGGCTGACACAGACCTTATTTTGTGTGTTTTTTCTGTGCTTTCTTACATAAAGGTGCTCCTGAGAATGAAGTTTTGTCCATGTTTTTGTGATGTGGAAATTGCATCAAAAGCTGAAACAAATACAAGACATACAAATGAAATGCTTCATTTGTCAGTAATTCAGCAAACCTGTATCATTCCTGTGCTTCAAGGGTTACAAGTCAAGCAGTTTTTAGCAAGCTGCTAATCTGCTGTGCTTGCTCTATAGTTATAGTTGCTTGCTGTCCCAGGAGTTTCCAGCAAATGCTCATACAATCTGATTAACATGGTTCACATACAAAGGGCGCTGGCCTGGGGACTACCACGTCTCATTAATGGAAATGAATTTTTCATGCCATGGCTGCTATGTCTTGTGTGTTAAGACTTTTCATTCCTTTTTCCAATTCTGTCTCTTTTCTGTATTGTGTTTTTTTAAAAGCATAAATGTCTGTGTGAATTTTAACAACCGGTTATATTACAGGTCTGAGAGTTTTTATTTTTGCATAGTGATGTTATTTTTACTAAGAAACAGATGTATTGGCAGCAGAGGAAAGAAAAGGAGTGCAGTGGCATACATTTGTGTTTATATTGAACCCTTTAGCTCTGATTGAATGCTTGATGAGTTCAGCTTAAGGATGAGGTGACTTGATCTGTTCCTGGCAGCAGCCCTGCTTTGTGTGGGAGGCTGGAGCAGGTGACCCTGTGAGGTCCCTGCCAGCCAACATTTTCATGATTCTGTGAATTGTCAACTTTTCAGTGTAACTTTCCAGAATTAATTCCAGCATTGTAACTGATGTATCATCCCATCTTTTTAAGAGGCTGTAACTTGTTCTACTGTGACATGAATATGGACATGTTCTGGTTTATTGCTGAAAGCAGGGACAGAAGGTTTAGTCTTCTCCTAGCACTGTTCCTTGGGATATTTTGGATTAATGGTGCTTTGTAAAGAAAATGGGAGAGGAAGCAATAATATATATTGAGCCAGTATGCAAAGTGTGCTCTGTGACTGCTCATCCACAGCTGCTTTCCTGTGGCATTTGTTATTTAACATTTTTTGCGGTCAGCAGATTGTAATTTTCTGATTACCATTACTTTCTTTAAAGTTCCCAGACATCACTGGCTGTCTTGTCCAAGGTGTGTACCTGGACATGGGTATCCAGCATCTTACAGGATCATCAGCCCACATTGAGCTGATGGTATAGAGCTGAATTAGCAAAAACCATCAGCCCTCTGTTGATGCACTGTTCCCACTTTAGAAGGGAATTGCTGCAATACCTCTAAGCATCACTTATATGGTTTATAGCCTCCTTTAGCTCAGTGTACTAAGCTATATGTTTCTTGAATATGTCCTCTTTGTTCTTCTCTTAATGCACACTTTGCTTCTCTTCAACTGCTAATGTCTCTAAATCAAAAAGTTCTACAACATAAACAATTTGAACTGTAATAGCTGTGCACAGCCCTGGCCAAGTATAAAGAAGGTTTATGAGAAGTTTTTCCTCTGCAGTCGCTGATCTGTTTATTTTAGATTATAAGGTGTGTATCACACTATTCCCTAAGTGGTCAATAAGTGTTATGGTTGCTTTTTAAGAAATTACTGTGTGAAAAATGTGTATAGACTAACAGTATTAATGAGCTCAGTCTACTGGCAGTCTGTGAGATGTTATGTATAGATGTCTGTCAGCTTGAGTGTGTCAAAAATGACCAGATCAGGCTGAGACTGACAATTGAGGTAGTCTTTAGGATAATTCAGTTTGTTTCTTGCAATGCCCATTTCTCCATACAGCACAGCAAGGCTGAGAGATTTCCCTAAATAATGATTGGGAGACCATCAAAGAGAGGCTGAAGATGAACCATAGGCTAACAGCTGTGCCTCTTCTCCCAAGGATGTGGTCACAGTTGGGTAGGACTCAGCTGAGAACAGCATCAAATCTGGCTGCTTTTGTGGCTTAGTCCCAGAAGGGCTTAAGTAAAAGTGTGAAATTCCTCTGAGGAGCTACTGAAAGCACATATGTTACTGATATGTGAAGCTTTACATGTAAATGTACTTCATCACAGATCTTAAACGTGTGGCTGAAGAGCTGCCAGAAGACAGATATGAAGAGGAAACAGCAGAAAGAAGGGGTGTTTCCTTTATTTTTTATCCTCAGGAATCCACTGAGGATTCCTTTGTTGACCTGAACTAACACATCTCAGATTTTCTTTCTCAGAGAAATCATTTCAGCGTGTAGACATCGGCGGATCAGGGATGCTGAATGTCACACCATGTTGGCTATGTGTGAAAAAACATGTTCTGATAAATTCACAGGAATTGTACACCATGCAAAATTATACCTCCAGGCAGACTCAAATGACCAAACTCTGACATTTCTCAAACTTGACAGCTTATTTCAGTGGAGATTTAGGAAAAAAAAAGGTCAAAGGACAGCAAACATATTACTGCTCTACTCCGCCTATAGCTATAGCAACACTAAATCTTCTAATATTACATCTTGGGGCAAATGAAGGGGTTTTCATTTGGGCCCTAGATGCAGGGGGAAACAAGGTTTAGGAAAAGCTGAGAGAGGTGGTGGTGTTTGGAGAAAGGAGTCTTGGGGGAGACCTTATTCTTCTGTACAACTCTGAAAGGAGGTTTAGCCAGGTAGGGTCGGTTACCTTCTTTCAGGTAACAAATGGTGAGACAGGAATGGCTTTAAGCTGCACCAGAGAAGGTTTAGCTTGGATATAAAGAAACATTTCTTCCCTGAAAGCTCTGGCACTGGCTGCCCAGGGCAGTGGTGGAGCCACCAGCTGTGGAAATATTTAAAACCTTGTATTGTTACACTTGGGGACACTGTAGTGGCATTGGCACTGCTGGGCTCAGTGACCTCAGAGCTCATTTCCAACCTTCCCAGCACTGTGATTCTGCCACATAGCTCATGTGCAGGGATTTTACATCATGGTGGCTGCAGCAAACACCCCCTGGCCTCTCCAGGGACAGGCTGCACAGCTGGACTGGCTCCTGGCACAGCCTGGGGTGGGTGTGTGTGTACCTGGGCAGGTGTGCAGGGCACAGAGGTGTGCATCACAAACACCAAACCTTGGGCTGCACTAGCAGTTGCCACAGCAACATCACTCTGCCTGCTTGAGCTTTAACATTTGAGAGTTCACCCAGAAAATAAATTTGGCGTGATTATGAAGTGCACTTGCTTGTTTTCTGAGTTCTTTGTATGCAGACCATTGAAAAGAGCAGAAAATTATGTTACTGCCTTACTGTTTTCTGCCATAAACCATGCACAGAATCATTAAAGCTGTCATCTATCAAAATATAGTAAAATTCCAATAAAGCTAAATTGTAAATGTTGCCGTCTTCAGCTCCATAGTATATTATTTTTAAGGGTTCTTTGTCATTGTTGAACTTGATAAAACTGAGTAAAACCCCACTGAGCAAGAAATGAGGAAAAAAAAAATCTAGAAAATGTAGTCTTGAAGTAAGGATTTAATTTTTTTATACAAGTACTGACCTATTTTTCTACAGCAAGTTACAATAGCACAGGATGGTAACAGCAGAAACATTTTTGTGTGTATCTATCAGTATTTTGAATATATCATTTAAAGTCTAGTTTTATCTAAAAAATTACTCTTGACGTGAGACATGAGGGCTTCCTATTTCCTCTGTATCTCTGATTTCCATGTGAAATACTGCTCATAGGAAGATTTGTCTTCTGTAACCAGCTAAGTTTGAGAAATTGATCATAAGCTCTGAAAACCGGAGAATTTGGAATAGATTGCCCAGAAAGGGTGTGGAGTCTCCTTCACTGGAGATACCCCAGAACCATCTGGATGGAATCTTGTGCTGTGTCCTCTGGGATGACCCTGCAAGGTTGGACCAGTTTTAGATAAAATTGGATCCCAAATGGTCCAGAGTCCTGAGCTTGTTTGTGGCTTGTGGTTTCTTTTTTTGTTTGGTTTATTTTTTTTAATTTTCCCCAAGCTGAATGTGTTTTCACTGCAAGATTTTGTCAATGATTGTTTAAAATCAGGAATGGAGCCGATACCTATGATGAGTATTGATTCCTGTTTTTCTTGTTTGTAGCTCATCCATAAAAATGACTTTTTGATTTTGGTTTTCTTTTGTTTGTTTTTGTTGTTAGCTGGCTGTTGGTTGTGGTGGTGGTTTTCTTAATTTTTTTTTTTTTTTTTTTCTGGTTTGTGGTTTTTTTGTTCATTCCAAGATGAGGGTTGAAACCACACAGTATTTTGCAATGCTGGTTTGCATCTTTTGAAGTACAACAGACTTCCATTGGCACACTTTATTACAATGTAGTGGCTTCCAAGTGTAGAGTTTCCATATTTTCAAAGTTAAAATTACTTAATTTTTGAAATAATAATTTAAATGGGATTGACTGTAATTAAAGAGGAAAAAAGAGTTTGAAAAATATCAAAGTGAAATGTGCCCAAGCCAAAGACTGGCAATGTAAAAATTTCCAAAGCAGAAATGAGTCATATAAAATTAACTTTTCTGAAGAGCTGCTATGGCCTGTTAGTACAGCTATTGCTGTCAGCATTTTCAAGTTAAACACCATTTACAATGATTTTATTTCTCATCAGATTCAACTGTCAGCTTAAATGCAAATGCCCCAATAATATATTTTTTTTTCTTGGTAAAGCTTTGTATTTTATTTCTTTCAGAGGCAATTTTAATATCTGAGGGAAAGTAGTTCAAAATATATTATTGATGAAACCTTGAAATTGGAAAAACATATCTGTGCAGGCAAACTGGATTAGGTTAGTGTACAGACAGTCCATGAGATGAAAAATGAGGAAAGGGAAAGGCTGACATTCTGGAAGAAGAGCTTTGGGTGGGATGGACAGGAGCTTGGCAGAGTTTTTTGGGAAGGTGGAGGGTTGGGAGGTGGTTTGGGCAGGAGGATTTAGATGTGGGGTCAGGCCTGGTGCAAATGAACAGAGATGTGGAACAGAATTTCTTCCCCTAACACCCAGTTTAAGAACAGTGTGTAAACACATGTGCACAATATATCCCAGCTAACCCTGGAATCCTGATTCTTCATCTGCTTCTTTGCATTTAGAAACACTGAAATCCTATCCAGTCCTACCCAGTGCCCTTCTCAGGGAGAACAGCAGCATCTGAGTGTTGATCCCAGTGGAAAAATGAGTGATTAATTCATTAACTAAGAAACTGGGGTGTGTGTGTGTGTGTGGCTTCTCTCTCCTTGTTTAGCATTGTCATCCTGATGTTTGCAAATGAGCCAAAGAGTGAGAAAACTGAGCTGTTCCCACCAAAATGGGACGGGAAGAGCTGTCCTGGAAGCAGAGCAAAGGCAGCACAGCACGTCCCACAAGACAGGCTCTGTAACAGAGCCATTTACACTGATCTGATTGCACTGCAGTTTTAATAAACCTCCTTGATGCACTCTGCATGTATCACAGGTGCTTTTAGCTCCTCTACACTCAGTGAATATCTCTTTTTGTTTCAGGCAAATAGGTGTTTGTAAACTAAAGGTGTCTGAGAAGGGGAAAGAGCTGTTAGTAATAAATGTCCAGCATGTTAGAGACCAGCTAAGCTGCCCTTTTGTTGCCTGATACTTACTGGGGAAGAAGCAGCTTCCTGCAATCTTTCTGCAAACCCCAGGAATTCAGAGATTTTGAAAAGGCAACAGGCAAATATATCCATGTACCTATGCACATCTGGACGGCCCAGGGTATTATAGCTCAGGTGGCTGATGCATTTGGTTGTAGGCACCTTAACTCTTGTTCCAGCTGGACATCATCATGCACTGTTCTTGTCTTATGATCATCCTTTGTGTTGATATTTGTGGTGTCCTGGTGCACATGGCTGTTTGTGATAGAGTAAAATCAATGAGAGATTTTTTAAGAGGTTCAATGCATCATTCATCTGTGCCAAAAAGGGCTTCTGTGTTTTGCAGACCTTTCTCCAGGCTGATCTCTCTGTTGTTTCTGCTACAACACTGTTCAGTCTTTCAGGTTGCATTCATCTTTAGTGAAATGTGAGCAACTGGTGAGTTTTGTCATTTGTTTTTTTCTGGTGGCTCTATGGAGTGACAAGGTACTGAATTGTCCTGCTGTAACTGAACTGCTTGCCAAGCCCTGTCCCAAAGGTGAGGGAAGGGAGAAATCATAACTGCACAAAATTAAGGCAGTGGTGATAGAAATATCACATTATTATTTTTGAATTACAGGGTAGTGTAATGTTGCTGTTGACAAGGGCATCATAATCTCCTCTGCAAACAAGTTTTGTCAGGGATTTATAACTCCGAAGAAATTTGTCTAGGCCTGAAACTTGGCATCATTTCGTGTAGCAAAGTACTGATTTGTTGTCATATATACTTTAAAGCCCTGCAAGTGCAGTGGATGTTGGGTTCCATGATAAACACAGCTATTGGCCCTTTAAACAGATGATATTATGTCAATTTTGGAGGGTTTTCCTAGGTACAAAAATATTACAAGGACATAGAGGAAAAGCACTCTATATAAGACACTGAGAAGAAAAGAAAAAGGAAAGACTCCTTCAAAACGAGATGAGCCAACAACCCTGGAAGTTTGGATTTTTGACTGTATAAAGAGGCCACAATGCCTTTAGGAGAATCCCTGGGTGAATTTTGCCTTTTCAGTGCTGAGCACTAAGTGGCCTGAGAAGGGCTGACTGTGAGCAGCCCATTAACACTCTCCACACTTCCTGCTGTGCATGAGCCTGCTAATTATCTCAGCAATTTATGAGCTGCATTTAACAACTGCAGCACCAGTCACAATTTACAGGAGCATGTTCATATTGCTTTTTCCTTCTTAAAATGTTCATGTAAACTCAACTTTCTGTTGTGGAGGAATTGGGGGACAGCAGGACCTTTAACGAAGATCATATTATATATTTTCCAGAATCTTCACTAATAAGGGATTGAACCAGGGAAAGTTGTCAAAAGAAGTTTCTGGTGGTTCCATAACAAGATGTTCCTATCAGGCAGGATGTAAATGTATTATTTTTAAGGTCAAAGCACAGGCAGAGAGTTTTGAAATGGGCTCGTTAAGGCAATAACATTCTGATAAAGCTGACTCTCCTGATTTCTTCTGTACTATTAATTGAAAGGATATTTAGCTTTGGTTTGATACCTCTCTATAAACATTCTCCCCACAAATCAGTGGAAGTATAGAAATGTACATCAGCTTTATTGGTTATCATCTTGGCTCTGTCCAGTATTCCACAGTTTATGATCCCCTTTGCTGTCCCTACAGAGTGGCTTTAAAGCTCACTTGGTGCATATTCAGACTTCTGGCATTTTGCAGTTGCTCTTTTATCTTTATAATAAAACATGTATTTAACAACAATTAAATGTTGAAACAGCTTGCTGGCAGATGGGGTGAATTTTCTATCTCCTGAAGTTTTCAAAAATGTCTTTCAGAAATATGTTCATTTTATGGCCTGTGTTATAGAGAAGACTGAACTAGAGTATTGTGGTGTTTTTTCTTGACTTCAATTTTTTTCTCTATTTCTGTTGGGTTTTTTTCCACAACTAATATTACTGTGAATATGTAGAGTTTTCTTTCTCCTTCCAATACCAAGCCAAAACTACATTTTATACATCGTGTTGAAGTCATGCCTACTTCTTTGATCAGCTAAATACCAAATACTCAATAGAACAGGTGATACAGATTGCATGGCACAGATAATCTGTGCCTTAAGAACCAGGAGACCCCTTTGTAAAATAACTTTTGGAATGGTTAAATGCAGTGATCTCAGATATTTCAAGGCAAGCTGTGCTGTGTCCTTGGGCTGAAACAATGAGCTTAGAAATATTAGCGGGAAAAGTGAAGTTAACAACTGCAACTCCTCTTGCATTCTTTGCATTTCTTAACTAAAGGACAGGTGTTTGCTAATAAGATCCCATACTCCAAAGACTGGTCTCAAATATAAAACTTGATTGAATATTGATTTTTATTTTAGGTCATTTAGCCACTTGCTTGTTTGTTGCTGGTTTTGTTTCTTGAGATTTGTTTTGTTTTGTTCTATTATTTTGTTTTTCCCTGAAGTGAAGAAACTGATTTTGGTGCTGAATTGAATTGCTGAGATGCTGTGCTGTGGAATGGGGTTACTACTCATCTGCATAATAACCATTAATAACCATTTCAAGAAATTTCATATGAATTTTTATTATGCATTTATATGTGGATTTAAATAACCTTTATTAATATGCTCCATTGAACAATAACACATTTTTTTTAAATATCATAAATATGAGGAAAACTTAACTACCACAGATAGGCAATGGCCAACATTTATAAGCTCAGCAAGATTAATATTTGCCATGAAACTGCATCTGAAAAACTGGTTTATGGATAGTAATCTGCCAAGGATTTGCTTATTTGGCTAAGAGAGTTTGTTAAATGACTTCAGGAATTCTAGAGCCAAAATTATGTGTTTATGAAAGGCAGTGATGATTTGCTTTGCTTTAAAGGACAAAACATCAGTCTTTAATAAAAAGCAATATGAATTGGAGCTGGAAAGATGAGGTAGTTGGGCAGTGATATTACCTACAGTGATCTCTGTCACTGATGGTTTGCAAATTAATCCCTCCACTAACAGAAGAGGAGACAGAGCAAAAGGGTAGATAAAGAGCTTGAAAACTAGTTATCTCAGTTTTCCAAAGAATGTTAATACATGGTTTGATGTCCAATTGGTGCTTGGCAGGAAGCTCAGTGCAGCAGGAATCTTTTTTAGGGCTGGCATTATTAAATATCTTCCTGAGCAGCCTGGATGGAGAGGCAGAGAGATCCTTCCCAAACCTGAGGGCTGGGCACACAGAGCAGCTTTGCAGCCATTTGTGGACTCTGCTGGAATTTAAAGACTAAATCTGCAGTCGTTATTTAAATAAATAATGCAGGATTTCACATTAGTTTAAGAGGCTTTAGTTCAGCACAATCTAAATCTGGAAGAGTTTGGATTGCAGGGGGAGAATTGATTTGCAAAAGGACTGGAATGGTGGCTTGGAAGGTGTGGCTGTTGCCAGGCTGTCTGACAGTTATAGGTGAGGGATATTTATATGGCTGTAGGGGGAAAATAGGAACTGTAAATTGGTATTGTATAGAGGCAGATAGCCTTTCAGGGCACAATAGGCTGTTTCATTATATGGGAGCTTGCAAGCAGTTTGCTCTCTTCAGAGAGCTTCAAAAAGCTGAATTCCACTTTGCCATTACAGTGGGTTCCTCTATTATGTGGTAATGTTATTTGGAGGTGAGTCTTGGAGAGTGAAAAATGCCTTAAAACATAAAAATGGAGTGGTAATGTAGTGTTGTAGGTGTCAGTCTAGTGCTCATCACTATGAGAGGTTTCATCTCTTTATCTTAATTTTATTCTAGTTGAGAAGTGAGTCTGATGTTTGAAAAGCCCTAAATTACAGATGCTTATGTGTTGGAATGGCTATTGTCAGAGTGTGGGGGAAAAGGCACCCTGTTGCTGCAGCCTGTCAAAAATGATTTGTTGAAAATTGACTTTGAGTGTTTGTATTGGAGGTCAGAGTTCCCATTAGAGGGCTTCTACTTCCATAGAAATATCTCGAAGTGCCACAGTTATGCCTTGCTATTAAAAGAATGATTTTGTTACAAATACTTACCTGGCAGTGCTTTTGATTCGTTAAAATGAGAAAAATAAGTGGAGCAAAACAGCTGGGACAATTTCTAAGTAAATTCATCAGTCATTCAGGAACTATGCATTTAAAATACCTATAAATAATAGAATGCTCCATCTAAATGGAAGCCTTTTATTGATATGTAAGTACAGTGTCACCCTGAAGTTTCTTTTCTAATTTATCATTTCCTTGTGCTTAGAATCAGATCAGGCAATTCATATTATTTCCAGCTTTTCAACTTTATTTTAGCAGCATTATTTTGTACGGTGTGTGAAATGAAATTGTTGCACACAGTTGTTAAGCTTTAAAATTACTTTCAGGCAACAAATAATTGTTTTGGAAACTCTGAGCCTTCGCTCAATTTTTTAATATTATCTCGAGGACTGACAAAATAATTGGATAATTTCAGTGGTTTGCCATTGGCACTTTTAAATTCTTTTTATTCATATGAATGTATTTCCCACGATGATGTTCATGGGATTGCTGATCCTACAGAAGGCAGGACAGTGGAAATGGAGGGAGTGAAATAGTGAGATTTTGGCCTTGTTGTTGGTTTCATTCTCTCAGCTACAAAAACAAATAAATCTGTGTGTAGAAACAAACGTTTGCGTTTGAAATTGTATTTCCACAGATAAGAAGATGGCCTATCACAAGGTGATAGCAGCAGAGCAGAGGGCACAGGGGCACTCTCCTTACCTGGACAGCGATGAGCTGCAGGGCACAGCGCTGGAGCTGGAGTGGGACATGGAGAAGGAGCTGGAGGAGCCTGGCTTGGACCAGCGCCACCTGAGCCAGAGCCAGAGCCCTGAGCTGGACCTGGAGCCCATCCAGCCCTCCTCTTCTCCCAAGGGCAGGTTCCAGAGGCTGCAGGAGGACCCCGACTACATCTCCCACTACACCAGGCAGGCACCGAAGAGCGGCCGCTGCAGCCTGCTGCGGGTGCTGAAAGCCTTTTGCACTGCTTTGATTTTATTTATTTTTGGAGTTGTGATAGGATATTACACCCACAAGAAATGCCCTTCTCCCCCAGCATCTCAAGAACCAAATAATCCTCATATCTACCAGGAAATTCTCAAGGAAATCAAGGCTGAAAACATTCAGCGGATTTACAGGTACGTACCTTGGCAGGTTTTTTTCTCTAAATGCTCTCAGGTACCACTGTTAAATCTTCACCTGATGTTTTTAAATGTGGAATCTTATTTACAAACCTTTTTTAATTTTTTTTTTTTATGTTCAGCTTTATCATGACACTTGGGAGATGTTCGTCAGCATCTACAAAATTCATTTTATAATAATGCAAATTTGGGCTTATCATAATAGTTTTCTGCTTTAATAATGTTCTATTGCTAAATATATTATTATCTTTAATATAAATGAATTGAAAGACACAGATAATTCAAATTGAATTGAAATACAGACAATAGAACAGCTGTCCTAGATCCAGCTGACTGCCAAATAACACATTGAAAAGCAAGGTTGATATGATGTTTTGTAATATTTGGTGCTTTAAAAAATCCCCATTTAATTTTTGGCACAAGAGTGGTCTCTAACTGATGTTTTTTCTCTACATGGTAAATTAAACCTTTATTCTGTATGGGTTTTGGATGGAAAAATTGAGATGGTGATTTCTTTATTTTTTATTCTTTATTACCTTTTTTTTAGGAATGTAAATTTTTGTAAAATACCTGGGTTTGATTTTTTTCATTCTTTTTTCCATGTGGAATCCTTTGCTTTGACAGTCTACATAAGCATGTTTGTATCAGAGTATAATCACTCTTCTGTAGCAGTGGGTATGGTAGAAAATAGATTTTCCTGCCAACTTTTGAAAGTTACTTCTATATGGGGAGGGAAGATGAGCTTATTTTTGGCTTCTGGAATGCAAAGATCCTTTTTCACATTAAAGGTAAAAATGCATTGCAGATTTTTTGATCACTATCAGTTCAGAAGCAGCAGAACACCCATTCCTGAAGACAGAAAAGACTTTTGTCATGGTCATCCAAAGAGATGTTATTGAATAAATCAGAAATACATCAAAAGTCACCACAGGGGTTTTGTAACAATATTTGTCTTTTATTATATTTGCTAAGCCAAATCTTAAATCCTGTAGTGGGTAATACCATGTTTTGAACCAACACTGTTACTAAATTCAAGAGAAAAAGTAAATATAAAGGGTTTCATGTCAGTTTTCATGTACTGAACTGATTGTACTTCATACAAAACTAATTATTTTCATAATGGGAAAGGTACAGGTCATGAAAAATATTGATTTTTAATATAGTAAGATAACTTCTTTGTGTTTCAGAGAGTAAATTGAACTGAATTTTGTCATTAGGCTTCATCACAACCAAAGTACTGGAGTAAGATCAGCCCCAAGATTGTGTATTACACAAATTACAGGAAATTGCTGGCATGTCTGTCAGACTGAGAATAATACTTCAGTACTTTGTGTTTGGGGACTGGGAATCCCTTGGCATTATGTTATTTCAAAGGCTGGTTTAAAACCATCCCTTTGCAAACCCTTCATCACTTGTCAAATGATTTCACCTTGCCATTAGGATACTAGTGAGAATCTGGAATTTAGTAAAATGAATTATATAAATACTTTGAAACGTAAAAGACTTTGGTAGTTGCCATCCTGTAATATAATTGTTAATATTTGTTTGGGTTTCTCTTCTGTTTAATAGCACAATTTCAATAAAAGTAGTTGAATATTAATTCAGCTACCTATCAATTCTGTATATAAATATATAATTAATGCTTTTAGTATACTGCATTACCCACAAGGTTTTTCCTAACCCAGCATTTTGGTCTGAGACAGCTTTTATCCCATGTTGTGATCAGTTTCTTTTCCTCAACATCTGTTTGGCAGAAATCAGAGTGACTGCAATGAAACCTCAATGTGTGTAGGGCTAAGAGTACAGAACATGCAACATATGTTGCTTGGATTAAAAAAAACAAAAACCCCAAACCTGACAAAATCAATATATGTTCTTGGAAAACTTCCTTCAGTAAAGTACCTTGAGTTACTAGGAATAAGTGGCAGATGCTTATCTTGCAATTTCTAAATGTTACTGAGCATGACATTAATTTAATTTTTGTTGTTTACTCCTTAGATCAGGCTCAGATGGTATGGGAGTTTGCTAACAGTCTTGTAAATGAATTAGGAGGAAAAAAAACTGTTTGAGAGACACAGAGGTGCCAATCATGGTGCTGGAGGAGGCATCACCTTAATGTGCTTGAAGGTCTGGGGTGGGAGCTTTCTGCTGGGGTGAAATCTGCTTCTGGTCGATGAAGCTTTGGGGATTTGACCCTTTGCCCTTCTAAAAAACTGGCAGAAGTGCTCCAGGGAACTTGTGTTGGTTTTGTTTGGATTTGGACTGGGTTCTGTGAGAGTTGAATGAAGCCTGTCTACCAGTCCCTTTTAGGAGCAGAAGTGGTTGAGTCCCCATCCCTGGAGGGATTTAAAGGATGTGTAGATGTGGCATTTAGGGACATGGTTTAGGCACCTTGTCACTCAGCAGTGCTGCCTTAACTCAACCTTAGAGGTGTTTTCCAACCTAAACAATTCTGTGCTGGGATACCTGCAGCTTGTGTTCATGGCGTGCTGAATTGGGATATTCAGGTGTTCCTGGCTCCTGGCTGGGCTCCTCTTTTTTCAGTCTCATCCATCTCAGCTCCATGTAAAGGTTTTGTTGTTTTGTTTTTTCCAGCAGGCATACTAGAAATCATTAGGTAAGAAAACTCAGTGTGTTGGCTTTTATTCCTTCAACTTTGCACCTTGTTTCCCATGAAATGGGAATGCTGCAGAATTTCTGTGCAATTTAGCACAGTTGTAATTACTGGTCTTGGCCAAGTTGCTTAATCAAGGTACAGCCTAAGTCAACATTATCTCTGTGAGCCTTTTTGAACAGTTCTCTCCAACCTCTGTAGGGAGGTCCTTTCATTGTTGACAATAAAGGTAGAAATCAGTTCATTCCTGATGTATCAGAGGTTTCAAGATGGGTTGTCAGAGGTTCCTGAAGGGAAAAAGCAATTCCCACAAGAAAAATGAACTTTTTCCTCATGCTGCATTTTAAACTGGGACAGAAAAGAAAAAAGGAATCAATATTGTTAATAGGATTCAGTCAGTAAATCAAACAGTTCAGGAGTGTAAATACTACATTTGTTCATATATATATTTAAAGAGAAACAATCTGCTCCACAGTACAGGCAGATTCAGATCTAGTAAGATCACTCACTATTTTGCAAACATCACTGGGCTGATGGGAATCCAGTAATTATATCTGTTTGTGCCATGGATGTAACTTTTACAGTTTTCTTCTGGAAGATATATGACAAAAATTAAGTTCAAATTTGATGTAACTTTGCTCCTGAAGGTCTTCAGGGTGAGTATGAAAAGGGCATAAATCCCATATCCAAACGAGGTGGAAACTGAAGCATGTTGAATAGTAAGAGTAAAAAACCAGACAGTTGTATTGATGTCAGTGATAACTCTGGTTGTGCATTATTTATCAGATGAGCTAATTGCTCTCATGTTTTTAAAATCCTTATAGCCTTATTGAGCTTTACTCAATAATTACTTTCCAAAACGATACATCTTATTATCAGATCTACAGGTTTTTTTTAGTACATCTTCCCATAATTAAAACTGTGATGAGGGCACAGAGGGAAGAATCTTTGCTTTGCTCTCCAGCCAGTCTACAGAGAAGCTCCTGCATTTCAACTCTTGCTTTTCATCCTGTGTATTCTCACTCAAATGCTTCCTTCACTATCATTTTTTCCCTCCTTGGGCAATAGGGAAGTTTAAATCCCTTCATAATACATCCAGTTGGAACTAACTGTCCTTTACAGGTGTATCTGTTCCTTACTCCAGCTGGTGATATCACCTGCAGAATCTCCCAAAGCCACCTCTGGCAAGAATTGATTTGTCACTGGTGCCTGCTGCTGTCCATAACTTAAGCCTAATTCTTCAAAGGGCGTTGGCAGCAGCTGCTCTTCTGTGTGTCATGGCCAAGGAAAAAATGTGCCAGTGCAGTGAGAAAAGGACTTTTACTTGGTTTTGTTTTGTTTTGTTTTTTTCCTCGTAATTAATACTGTTAAAACTTGAGGCTTCAAACCTTTTTCCCAGGTAAAGCCTGTGAAATACATACATGAGGAGCAAAGAGAGCCTGGAATTTGCAGGAAAATTGGAGTTTTGGGGATTTGGACTGAGTGAAATTTACAGGTTGGTGCTTGGTGAATTGCCTTTGTGGCAGGAATGAGGAATCAGGAGCAGAGGCTGCTCAGGAAGGGTGTGAGGAAAGGAGTGCTCATCTTCATCACATTCATCCCCCTGTACACAAATATTGTTTCTTGTCACACCAACAGCTGAAAAGAGCTGTGCAAAAGGCAAATCTCAGTGGGAACTCATCCTGTTTCCTCTTGGATATCACTTTCAGGTATTTCTTGTGTTCTATCAAAAATGCAATGTTAAATCTAGTTAGGCTGGGTCTGAAGCCAGGGCTGCCTCATCTTTGGAAATGGATGTTGGCATGTTCCCAGGTAGCCAGGAGCTGAGTGCATCTATTTCCTTCCCACTGCAGAATCACTTGGGATTCTCTTCATTCACATGATAATTCTGAATGTGTATTTATAAGTACAAAGCCCCTTTTGAGAGAAGATAAGAGTAATATCAAACAAGGGAAAGTTCCCACTTATCCCCCTGCCACCTCCCACTGAAGAATGGCTCTGGGAACATGGGGAGGTGTCTGTTGTGGAAGAAAGATGCCCTGTGTGACCCAAGTGATAAATTTAGGCTTCAGATAGCCACTTATGTCAAATATGATTTCTTTTTAAACCAAAAAAAGAGGTTATATCTGTACTTCAGAAGTGTTAATAGAAAGGCTTGTCTGTTTTATAGTTTTTCTTAGTTTAATTCTTTTTTATTATTTTGTTTCTTTAGATGAAAAGGATGCATTATATCAATATAATACATGAGAAGGACATGTAAGTTTGATCCTGTTAAGGTCAGCTGCAGCATATGCTTATAATATTCCTTTTCTTTTTTGAAGAAATGTCTTAGGTTATGGTTTACTTACATTGAAAGGACATGTTTCAACTCCCCCACCTGTTTCACTGAGAACAATTTTTCTTTTCAGCTTTCAATTTTGAATTATTTTAACGGTAACCACAAAAATATATCGATTTTTAGATGCTTGATTTGGGAAATCATTTACAGTAAAATCTGATTTTTTTTTTTTTTGTATCATAACTGTATCCTTCGTAAATTAAGTACATAGTGTTGCCTTAAAATAATTTTCCTAAGCAATGCATGTTTGATTTTCTAAGCAGTAAGTGTGATATGTTAATGAATTAGACAATAAACTGTATTATGCCACATCAGCATAATGAGTAATAAGTCCCTTGATAAATTCACTCTCCGTCACAGCCTGGATGAATACCTTTAGTCTGTAAGTGCCTCGTGTTTTCCATGAAAAACTGACACCAGTTTTTGATAGGCTATAAAGTGCAAATTAATTTTGCTCTGATCACTTAGTTTTGAATTGCATAATCTTACTTATTTTAAAGTTAAAGATTACCTTGCTGGAATTGCCTCACAGTCCTCATAACTGGAGTGTGGTTAGGGTTTAGAGAGAGAACCAATTTCCATGGCCATTAGCTGTCTGCTTCTTCACCATCACTGCTTAAAGTGTGGGGCAATTTAGTCCCAATTAGAGCAGCAATTCTGAATGGTGACAAGTGCTGCTTTCCCTAATAGATGATGAAATGAGCTGTGCCAGCCTGGCTGAGGGAGTAGTTTGCTTTTTAAAGGTCTGGCATTCCCCATTCCTGCCTGGTTGGGGTAACACAGGGGTGAAGGATGATGCCTTGAATCTGCCCCAGGACATCCTGCTCTCCCCTCTGCCTCCAGGGGTCTGGTGCTGGTTGAAAAGCTCAGATTTCCAAGGGATCATATCTGTTTCAGGGACAGACTGGAATGGATGGTGAAACATCTGTGGATTTTAAAAATCCATCCATTTTAAGAAACTTTTGGTGAGTGAAAGGTTCTGTACTTGACTTTACCTGAAAACCAGAAATAGTTGACTGGAGATTTCTGAGCAGCTCTGACACTAATGCTGCCTAAAAGGCAGTGTTTAGAAGCTAAAGAGTAATTTATGTTGCCATCTATCATTTTTATAGATTTAACCAAACTATATTTTTCCTAATAGAAAGAACCTGGAGGGAAAAAAAAAAAAAAAAAGCCACACAACCTGCTGAGATGACAAGAAGTTTTCATTGTAGGACATTTGGTGAATACCATAGGGTGAAGAAATTGGACATAGTTGTCCTTCACTGTCCAGTCCTCGCAACTCAATACAAGGAGGATCAGCAATTTTGACTGGTGGTCCCAGGGATGTGTTTACAATGATAGTGAGGAACAAACCTTGCAGAGCAAACCCCCTTAACAATTTAATTAGTGACACATAGACTGTCTCCTAATTGCCTGAACGACTGCAGGAGTTCCTCCTGTCTGCAATGAACTTTCCCAGCATTACAGTGTGGATTTCTCCTCAGAGGAGATCATGGCAGAGGGCATTGCAAAGAGTCCCTAAACTTTCTGCAGCACCAAGCACGGGCAGATTCCTGTTTAGGATGCATCTCTCATCAGCAGGATGTGACTGAAGTCCATGGGTACTCCTGAGATCAGCCTTTCAGTGGAATCTGCAGTTCCATGGTAGGCACTGCAACAATAAGCAATTAGTTTCCTGCCTGTGCACATAAATCAAATTAACAAAGCCCCGAGGGGAAGGAGTTTTCTCAGCCCTTCTTGGTGGTGCTTTGACATGCAGTTCCTACCATCAGCACCTATGACAGCTGTTTGCTGGAAGCCTGATAAGCCAGACTGATGTGAATTTAGCTAACTACAAGTTGCTGTACTGTATTAAGTTACTGTTGATGCAGCATTTGTAATTGAAGGTTTCTGGGGAACATTGCTCAGGATCGATCAGGGATAATGAAATTGATATTGTCTGAATAATAATCAATTTTAATGGTGGTATTCTGCAGTAGTCTTCTGTTAAGGGGCTTCTATTCTCAGTTCAATTCTCTTTGAAAGCTGATGAGTTTCTGGAATGAAACAAATATGGATTGCATTGAAATATTGGAACTTGGAGAGTGTCAGACTTTTCAAAATTAAACAAGTTGGCTTTTTTGACTTTCTAGAGTACAGTTTGTGGACAAGAAGTTAAATAATGTCTCCTGTGTGTATGCCTGATTTTTCTCATTCTCAGTAATGGGTGATGTTTAAATAGATATTTTCAAGTCTCATCCTTCATATAAGCTGGTGTTTCCTTTCTCATCCTTCATGTAAGCCAATGTTTCCTTTGGACACATCCAGTTGCCACAAATTTACATATGTTCCTGTCCAAGGTAAAATACCGACTCATACTCTGCTTGGTTTATGGGTATTTCTTCAAGGCTGAAAAGGCTATAATTTTCCAGTAAGATGGAGTTTTCTCTTTCCATTCTTTTTCTCTTTTTATGGAAACATAAAACTTGAAAAGTGAATTGAGATGTCATTATCAACACAGAGTGTTTGAATAGCTCAGAAGCAAAATTGTTTGGAAATCTTTTTTTCTTGGAGACCTCGTGATTTTTGTTCCTGTTTGGGGAGGGTATGCTGATGGTTCCCCACAAAGCAGTGTCTGGTCCTTGACCAGCTTAATGTCTTTATTTCTCTTTTGTAAGAATTTGTTACTTAACGGTTTAGAGAAGATAACGGAAACAAAAATGAGCATGAAAAATAACAATTTAAGATCTTACTTGCTTTACTTTTTTTAATGGGTGCTCAATCTTCATTAGCCATCTGGCTGATTAATTGTGAGGCTTCAGCAGAAAGGTCACTATTGCTGAAAGGGTCAGGACCCCATCACAGATTGACTTCTCTCCAGGAAATCTGAGAAAGCTCTACAGACAGTAGTTTACAATAATTGTAATATTTTACTGAGATCTGAGTCTAGAGAAAGAAAGTGATTTGGGGTGTCTTTCCTGTGGAAGCTGGGACATGGCTTTGGACCCCTGCAGTAATCCTCTCTTGTAATACAGAACTGATGAAATGGCCAGAATTTTGAAGCACATTACCTTGACTCAGCCCAGTACTGGTGTGATGCTACAGGCAAAATCACATTTTACTGCTGCTTCAGCTGACTGACTGGAGAAGCCCAAGACTTGATCAGAATTTGGAGAGGTGAGACAGTGAGAAGAAAGATCAATAGTTTAGAATATATCAGGAGTCTATGAAAATGTCAGTGTGCCTTTGATGGACATTGTTTTCTTTTTTCCAGCTTTAGCAAGAGCTCAGATATTTACAGTTACAATTGTGGCCAGGCTGGAAGGTGTTCCCAGTGCTTCTGGAATCTGTTTCCTGTCCAAGGCTGTGTGAGCCAGGGCTGGTGCAGGGCAGATTGAGAGCATTTAATTATTGAAATAGTTGGCTGAGTGCTATTTGCAAGTAAAAGGTGGCAGCTCTGGGAAGTCACTTGTTTCGTGGTCATTTGTTAGTAATCGCTATTGAATGCTTTTATTTTTAATAAATGCCAGCCTGGGTGATGAGCCTTGTGATGTGCATTATTAAATAAATAGGCAGGCTTCAGAAAAGGCCATACAGGTCATGAACAAAGTTTCTGTTCCCTGTCAACTATTTAGGGAATGAAGCAAGGAGCTGAATTATTCATAGCATGCTTAGTGCAAGGCAAATGGAACCTGCTGCTGTGTGCTAGCAGTGCAAATAGTGACCTAAAATATACAAATGGTTTTCTTCTCTATTATAATGCCTGTTTTTCTTTACTAATATTTCTGGAAACTACTTAAGAAAATTAAACCCTGAGACAAAAAAAGTTAAATCTGCATGGTTCCTCAGGATCCTAGCACAGACCCTGCAGGGGATATTGTTTCTAAATTATTCAGTTTATGTGCTAAGAAGATAGATAAAGCACGGTATTAATACAGGTATTCATTTTGTTCTTGTAGAAAATGTGGGGGGGGGTTTATATATTTTTTTCTTTATCAACTTTTGTAAAGGCTGTTTCCTACAGACAGAAACATATCTATTTGTGTAGCTGACCATTTCTATATGGGGTTTTGTGCCTATTTGAATACATAGGTGTAATTTTGCATATTAACTGAAGTTCAGTCCTTTACACTTCTCCAAGGTGTCATGTATTCCAGAACCACCATATATTGGAACCACTTCTCCCTGTGGTTGTGGCTGAAGCCTGATTACCTTCTAATCCCAGGGCCAGAAGTACTTCTTGTGTTCATAGTTCCTTTGAAGTGGTAAAAACCTCAAAGTGCCATGATGGCTGTATTGTAAATGCCCAGAGAGTTATTAAGGACACAGTCCTTATATATATAAATAGAGCCTGGGGGGCTTGTCTCGTTCATATTGACAGAAGTATTATATAGAATGTAAGATGAAGTACAGCAGTGTTTCCACATAAAAACAGATACCTGGGGAAGAATCCAGCATTAAATTACAAGTAAAAGTACACAGGACAGAAAAGCTGATTAATGGAGCCAATTCCTTTATGGCTTTGTTCTGTTGTTGGATATTCTTTAGCCAAACCAAACTGTCGTAGGGTTCAACACAAGGCAAAATATGTCTGTGGTGTAGAAAAGGTGAGGTGAGATGATTTAGTGATTTTTAATTTATATTTTTTTGCCTGATCTCTGTGTTTCATCAGCCTTTTCAGAGCTTGTATTGAACCATACCACAATGAATAAAATTTGTGACTAAATTTTGAATTAATGCTTTTCCCCCCTTTCTTCTTGAGCTGCTTTTGCTAGAATGCCATAGAGGGCTTGATATTAATAGTCTGTGCTGATTAACAAACAGAAACAAACCAGAGGATTTGGTCTGTGGTGGCTGCATTTGCTGGGGTGGAGCTGGGTGCTGTCACAGAGCTCCTGGAAGGCACAGGGAGCTGTTCATGACACTGTCAGCAGGCTGGGCATTATCTGGGATTTGCAGCTCTTCGCTAGCAAAACTTTTTTTTTTTTTTTTTCTTTCTTTTTAAGAAGCAGACTCTGTTAAAACAAGAATCATTTGGTATTATTCTGGAAATACAAAGCTAAATAAATTAAATCCTCCTTTAGTCTTGTGGATTTTGAAATTGGTTTTACATGCTTTTGTCGCATCCTGCCTGGATTAATCTAACTCCCTGTTTCCAGCTCTTGCCAGCACTGCCTCAGCAGCCGTGTTCAGATCACAGATTCCTGAGGAGGAAGGAGGCTCATGGAGGGCTGGGTCTCTCCTCTGTCTCTCTCATTTCCTCCTGACTCAGTGTGTCCTGACATTAAAAAGGTTTCTCCGTGTGGGAAACAGTTAATCGGATCAGGGTGAGTCATACTAGGATTAAACGGTGGCGGTAGGATTGGATCCCTTCCCCTCAGTTAACGTAATTAAGACTGACATTAAAGATCAAATTATCCTGTATCAAATTAGGTAAGTGAGAAGCTCTGCAGTGGCATTCCTGCCTTGCTCAGGAGGCTGCAGAGGATGCCCAAGGTGTCCTGGTGCTCAGAGCTCTGGGTCTCCATGGTGGAAGGCTCCTCCTTGCCCAGCTGGGCTCTCTGCCTCCCCAAAATTGGCAGAACTGGTCATTTCCCAGATTGCTTTGGGGGAATGTTGGGATTCTTTCCAGCAGGACTGTGGAATTGTGTGTACCAGATCTAAATGCTTTGCTGCTTGGCTGCCTTTCCTCAGGGAAAGCCCAGGGTTCTCCCAGGGCATCTCAGCTGAGCTGGGCATCCTGTCCCAGCAAAGGGTGTCCCAGCATCTTCTGACTTCTGGGGGGCTTCATGTGATCCTCCTTTGCTGATGTGCTTGGTTTCTCCAAAACAGGTGAATCTATTGGAGGTCTGGACCCCTTTTCATCCTCTTAGACAAGGGCAGCTGGCATTCCTGCAGCACCTGCTAGCATAGGAGGATATTCTTTAATGGTTTCCTTACACACTTGCTCCAAATTCCAAAGAATTCAGAATGTTTACACTGAAATTTTATTGAATAATGCAGTTTACCCCAAAAGAATTAACTTCAGCATTAGTGATCTGCTGGATCTCCTGGTGGATAAAGACATTTTAACACCTTTTCTTTATTCTGTGTTAGACACTGGTTGTTGGCTGCATTATATTGTATGACTCCATTCAGCAGAGGTAGAAAACAGATTTATCTGAAGATGAGTGTTAAGTACTTGTTATGTGCTGTTGTGCCACTCATGAAGAGTGACTTTGGGATAAGAATGGTGATATTCCATCAGTAACTGAAGATCTATTACCCCAAAGCAAAAAATAGTTTCTTATTCCAGGATGAGAGGAAAGCAATTTCATACATAGAGGGATGGCAATAATTGCAATAAGGTTTCCTGTAGCCATACACAAATAGTTTCAGTTCTTTATGTCAGATTGTGATACAGGATGAACATAGTGCCTCGTAAAACTCCTTAAAAGATAACTTTAAAGACCTTAGCAAGAATTGCAGGGGCAGCTATTCCAGAAGCATCAAAACTATATTGTAGTACTGTTTGTATTCCTTTAAAGAGATGACTTGATAGTAATAGAGAATTAGTGTTCCTTGACAGATAGCTAGAAGATGTCTTTATGCTTTTTTTTTTTTTTTTTTTTTTTTTTTTTTTTTTTTTTTTTTGTTACAAACAATGTATTTACTTCTCCTCAGCTGTGAGCACTATTAAACTTTGCTATTAAAGTCTGCCAGAAAAGCTCTTATTTTATTTTGCCCACACCAGTGTTTGAAACCTTGGAAGCATTTGTGTGTGCTCAAGTTTGGTTTGTTGTTATTACAGCTGAGGGGGAGCTGATGGATCTCTGTTAGCACAGGTTTGAGACAGTGTTTGAACCACCCTGGGAATATGTGAGAATACAGCAAAATCAAATGTTTTTTGCTTACAGCATTACTTGAACACTAGCTTTGGGAGAAACCACATTCTCCTGGATATGGAAAATTACAGTGAGTACTTGCTCACAAGTAATGATGTGACTCTGATTTTATGGAATGGAGGAAAGCTCCGTGGAGAGGACCTGGTTTGATCTTGAAGACAATGTATTTTCCCCATTTTCCAGAAGAGTTTCATACCCACTGGAAATATTGTCTCTCACCAGCCTTGAATACATGCAGATGTTGAAGTACAGCATCATAAAGTAGTTATCTCTTTAGCTGAAAGTCTGAATTTTCAGAGAAGGCTTAATTATTTAGGGAAAGCAAAGATGGAACCAAGACAAGAAAAGCTCCTTGATGGTATTCAATTTACCTTTCAAAGTGTGTGTTCTATAATAATGTTTTGATTTAATCAAATTCATTATCTGTATTTTATTTTTCCTTTAAGAAAACCCCCATAAAATCTAAACAAAAGACAGGCATGATTTATTACACAAATATTATTATGCACTGGGAATCAAAAAGTCGGAGCTAATGCTGTTTAGACTTTTCTTAAAGAAATAATCAAATATATTAAATTAGTTTTTTCATTATTATAATGTGAAATTTTTCTCATCATCTTATATTCATAGATCTGAGCAGAAGGGACTAGTTTACTAAATATAGATTCAGCACTTCATTAATTTAGTAATTCAGTAAATTACTATCGTTTCAGTCAGGAAGAACTAAAAAAAAATTCTAAGAAAAATAATTTGGAATTAAAATGAATTATAAATGTCATTTTAAGCAGTATATGGACAATCATGAAAGTGGAGTTGTGTTTCTTAGAGCAGGATAAAGCCACATGTACACATGATTTGAGTAAGGCAAATTGTATATTTTTAAATGTCCCTGAACTGGTTCTCCCTGGTTTTGCCACTAAAAGGGAGACCCTCCAGTTTGCAACTCCCCTTCTAATGGTCTAGATGTATAACTAATTCTTTACTGATTAAGTTCTCTTTTAGAGCAGATTTAAAAATTTCTCATTATTCTTTTTTCAGGTTTCCTAGTGTATATTTATGGAATAGCATGCTTGGATATATATTTTTAACTCATAAATAAATAAAATAATCCTGATTGTACATAGTTTCTCAGAGACAAGCTGCAGCAAGATATAGCTAGGTTATTTATAGCATTGATAGGCACTCGTTTTTTGAAATATATATATATATATATATATGTATTTTTTTTTTTTAAGTACCTCTGTGCATAGAGAGACCAGAATAAGTAAAGACCATGAATGTATGGATTTTAAAAATCTGGTTACTCAGGTGTCAAGGCTGGGAGCTCTCTGGGGTGGTGAGTGATTTTATTTGCTCTCTATACAGTGGCTGGTGTTCTAGAGCCTTCCTCTGTTTCAAGCCATAAAAATGCCAATAACCAGTGGTAACACTGCCTTTGTTTTCCTAAAAATTTATGCCTGCATGTGTAGCTTATGCTCCTTAATTCTGAATGCAGCCTTTGCCATAATTGTAGAAAATGAGAAAATTGTGAGCATAGAGTTGAAGAGAGGGTGAAGCTACTGCTGCTAAGGAAACCTTAATTGCTGAAATTCAAGTTAAAAGGCTGAATATTCAGAATTGTATCAGACTGCAACCCCCCTAGAACTTACTGCTTATGCCATTTAAAAATGATTGGGCACTTCAGTTTAATTTGCTTGAAGGTGAAGAGCTTATGAGACATATTTGAACCTAGAAATAATTCTGACAGCTAATTTTTATATGCATGAAGAAGAAGTTTTATAGTGGAAACCTTGACTTTTAGTGCTGTAGAGCTGTCATAAAGGCCCTAATGATTTCTGACTTAATTATGTATCTGAACACTTAGGCTGATACACATTCACTACCCTTCAGAGATTCATGTCCAAGTACCAAATACTGGATGCAGTCCTTGGCTGTGAAACCTGCTTTGCTTTACCTCTCAGCCTGCACAGCTCTGCTGAGATCTAGCAGACAGCTCCTCTTCTTGTTGGTATTTTACATCTCCTTCAAGCCTCCACTCACACCTCCCTAATTTATAAATAAAGTGCATAAGCAAGTTGGGCCTTGCTTGCTGCTTGTGTAAAATGCTTTGGGGCAACTTGTTAGGAAAAGCCCATCTGTATTTGTAGCAACACCCTCTGTGTGCCCAGCAGTGTGTTGGGTGAGTGGTTCCTAAAATGTCTGAGCAGCCCTAGGGATCCACAGTGGGTTTTGAGGAGGAAAAGCTGGATGTTCAGCAGTGCTGGACTCAGAGATGCTGCAGCAGCAGAGCTGCTCTCCAGGTGCCTCTTCTGGGAAAGGGATGTCCTAGGATGACTGGAGAAACTGAAGAAAGTCTGGCCACGTAGGATAGGGCACCCTCATCTCTCCCTGGTTGTGGAAACAAAATGTTAGAGGAGTCATTAGTAGAAATCGACTCATTCTTCTTACTTGGTATAAACGTGTTGGTTTAATAGTCAAGGAGTGTGAAATAAAAAAGGTTCAGCATCCAAGGGCTTCAGGCACCTTTATGAAAGACTGCTACCCTTTAGCTACAGTTAATTCCATTTTAAATATGTTTATTTTCACTTAGAAAGTTCAGCTGGAGTTTGGATTGCTTCCCTGCTGAAGATAATTTAATTTCAGATTGCAGCAGTTTAGACATACATAGACAGAAGAAAAATTCTTCCATAAAAGCTGCACTGTATGTAAATCATCCTGTTCAGGCAAAGAGTTTGGTGCTAAGATGCCACTTATGTCTTAAGAGTGAATGATTTATGGGTTTGAGATGATATTTTAGGATTCTGCTGCCCATGCCTGTTTTTTAATAGCTCATGTGTCATCCAGCTGGCACACACTCTGTCTGTGTGTGAAAGTCAATGTTAAAGTTAAAAGGACTTAATGAAACTGAATTTTCAGACAGAAGCATGTTGGAACATTACTATTTTTTGTGTCAGACATGCTAAATCTCATCTCAGTTCTCCTTGGGTTGGCAGAAATGTCAGTCCCAGGCTGCAGCGAGCCTGTTTGGGTATGATGCATTATTTGCTGATGCCGTTTTCTTGTTTACACAAGTGGATTTGCATGGCTTGGTGCTCCAAATATTGGACTGCTGAAAACCACCTGCATCTGCTGAGGTATTGAGACTAAAGCTCTGGAGGCTGGCCAGGTTTCTGCAGTGCTTTTGCTTACGTGGTTGACAGTAACATCTGGTAACGCAGATGTTGAGGTCTGGAGAGCCATAATTATTCTGAGAGCAGGGAGAAGTTGTCACACATAGTTATTATCATGCTACTATCACAGGTATTAGTATCAAAGAGATCATTTTGTTCTTTGCTGACAGCATATGTTTTCTCAGCTTTGGAGATGTGCTAGTTTGATGGCATGGAATACGCAGAGTAAAAATTATCTTTGGGTTTTTAAGCAGTTTGAAGGTTAAAGAAGACCAAAGAGACTGTAAATGCAAAATATTTTGTTTCTTCAGAACACCAGTTTCCCTGAAACTGTAATTGCTGCCAGAATATGTTTCACACTGTGCCCTGGAGCTCCTCATAAACAAGTGGGGTGAGGGAATAAGGCAAGTGCCTTAGCTCTGAGCATCTCAGGTGTGTTAGGGTTTTGATTTTACTTTGTTTTGGTTTTGGTTTCTTTTGGGTTATTTGTAAATTTGTGTTTTAAAACCCCAGACACATTTTCAGGCACAGGATTATTGGAAGGAATAAGACAGCTGAGATTTGGGGAATTTTTGTATTTACAGAGGTATTATGGAACTAATATTTGAATCTCTGCTAGGAGAGAGATTTAAACTCCAGCAACAGAATAATTCTTGAAAATTTAATTCGGTTGGTCAGCTTGATATCAGGAATGAATCTCATTTTTTTAAAGATACACCTTTCATTGAAATAGGAAACAATTGTTGTTTCTTGATTCATTTTTACAGTAAATACTGAGTTTTTATTTAAAAGCTTTATATTTGAACATCTGCACACATGGAACTATGCATCCTGTTAAATCCTCCAGTCAGTTTGATGCACAGTACAAATGTTTGCATTAGTGATAATTAAAAATTACTTAGATAATATGAACTTCTAATGTGGTTAGAAACAAAAGTCTACATGAGCCCAATGAAACGTGCTCAAAAATCTCTGCCCTATCTAGGACAAGTTCTTTTTTTTTTTATTCTTACACTTGCATATGACAGGTGTGAAAAGAATTTCAGTAAGAGAGACCAAATGAGTAGGAGTCCCAGGCTAAGGATGTGAAGAGCCATGAAGTTTTCTTAAGATGTTAGTCTGCACAGTCTAAATTACGAGAAGAAATTTTATAATAATCTATATTCAGCATTGGAAATGGATGATTTTTTCCTTTAAAACTCAAGTTTGTTAATATTTGACTGAAAATGAGGATTCTTTATTTGAATATCTAAGCTACATAAAATTGTTCTGGTATTTTCCAGATTTATTGTCTTTCCTGTCCATGTACCTCTGCAAGTGCTCAGGCAGAGGAGAGAGAGATCACAAACAGGTCATCAGGAGCTGTTTCTCACATTGCCTTATTGTGCTGTCCAGACATTTGCTCTTTAACTTCTGTCCTCAGCTCACATTTACATTTGAGGCTGTGCTTAGCCCTGGAAGAGCACTGGGAGCTGCTGGCCATGCTTGACAGTCACCAAGATAATGGAACACTCTTTGTCACCTGGGGTCATATTTGTATTTAGGTGGTTTAACCAAGCCCTCTCTGGCTCCTTTTTTCCCACAGCAGCGCCTGCACACTGCTCTGCTTCCTGCTGCCTTCCACACAGCCATTCCCACCATTTCCCAGGGCAGGGAGGTAATTTTTGTGGCTCAGATTGACTTTGGAGGCAGCACTTTGTTACCCTGCCCCGTGTTGCACAGGGATGGTTACCCTGAGACAGGTTTTGTGACTCAGGCACAGTTTGTTGGTGCAACAAGCATCAGCAATCCAGCCTCGTTTTCTGCCCTCTGGTTTTACTGCTGCTGGATGAAAAGGGCTGTTTGCTTTTATTCTCCTGCTTTATTTGCTGAGCACCATGTCTTTGAACTGTACTCACACAGAGCACTAGGTCAGTGTTTAGTTTCAGGTGTTTTTCAGTTTTCCTGCTGTAACTGCTGGACAAAACCTGGGGTCATTTTAGCTTCTCCCATGGAATGTTTTCCAGGATTGTACAACTCTATGTAACCAAGGGAATTCCCATGCCACCTTGCTAGCTCACCTGTCAACACCTTCTGCCTTGGTCCTTGCAGGTGTTTTTTGCCAGCTTTTTCTCCTGGAAAGGTTGGTGGCCAATTCTTACTCCCTATTAAGAGAACAATTAATTACTTGTGATCCCGACCTTCCTGCTGGGCATCTCCATGAGGAGCTGTGCTCCTGGGAAAATCTGATTTTAGAAAATAACTGGATCTCATCAGAGCTATTTCTGACATGGCACTTAGTCTTCCTAATGATTTTCAAAGTAAAGTAGGAGCTCCTTCCTTGTAAACTTTTCTCTCTGTGCCAGAGACCATTTGAGAGCTGTTTTTAAAGAGTGGATTTTGCCAGCCTTGCTGCAGCAAGTCTGCACATTTATCAGTTAGTTTTCCTCAGGGGTGTAATTGCCAGATGCTCTCTGATGCTCATTAAACTGAAATCAACATCCCTGTAAAATCTATAAAGATGGACTGCAATCCTGCTACTTGAAACAGGTAAACAAACCCTAATGTTAGCAGTGGAGGCATCTCCATTGCAGTGGGCTTTTATGGGGAAAAGAACCCCAAACTAGTGAGAAAAAATTAAAATTTCCAAGGTAACAATATTTTTTTTTCTTACTTACATACTCATAACACTTCATACTTACATCACATTGATGATGTGGAAAACATGAATTTATATTTTCAACAGCAGCAATATATTGGATACAATGGTAAATTCTGTCCTGTGAGCATTAGTGTTGGTATTATGTGTAGGATAAACAAAAGAGTACTATATATTATACCTGTAATTTCAATTTCAGTTAAGGAAGTTCTTAAGTTAAGTTAAGTTCTGAGAGTATGATAGCACAGCAAGCTCTCTTCAAGCCAGTTTTTCACTTTCCTCATTGAAAAAATGTTCTGATTTCAGACAAAAATTGGCTAAGAATCTTAAAACATAATTCAAGGTTAAATTGTATCAACAGGGTACACCTTTGAATTATTGTACTTTTCATGTGAGAAATTAAGAAAATATCGAAACGTGTATTTCATAATTTAAATATGCCAAATTTTGTAAAAGGCACGGACAGCAACCCCTAACCCTGTTAATTAATTAAAAACAGCAGCAACAAAAAGGCAGGAAGGTAAACAGGAGACCTTTTCAACATCATCTGAGCTTTCCCAGTTAAGACTTAGCCCTGCTTCTGAAGATCAATAAACTTCACAGATCAGGCATGTAATTGAAACTGCCTCCTGTTCTGTGCCAGTGCCAAATGCAGCAGAGCATTCTCTGGGAGCTCACAGTCAATAATTACAGCTCACTTAATGGTTGTATTATGCCTTGAGGTGTTTCTGACTCTTCTAAAAAAAAAAAGGGCTTTTTTTGGTCAGGTAAATGCATATTTTCATTAAGCACCTAAAGACATCATTCCTTCTTACATGTTGCTTAGCTGTTCTTCACAATATTTTCATTAAAGGAGGGGAAGAAAGAAGCTTCCATCTACAATTTCTGTGATACATTTGCATAAAAGGGAGGTTTAATTGGGTGGAGAGGGCAAAGATGTTATTAATTAAAAAAAAAAAAAAAAAAAGCAACAAAACCCCAAAAAGCTAACCAAAACAAACAAAAAAGCAGTTAATTTAATCAGCTGTATTCAGGTGAATAACTTGGAAAATTATCAGCAGAACACATATATAATAATCAGATGATGTGCTGTAATTTCAATATGGAAATTTGAAGTTAACATGGTATGGATAAAATCTGTCTAGGTTGTTGCATATCCTCTTCCAGTTTTAATTCTTACCTCTTTATATGAGTGTATATGAGAGTATTATTTTCTTCTGGTTTTAGTGTTAATACCACTTTAAATGAGTACACTTATTTAAAACTTTTTTAAAATTTTCTTTTTCCAATACCTTGTCAGTGGTATTGAATGTATCATATTGGCAAATTTAGGAAATTACAGTCTCTGTGAAAGTTCTCTGAAAAAGTTTATTCCAGGCAAGATTCTTGCTTTTCTCTGGATGACCTCTTAGTCACCAGGAGGGTTTTGGCAATTTTTTTCCCCTGCTACTTGACTCACTTCTGATGATGTTTTTGTATACTTCATGGGCAACAAAAGTAATTTTGTGCTGAATTGAGAGAGAAATGCTCTTTACAACTTTTTGGTGACATACTGATATTCATAAATTATTGCTTCACTCCCTCTTTACTCTGGAGTAATCATTAACATTTTTGGTAGATTTTATAAATTCAATGTGTGGTTTTGGGTGTGGGTTTTGGTTTTTTTTTTTCCCCCATGTGTGTTTTTCAGTTTGTGTTCAGGTGATGCTGAATTGAAATTGTAACAGCTGATTGTTCAGCTCCTCTTCGATCTCCTGGGTTTGGAATTGGACTCTGGATTTAGCTGGAGTGTCAGACAGGAAGACACTAATTTCACCAAGTCCAAGAATAAACACTCTGTGTGTCAGGGCTTTGATGTGATTGACCTTGATTTCCAAGTAATTCTGGGAGCCAGGGGAAGCAATGGTTTTCCCCTTACTTTTCTGCTTGGGGAAAAACTGATAGAAATTTTGAAAAATTACATTTTGGAGAGTGAAAGGGTGAGTAACACCTTTTTAATAGTACTCAGTTGTTATTTCCATTTCAGTTTTTGACTGGCATTGAGGCTTTTGCCCACCTTTTGGATCTGCACTGACTGACTCACTGACACATTCTGACTGTATAAAATTCTCTGGGCTCATAGTCTGCATTTAGTGGAAAGGTCACAATGGAAATCTTCATATAAAAGGAGGAAAAGTTTTGTTCCTTCAGGTTGCAGAGTCCTTGGGCTTGCTCAGCTGCAGTTGTCTATCTGTGGTGGCAATGTGCTGTCAGCACAGGTGTCATAAAAAGTGAGGCCAGACCTGTCAGACACACACACACACCAAGGATATATCTGCCTTTGAAACTATCAGTCTGGAGGAGGCTGATAAGACAACCAAAAGTAATCTTGAGCTGAGAAAAGAGAGCGAGGATTTAAGCTGATAGGGGAGAGGCGAGGTAAATAAGAAAGGAAAGCTTGGGGATGACAGGTTTGTACTTTTGGTGTTAATAAATAAATCCCACCTCACAGAGCAGTGTCTCTCCCTGGTAATCCCAGAGTGGCATCCCAGGAGCCCAGGCTGCTCCTGTGTGGCCCTGTCCCTGTTGGTGGCTCTGTCCTGCTGGCAGCCTGCTCTCTGGGAAAGGGAAGCAAGAATGGGAATTGGGGTCACCCCTCTTGCTGCCTCACCTTGAGTAGCTGCCTGCCTTTCCAAAGGGAAGAGATGCCACAAGACAGGATGGTCATCATGCTTAGCAGCATGGTGATGGTCAGGGAAACCAAACCATTGGTTTGTCATGTCCTGATCTGTCCCTGGAGCTGGGTGGACAGTTTGAGTCACAGCTCTTGGGACAGGGATGTGTGTGACACCAGGATCTCCAAACAACAGGATTTCCCTGGCTGCTGCCTTGCAGATCCTCAATAATGGCTCCATAATGGATGTGTGATGCTCACCTAAGGCTTGTTTGGAGTTTGGGGCAGGGCATCAGGTTGCTTTGTTTGACTAATTGATTTCTATATTTTCCTCCCTACTCCTTCCTTAGTGCTCAAAGTATGTCTCTTAACGTTTCCATTTACTGGATGGTGATGATTCACTGTCTAGTGCTGTCCTATCACACCTGTTAAAAAATTACACCTGTTTCTTGTAGATAAGGCAAGAAACAAATTACTCTGGGATGCCTTTCTCTGACACTCCATTTGTCTTCCAGACTGTGCAAGGGTAGTTACCTTCATGCCAAAATTAATTATGGGCAGCTCTGGAATGCTTAATCTGTCAGAAGCAACAGGAGAAGAAAACATTTTATTCAGTTCCAAAGACTGGGTGAATAAGGAATAGATGGGAGTTTTCCAGACATAAATAGAAGTTTTCTCACTCCTATTTTCAGCCAATTCTGAGTTCTCACTGAAGTTGTAATAATTTTTGCTTTCATCAAAATTGCTTTACTGTGTCTTAAATTAGCAGGGTCACGCTGTAGCAGATGGCTGAAGAATTAAACTGTTTTCCCTTTTCCTGCAGTAACTTTATTCACAATGTATGCAAGGCTTACAACAGAACTGTACACTCCTTGGCATGCCCTCTGTTTCAAGAAAGAAATGCCTTTTGAAAGAATAAATCTTGCATTGCCTGGCTATCATCTACTAATCTAAAGACTGTTGCAGGTAACTACATAAATTACTGTTATATTCTCAGCACAGTTTCAAATGAATGACTTTATTCCTCATAAAACCACTGCTGTATGGCTTTTCCTCTGCTCGCTGTGTCCTGTGCTGCTGGCCCAAGTGCTCCCTCCAGTCAGTGCAGACAGCAACTTTAAACTGAATTTATTTGTTTGGAACGAGTCAAGAGCCACAGGAGGAGTTGTGGCTTTCCCTGCTCGTGGCACATGGTGTGCCCTCCATCTGGTGGCAGGAGTACAGTGGCAAAGGGAAGGGCTGAGAATGCATTTACAGGAAGAAGTAAAAGCCTTTCACTGACTGTTGATTTAACAAGGTAATATCCCTGCAGTCAGAAATTAAATTGTTAGCCTAGGGGTTCTCCAGAATAGCCTTGTTGTTTAGAATAGTTTTCTTTATATTATAGCAAGCGAGAGGGGTTTATCCATCTCTTATTATATCCTTCCCCTCTCCTCACTGTAAATCAAAGCAGGGTTTGCAGTGTTCCAGAGCCCTTTGGTTTTCTCCTCTCTTTACAGAAGCACAGCTCCTGTGGTGTGGCATGCAGCAGCTGTCCAACAAGCATGAAGTGCAGGGGGATGAAATATTACCCCTAATACTGCTTTTATTTTCACTGAGCTCACGTGCCTAGACCAGAGGAGTGCAGCCATTCCTGGCAGCATCCAAAGCCCTGAGTGTGTGGAGCGTGTTCTTGTGGCTCTGTGCCTGCAGGATTCTCTGAGCTGCCACCAGGGCAGGGACCCCAAAGGCAGCAGAGCTGTGACAGTGGTGACATTGCTGTTGGGACCCTGCAGTGGTGGCCCCAAGGCTGCTCCTCACTGGCAGTGCAGGCAAAAATCCAACCACAGACACGTCCCCCTGTGTGACTGTCTCACCACCTTAATTTTTGTTTTTAATATTACACAAAGCAGTATTGTCAACACCACAAGGCAAAATTATTCATCTGCTCTCTATTGTTACTTGCTCAAGCAATGAAAGTAATTATATCTAAATAGGAATGCTTTTTAATTTGTTATCTGACTGCTGAGTGTTCTCGGTTCATTTCTGTTATGTTCTGCTTTGTAATCCTAACAGCTAAAATACTTTCTTAATAAAAGCTGAAAATCTGACACTGTCACAGTATTCCAGGAGCTAAGACTTGAGATTAAATGCAAAACAGATTTGCATGGCTGGAAACTTATTTGTTGCTGCAGGCACTTGTATAGGAATTTGGGAATAAAGCTGGGGAAAAGGCTCCACTGTGAGCCATGCATGACATTTCAAGTATTGTCTGCTTGTCTGAGTAATATCCTATAAAAATCTCCCTGATAGTTGGTCACATTACACGGATATGCCTAAAATGAGAGTTGGAAATACACAATGGGATCCTGGCAGTGTGTTGTGCCTTTTGCTTTCACTCCTCTCCTCCAGTTTCTGTTTCTGAAATTGCTTTGAGCTGCATTTTATGGTTGAAACACTGACTGGACCTCTTTTGGGGGATGTGCTAAACTTGTGCTGGGTATTGTAAGGAATAAAAGCACTGGTACAATCAAGGATCCCAAAACCCTTCTGAGTGATTCAGTTACCATTTCTTCCTGAGTGTGCCTGGATTAGGAGATGGAAAAAAATAATCAGTGTTAAAATTCTTGTGTTACTGATAGTCTTCCATTCTCAAAAATAAGAAGTTACATATTGACTGCTTGTGATTATATGTGTGATGCCACATTTGCAATGCACTTATTAGCTGACAACTGCAGCCTTTCATTGTATTAATGTTTCTAATGATACAGTTGGCAGGAATTATCTGATAATCCAACTTGTTATAATATGAAATCCTTCGTTGGATGTGGATAATCAGATTAAATTCACCTATTAATGTATTTCAGGCTCTTTAAAGCTTTTTATGTAAGTTGCTTTTATGGTTTGGGTGTATTATTTTGCTGTTCTTAGTTATATAAGAAAGATGTCTAAGAATTCAGTAGTTATCTACTGAGGGAGGCTACTTAGAAGAAAATATTTTGTACATCAGTGATCCATCTGGTTTGAGGGTGTGAGCAAAATGCTGATTAGGTTGCTTAATATAATTTTGTTCATTAATGGTTCATAAATATATTTTTGGTAGAAACTAGTGTCTTAGAATTGATCACTTCCTGTGAGTACTGCAAAAGAATTACAGTTGATTTTGCAGCAGATGATTTTTGAAGTGTAAAATGCTTGAATAATGCTGTAATTTCTGGAAGCATTTGATGGGGTTTTGTACTGTGAATGTTTGTGTCATATTATGGAACTGATGAATGTGAAGATAAAATGGCTTTGATTAATTTAAACTTTACCCTTTGTGTGGTACTATAATTTTGGGGGCTTCAGTATGAGGTCACAGCTTTGCTCTGTAATTAACCCAGAGAGAAACAGTTCAATGTATGGAGGTGATCCTGTAATTTTGTCATGTTAGGAGCTTACATTAAGTTTTTGACCTTGATACCTTGTTAGATACAGAATTTTTAATTTTCTTCTTTTTTTTTTTTTCTTTCTTTTTTTTTTTTTAATTTTTTTTTTTTTTTTTAAATTTTATTTTCTGAAAATCCCTCTGTAATCATCTAGTAGCAGCTGAAAAGCTGTTGTGGGTCTCTCTGCCAGGCTGTGGTGAATGAGGCTGGAGCAGCCTGGGGTAGCTGAGTCTCCTGAGGTTTCTGCTGCAGCTGGCAGGAGACAAGTGGAGCTGCAGCTACAAATGTTCAGGGGCAGAGAAAGCAGGTTGTGTTCCAAACATCTTGCTGTCATCAAGAGTTGCACTGAAATCTTCTGGTGTTCTGCAATCTGCCTTAAACAGGAAAAGAGCAGCTGATGCTGAAGCAGGTGTCAGGCTCCTTCCAGTCCCAGCAGCTGATGCTGTGCACACACCAGCACACACATGTACACAAATTAACAGTTATTCCTGGGGGTTTGTGTATATTCTGCATATCCCCCTGATTTCTGAACTAAGAAAATGCAGTTGTAAAAATTTATTTTTTTACAATTATATGTTCTTGTAAGAGACCTGCACATTTATAGGAAGAAAAGTAGATGTTTTCCTCTTGCAGTCAGTCTGGTTTGGGGTTTATCCTTAATCTGGCAGTGTGTGCACACCTGTGTATTAACAGCCATTATTTCATGCATCATTGTTCTGGAATACGAATGGATGGAAGCAGTGTGCCTTTGACTGCCTTAAATGCACTTTTTGCCTTTTCATTTGCCAATGCAGATGTATCTCTGTATTTTAAAAGCAGATCTTGGCTATTGGAAGCTGATTCAATTTTAGGATATTGTCCTCTTCATTACACACAGACGACTTGGTCTCATTTTGTGTCGTCTCCTGGCTATTTACTGGGTTTTTAACCTGGTTGCTGGAGTCCTGCAGTTTATTTTAACTTATTAATAGCACTGCTTTACAAAGGTCAGGCCCATTCAGCTAGAGGGCTTTGATGTGCTGCTTTCATTTCAGGAAGCAGAATAGCCACTGCCTACTGTGGGTGCCCAAAAAATGCTGCAAGAAGGGGCTGTGTTGAATGGTGGCTTGTTCAAAAATAATAATTAGTCTCAGGGAGCAGACTTGCTGCACAAATATTTTTCTATCTAGTGGATTAGCTCAGTTAATAAATACAAAGTGTTTAAATTGTGTGTAAATAATGACCCCAGACTGTTGTGGATGAGGTGGGTTTATTGTTCCATCAGCAGAGCTGAACAAACTGGAGTTTTCAGATGGAGGGAGAGGGAAGGGCTTGGGACAAGGATCCCTTTAGGGGAACTGGAGGTGGGTGAGTTTATTGGGTGGGTTTGCAGTACTGATAAGGCAGCAGATACTGGCAGGCAGAGGATTTGGGCTCTGGAGACTTAGGGCTGAGACCTGAGGGTGTAGAAGAGGATGGACCAAGGTCTCTCTTGTCCTTAGAAATGCCTGATGACTTGCCAGTCTCCCATGGGAAAATGTTCTAACTGAGGAGGAAATATTCTCAACTCTACTTAAGTCTTTAATAAAACTCCTACATAGGTGACCTAATTTTCAGTGCTCATCATTTTTAATTCAAGATTTTATTTATTTATATGTCTAAATATGGATCTGAGATTCTAATGTTAATCATCCATTAAAAGAAGCAAAAAGAAATCTTGGTTATGGCTAATGTGATTAATTCAGTCTTTCCACTTGCTGAGAGATAGACTAAATGCATAGCTAGAGAGGGTAATTTTGTTGATGATTTAAGAAATGCATCCTAGCAATGTAGTGTATAGTAAGCTATAAAGCATTTGTTGTCTTCATATAAATGTGTCATTAAATCACATCCCCTAATATTAGTGGCCAAGGTGAACAGAGGATGATGCAGAGCAAGATTATTCTCATTTTCCATCTCTCAGCTCTGTAAATGCCTTGCATAACATAATTATACAAAATCTTATAATTACTTGCTCCCCCAGAAACCCCTCTAACAATCCAAAGCTTAAATTAGCTGGTATTTGATCCTCCAAAAGAAAGGTGCTGTATTACACATGAGTAACATTGTCAAATAAAATTTAGAACCTGATTATTGAGGTAGAAAAAATATTTTACCCAAATTATACAAATTTGTACCTTGTGCTAGCCTAGAGAACAAACCTGTGGGCACAGACTGCCAAGTCACCTCAAGTGACATCACTTTTATCTCAAACTTTAAAATCAGAATACAAGGTGGGAAAACACTTCCAGCAGCTAGGCTATTCCTCTCCCCACTCACCATCTGGATATTGTGAGTAAATTATTTTTATAAGCCAATGCTTCTGGAGTGTTTCTCTTGTGATATGCAGGCTGAAAGGCTGGGGGAGGCATTCGTGGTCCAGCTCCCCTGTCAAGTTGAATTCTTTCTCTCTTTCTCCACTCAAGGTGTATTTGGCTCATCAGTCATTTTTTCAGTCCCAAGGCTCAAATGCATTATATTATTTGTTTGCTGATCCTGTCAGCTCAGCACACAGAGGAATGTGTTATAGGGGAACAGTGGGCTGGAGCTGACAAGGAACATTTCAGGAGTGAAATGTGGCAATGCAGGAGAGCAGATGTGAGTGAAGCCATCAAAGACTGGGGTAACCAAAGGACAGTTTGCAGTGGGAAGGGAAGGATGGTGAGGAGAGGTGGTGGAAAAGCTCCCAAGAATGGTAAAAAAATGTGTGTGACATGAGGTGACCCTCCTCCACATCCACATCCCAAAGCAAATCACAAAACCTCAGGAAGAAGAGAAGGTATGGGCAGGGTTTGACAGCCTTGGCAGAGCAGAGTTCACTGAGAAATACAGAAGCAAACTTTATCCTAATTGACAGTGAGTTCCACACGTGTGGGTGACTGGAGCCTTTTTGTGCTCCCTCTGTGTCTACCCAGACTCTGCATTGATGCATTTCTGATTGCTGAGGAAATTTGCTGTTACAGTCTGTAGAAAAGATGATCCCACTTCCAGTTCCAAAGAGAAGCTTAACTCTTTTCACTTTCCTAAATCCTGTTGGTGCTCTGGAAGATATTGCTTACATAAATACCACAGCTAATATTGTATTTTGTTGACAAAACTATTAACTTAACTGAAAATATGATTAGCATCTTCCCTTGTGCTCTCTGCTACAATGATTAAAAAAAAAAAAAGTTCCTAAGGCTTAACCACATGTGATACTTGTTTTAATTGGAGATCAGATTTAATAAAATCCACTATTTGTTTCACTCAGTAATGCGTGTGCTTCCAGATTGTATTTTCTTCAGCACCAAGACTCACAATAATGTACTTCTCCTCCTTTTTGCATTCTAACATACCCCAAGTTGCTCAGGTCTCACAGTGATTGTTGCTTGTAGAGTGAAGTTTTAATGCAAAGTAATTTGCTGAAGCATTTAACCAAAATTCAGAAGTGAATGCTGTCCTAGTTTGTCCTTGTGTCTGCTCTAAAGAAGCTGAAGGAGTTGATCTAAATTGATGCATATATATTTTGGTTTAAAAGGAGCTTCCTTGTGTATGGTTTTTCTCATTGTGGTTGGGGGAGAGTTTGCACTTGGGGCAGGGGTGAGTGTGTCTGCTCTGTGGCATTGGATTATTATGGACACTGCTTGTGGGAATGTCTGCAACCAGCAGAGAATGTGCAGAAAAAAAAAACAAACCAGCAGTGATTCTTCATTAAACAGAACAGCTGCTTCAAAATAGCATCCACGTGTGGATTTGCACTTGCACAATTTCAGTCAGTTCATTAAAGTAAATGTGTGCAAAGTCCATAACAAAACCTGTATTTCAGTTTGCTGCTCTGAGGAATAACAGCAGGGGTATTGGAGAGTCATTCACTGTTGTGTTTTTCTCTTTCTGGCAGAATTCTGCCTGCAGAAAAGTGCCAGTGAACAGGCACAGTATGGGCTGTAAATCTGAACCACTTTGGGGTGAGTGGAGGAAGGAGTTGAAGAAGGGACACAATATCCATTAGGCTGCAGTGGAACCACTGGGTTCCTGCATTTGCTAAGGAAGGTAGATTTGTTTTCTGAAAGCTTCCAATAAAACACAAAAATTCAATTTATCTTCAGTTTTCCCAAAACACAGACTTTACAGATACCTCTGTTGTAGTGCCTGTTGCTTCAGGTATAGCCACAACTTTTCAATTTTTTTTTTTTCTGTTCATACAATTTTGATTGTGGCTATACTGCAAAAGTTGTGGTTTGGCATTTTCTTTGCCCCCTGCTTAAAAGATCTGAAACTGCTCTGATTCAGCTTGATTGAATATATTTAGACTTTCAACCCCTTACTAATTTTTTCATTGTGATATTTATCCTTTTTATATGTCAGTGAGTGTGTCACATGTGTTAATGTCACAGTTTTTTAAGAAACTTGGGGGTGAAATGTTGTGTCTGCATAGTCCACGTGGGTAGTTTGTTACCAAGAATAGAGTAGTCATGTCATGCTAATAACAAATAGACCATCTGCCTCCCACAATTCCTCCAGCTACTTGATATTTTAATAGATGACTTTGTCTTCATAGTAGATGTAAGAACCAGTGCAGCACGGCCACACAAATATTTTTTTTTCTGCAATGGAAATAACTTGACTGTGTTCTGTATGTACCCTGTAAAAACCTGCTCAGCTGACAAATCTCTGAATCCTGTTTTGTGTGCTCATGTTTTTCTGTGGCTTCCTTAACACACCCTGTGAAGAGCAAACTCAGACTCATACTTGCAGAAAGTGAGACTTTAAAAAACTGTAGAGAAATTTTCTGTTGTTACATAACAATTCTACTTTTAATTTTTTTTTTTCCCCAAAGATTTAGTTGGCATTGCAGCACTTCTGCTGTCTAGCAACATCCACCCCACTCTGGCCTTTGGGTTGAACCATCACAGCACCACAACATCCATTTTTCCTGGCAGTGAGCACTCCAGGTGATTGTACATCAAATTGTGCTGAACAGCCTGGATTCCAGTTCCTGAATATCTGTGTATTGCTGTTGTCTTGGTCTTTTATTTGTGCTCTGTTTGCCTAAAACCAGGCTGTGGAATTCTTTGGAAACCTGGTGTGGGGCAGATTGAACAATTCTGGAAGCCCAGCACTTCAGCTTAGTTATCTTTTTGAGAACTTTCTGGTTTGGGGATGGGAAAGTGAATGCATTTTTAACAGTGGATTACTTTGAGTATCTGACCTGTTTTATACAGCTCAAGAAGGTGTATTCAGGACCATTCCTCTTGAAAGAAATGAGTGATGAAATGGTGAGACCCCTTTGAGGTCAGCAGAGCTGAAGGAGTCAATGAACTTGCTGGAGAACTGAAATCAGAATAAAGGACAGCAGAAGGATAATAATTGAATTTTATGGAGGCAGATGATAATTGGATACTAATCCCTCATTTCAGTGCAAATGGCATATTCAGAATGGCCTTTTGTGGGACTTCTGCTTCAAGAGCAGTGGGGACAGGCTGGAAAGGGGCCAGAGGAGCTGAGGGAGGGCAGCTGGAGATTTCAGGAGCAGTAGCTCCTGGAAAATGGATGGAAACATTGAGGATATCTGATTTTAAGACAAGATCAGTTGAGAGAAGGCCACGAGAGCAATCCTTAAGTATGTAAAAAAAACCTTGCAGAGAGAATAAGATTAATCTGTTCTCAACATGAGGGGGGGAAAGGAGAAAATGCATTATGCCTAAATACAGCAGGGTGATTATTTAGGATGTACAAGAGGTTTATATCTTTGGAAAAGGGCAGGAAAGCAAATGCCTGGAGTGGCAGTGGGGTGAGCTGAGCCTGCCTCAAACCAAATGATCTCCTGTGGTCTCTTCCCAAGCCTGTCTTTATAAGATTTTATGCTTGCTCCTTTGGAGAGAGCTTTTAGTTTATCCACAAGCAGTTGGATTTGTGGTACAGTGTAAATAACTTCAGGACAGTGTTTTGGTTATCAGTGCTGATTTCCTCAGCTGTACATTAGAACTGAAGGGTCACTTGGAAACTGTCACTGTTTCCAGATAAAAACAAATGCATCTGAAACAGTTCAGCTGGTGAGATGGAGATTATCAGAACTAAGCCATGTGATATGGCATTTGTGATAACACTTTTCTTACATCAGCATGGGGAGATGGTATTTTATCCATTCTCTTTTTTTTTCCCCCTTTTAATCTGAATTTTTCATTTTAACTGAAGAACTCTACTGAACTTTTAAATATTTTTGTAAAATATCTAAGCTGACATATCAGCTGGGAATCTTTGCAGTTCTATTAGAATTGCACTGGTAAATTAACATAAACTGATAAGAAAATGAGGCTGGTTAGAGAAAGGTTACATGGCATCATCTTGTGGCTGTCTTAGGTTTTCCTGTATATAAGGTTAACTTCTTGAAAAATCTTTTAATAATAGGTAGCTTTGCTAAGCATTGCTAAGTTGTTATGGGTTTTTTCTTTGTGTGTGTGTGGGGGGGGGGTTGTTTCTTTTGTTTTGTTTTAATTTATTTTGGGTTACCATGCCCTGTTTAATTCCTCATTGTCCTTTGAGAACTGGGATATTATTTAAAAATGAAATAATACAGTTCCGATAAAGATGTCCAGTGCCATCAGAATGACACATTCAATGTAATTACTTTAGACTTCACACTGTAATCTAATGATTGGCAATTGAAAGGAATAAAATACTGCCAGTTGAGCAGTATTGAGATTTTTTTTTTTTCCATCAGCAGATTTCCTGTATAAAAAGCAAGGTTTCAAGGAGTTTTTTTTTTTTTGATCAATAGGTTTTCTGTGTAGAAAAAGAACCATCCAGTGCTATTCACATTCACACAGAAATGGTCTCTTGCTGGAAGTAAACCTAATTGTCTCTGACAGTAAAAGGAACCACTTGGACTTGATTATGCAGCTGGTCACATTTTATTGAGACACTGACATATTCCCTGTGGTCTGGGAAGAAAAGAAGATTATATGGTTGTGAAGTTTTGCTGGGTCAGTGCTCTGCCAGGCAATGCAGGGTTATATGCAAACATTTCAAGGTGAGGAATTGTCTTTTCTCCATCCTTGTGCTGTGGCTTGACATGGCCCTTGGCACTGGAACCTGCTGGAAAATGCAGGGCACAGCTGCTTGGAGCTGCTGCTTCTTTGAATCAGGAGAAAATAGAGTAAAACCCTTCATTAAATAATTAAATCTATAGGCTTTGGATAAAATTATATATTCCCTTGGCTGTGTTTAAAGCAGAGGCTAAGATATCCTTGTGTGTTCAAAATAAAGGTTTAGGTTAAAGTGTGCAGCTTGTTTAAAATGTTTTGGATGGAATTTTACAAAGGTACAGTTTGTGATGTTATGCATGCACACAATTGTCTGTACCACAGAGGAAAACCTGTCTCTTGTGACTGACATTTAGCTAAGAAAGTTAATAACAAAACTGTAGTTGTGGGCATATTATTGATTGTGAAAGAATATGGCATCATTTTGAGAGATCATCTTTCAAACAAGAGTTCTTTTAATAATAATAAAAGAGATTTCCTGTGTAGATATCTTCATTGTGTACACATTTCGAAAGAACTTTTTTACCAACAGCTCATCTGTTGAAAGCCATTTTTATTAATAAATAGAATAAATGTATGAGGAGATCAGTCCAGTTTGTGTAAGTATTTGAAGTTTTGTGTTAGGGAGAAACAAGGTCTCCTTGCTTTGCTAAAAGGAATGTGTGTCATCCTTGTAACCAAAGGGAACAGTGGAACATGGCATTGACTTCTTTACAACTGAAGTACACAATGTAAAAGTTATTTTCTCTCTCCTCTTTCTGTGGAATGAAATCTTAGGATCTTTGAAACAGTCCATTTGAGGGACTGGAGCTGTCATTCTCCATGTTAAGGGTTCTGTGGTTCATTTACTATTCTTAAAATAGATGGTGATAACCATCTGTGGGTTGTTTGGGGTTTTGGGAGGTTTTTTTTTGTTTGGTTGGTTTTGTTTTGTTTTTTGGTTTTTTTGTTGTTTATTTTGGTGGGTTTTTTTAAACTTGCTTTCAGAATGAGGGGAGATAAATTAATGACACTCTAATCTATCTCTACTCTGTGTAATTGAGCAAGATGTACACAACAGAAAAATGAGTGGTTGAAAAAAAAAATTTAAAAAGGAAAAAAGAAAGACACTTTAATAACTGAAGCCACAAGTGTCAATAGCCTGGTTTCTGTTCCTAGCTCTGCCTCTGCCCACCTGTCCCCCATTGAGTGATTTGCTCATCTCATATTGGCCTTGTGATGTTCTGAAGTGTTTGGAAGATTTGGATGCTGGCTAAATGTCACATAACTGACATCCACATCCAGATGTCTTAAAAAGCTTTGGGAAGCTCACCTATGGCAAACTCATGGCTTTGCAATGTTCAGTGTAGTGGAACAAAGAATTGCTTGTTTTCCAATAAACTGGAATCAGAGAGTGAGGGAATCAGTCATTTTTCAATGCCCTCCACCATCTGCCTTGAATGCAAGTTTGGCTTGCATCATGTTGTTGGAAACTGAGATTTGAACTATTCCCATGAGTGTTATTTTAAAAGTATAAAAGGCATTGGACTGATGTGATGGGTAGGAGCAATAAACTTGGTGGTCCTGTAGTGAAAAAACATAAATGTACAAAATAGCTAAGCTTGGGAACCAGCAGGGGCTGAGATCTGAGTGTTCTTCAATCCCATGGCAAAGAACTTCTCAGGAAAATGAGAGGTTTGCCCTGGAGCAGTTCTGCATGAATTTATACTATAATAGGAAAAGATACATATGATCAGGTACCCCTGTGAAAGTCTAATACCCAGGTGGACTTAAACACAGTGCAAAAATGCTATAAAGTTTTGTTTAAAAGTATTTCTCTGTTTTCTCATAGTATGACTTTCTAAAGAGAGAGCTTATGACACTTTTATTGGAAGTACCTGAAAGACACAGTACACATAATGTTTTTTAAAAAGATAAAAATCCTGAGCAGTTTTTTTATTGTTGTTGTTTTTAATAGAGAACTGCACGAACAAATCTAGAGCTGGCATTCTGTTTTCTGACACTCCATATTTTTCATGATTTCATGAATTGAATGTATTTTGTGTCTGTGAGAGGTAAAAGCTGCCATCAATCATAGTCATTTTTGTTAAAATCATGAATTGTGCTTCTTTATGTTAAAGCATGTTAAAATATATATTGTAAACCTTATGTAAAATTTGTTGTGCAGATGAAACTGCACAAATGTTCCCTTGGGTAGCAGAAGCAGTAAGTTGTTACCCAAGAATAAGCAGGGTTAATTGTTATTATTATTATTGCTAGAAGTGTGTCCAGAATATCCAGATTGTCTGCAGACTGATGGTAGATGTGACAGAGCACATTTCATAAATCAGCTTTTTCTGCAGTAGATGCTGGTGACCTTGCAGTGCATCACCTGAAAAACCTGACATGCTTCAGGATCCTGAGTGCAGCTCTTTGCACCATAACCATGTTTCTCTCACCTCCTGATAAATATTTCTCTTCTCTTGGACCTGAATTTATTTGTTTCTGTATTTTGGGAGCAGCAAATTGGTGGCCATCAGTTCAAGCCATGGGAAATCCAACTGGGCAGGTTGGAGACCAGCCCGGTGGAGTGCCCTAATTAACAGGAACATGTAATTAAAGCTGAAGCAGATGTGGCTTGGGCAGGTGGTATTTCCTGAGAGTTTCCTGAGTGTGCACAGTGTGTGTGATGGACACAAATAACTCCTCTTTGTGCAAGTGTGGGAAGTGCTGGTGCATCTGCTGAGCAGTTGGTGTGTTGGTGCCACAGCTCAGCTCTCAATGGACTGGAACGAGCTCTGAAATCCTCAGCGTGTGAAAACAGCTTTAAAACTCAGCCTGGACAAAGTTTGTGATTTAAAAAAAAATAAAAAAAAAATTTAAAAAAGCCGTTTGCATGAGAGGTTATAAATGTAATAACCCCATGTGATGCATTTCCTGCATTCTTTTGTGATTTTCTGCTCCCAGCTACTGTTGGGAGCTCCGTGTCAGACAAGAGAACACTTTGATCTGGTGCAGCTTTACAAAATATGAGCAGTCATAGCAACTCCCAGGATCTGAGAGCAGCTACTCAGCTGAAAAATCGATCTGTAAAAATTCCAAAATCACATGTGTTGTTAGCTCTTACCTAAAATTACAGTAGTTGCTTTGTGAGCAGTTTTGGTGAACTGGAAGAAAATAGTGGAAATTTACAGTCAAAAGATGGGAATAAGGCACTAGAGCATCTGACTCAGCAAAACTGGAATTCAGGTTATTTTTTCTTAGTAGCCCAGGAAGTGTAGGCCAGTTCCCCATGCTCATGGCAGTACAGGTGGTAAGTCTGAAAAGAAAAGAATTAACCAAACCAACCACACTTCAAGTTTTATGTATTTGTGGGGAATTTTAGTCCCAGTAGATTTTTCAGATTGAATCTGTAGAATCCTTCTGCAATTCCAATTTTTAATGGGGTTTTATAGCAATTTAATAGGGTTATCTGAGAAGTAATTGTGTCATACAGTTAAATTATTCCATCTCTTGGTTGTTGGAGTGACCTGTTGTAATTTTTCACTATCTGTTGAGTGGTGTTTCATGTCCCAGCTGGCTTATTTGCAATACCTTGTTCTCTCCTTTGGCAAACTGTGTCAAAAAGTGCTGTTGTAGCAAATGACTTTCCATTAAGGCACGGCAGGTCTGTGTTCCCCACGGTTACCAAATTGAAAATGAAATTTGTATATTTTGTGCGTGTGTTCATTTATCTTTTATAATCATCTGGCAAAGAATTGCCTTTAGAAGCTGCAGAGGCTGCAGAGCCCCTGGCTTTATTATAGGTATATCATCAACATATTTAAAATTATTTTTCTATGTTTAGGGCTTTGAATCTTCAACAGTGGTGGTCTTTTCATCACATCAAAGTGGGAAATCTCTATCTTACTCGAGTGAAGTAGGGGGAGCTTTCTAGGCTTTAAGTGCAATTTTACCTGTTGTATTTAAAAAAAAAAATTCAGAAACTGAGCATTTTGAGGTGGAGGAAAATGATCAAGAAATGAGTTTATGGCATGTTCTGATACAAGTTAATTCAATACTAATCTGTATTAGAAAGAAAAGGTCAAGAATTTGTGGAAATCTCTGAGAGTATCCAATGAAAGCACAGGAATATTCTGACTGGCATTGTTATATTTATTAATGTTGATTCTGACTTGAGACCAAATCTTCAGTCTGTGGTGGCTCCACTTCCCTGGATTATATAGATTTACAGCAACAGAGATGTGCCCATAAACCTTGTGTTTATTCCCACTGAATGAACCTGAAAAACACCTGAATAAATTATCTTTTTAATGTGACCAAAGGGAGTCAAAAATTTGGCTGAAGTGACCAGAGGCAGTGCTGTAAATGGAAATTGCTTTGGTGTTGGTTCCTCCTGAGCATGCAGCTGCTTGGGGAGCTGGAACCATCCTCATCCCAGGGCTGCTCCTTTCCAGAGCTGCAATCCTGCTGCTGGATTTCAGTCTCTGAGCCCTGCCAGTGCTGGGAAGGAAATAATGCAGCATTTGTGAAGGAGGAATCTGAAGTGCATGTGAAGTGTTGATATTCTTCCAGGCTGAACTGCCAAACTTGACAATTTTCTGAATTTGGCTGGGGTTAGGAAATACTGGTTTTGCATATTTTACTTGTTATACAATTAGTATGTGAAAAAAATAATGAGTTCAATGATCTCTCTCTCTGCAAGTTCATGCAGTCAGCATCAAAGGCAAATGCAAGTCAGCTATTTTAAGTCTGGAAAAAAATCTTTCTGGTTCTGTTCATAAGATTTATCAAAGTAGTCTAATATGTGCTGATTTATTGTAAAATAATGTGTGCTCATAATTTGCAATTTGATTTTAGCATGCTATAAAGACATTATGGAGTAAATAGTGGGATCATTTCTGAAACTTAATCAGATATGTTGTCACAAAAGTTTCAAAGACATGTTGATTTAATTATGAGGTGGAAAGTAACTTCTATTAGTAAGGGAGCAATTTGCTTATTATATATTCTTCTTTCAGTTCTTAATTTCTTTTATTGTGACTGAATACTTCTGGTTGCAATGTGCCCTAACCCTATTGGCCTGAGATAAGTTTCCTTAATTATTTATTCTATTAATGTTTCTATCACCTGAGGGAAATGCAGATATTCTGTTAATGATTGTGTTAATCAAAAAACTTTCTGTATTGCTGCACTGCCCAAGATTATGTCATTACATTAAGCAGGCACAGGAGATGAAATTGGAAACTTGTAATATACTGCAGATTGGATTAAGTCATCTGTGTGATGTAGACTGCTTGAAGACTTATTTCAGATAATTTAAAAACATTAAATCTGCAAGACAGTTATTGTTCCTGACAGGATCCCTGAAGTCCCAGGATAAGGCCAGTGTTGTAAAGATTTTGAACTTTGTGTGTTGACAGCCTGGCTGGAGCAATGCAGCCTGGGATACAGCATACTGCTCTGAACAAATATATTTTATAAAAAACACATTTGTACAAAGATATGTCCATTTTTTTAAAGCCTTTTGCATGTAGGAATAGATCTGCCTGTGTAATTTGATGGTGGGCATTAGGCATTTGAATGGAGTATATAATTTTTGAGCCATTTCTAGGTGTAATGGGTGTTATAATTTCACTGTCTGCCCTTTTAAGACCTTGATGCTGTGTAGGCAGTAAATGTTCATTTTTCAGATGTTCAGCCACAGGATGGGTGGAGAAGGGAGCCCTTGGGCTTGACTTCCATCCTAACCTTTGCTTGCTGGGCTCTCCCTGGGTGGAGTTCCAGTACCTTTAGCCAGGAGCTTCCCACCTGCAGCACTGCATTTTTGGGTATTGCAGGGGTACCTGGAATGCCCCTGGTGGGATTCTCAGATACCTACTGCTTGCTTAAAAATAATATACATTATTTAACCATTTATTTTTGCTGTGTGCAAGACAGCCAGGGTATTTTTTGAAGGTCTGTTGAGGACCTTAAAGCAGTTAAGCTTAGTGGCCTTTTTGTGAAAAAAAGTCTTGTGGACAAGACTTTCAGGCAGTGACAGTATCTCTGGGCTTGGAAATCAATACATCTGTGATCCTTAATCTTCTTTTCAGTCCTGAGCACTTGGTAGACACACAAAAAAACTTCCCCAAAAACTCCAACTTCACAGAATTCAGCAAATATTCCATAAACTTGTTGTGCTGCACGTGGGTAATGCTTTTTATTTGAGTGATAAATTTTATTTGTGCCCTTCTTGGCTTACATGGCTGCTCCACTAAGAAGGGAAAGCTTTCAGTGTTCCTTCAGCAAGCCCATCATGAAGTTATCATGGCAATAGTTTCAGCCAGTGCTGGAAGTGATGCAAACCCAGTGAAACAGCCCAGACCAACCTGAGTTCTCATTGACCCATCAGTGGATGCTGCCAAAATCATTCCCATGTTTGCCTTTTATGCTGGCCAAGCTCAGGTAATCCTTCAGTGCAGGTAGGAAATGTAAAGAACTCACTGACAACCAACACATAATTTGGGGGAACAGTTCCATTCTGCTTAGTAAATTTGCTTTCCTTGATGAATTTAAGCCAAACATGTAATTATAACTATGTAATTACAACTAATTTTCAGCATCATGCCCTCCCTGATGTCCTTGAGATGTTACTTCAGATTGACTTTGTCGTGTCTAAAGATTAGTTAAATTTATGTTCTTTTAGCTATGTGATCAGCAAACAACACATGAATTTTGAAACAGTTGCTATGATAATTTCTGTAGGATTCTTTATTTCATATGGATATGTTTCCTATTTTTTTTTTTATTTTTAATTTTCCATTGTCTGGTACTTGGTATGAAAACATTTCCAAAAAATGAAAGCTGTATGTTTTTTTCCATGTTTGATGATAGGTTTTTTTAATACAGTCATGCACTGATGCATACTAAGGTACAAAATCCTGGTGGGAAATAAACTAAGCCCATGTTTCCTTGTGTGCCTGTTGTTTTTCCCAGGGATTTGTTGGAGCTCCCCAGAGATGGTGATGCTGACATTGCCATGAAGATCCTGGCTCGGTGGCGTTCCCAAGGGCTGCAAGATGTCCAGCTGGTGAATTACTCTGTTCTGCTTGACCTGCCAGGCCCTTCTTCAAACACAGTCACCCTGCAGAGCAGTGGGGAGTGCTTTTATCCAAGTGGGCAGCAGTGCAGCAGAGACCCCAAAACCCTTCACAGCCAGGACCTGCTGTACTCGTACGCAGCTTATTCTGCCAAAGGAACTCTTGAGGTAACCTGGCCATTTGTCTCTGTCACTTGTGGGGAAATAGAGTTAGGAAACACCAGCTTTTGCTGAGCCTGACTGGAAAATTGCACCTAGAATCACAGAATTATTCAGGTAGGAAAACACCTCTAAGATCATCAAATCCAATTGATGATATGCTAAAATGCCCAGCCTTAAAATAAATGTATTTGTGTGGATTATGATGTGGCCAAACATACTTATCTTAATTAACCTTAAATATATGAATACTTCCTAGGATATATAGATATACACACATGTATCTATGTGAAGAAATTTTTTTAAGTGTCTGTGTTCATGAATTGGCACATTTTACTTGTGTGTAAAAGTCTGGAAGCTGTGTCTAGAGTTTCCCTTTATCCTTGCTGATGTATGAGTGCTGCTGGTTTGAGGGATGCCTGTAGGAAGGATAAGATGAGGCTGGTGGGAGTGCTGGGCTCAGACCTGGAGCCTCTGAATTATGGTTGTCGATCTTACATAGTTTCTTCTGTGACAACTCAGTTGACACATCTGCTCTGTTTCCTCTTGAAAACACTGATTTGTAGTTTATCTTATTGGAGTTACTCTAGGAAGTTTTGTCAGCAAAAGGATTCTACCTATTTGGATTTGTTACTTGCCAAGTGAAATAAGATCTGGGATTATCTTGTTTTTTTCCTGTGTACTGCCTTCACTGTCTGTTTTCCTTTAGCTTCTTGCTAAATATTTTGAGAGTGCACACAGGGGCCAACATTTCTGTTTCCTAGGTGAGATAGTGTAAATCTTAATATTTCTAAAATATAAAAAATAACAATTTCACTGCTAATTGCATTATTGTCATCCTCCTCCTTTTAAAAATACCATATTTTTATTCCACTGGTGCTGGGGATTTCCATCTTGGTTTCTTATTTAAAAGACATGAGGCTTAGAACACTCACAGACTATAAAGGAACATTTTGTGAACATTTAATGTTTAAACATGCCTACTCTCCATGCTGAGTCTTGTCAGCCTCTGTTCTGGGGCTCTGTCCACTTTAAATTTGCTGCAGAGTAGCAAAATGAAGAAGAGGTTCTAACTTGTCTGATACACACTTTTATCTTTTCAATGTACTCATATCACTTAAAAACTCCATATTTAATATTATTTTCTCATTGTAACTTTGTAAGAGTAACTGTAATCAGAGAGAAGAATGGTTGTGACCTTTGAGGTTTTATTTCATGAATGTCAATGGGTTGCTAACAAATTCATCAGGCTGAAGGAAATCCAATGTTCCAGGAAAAGCCACTGCTGTTTTTCCCAGCAACACGTGGGAATTCCACTTTAAATTATGTTCCAGGGCACTTTTCTCTTGTGAGTTCAGCAGAAATGGGGCCCACACACACCATCCTTATCACAGGGGCTGGACCTTGGCTTTGGCCAAACTCCAAACTTGCACTGGAGCCAAAGAATTACTCTCTGCATAGTTTCACAGTCAGTTCTTTGAAATACCTCAGCACCTGAAATGTCCTTAGATCTAGAGTATTTGCCTAAAAGGGAAATTTTCCTATTTCTTTAGGCTACAGGTAAGTTGGTAGTGATCTAACCTTCCTTTCAATCCTACACCCTAATCTCTACTATTTAAACTAATGGAAGTAGAAAAACTTTAAATGAGAAGTAGCATGTGGTGGCTGTTGCTGGGTTCAGCCATCAGAAAGTGACTTGATTGCTTGCAGTGGAGCTACAAGTCGCATATTTTGAATATCCTGCAGTGGTTTGTGATTGCAGAATCACGAGGGTTTTCCTGTGAACAGGTATTTTTATAACAGCTACTCATAACCTGAATAATTTTCTTTCAAATGTGGCACATCTTTAGCAGAAAATTCCTATTATGTGTCATTTAATCAGGCTGAATTGCTAATACTGCCTCGATGCTGCTGCTTCATTGTATCTCATTTGTCTGTTTGGTTTGCTAGAAGTTGAAGCAAATAAAACCATTAAGCTATTTCAGTCTGGCTACCAGCAGAGCTATAGCTCCACTTTGATGTTGACAAGGTTATTTGTAGAACAGCAAGCCTCATTTTCTTTGACCACCTGTCATGTCCATTCATCATACGGCCATTGTATATGAGCCATCCAATTTGTGCTTTCTGGTAACAGTCTAAACAGCATTTGTGACTAAAAATGTGAGCATTTGTGATCTGAAATCTACTTCAAAAACCTACTTAGTGCCATTGTGATGGATGGTGCACTTTACTACTTCTCTATATTTCATCAGGCTGTGAAAAGGTGACAGTGTTTACCCATCATGGTGACAGGCAGGGCAGCTTACAGTTCTGGAGAGGGCTGTCGAGTCACTTCTGAAATAGATATTGCAGCAGTTATGTAAATAATATATTGTAGGCTAGGTCAGCCTAAGGAAAGAATGACATACCTGAAATATATTTTTATTAAAACTTAAATATCAGCCACCTTTTATAGAGCTTAAACCTTTTGTCTGCTTGATAAAAACAGGAAAGCTGCTCTGGCCAACAGAGTGCACATATAAATGGAAATTACATTGCTTCAAATTTATGCATTAAAGCAAAGTGCATTGTCAGATGGTATCCAGCCAGTCTCCAAGTGAGGGTGGTGTGGTGAATCTGAATGTGCTGCTCCTGCCTCCTGCAGCATTGGGGTCCAGGAGCTCTGGGGGTGTCCCTGGGGAGTGGAGGGGGCTGTGAAACCCCAAAATCTCAGTTCCACACTGGTTAATGGTGTCAGTAGCCCAAGTGTGACACAGGTAGTGTTGATCACTGAGTGCACCAAAGGAGAAGCAGGGATTTTTTGGGGCTTGCAGGAGCCTGGGTGGCACCTGGGGAGCTGGGCAGATGGTTTCAATCAGTTCTGCTGAGTGCAGCAGCTTCTGGAACAAACACTGTCCACAATGTTTGTCTGCTCCCTGCACTGTTTCTTTAGAAACTGGAAACAATCCTAGCAGATGTAATGGTTGGTGTTTTGGAATAATGTTCAAGGACAGAACTAATTAAAGCACAATGTAAATTGTATTTGCTTTGTATTCACGCATTTTCTGAAATTATGTTTGTGTGACCTGACGTTTTCCTCACTTTCCTTTCACTTTCAATCTATTCACTCTTTACTTTATGGAAGTGTTAAGGAACTTTTTGGCAATCCTAAGTCTGCTTTCATACTTCAGACTGAGGTACTTGGTGTCCTCTGTTATACAACATTGTCTCATAATTCACTACTCTGCCTCTCCTGGAATAATGCACCAAACCCCTGTTGGTTCCTTTGCTGGTTCTCTCTTCTGGTTTGGGGTTTGTTTCCACCCTCATGGGTGCTCTCAGCAGGCCCAGCAAAAATCATGTTTCCTTCCTGGACCTTCCATCCACTGGAAAGAGAGTGTTGGTCCAGGAGCCAGGAGAGGATGGCATGTTCTTGAAATGGAGATGCACGTGCAGGCAGGGATTATTTGAGGGTTTATGGACAGAAATGATCTGTGCTCACCTCCAAGGCAATTCTCCCAACACCTCACTCTGTCTGTTTTGTATTTGTGCCACTGCTCTGCCCCTGTTCCTTCACCACTTTGACTCCTCTGCCACCATCCCCATTCCCAGTTTCTACTGATTCCTCTATTGCAGCATCTGCTGATCTGAGGCTTTGTACTCCCAGCAGCCAGGGGTGTCTTGGATGAGTTTTGGAGGGGCTGCAGGGAGCAGCCAAGTGGGAATGCTGCCTGCCTGCCTCCACCCTCACCATGCAGAGGAGATTCTCTGCATCTGCTGGTCACGTCCCAGTCTGCTCCGGTTCATTTGTTTTGGTGACATTTTCTCAGCTAAATGAGAACCCACTGCAGAGATTAATGCAACCTGAAGCAATCTGGGAAGTACAAGCCCATCTGTTAAGCTCACTCAGTCATCTCCCCACTATTCTTCAGTCTTGGCAAGAGGGGAATAAGGGAAGTAGGACTTGGAGTTTGCTGTCAGATCCTCTTTCACAGGGGAGTTTGCTCACTTCTTACTCAATATCCCATTTTCTTATGGCTGTCTTTAGATGTCTCCTCTCACCATCCATTCTCTTCTTTTCCAGGTCCTTTGCAGGAAGATGGGAACCTTCCTGTCCTCTACTGCCTGTTCCTCTAACCTTTCCCACTCCTGCCAGGAGTGTGTCCTACAGTCCCCTCCCCTCTCTGCTCAGATCTACAGCCCTGTTTGCTGCCAGTACAGGCAGCTCTTTATTTCCAGCTCTGCACCAAAAGGTCTGGAGTTCCTCTGGAGGGGACAGTGCATCAGGAAGTCCTTGACCCCAAATCTTGCTTTCATTTGATTCAGTTTCATTGTGCTGGAAATGTGATTAGTGCACCCTTATTATCTTTTCTCTTCCCTCCAGCTAATCAGTGGTAATTTCCTTAACAATATTTCAAAATTAAGATTGGTGTCAGCGGGTTGGTTTTAGAAAATTTTAAAATCTTCCCAGGTTATTTTTATCCCCAGGCAAAATTTCTAAATGAGCCTTCTGCAGTGTGCTCACTCACACATCTTGAATTCCAAAGGCAGAGAGTGTTTAATTTAGATTAAATAATCACAGCATCTTTTCCTAAGTCTTTCAGTCATTTTTGATGGCACATTGGTGCAAAATACCAAGCTAGAGGGAATTTTGATACATGTGTACATTTAATTCTTTTAGACATGCCAAATTTAGTTCATTATTATCTTTATTAACATTTTTCAAGATTTCTTCTCTGAAGAGACATGCACTAGCTAAAATGAATCCCTAGCAACTGAAATCAGTTTTGCAGATGGTTAGGGCTATAGGTTGAATAACACATACACACAAATGAGAAGTATCATGTGATTTTTGGTAACATTTAGAAGTTTTAGTGCAGCTTTATTTATCTTTTATTTATAGAAGAGTTTCTCCGAAACCTCTTCCACAAATAATCATAATTTAGACCACTGCTCTGCATACCAAGTAGGCACAGCAAATTTTCAAGACAATCTCACTAAGAATATGGATTTTAGAATAGACTTGACCTTTAAGCAGAAAACAACATTCAACATTAACTACAGCATAGCTGCCACTCCATTATAATTACATACAGAAAGCTGTGAAATGCAATGTGAAGGTTATATAATTTAAAATTGCAGGCAAGGGTTCCAAAAGAGATCATTGAAGAGATGTCCTGCAGAACATCCTGTCAGATTTCTGGCATACATCACATAACCATTAATAAATAAAGTTGTACAGTTCCCTAAAAATAATAGTAGTTCATCATGCACAGAGCCCCAACTAATATTGCTGGAAGATTTTTGTGTCATTGAAGGGCAGGGTTTCAAAGATGCAAATGCTGCTGCTGCAGAGCCTTTTGCTGTTTTATAATTGTGAGTCAGTGCTGCCCTGATGTTTTACTAATAAAACATTAGTAATGGCATTTTACTAGTAATGCCATTAATAATAAATGAGGATTTTTAAATGATAAAAAAGCAAAAGGTGAGGCATCTTGGTATCTAGAGACATAACAGATCACTGAGCACTTCCATGCCATTGCACAGAATCAGCTGAAGGCATTTCTTAGGAAAGCCTCTGTGCAATATTAGAGAGGGAGCAATGTCAAACCATAACAATTATTTATATTCCAACTGCATGGTAAAAACTAAGTGGTGCAAACCCTGAGGGCTTGGGAAGAGTATCTGGTGCCTGTTTTAGGTTTTAGTGCAAGCAGAATTCCTACTGAAATAAATGGGAGTGACATTTCTAAGCAGAGTTAAGTTTTCCTGTTAGTGAGAGAGAACAGCAGTGAAACTTGTGCCATTGCATGGGTCTCCAAGGAATATTCTTCTCTTTATTTTTTATGGCATAATCAGGCCCAGTGAGTTGTCATCACCTCTGCAGTTCAGTGGATACCTGGGGTGGTGCCCACCCAGTCAGGCTTTTTTCCACCCACTCTTTATTAATGGTGTTTGGTGCAAACTTCAATGCAAATATACTCAGATCAAGTGGAAACATTTCTGCTAAACCCCAAGATTTTTAAGTAGGTTTTTTTTTTTTTAAGTAGATCCATCTTCTCTCTATCTGTAACTTCTTCACCTTCTTAGCAATATGAACCTACCAATAACATATCTGCTTTTTTCTCTGTTTAAGTTTGTAAAGGCAATATCCTACTCAGACTAGGAATTTTCAAGTAAAAGCTTCTTGTGCTATGAGCTCTTGGGATTGGGTTTTAGGGATCTTTTTCTTTTAAATTTCTCCAGTATTCTGGAGGTTTAAAACTGCCTCAAAGGAATCCTGCTTGCACTGAAAAAAACAACAATTTCCTTCAACAGAGGGACTATTAAGTAAATACCAGCTTTTAAAAAATTGCTGGTATGAGAAAAACATCATAAGAAACAACTACAACTGATATGAGAACAATAACAAAATATTTTTGTATTTATATAATACTCAATTCTTGTCCCTAAAACTACTTACATAACTTTATTGTTTTAAATAAATGTAGTTTTCATGCATGAACAATAAAGAACTGCTTAAAATGCTGCTCAGTTCTCTGGTAGTTATGAGCGACTGTAAAATACAATATTGATTAAACTATTGCTGCTTCTCTTTTTTTTTTTTTTTTTATTTTTCAGGAAAAGAAGCAAGTCTTAAAATTTCTTCAGGAACATTAGCAATAGAAAAGCAGCTGTAGTTGAAGGCAGATTCCATTTTACTGAGCATAAACATGGTGTGTTTGGGAGCCTCTGAGCCTGGCAGTCTCTGGCATTAGGCATCCATGAGGATATGGGTTACAATTGCTGTCATAAAATAGATTTTTAAAAGGCAAAAAATCAATCTTTTGACTTACATCACTTGATTGTTTTTTAAATTGGAGAAAAAAAATAATCTAAGTTATGGTAGAAATAATCATCAGCAGCTATTTTAATTTTCATTGCATGTGATAAATTTTACCAGTTTAAGCCTCAGTAGTGTTTTATCTTAGGAGTTTTTTCTACCTACCAGTACAGCTTCTACAGTCACCACTGGACAACATTGTGTCAAAATCTTAAAAGTCACTTTTTTCTAATGCAATAATATGAGTTATTGGATGCTTTTCTGTGGGAGCCTCTGTCTCATTGTTAAAATATTTTTTAATATTTTGAAATTAAAATAGCACTGAGAATCCAAAACAAATCTGTAGATTTCTTATCTCTCAGTTAGGATGTGGTGATATAAAGTCCAAATATCTTCTAAGATAAGCACATGAAAGAGTGGAGATAAGTTATTACTGAAAAAAAAAAAGCATCATAAGGGTCCTTGAGAGTTTTTAAATTTAACTTAAACCAAGGATAAAGTTGCCCTTATATGAATAATTTGGTGAGAGCTGTAGCATGTCTGACTTCTTTGTTAAAATACTTTGGAATTAAAGAGCAAAGGATGTACCTCTCCAGAGAATGCTTTGAGGAATGCTCTAAACCTTAACTGGGCACAGCCTTGGTAGTAGAAAATACCAAAAAAAAGCAAGACCACTCTTCCTTTTTCTCAGAGGAAGCCCTCTGAAGCAAATAACTTTTGAAACCTTTGAGAGCAGCATGAAAAAAAAGAGTGCTGCTGTGATACAGCTGGTTGAAAATTATATATAGGAGCTGAATTCTTAAAAATATTAAAAAAAAAAGAATAAAAAGGTTAAAAAAACAAACAGACCCAGGCAGTAACCATTGGCAAGTGTAAGTTGGTATCCAGGTGCTGTTGGCAGAAATTCATTGGCTGGGTATGGGAACTGTCAAAATGCCAGAGCCTCATCCCTGGCTGGACTAAAATGTCCTGAGAAAAAGCTTTTGTTCAGAAATTCCCTTTTAAATGTGTTTGGAAATACAGCACTTACGCCTCCACCTACCAACTGCAATCCCAGGAGAGAAGCACCTCTTTTAAAATAAATAAGTAAAAAAATAGTGCAAAGTAAATAAAGCTGAAAATACATTGGTCTTCTCTCTGAGACATCCTTAGGTTTGGTTTTTTTTTTCTGTCTGATGTGCTGTCTCTCCCACTAAATATAAATAAATCTCATGTCTAACCTCATGAAATTAATATTAGTTACAGTGTTTATCTCATTCATTAAGAGGGTCTTAATGTGAATTAATTCTGAGCTCTATGATTTTTATTCTCACAATTATTTCTGGTGTTCCTGAGCTCTGCAGTTCAAAGGGAAGGTGCCTCATCCATCACCAGGTTGTGGCTGGCTCACGAGTAGGTGTGTGTGAGAAAGAAGATACTTCAAGGAATTAATCTTCCTTCCCCTGAATGATGTTACCATATAGAGTTAGCCCTGTCTGCTGCAAGATTCACTGCCTTGAAGGGGCAGACAGGGGTGAAAAGGGATGGAGGAGCTCTGGCAGTGGCTACAATAAGGGAGGAAAAAGCTGCTTAAATATGCAAGGAAGGTCCTGCTGCACTCTCATCCAAGAGGGATGGATCCTCTCCTGCTGCAGGTCAGTGCTTGCCAGGCACATCTTCACCTGGGAAATATTCTAGGGAATGAATTGGTAGGAAAAATCTGGAAATTTTGCATTGTTGGTAAAAGAATTAATGCATTAGTTTTCTAACAAAATACTTTATTCAAGAAAATTTTATCATGTTTCTGCCCATGTCGCCCTTTTACTGCTAAATCTCTTATGTCTTAAGGCTGAAGTAGAACATTATAATCATGTGAAGTCACAAACTAAAATCTAGGATGGGAAGTTGTATCAATATGGACAGTGTTAGGCTCAGGTTTTTGAGGATAGTAACAACTTTTTGAATTGAGATCTTTCCCTGATGATGAACTGAGATCTTAGCTGCTGCTGTAGGGTTGCTCTGCCTGAAGTAAACTTCCACAACTGTTCCATTTGCTCTGCAGGCTGTGTAGATAAATTGTTGGCAGTGTTTCTGAAATAGGTACCAAAAATGTAGAGGCAGTTGAAGAAATGTGGAGGGAACCCCTCCACAGGAGTTAAAAGTAGTGAGCACTGCTAATGGAGACTGTTGTGTGTTCTGTCTTGTGTACTGAATGGAGTCTCTGGTGATTATTAAACTCCAGGAAAGGCACCAGTGAATGCAGGAAGATGGATCATTAGGGAAATCTGTGGTTGAACCAGAATTTATGGGAGCACACCCTGAGCTCCCTGTTTCTGGTTTCTTTTTGTTGATTGTTCAGGATCCAGGGCAGGAAGGATCAGAGCAGGTGACGAGAGGGAATTGAGCACAGATTTCTGTGGTAACTGATAGTTCTCTAACAATGTCCCTGACTGCTTTTCTTGGGAATTGAACCATCAAATGCTATCACTACAGTAATACTGAGTGCTTCTGTACTGCTGGGAAAGAGCCTGACCTGAATTCCAGGATCTGTGGAAGATGAGGGAAGCTCTGTCCAGCTCCAGAGCTCTGGATGGGCTGCACTGATGGCAAAGATTTTGCTTTAAGCAATGAAATTGATTATATGATGTCAGGGCAGGTTGCTCCTTCTTCCCATCAAGCTGTCCAGAAAGTCTCTTCAGACTTCCCTATATGTCTTAGATGATGTAAGCATTTTTCCTTTTTTTTTTTTTTCTTTTGAGGTACAAGATAAGTGGTTCACTGGGACCCCCTCTAAGAAGAATCAGGTTTTGTTCTTTGTGTGGGATTTCTTCTTTCTCTCCAGGTTTTTCCACCCTTGCTGAGAGTGCATGAACTAAGTTCATGAATCCTTATGGGGTTTCTGCCCACACTTAAGAGATTAATACTCAATATATCTGAAGTATGGCACAATTTAGAAGAAGCTTCACCCTAATATTTGGGAAAGATGAACTGCTAATTTTGCCTACTAATAGGCAAAATTTTCAAAATGAAGGTTAACTGTTTCAGAAAGAAAATCCAAATGGTGCTGGCACGTAAAACCTTTAGATTACTGTGCAACATAGGATACACATCAACTCCAAAATCTTGAGTTCACTTTAAAAAACAAAATTGGAAAGCCTTACACAGAAAAGAGTTTTTTCTGCCCTGCACAATTTTATTATCTGTGAGACATGAATGACACATTATCTTGTGAAATAAGTTTGCTTCCAAAATGCTAGGTGGTTGAAAAACCAAACAATTACTCTTGTTTAATCACAGAGATGAGCTATTCTCAGGTACAGCTGCACTTCTGTATCTATGTACTTGTCCTGGTCAATCATTTGACCACTTAAATTTGATATTACTCAGGCACATTCCCTGTTTTTATTGGAGTCCTTTTCTTGTCATCTGAATATATTTTTAGAACTTGTTTTTCCCCGGTCCTTTTTCTAGAGATGTAATTTAGAGACCTATAAATCTGTGAAATGACTCAAAACAAAAGAATTCACAGGAGATGGGAAGGATGTCATTTTCCTTTTCACAACTGCATATTTGCTTCTGCAAACTGTTTGCTCAAATGCTGCTTTAACACTCAGATTTGTGTCTGCATCATTACATGGTTGGGCATCTCCCTGATTGTGTTGAAGTGGATGATGTTTGGTCAAGCAAGAGCTGTAAGTGGTGAAAAATCATTTATTATAATCTAGAAAATGGAGTTCTTTGAAAGTTCAAGTGTTCTCTTGATGCAGGGGATGGCCTCCTCTTGTACACATGAGTGATTATTTTCCTCTTTGAGGTAGGTGCTGTTCTATTGTTCTGTATGTCTGGGATGTCATTTTGGGTCCCCTGTCCTGGCTGTGTCACCTCCCAGCTTACTTGGAGTAGGGAAAGCAGAAAAGGTCTTGGCTCTGTGCAAGCCCTGCTCAACAATAACAAAAACATCTCCATTATCACCCCTGTGTCCAGCACAAATCCAAAACACTGCCCTGAAACTGCACTGTGGAGAAAATTAATTCTACCCCAGCCAAAACCAGCACAGTTCTGAATCATGAATTCTGACTTGGAGGGCTGAAAATGGGAGGATGTTTTCTGGACGTTTTGTTTTGATTCAGCCAAAATGACTCTAAAATTGAAACAAGTGGACAAAGCTGAAGCACCTGTCTCTAAGGAACTAAAATATCAAATGTATTATATGCTATAAAATTAAGTATTTTGGTTTTTCACTGAAAATTTTAAGGCCAAGGTTAAATTGCACCATTTTAATGTCCTGTGCACATATGTAGCTTATGATTTTTTTTTTAAATGCCACATCACAGCTGAGTAATTCTGTTTTGTTTAGTTTATCCTCAGTCTATATAATTTGTAAATGTATATTTGCATGAATAATTACCTCTGAATAAGCTAAACCAAGCAGGCTGGCAAATACAGATTACTCTTTTTTCTTAGGAAAGTATGAGCAATGTGACTTTATGCATTAGGGACTAATGCTACTAAAAGCCTTGCAGTTAACTCTTAAAAAGGGAAGAGATATAAATAATATTAAACACATACAAGAAGGAATAATTAGGGTTTAAAATTTTGTCACTACTGAAGTGGCAAGCAGCACTACTTAATGAAAGTTTGAAATAATATTTCTGATAGTATTTTAGGCATTTTATAATCTCATGTCCTTCAGTTGTTTGTAACAAAAGGCATTCTTCTTAGAGATTCCAAAATAAGTAAATTTTAGTTTAATGTGTCTGAAAATAACAGTGTTTTATGTCAAAAACTTGAAAAGTTAGATTTGTATCTATTATGTAAAACATAGTAAGAAAGTTAGAAAGAAAATACAGTTAAAAACATGAAAAAAACTACCCTAATATGTTGTTTGGATATCTTGCTGGACACCATGAGTTAAGAAGCAATATTTAAATACTAGTTTTGCCTTTGGGGAAACAAAGAATATGACTGGAAACAGAGTTGGGGGTTATGAAAATTAAAACAAGAAAAAAATAAAGTGGAAAAAATAAAAAAAGAGAACTAAGTTGTGTCGGCTGGGATTTATTTGGGGCTCTGTAACCATAAAATACAGAAGAGCTCTCTTCTGTAGGCTGCAAAAGCTTCAATCTTGGTTCAGTCTCCCTCAGAGTTGGTAGGAAAAAAGTCTTGCAATAAACTGTAAGAAGCAGGGAAGCAAACAAGTTTAACCTCAGTGTCTCTCCAGAAATGGTCCTGCAACAGCAGAAGGAGCCTGTGAGAGCAGCTGCAGGAGAGCCTTGTGAGCTGGGACTGGAGGCTGAACATGAAATGTGTCTGTGGCTGAGCTCTGTCTGCAGGGCCAAACTCCATCACACTGAGGTCAAGGGACATCCCTTTTTCCTCTTGTTCTAGGGTAAATTACAGCTTTGGCTGTCACTGTAATGCAGAATGCAATTTTATGAAATATAATCTAGACAGAAAGAGCCTTTTCTGACTGTAAGCTGACAGTGTGAGTCATATTATATTGAAATGTTCCAGAATTCTATCGCAGGAGCAGGAATATTGAAGCAAGGAAAAGAAAGCCTCTATAGAGTAGAGTGCTGGCAACCAAGAAGAAAAGATGTCATGAAGCTGTTGAGGAGCTTGTAGGGAGAACCCATAGCAACACTGAAGTTCTCTTATTTAAATCCTCCCTGACATTGTTGGTCAGAAGCATCTCTTTGTGTTGTAACAGAGAAAAATCATCTTCAGTTAATACAGACAGTTAATTTTGAGCTCAAACAGGGTCTCTGTCACTCTTTTTGCCTGGAACCAGTGAAGGAAAAATGTTGAAAGGCAACTTTGTATTTTAACATTTCTGTAGAAATGCAGTAAGTATATAAAAGATAGTAATGGATGGGTATTTTGTCTCTGTGTGCTCAACAGGACCCTGGTGGTGGCAATCACAGGGAGACAGCTGTGGCTCCCTGATTATTGAAGGATGCTTTTGGCTGGAATGGGACCAGCTATGGTCAGGAAGCATAACAGAGTTTACACCAACAAAGGATTTGGCACAGCTCCCTTATTTCCCCTTCTCTTTCTTCCTTTTCTCTAATTTTAAAGATCAGCTAGTTTTATATTTGCAGCTTTCTTCACATTTATTGGTGTCCAGCTTTGATCTACGACCAGCTTGAGTTTACTTTTCTGCTCTGCTGAATGCTGCCTTCAGCCTCAATTTCAGAGCTGTGCAAATAAATTATGGCGATGTGTTTAATTAAAGTTCGTCTCGTGTCCTGATTGCAGACTGTTGCCTTCTCAGATACAATTTGCAAATTTATTTTGGAGTTTTATTTTAGGCAGGATGACTAGTTGAAGGTTATTTAATTGTGATTGATTGTGCATGGGATGTTTCTGCTGCCTTTATTTTGTGAACGACCTGAAAATAGTAGCTGAATGTTGAAGGACAAATGAAGGGCATTGCCCTGGAGGGGATGTAGTAATTCTGAATAGTCACACAACTGAGGGTTGATGCTTCTGGAATTACATGTGTGCTTTTTGGAGAAATTGTCTTAATTCTAAGGAATGAACAATATTTATTAATATTAAATATTTAGTTTTCTTCAATACTCTGAGTTTCTTTAGGGAATCTATTTCTGAGACCTTTTGGTGAATATGAGAATATGAGTTTGACTGTCTCATTTTCATACCTGCAGCTTCCACAGTGCTGACTTCTCTAACAGTCTGTGCAGAATCCAATCATTAATATGGGTCAGGAGCTTGGTATTTGATAAAAAATGTTCATCATTTGAGGTTACTGCACTATTCCACAGGTAGCATCAAGAGGAGAAGACTTTTCACCACAGCCATTCTGTGTGCTGCTTTGGGTTTGTTTTCTGTTTGTGTTCAAGTTTTTAAGAGCTCAGTTTAAGAGCTGCTTTCCTATTTGCACTCCCTGCAGTGCAGATAATGCATCCTCATTTTGGCCTTTGTGAGAAACCCTTCCTGGGTGTATCCCCTTTGAGCTTTGTGTTGGGTTTTTTGTTTGTTTGTTTTGTTTTGTTTTTGCCTCAGTGGTTTCTTCCTGAGTCTTTTTGCAGCCTTGTGTGCCCCTGGCAAATCAGCCACAATCTGTGTCTCAGGCGGTGTGTTGGATACAGATGTATAATGCTTTTATTAAATCCTTCTCCTCAGTCAAGTGGGCTGATGAGAATGTGATAAGACAAACATATTTCTGCTATTATTTTCAACCTATTTATCTTATTTTTTTAATTGCCTCAGAATTTTCAAGAAAGCAAGGTTTAAAAATAGTATCCAGCGTCTTCAAGACCCCAGCTGCCACCTGCTTCATATAGTTATTCATATTTTTTCCTTGCAAGACCTATTTTCCTCTGTGGCATCCATGACAAGATGAAGTATACTCTTTTACTCTGTTTCATTTTGGAGATAAGTAGAAGAAATTAGGATGAAAATCCATGACTGTCTTGATTGTGGCATTTTCAGTGTTTGCCCTTTCTGTTTTGGGGGGATTCTGTTAGAATTTTTAAGATAGAATGTTTACAACTCACTGAGCATCATCTCGGGACTTAGAAACTAATAACTCGTCTAACATAAAATAATTACTTTTCCTAAAAATGTTTGTTTTATTACCTACCCCTACTTCATTTCATGCATGGGGGAATACTACTGAACTCCACAATGCACATTACAATTTGTTCCTAAATAGTTATATCTTTCAAACAGCATAGCTTGAAACGATTCAAGGAGTAAGTACCTAATTCAGATGGATAAAACAACTCATTCTTTAGCAGCTTCCCAGTTTAAAGGTAAGAGGATTTACTGTGGCATAGCTAAACCAAGTAGACAAGTGCTCTTTTTAGGCACCTGATAAAAGGATGAGTTCTCTTTTGTTTTTGGACAGAATTATCCTACCACAGGAAAGCAGTTTATCAAATATGAGTTGTTGGGGGTGGGGTGTTTCACTTTTCAAAAAGCTGGGATGTGTAAAATGAGGATTATGTCATGGTGTAAGCATTTCTAAAAACAGAAAAGAGAAATAATAGGAAATTTAATCTTTATTCATTTTTGGTGGTATTAGGAATGTTGTGACTGAAACAGGCCTTCATGCATCATAAATGGTCTGTCAGCTTCTGAGTGGATTATTAAGAAGGTAGAAGGTCTGGATTCAATAGGATTCTTCACCATTATTTTGAGGTTGTATTTTTTTCCAATAATTTATTTTATATTAGAAGTAAGGGTCCAAATTAGTTGAGCCCAAAACTGACTATTCTGAGCTAGCGTTGCTGTAGTGTATCTGATGAGATTTCATTCTTGCTACAAATTATTTTGCTCTTTATTACAAATTTTACTTAAGGGTTCAGATGCAGAACAGAGGAAGGGGTAAGATTAATTTGTAGAACTGTTTTCACAATTTAATGTGTACCTATTACTTTCTGGATTGTATTGCCAAAATGTTATGACTTTGTTCTAAACCCTTCCAGTGAGTTACTGACTTCATTTGGCCAGAGATGAGCCATGTGTAGTTTTACTCAAGAGAAGATTTAATTCAATTTTTGTTTGTCATTTTAGCTGGAGGTGGAGGTGATACAAGCTGTGCAGACCTCTGGCTGCTAGGCTATACATGCTGTTTCCAGAATGTGATAACCTCTGAGCTTTGACATATCTGTATTTCATGTGGAAGATGTGAGAGAGAAGCCCACAAAACTCTGTTAAATAACACCCAGCTGCTCCTCCATTATGCAATTTCTTACACATACTCTCAATATATGAATGTACTTAATAGCTTTGGCATTGGGGCTGACTTTTACAACTTGAAGCAAAGCACATGGTTTGCAGAGTTTTTGGGGCAGCAGGGAGCCAACTTCTGTTTTCCACATAATTAAAAAATGAGCTGTGCTTTTGCAGGGCCTCCTGTTCTGCCTCTCTCTTGTTGAGCACGTCTTGCCTGGGTAAGACCAGTGAGCTGCTCTTGAAGATGCAGTTTGCATCCATAAATTAACGAAGAACATCCAAGGGCAGCTGCTAAACGCATTAATAATTGTGCAAACATGTAGTTTTGTTGTTTACAGAGCAGTGGATAACCCCCTGGAGGAGCAGTGAGCCAGAGGGGTGAGCAGAGCAGCAGCACAGGAATGTAGATGGGCAGGCAGCTCATTTCCACACAGGCATGCTGGAGAAGCAAATAGCCTGACACTTCATTATCTTACATATTTGGGTATTGATTTTGCCTCAGGAAAAAAATCTGTGTGCTTTCTCTCATACAAATAATGACAGCCCTGATTTCTGCTTTGGAGGAAAGGTAAGGAAGGCATTGGATCCAGAGGAATTAGGTAGAAGTATCCCTAGAAATCAAACTAATATAACCTCCCATAACCTCTCAAGCCATTAGGCTTCTGGGACACTAATAATTATTGTGTCTAATGACATATGTGCAGGTGAAAATTAAAATAAAGATAAGAGCTACAGAAAGAGGTAACAATGTTATAAACTTAAGCAGCAGATTGGTAAATACCCTTTCTATATCTGAGGTTAATTCTTTAAAACTGGAGTCATGAGATTAAGTAAAACATAAAATATCTTTCCCTAGTATGAAATCTTTACTTGGTTTTATCCTACTTCTCAAATCCTGTGGCCATACATGAAAAAAAAAAAATATTGGCTAGATAGTTTTCAAGTCCTTTGGATATCAAACCACATGTATTTCAGAAGAAACAGTGTGAAGTGTGAGCTTTCCTGTTCTACATTTCATTATTTGTTGTTAAATCTGATGTTTGCCCCTTCAGAAGTGTCTTATGACTTTGGCTGGCCTTTCCACATACTTGGTTTGTGCAGCACTGATGATATTTTACAGACTTGGAAACTTATCTGAGGAATTCAGAAGAATTTAATTAGGTAGGAACCTTGGCAAAGTTTTTGGAGGGTTTCAACTTGAATGTTGAGATGCAAACTCACACAGATAGAGTTTTTTAAGGGTAAATACTTTCCTAAAATAACCATGTTCAGGAATCTACTAAAATTTCACACATCCTACACATCCAGAACAACTGTTGCTAGAATTTAAATAGTTTGTGTAGGGATACCCAAAATCAGAACTGTTGCCTTTGGCAATGAATCCATACTTAAGTTACAAAACTGGACTGAAAGAGAAAATTTTTCCATCTTATACTGTTCCTCTTATTTTAAATTTTAAACACTGATGTAATATTCTTGTGTCTTCTTGTACTTTTGTTTTATGTGAGCACAGTATAGGGATTTAGTGGTTCCAGAATGTCCTCAATGATGTCCTGAGAGCTTCATAACATTCTAAAATAGTAATGTACAAGACTGATTATCCTCTTACTTTGTTTCCACCAGAATTTATTGCTACGAATGTGTGAGAAAAGTGCCCTTGGTCATTCTTAAATTATATATTTAAAAAAATACTTGAAAACTCATCTTGAAATATTTTTCCATTACTGCCAGTGCTTGACATTTAATAATAACTTAGAACTTGTATTATATTTTCTTGCAGAGTTCTAACTGAAGAGCTGAAGATTCTCCTGTTCTAAACACTTTTAGATCAAAACGACTCTCAGTAAATTGAAAAATATGTATTAATATAGAAATATACACATCAGAGCATAGTCTGTTATCATTGTGGTTATCTGAGTATAATGCTTGGATAACTGATGGATTAAAATAAAACACTCTAGTAGTTAGGGGAGATTGCTCAGGAGTCATGTGAGGCCACGAAATAAAACTATATATTGGTGGAGTTCATGTTATCTGTGTATTTTCGGAAGTGACCAGTATAATCACTCATTTCCTGAAAAACTTTATAAGACTCTGAACTTTTTTTAAGAAAATAAACAGAAGCTAATTACTATCCCTTACACAGTTTTAAATAAATTCCTATAGCTAGTGAGGGGGAATTCTTATCAGAATCAGCAACTCCTATAACTACTGGGGAAAAAAATGGGGTGGAGGTAGTTTATCATAGCTGATGAATTGTGAATTAAAACAGCAAAAAAATTATGTGTCAGACTGAACTTTCAAGGTTTTTGCTGTTACAGAAGTTGGGGTAAGGCAAGTGCAGGACTCTGCTCAGGTGCTTGTGCTTATGCAAACAACTTTGTTTCTGTGCCTGGAGCACCCTCAGTGATGTGTGGTTGTAGCTGTAACCTGAATTTTGTCTCCTCTTTGCAGGCAGAGCTTGTTGATGTCCAGTATGGGACCATGGAAGACCTGATTCGGGTTCAAGCCATCACAAACGTGACCAAAAAAATTGCACTTTTGAAGCTGGGACAATCACCTCTGCTCTATAAGGTTAGTTACACCTCAGCTGAATTATTCATTTGGTGGGTCGTTTTTGGGTTTTTTTTCCCGCTTCAAAATATGAAAACAAAGAGTTTCCCATTTTTTCCCCAGTAAGTCAGGACTTACTGACATTCACATTCTTCCTCAATACTCACCATTGTCAATCTGCAGTGACAATGTGTTGTTTATTTTGCTGCTTATCTTGCAGTGTCCCAGTACTCTGTGTGTACCAGAAGGCTTTTGACAAATAAAGAAATCACTGAAAGAAATAATAAAGCAGAAGAGATTGTGTTTGGGGAAGGTGTAAATGGGTGCATGTGTATCCATCTTCTCCAACTCCAGCTCTGAGACAGCACAGAGCAGGAGCTCACTAAACATAATAGACTCAACATATAAACCACATTTAAACTCTAAACATCCAGTAACTGCCTTCTGTTGCAAATACAAACAAAAATGCTGGTTTGACTTTCAGAAAATACAAAAAGTATAGTAGCTCAGTAAATGCTTAAACAATTCATTCCCAATTCACAAAAGCAATTATAAAAGAGCAGTGACTCCAGATCTTGCAATTAAGTAAATAGGGACCTGCTCTGTTGGCCATATAAAGCACAGCCAGGACTTCGACAGAAAATAACCACTTAATGTTTTTTCTATAGAAATAAGATTTGTCTCAATAAAAATGCCATTTTCAACTGAGTAGCTTTAGCTGTTTATTTAAATTATTTAGATGCAATTTAATTATGCCCGTGAAAGGTCAGTTGTCATTGCTGGGACTCGGTTGTTGCCCATCATTTCCAGCAATAGATCTGATCCTGCATTTCACTGCTGACAAAGCCAATGAAACAGCAATCAGGGCTCATAAAGCAGGGATTTGATAAAGATGTAAAGTTTGCTGTAGCAGCAGTGTCTGTGAGATGGAGTTTTTACCAATTTGTGTTCCTGTGAACACTCACTGTTGTGAATTGCCAAGCTGAGCATCCTGAAGAAGGGAAAACCAAAAGGTGCTGAGGACAAGGCACATCTCAGGAGCTTTTTGTGGGGGTTGGCTGTAGCCTGGTGCCAAATCTGTGCTGCTTAATGGCTGAGGTGCATTAGCTGCATTTCTGGTGCTACAAAAGAGTCAGTTTGGCACATTCAGAGTCTGTTCTACAGCACAAACCAAAGTGTGGTGTGATCAGGAGACCAACAAAGGTGTGCTCAGGGTCTGAGGTAAAATTACAACCACCCAAACCTACTCTCCATGTTCTCCTCACACAGGTGTAAAGTTTGCCCTTTTTCCTGAGGTTGTAAACTACCCTTTTTTAGAATATAATTTGTGTCTTTTTGGCAGTGAAGTAATCATAAGCTTTACTTTGCTCGTGACTATCAGAAAAGGTGTAGAAAGATTATCAGAAGTAGATTCTCCTTTCCTAAGGAATATTTGATGTGAAATATTGCCTAAAACTGCAAGTCCTGCTGGTTTAAATGGGCCCAGTATCTCTGCTAAATCCACTCTTTGTATCTTTTTTTTTTCTCCCCTAATGTTTATGTTTCTGTATTACTGAGTCTCACATTTCTGTTTCAGCAGATATTTCCTTCTCCCTATATTTTCCTTATCTCTGCCTTCCATGTGCTTGGTTTTACATCGCATTAGAACAGAGCATTAGTTTATAAGAGAGCTGGGGCTATATATACATATATACTTAGTGGTTTTCTTTCCACTTTTTGTATTTAACTTGTATTTTTCATGTGTTAATTTCCTGTAATTTTTCATTATTATTACTTTATTTTATGCAAGTATCTCACTCTGGATTTGAGTATTATTATTATAGACACTGCACTGAGGTTCCATCTTCATAACAGTTTCTAATTATGTCTCTATTTTTCAGTTGTATCTCCCTTGTACAGTTATGCTTTTTGTCTTTCTCTCTTTACTGCTGTTTTTCGTGTGATTCTTTTTTTTTCTATTTTCCCCTTTTGTGTATTTCATTTGCCTTTAAAAAAATGGACTGTTCTTTCTCTCTGTACTGAGTCCTTTGGAAAAAAACTGAAAGAAATAATAAACTACCGCTGGCAGAAAAAAAATCATCATGAAAAGTGAACAACATTTCTTTTGTCTTTGCATCACATTAAGAGAAAGGATGTGCTGGTAAAAAAGACCTTCATGATCAAAGGGCTAATTTACAGAAAAAAAGTCCAAGTGATGGAAATTTGAATATTTGGAAAAACAGTTGTATAAATGACAGTATTTTTGCAGTGTAGATTCACTTTATAGAATTTGGGTAAGGAACAAAATTGAGGGAGGATTAAGGCTGAAAATAATTTGGAGCTTCTACTTTCAGTCTTTCAGGCTGTGCCCATCTCTCATAACTTTAGTCACTGAAAACAAGAGTTTAGAGCTTGGAGTAATTTGAAATTGGAATGTACAGGGAATCTGGAGTATGCAGAAAAGCCTGAAGTTAATGTGCTGTTAAAATATTCAGTTTAGTCTTAAACATGAGTAATTCTGATTAAATTTCATAAGGTTCATAAATTTAAGCTGCTTTGTGAGAACAAGATTTGCAGAAATCTGACCTGGAGTTATTTTTGCAATGGGATGTGATTTTCAGATTGCACTGGGAGTGTTGTATTTCTGTTGCACTGCATCAGAATGTGGTTTGTGGTCAGGGTGGGAGGGGCAGCAGCTGTGGCAATGAGCCCTGTCCAGAGCCACAGAGACACATCCTGATCCCTTTAGCTGGACCTTTCCAAACAAAGGATGTGTTACCTCAGCCACATCATAAATTGCAGCTATAAAGAGAAAGAACTACTTTATAGGTATCAACAAGAGCATTGACTCTGGGGGGGAAAAACCCAGAACAAAATAACAAACCAAGTAATTTACATTGTTGTGATTAAAAAAAAAAAAAAAAAAAAAAAAAAAAAAGATTAGAAAGTGCTATGTCTTCTATATATCTATATATCTATCTATATCTCTATATATTTCTATATATCTCTATATAGAAATATATATCTCTATATAGATCTATCTATCAATCAGCTGTCTATCTATCTCAGAATAGAACAGGGGTTTGAGGAGAAAGTTTTACCATTCTTAGGGCACTAAGATCAGTTAGTGAGCAAGACTCTATTATAAGATTAATATAAAAAGTGGGGCGAAAGGAATGGTAGGAACACTTCAAGGAGCAAGTAAGAGTACTGCAAAGGCAGAATGCTTTTCAAATGCAGCTGAAAGGTTCAGGAATTTATTCCACCAGCACCTGGAGTGGCAATTTCCTACAGCAAGGCAGACTGAGGCAGTGGGCTGAGCTGTGGGGCACTGGGGAGCTCTCATGTGACAGGGGACTTGGCAGAACCAAGTCCTTTTGGTCTCATTAGCCAGAATAATTCACAGTGCTGAAAAAATGACAGAAGGAAAAAAATTCAAAGTGTTTCAACAACTCCTGAAGGGAATCTTGTGATTAGTCTGAGGCACTTTTAAGATCTGGATTGTTGCTGAATAAAGAGAGGGCTGGATTATGGAAGAAGGAAAATTTTCTTAAGCAGGGAGAAATACAGAGGAGAAGCACAACTTCTGGAGTGAATTGCCATAGAAAGAACACTTGTTTTGTCAGACCCTGAGATTGAAGGTGACTGTCTCCTGGTGTCCTGGCTGGAAGGAAAATTTGTGCTTTGGTGGAACTTGGGTTATTGGGGTGACAGTCCCAGGAGGTCAGAGCAGACTCACGTCCTTGAACCAGGAGGATTTATAAATGTGGCTGGTGAAAGGTGGCCAAGTTTATTACCAGTGATTAAGCAAATCACTCATGTGGTGTAGAGCACCTTCTTGAGAAAGAGCACCTTGAGTTGCCCACTGTGCTTTCAGACAACATATTCCAATAGTATAAAATGTGTGGTGGCAGAAAAATTGGCACAAACACCTCGACAGCACCCAGCTCCTGTGCCCTAGAGCACATCTGAGTGTGTGCCACTGCTCTGAGCACATTACAGAAACCAGAGGAGGCACTTTCAGAGAGAACTGCACAGTGGTTTCAATATCCAGCCTCTGGAAATGCCATTAACAGATTCATTTTTTGAAAAATGTTGTGTGTCTTGATCATAATTTAATCTTTAGGGGTTGCAATTTGTGAAAAAGCCATAATTTTTGTCCTAAATTAACTTTTAATAGAGTAACAAAAGCCCTGAAGGCCAAACCACTTCATCTTTAAAATGTTCACATATTAACATTTTTTCCACATCCATTAAATGAAGATGTTGTTCTACTGTGTAAATATCTATATTTATTTTAATAATTTACTGCCTTCATAAATATTCATAAAATTGCTTTTTAACTGTCATAAAGTTTAGGAATGTGGAGGCTTGGATGTTTATGCAAAGGTTATTGGCAGGCCCTTATAGATAAGGCTTTGCTAAATGGAAAATATGAAAAATTCCCAGAATAAAAGCAATTTGCAAAGTGGCTTCAATTTAATAACTGTGTTAATTTAAAATAAGTTTACTTTGGAAAAAGTAATTTCACTTTTCTACAATGTCTACATTGTTTATTTCCTTCCCTCTGGTGCTTTTTATGGCTAGCACATACAATTGTGAAGATGATAGTTTACATTGTAAATCTCGATTTAACGAGGACCCTCCCTTTTCTTCCATCCCTTCCTCTCTCTCTAGAGAAACACAAATATATGTGTGTGTGTTTATATACATATATACAGCATGTGCCTATAAATATACAAATAAAAACCATGTTAAAAAGCCAAACATTTTTAAGGGAACATAAACACTTTATATGCATTTCATTATTGAGGACACTGGGGTTTTGGTTGGAGTTTTTTGTGGCCTTTTTTGAACAGAATTTTTTGCAAGGCTCCTAAAGTCTTTATATACACACATTTCCCCATATGAGTGCTATGGGACTTTTAATGATATTATATTCCTTCCTAAAGCTCTTCTCAAAAAGTCAAGACACAGATATAGGCAGTATAAATAAAAATTATAGAAACATGTAAAACTATACCTGGGGATCTGGATCTGAAGGGATTATCTAGTAACATCCCCTGGAAGAGCATCCTGGTTTTCAGGTTTTCTTTAATTTGCCATCCTCTTAAAATCTCATCTCAATTCCCCAAATCCTGGGAGTTTCTCTTGATAGTGCAAGCTATCAGGTTGATTCATTCAAATTGTTGGTGCAGAGTTTGCTAATTAGCCAGTTTATATTTGTACAGGGTATGCTAGTTCTTCTTTTGTTTTGAAGGAGGCACTAGTTGCTCTGTGGTCCTTTCTCTTTAGCCTTTTTCTACCCTGAATTTATCAGAGATTCTCTCCTTTGAGTTAGTTGCTTTTATTCTTTATCCTTTTTCTCTTCCCCCAAAGGCTAGATTTAGTGTACTCATGTTCTTAACCTTCCCCTTCCACAAACAGCCCCTGTAATCTGTGAGATATCACACAGTCTGAGGAATTGTGCCTTTGAAAACTACCTAGGCCTGCAAAAAAAACTGCGCAGTAGTCTGTACCAAAAGACTGTTTATGTTATTGAGGTTTCATACTCATCAGTCCTGTGCTTTGAATGATTCTTCCAGTCACCTGTTTGCCTCTTCCTGATTTTTGATTCACAGAATCTTGCATAAGCTATTTTGCTCTTTAGTGAATACTGAGAAGTTTTGTTTGTTTTGAATTGGCCTTTCTTCATCAGAAAGTGAGACATTTGAGAGATTGATCAGTTGTTGATCAGATTGATCAGTTCTATTCCTCCTGCTCTGACTGATAGCAATGCTTTCTTGTTCCTTTTGTGCAGAAGGAACAAGCCATAATAGAGAAGCTTGGAGACATCCTGCCTTCATATCATACATCTGATCTGGGCTGGGTGCACTAAGAAATGCACCCCAGCCCACTGAGGAAATACACCAGCATTTAAAAAACAAATCTTTCTGTACAGATTTATCATCTAATGCTTCATCCTGAAGTGATATTTTAATTCTTTATTTGTAAACTTAGTTTAAACCTAGCTGGGGAAAAAAAATGGAAGGTCACCAATTGTGACCTCAGTGTAAGGTACTGTGGGAAAGAAAATCAAGAAGTCCTACTGACTTGAGAAATCTGTAGTTGATGACTTTAAAAACAGTCATATAGAAAGTCACAAACAGTGTTTTGTACTCCTGATTGGACCCCAGTCACACTGAGTCCTGTGTTCAGTTCCTAGGAGGCTGTTAGTATCCAGAATAATTTTTAGCTGAGCATGTCAATTTTCCTCCAACTTCATCCAGCATTTGAAGGATGATGTACTGTGACCTGTGCCACCTAAAAGTGAAACAGTGCCAGTGCTGTTATAAATCCAATCTGTATCTGTCCACGTGAGTATGAAATAGTTTACCAAAATTTGCTCTCCTATCCCCTTAGTCAAGTGCACTGCAGTAAATTAAAGAGGGAATTCTCACTTCTCTTTTTACAGTATAAATGGGAAAAAGTAATTTGCTCTTGCAAGCAGTAAGAAGAATATAAGGGGTGGGATAGGAGAAAAGCAATTGATGTCTGCAAAGAAGCATAATTATAGCACAACTTGTCAATGTTCTCGAGTAATTAACATTTTGGTTGCATCAGTAAAAGAACTTCTGGTTATTAATTGCTTCCATTTTGTTCACAAACCCCTGGATTTGATTGCATGGAAGGAGAGATGTGCTATTAGCAGAGTAAACGAGGGGAAATGTAAGTTAATGACCAAAAGTAGATATTGATTATTCTGCATTTCTGATGCCACACAATTTACACTGGATGTTTTGAGAAGGCACTGCTGGTTTGTAGACTCATTTGTGTTACAGCTGTAGTTCCTATTCTCTTTTCTGTTCTATGTAGATACAGACATTTCTGAAGTCCTGCTGGTGAATCAAACACTGAATTGTTCCCAATTTGACTTGGAGCATAGTGCTCTTCTCTTCAGTACCCCTAAACGCTTATGTTTCTCTTTGAGAAGTGATTCTAATATTCATGTACTCAATTGGCTGTTCAATTGCACATTCACTGCATGTATTGAATGTATCCTTTGAAAAATTAGTCCAGCTCCCATAATGGATTGCTGTTTCCTTGGGGAAAGGCTGACCAGTGTTAAAGGATGTGGTCTCCTCCTTTTAGTGCAATAAAATTGAGTGAGGCATTAAGTGGTTTCCATTCAAACATGGACAATAGCTGCCTCATAGAGAATTCATTGTGGGGTCTTCTGAAGCCCTTGTCTGATTTCAGAGGTGTGACACTCAAGCATCATTCTCTATTTTATCAAGCCCTTAAAAAGTGAGTAGTAAATGCTATCATCCCATTTATTGTGTGAGTGCTGTGTCCTGATAAATGCTGCAAAGTCAAGTGCAATGGATTTACTGTGAGGCAACTGGAGCAGAGCTGAGCAAAGATATCCATTGCCTCAATTTTTACCCTAAACCCACACATGATCAGCTACTTATGTGCAGGGCAATGGGAAACACCACTCTGTCTTTCCTTCAGAAAATCCAAACCTTTTTAATTTGCTTTTCCTGGAGATATATTGGTCAAACTTCTGCTAGTGGTCTTGGCCCTTGTTGTGTTGCTCATGTAGGGAATTATTTTTTCCTGCCCAAGCTGCAAATTGAGCTGGTCTTTTTGCATTAGCTGAGCTTGGATTTCACAAAAGGGCCATTGACAGACAAATTATCTGGGCTTTTTCCCAGCTCATGTGTTTGCAGCACATTTCAACAGCAGCTGAGAAAGGAGGAAAGTAAAATGGAAGATCCAGGAGCTTTGAGTAGGGATGAGGGGTGAATATAAAAAAAATCTCATCCTGCCAGAACAGATCTTTTGGTTCTTTCAAAGTATCAGTCACTGGACTGGGTGAAGCAATGCCAGAAATTTCCAGAACTGCCCCCTCCAAGAGCTCCAAGGGGAGAGGCAGAGACCAGCATAGTACATACTGCTTATATTTGATATTTTCTGGACTAATGATCATCTTTTTCAGGCAACAAGTGTTGTGCAAGTTCTGCCCTCATTCTGTAGTAGGTTTGACTTGTATGGCATGTTCTATAGTAGCTGCTGGTTTATTATTTTATTAAGAAGAATATGATTCTTCTCTGGCATTTTATGCTCTTTCAAGTCTTTTCTCGTTTCAGAATGCTTCATAATAATCAGTTTATTACATATTTGAGAACTGAGAAACTGGGTTGAAAGGTATAAAGCCACTATTCTTGAATAAATTATTTATCTAAAACATAATTTAAGAGATTATAGATGTAGATAGGTCTATTCCTAGAATCATTGTTTTATTTGACAAACCATGATGTCACAGATTACTCAGCTGAAGATTGATTTTCTTGCCTTGTGGCTCTTCAGGATATAGGGCCAGATCCAGACCTTGCTTTGATTTTTGCAGTGATTCTGTGTGGCTTTAGAGACTCAACTCTGAGAGTTGGTTCACAAAATCACAAAATTGTGATTTCTGCATGAAAATCTGAATTCTACCTTTTCAAACACACCTGTAATTTGCCACATGATCAGAACTCTGAGTAGAAACATGGATGGACTTGCTGGATGCTGAAATCCAACCTTTTCATTTGCATCCATGGAACCATATATTTTACATTATGTAATCAATCTGTGGAAAGTTTTTATTATTTTCCCTGAGATTACTTGAATTGTTCATTTCAGACTGTCTGTAGCTGGATTTTGTAGGGCATAGATGTTTAAAATATATAACTGCATGTCTTCCCTGGAGAGAGAAGAGGTGGCTTTTAGCATTATATTTTTTTTATTTTCTCTTTGCCTGCATAATGCCATGGAGCACCAAACTCAAACTTTCACTCTTAGCCATTTGGGCCTCTTGATGCCTGTGCATAAATTGGAAAGGAAAAACACCAAGTCCATCATTACAAATATAATTGGCACCCTCTTTGCAAGTACAGCAATAACCACTTGGAATATTTTGTTTCAATTGCCAAAACATTAAACTAACCTTCTGTGCAGAAGGCAATTCTTCCACAGTGAACATATTTTCACTTAACAGGAGAAGATTGTGCATTTCAGTATGAGAACTCAGGCATTTTAATTTCCTCTTTAGGTCTCAGTGAATAATTCACAAACAGCATGTGTAACAAAGTTAGACTTATGTTGTTTTCTCTTGATTTAGGCCTAACAAAATGGCAGCTTCCTTTATATGTTATCCTGCTACATTCTCATGTTTTTAAGTGAGTCTGGATTTTATATTTGGCTTCTGGGGTTTTTCTTTGTGTTTTTTGGTTTATTTTTAGTATTGAGCATACTTTTCTGAGAGCATCTCCATATTTGGAGTTGTGCTCATTCAAGGTAATTGACTGTTTTGTTGATTAGTTGTTGTTTTGGTTTTTTAAAGCATTGATTGGGATGCTTCTTGATATATATAATCAATCAGGGTTGTTGCAAATAAAAAGATTCTTGAACTTTCTTATGGTCATTGGGAAAGAAAACAAAAATCACAGTCACTGTAACCTTAAGGTAAAAATTTGGGGGCTGCTTTCCTTGATTGACTTAAGGTGCTGTATAATAACTAGTGCAATTTTTCATTATTTGTTTCAAATTTCACATCACTTGCACACTTCACATTTCTCCAAAAATCAGGCTCTTAATCAGATAAAGCACCCATAACCAAACAAACCCAGCCTCTCACAAAGCTGCCCAGGAAAGCCTTGTGATTGTGAATAATCACAGAATGTGCATGGGCTGACATCTCTCAGTTATGTGTAGATACAGGTAATATTTTAGATGGAGGACAGAATATTTGCATTTTGTGAAGGCTGGAGGAGTGCCTGCACTGAGAGTTTAACCTGTTATTTATCTTTTCCCACTGTCAGTTATTATGCAGACACAAGAATTCTTAGCACACTGCCTCAGAGGTGACCTTGAGGTGACCTACAGAGATCCCCCTTTCAATAAAATGGAAGCATATATTTCACTTCTGAGTCAATCTTGGTTTTCCCTGGAGTGGGAATTGACTATATTGCCTCTTATATCAGTATACAGTTATATGTGATGGCTTTGTGTTATAAAATGTCCACTGGGGAACTGACCTGACAACTCATTTCAGTCAGGCTTCCACTGTAATCTCAGAGGAAAAATGATAACATTTAATCCACTTAACCACCTGGGCATATCCCATTCCTGTTTCTCATATTAGAGAGCATAAGGAAAAAAGGCAAGCCCAAATCTGCTGGTTCAGGCCATTCTTGGATTACAGGCTGAAGAAATCTTTATGAGACATTCAAAATTAATTAATCTGGAGCATCTGTGTAGAAATTACTGTCCCTTACTGTAAGATGCTGCAATATTTCTCAAAAAGGAGAAACAGGGAAGGCATTTGGAATGCATTAGGAGATCTGGGATCTGACCTCTTCTTCCTGCCTAGAACAGTTCCATTCTAAGCAGAATGTAATTTTCTTCTTGGTTTGAAATACCTGTGAGGAGTCCAAGTATATTATTTGACATTGATGGAAGCATCTTTAAAAGAAGATTCTCTAAGCAAAGTGGGGTTGGAAGTGTGGTACAGCATGTGATAAAAGTACAGAAATTTTCTCTACAGAGTATTTAATTAAAATTTTCTTCCTTTTCAGTGCAATTTTATTAATCAAAAAATAGCTAGTTCAGAAAGTTTAAGATATTAGTATTTTAAAGAATGTATATGAAACTATTATACACAGAAATCTACTTTGCTGTGGTATTTGTTACATACAATGGAATCTGTTTGCAAATGCTTTTTGTTTCCATACGTGCTTTTTCTAAAAACCTTAAACTCTTTGGAAGTGCAAAATGAATCTCACAAAAAATGTAATACTTTTAATGAACTCTTCATTTAAATGATAATTTATTCATTTATGTTATTTGCAAGTATATGTGACTGGGTGAACTTTGTGCACACTGTACAGCTTCACTGAAAGTTACAAGGACAAAATCTGACACTGTCATTCAAGTTGCTTTATTTTCTTTGAAGGTGAAGTCATTTCAAGGCATACAGAAATTCAGAAAATAAGATTTGCTTCTGACCTACCAACAGTGCAGAATTGTTCAATACTAGGTGATAGCAGTGGTAACTGGGAAAAGTAGCTTAAATTGCCTATTTCTTCCTTTTTCTGTTGACCAGCAAACAGAAAAAAAAACTACAAGTATGTTATTTAATTTCAAGAAAACCAAAGTTTTCATATTCAGATTAGCCTGATTGTTAATACAACAGATCTTTGTTCTCAGTAAAGAGATAAGCTTGATGCAGTGAGGTTTTCAGAAGAATACAGAAAAAACACTACTTTATGTTCAAGCACATTAAAACTCACTTCATTTAATAGAAAAACCACACTTAAATGTGTTGCACAGTACATTTTACAGAACAATTCCCATTCAGAAAAAGTAGCCATGGGTGGTGTTTGACCAGGTAGAACTGTGCCGTGACAATAAGGTCACTGCCATCACAAGGCACCTTTATTGTTAAAAACCTGTCACCTGAACTGTCATGGTGAGGTGCACACACAGACTCTCATCCAGATTGATCAGCTGCTTAGTCTTCTGTCAGGAAGTTGTTATTGACCAGAAAAAAAGTCTCCTGCTTTCTTTCCCTGTGAGAACATCATGTAAGAAATGCCCTGTGTCAGCCTGACATCCCTCCTTGGCGTGGCTTGTGCTTAAGGGAAGAGGATGGGTTGCCAAGCAAGTAAGAAAAAATACTTTTTCCCCCTGATATCCCTTTCCTAGAAATGGCAATCTTAGGTGTCTTGACTCCCTGAAGTGGAGGATATGTCTGGAGCAATTTAATTATAATCATGACTGCTCTGTGAAATGGGGCATTTCAGTTCTGAGCCTGTTTATCTCTGCAATAGCTTTTGGTGATGAGGTCCCCTATGTATATACTTAAACATTTCTTGATATAGAATTGGACATTGGAAAGCAGGTATATAAAACCCTCCTAATGCTCTACCATTTATTATGAGGTGGGAGAAAAAAGATGCACAAAATATCCCAGCTTCAGCCTAAATCTGAGCAGCCCAGAGGAACTGAAGCAAATTTTTTTTTTTCCTAATATCGAACTAAAACTTCCCTGATGCAATTTGGGGCAGTTTCCTCTCATCACTTGTTACTTGAGAGAGGAGACCAGCAAATAAAGGTCAAGAATCCTGACTTTGAATTGCTTACCAATTAAGGGTTATTGACAATTGAGGGTGTTACTTTGGTGTAAAGCTGATGCAGTTAAATGCAGGCTTAGGCACAAGGATTTCAATAACCAGCAATTTTCTAAAGAGAATGGATAGAGATGCATTTTGCATTAATAAGTGATGCAAAAGTAAACTTGCCCTGTAACCCTGAACTGTCTGCCTTTTCACCTTTTTAGTTGCAAACAATAGTAAATAAAAAATTAGTCACCACTGTCAGTTGCCAAAGAGAAGGAACTGATGGCTGAAGTAGAAATTTCTGTTTGTGGGATTTTTCCCCTCTGTGTCTTTTGCAACCTATTGCAACAGAAAATGCTTGTTCTGAACTTGGAAATATTCCCTGATTTTCCGCAGATTTCTCTCCTGGGCTAAACACCAGGACCTGTTATTGTCATCTTCATTCTGTGTCAGACCATTCATCCTTTACATGGTCCTGTAGGGTAGCTTAGTGTTGAGAGGGAGATTTTATTTAGTTTTTTAGGTTGGAGGCTTTTGGTTTGGCATTTGTTTTGGTTTGTGTTGGTTTTCAGTTTGTTTTTTTCTTTTTTCCCAGAGTGAAGTTGTGTACTCTTTAAAGACTTTTTTTCTGCCAGTTCTGTCTTAGGAGTTACAGTGGTGTAACAGATGTTGATTGATCATGAGTTTTATTGTATTTCTTTTTCATTCATCTTGCAACTGCAGTATTCTGTTTGTCATTTAGAAAGTTTAGTGGAGTTCTAGGAGCTGTAAGTGGTGCTAAATCTTTTCCATGGGCCCATTGGAGGGAACTGTGTTTTTAATGTACAAGGCTTCAAAAGATATTTTCTTTTGGTCTTTTCTTTCCTTCCCCAAAAAATTGCCAGAGAAAGACAGAAATAATGTGCTGTCAGTGACCTAGTTGAGAAGAGTGACAGAGCAAGGGTTTTACTACCACATCTTTCTTAACAATCCTTGGTATGACCTTGTTTTGGTATTGGGATCTTCCTTTCCTAATCACTGCATGAAAAAAATCTTAGTGACAGAAAGTTAGACCTTTTCTTCACATTTTATATTTTTCACTCTATTTTTTAAGACAGGGGAAGGCCATAATTTTGGATTGATGTTTTGGAACTAATTGTAGACTGGTGTTACTGAAGAGGAGCTGGGGGTTGTTGGTTTGGCCTTTTTTTTTTTTCTTTTTTTCCTTAAGTGCTGGTGAATGAATGACTTTGTAGTGCTTTGTGACTGCCAAACTAATCCAGCTGCCTTCCCTGCTCTCATCAAGTGCTTCAACCTTGGACCTCCTTCATGTAGCTCTTTCTACTATTTCATTTTGGTGAAATGGGCTATTTAGTAGGTCACAGGAGGAGGCAGAGCTCTGTTTCACTGATGTGCTGAGTGGAAAGCAGTGAAAAAGAAAGGAGCTAGGAAGACACAAAAGCTGCACATGTTGGCTTTTTCAGCTGTTGTATCTTTTGTGTAGATTGCCTGCAGTTTTGCTGTACCAGAGTTAGACATTAAGTGGTGGTTCAGTTTATTACATATTACACTTTAAATCTTGATGTTCAGTATGAAAGATGCATTCATGATTTGTCCTGTGTAGCACAGTTCATGAATAAGTTATTGTGGAAAAAAAAATCTAGTTTCTGAAAAGTCAGTGAGGAAAAAAAATAATCAAGACTAGTCTAATTTTAAATTTTGGAATTTCTAGGGGAGCTTAGGAGTGGAACTCAGTACTGATAATTTATAAAGAACTTTTATTGCTAAGGTTTGTAATAACTTCTTAAGTATTTATAGTTCTTGAAATGACTTCATGCACTGGGGCACATTCTTTATGATCATTTCTTTTATCACTTCTGGTTTGTGACTGTTTTTCTAATAAGGAAGATAAATAAGTTCATTCTGAGTATTGATTTACTTAAAGGCATGCTAACCAAGTAGTTAAACACTGCTCTTTTCCATAAATGAATCTAAAATATTCATTAACCAATTAATAATATTCAGTTTTCCTAGTTGATATATAGATATGCCTGAGGCTTACATATAGCACACTCTATATCCTTACATGTTTTACTTGGAACCATAAAATTAAATAAAATAACATAACAATGTTATGCAGTCTCAGAAGAGACTGTTATATTATATTCAAGGCATTATTTTAAAAGCATGAAACCTGCTGCAGTGTAATAGACCAGGAAAGGGTTGAGCAGGGACTATATTTTGTACTTAACAAAAAACCAAAGCAAAAGGCTGGAATGTTCCAATACTAGTAATTGGATAGGAATTGTGAGAATAATGAAGTAAATTAATAAGGTATTAGTTCTGCACAGGTCCAGTGAAGGGGGCTATGTTTTAATAATCTAAAAATTGTGCTAATAAGTAATCACTTGGGGCAGCAAATGTGCTTTAATTGCAAATCCCTGACTGATTTCTGTGTGGTTCTGAGAGCATCTGCTGCTGCCTTGGTGGATCCCATGCTTGGAGCTGGCAAAGGCACATTCCTGCTTTTTTCCTGGGGACAGAAGGATGGCTTGGGCTCTTTGCATTTCAACACTGCTAACTTCAGTGTTATATTTATATATATCAGGTACCCCAAGGATATTTACATTTTAGTTGAGAAAAGGCCATAGAGAGAATCAAAGGTTATGAGTTTACATTGCATGTGAGGCACAGTGAGGGGTGTTTATACAAAGTTTATACAATATTCCTCTTGCTCTCTGCTCATCTTCTCCCTTTTTCTTGCTGATGTTTTGAGGGGGGTTGGAATGAGATGAGATTTGAGGTGCCTCCCAGCCCAAACCATCCTGTGACACCATGGTGCATCTCCTGGCTGGGAGCTTGCTGCTGGAGTCAGGAGTGAGAAGGAAAAGTTTGCAGAGAGTTGAGAGCCCCCCAAGGCTGGGAGCAGGAGCCCCAAATGTTTGTGGTGAGCAGAGGGGATGCTGGCACAGTGGAACCACTGCTGCTCTGGGTTTTGTGCCCTGCACAAAATGCAGGAGGGTGAGGAGAACCTGACACCACAATTTCTGGGTGAGAAGTGCCCTGTGCTGGGAACAGTGTTTTAAAATCAGATCTGCTGGTCTTAGTTAATTTTTCTAGTGGTAGGAAAACAAATAAGAAAAAAATGAGAAAAAAAAAAAAGGGGACATTGGCAGATTTGACTCTGGTCTGTGACTGTTGGCAGATCAGTGGATTTTGGATTAAAAGTTGGGTAGAACACATAAAATCCAACAAAGGGTCTAATCAGTTTATTCTTGATGATTTAGCAAGATTATAATTATATCTTTGTGTAATTGTTTTTTGTATGATGGATCTTCAGCTTTATTCTCTCTGTAATAGAGTCTAAACATAGACTGGAATAACCATAAACATAATCAGAAACAACAGTTTCAGTGTGAACAGGGAAATGCTATTGGCTTTCTGGAGGTTGCTCATCTGGACATTCATACAGCCTGTTTCTTTTTAATGTTTACTGAATATTTAATGATACTTATTATGCACACAGTGTTTCTCTACATGCTTATTTAGGAGCAAGTAGTATTTCCTGAAGATGTAGGAATGCAATAGCAATATGAAAGGCTTTGTATTATATACTCATCAAATAATGAAGCTTTTTTTTCTGGACTGTAAGCAATTCAATTATTTTGTTTCTGAAATAAATTAAGTAAAGCTTATTGAGTCCAATCAGCCCTTGTTTCTAGGGAATTGTAGTTCAATTTCATTTTTAATTAGATTGAACATTGTGAATTTCTTAGCAGTGGTAAGCAAGATCTGGCAATAAAATATGCACTCAATTTGTATTAAAAGTTGCTAAAAACTAGTACAGGGAACTGGCAGTATATCTGGCTTATGTTTAATTGTCCAGATACCCTATTGTGAAAAATTCCATTTTTAAAAACTGCTGATGTGTAACAAATTACTTTTCTTTGATAAAACTGTGTAGAAGATGAGCAGGCAGAAAACAGGAAAAAGTATGGGACAGAACATTCAGTTCTTGATAAGCTTAATACCAACATGTAGGAGCAGGATGTTAAATTTTTTTCTGTGCAAGGATTACAGAATTAAACCAAGATGATTTTTGGTTTAGAGGGAATGGGGGGAAGAAGTCTCCAAAGGTTTTTTCTCAACTGCCACAGGTGTCCAGAGGTCAGGTGTGGATTTCCAGTCAAACCAGCACACAACAAGCTTGTGACCAGTGCTCATTGAGACGTCCTTGGGTAGCACTTACCTGACCTTGAAGCAATAAAAGAGAAATGTACTTTAGAATGTAATGGATGTTAAAGTGATGTACAAAGCAGCTCTTGCTCATCACTGCCATACAGCAGCCCCATTGCTCAAAAGCAGATTTTTGGGACTAACAACCTGAAGTTTCTTACCCATCCCTTCTGCTTTTCTTCCCACATTCTGTAGGACATCCAAGAAACACAAAAGGAGACTCTCTCTTCCCTAGAAAATATTTCATAGATATTAAAAAAAAGGGGAAAAAATGAAAATTTAAAATTGTGAAAGCCAGTTTTAATTTGAAAAGTCATTGCAAAGAATGTCTTAAAAAAATCTTAGATCTGCTTGTCAGATTCTTTACACAAATAAATGCACTTTATGTTATTTCTCTGGTAGTAACTACATCAAAGTCTTAAGGTCTTGCCATGATAACAGAGCAACTCTTTGCTTTTGTATTGTTCCTATATATGCCACTGTATGGCAGGAATAGTTTGATAAATTCCATTGCAGAATGTTTTCCCTTTCTAAGACCTTTATGGCAATAGCTTGTCATTTATGAGACCACTGTGTATGCATTTATAGCTGCTTGAAGTTTTATGCAGCTTAATCCCTTTCCCAGCCCTGTTTGTTCAGTATAACAATGATGCCATTCCTCAGGTAAGGACAGTGTTTGAGCTGGAAAGGAAAGATGTGTTTCTTTTCATGGTCCCTATTAAACTGCCTGCATCCTCCATCCCTTTTACAGCCTCAGCACAGCACCTTGAGGGCTGATCAGCAAAAGCCAAAACCTCTTCAGACAGAGTTTTGCCACCAAATTCCTTTGCACATCCCCTTGATCTTGGTGATGGGGAATCCTGGAGCATTATTAAACATCAAGTGCAATATTAAAATACAAGGTGAAGCCAAACCTTACTTGGTTAAAAACTTGCAATTTGGAAGAATGGTATATAAATGAAGATATTTGTTTATAAGTGGGGTTTTTCCACCTTGAGTTTTATTTGTGTTACCAAGCCCTTTTCAAAGAGTAGGTAATAGCAGCATCTGATATACCCTCAGCATCTAAATCTTACTTCTCTACCCAATCTGCTACAGAGATAAAAAGATGTTGTGTCAGTGGGTTCTTCCAACAGTTTAAATGTACCTTTGCTCTTGCTTCATAATTTTATGTGCTGCCAATTAGTGAAATGACATGGGAGATCCTTTCAGAGCATCATGATTTTAATTGGGACTTCAGTAGAAAAGAGTAATTAATGACTATTGACCTGTCCAGTAAAGCTGTGTCTCAGAGTATGAACCATGTCTTTTGGACATTGCACTATGAATTGAAAAAGGCAACAGTTCAAAACTGATTATTGTTATTTGTCTAATTAATGCTGATCATTGCACTGAAGTATAATGACAATAGGAGATTAAAAAAAATAATATATTTGATTTTACTCTGAATAATATGTATTAGGTACATACAGGTATTTTTTCATGTATTTTTGATATACAATTATTGTTTCACAAATTAGTTTTTATTTTTCTTTCCATGCTCCATATGTATAAAATTCTTCATGCATTTTTGTAAGGTTTACCTGGAAGAGACAGAGAAAAGGGGATCACAATTATATAGAGACAACATATAAACAGGATATTGTTTCTTATTTTATGAATGCTCTATGTCCTTGCTTTGCTTTGTTAGCACTGAATGGACTTGTAATAAACAGCAAGATTGTGAATCTGCCTTTAGGAAGGGGTAGAGTTTTGGCCTGAATTCCATGGAGGAGGTTGTATGTTAGAATAACAACATGATCCCAAATTAACTTTGCTGTCAGTAGCTGACACTTAAAAACCTTTGTTGTCTAATGAGCTGTGATGTCATTAACACTGAGACACTCATTGTGTAAAATACAATTTTTGCTATTTTGTGTGCAGCTTTAAGGAGATTTAAGTAGTGTGAACTGCCTTGCCCTTTTAAGTGCTTAAAAAACCCAACTCCTTAAGACTCTTTACGTGCTTGTAGCTAAAGCATGATTTATCTCTTTATTTAGGGTTCTGTTACTTTGCCAGACACAGACATATTTTTGATATAGAAAAACCTTCAAAAGCCTCTGAGAAGTTTCAGTGAGCAGCCTAGTGTTATCTATTAGTGTGATTACCTGTGCACAGGAGTGAGGATACCCTTTCAATAGTGTGAAATCCTTTCACATAAATGACTTCTAAAGATTAGAACTACATTTTTAGGCACTTTTAACTTCAGACATCAAGGTGTGCTTAAAGGGCTTTTTGATATGTAGGCTTTTAAAATATACTAGTATAGAACATGGTACATAATGAGATAGAAGAGAACTCTTAAATACTGTTGTGCAGCTAATTTATATTGTTTTATTTACTATTATGTAAGGATTGAAAGTCTGAAGCCATATGTAGTAGAGTTGAAAGTAGAATTAGATCAAATAAGAAAATGCCACTGGATTTATATTACCCTAGTAACAGTAAGGAACCTATGGTAAAATTAAGAGATCTAGATATTTATTTTTTTTCAGTGCTGAAATTTTATTTCAAAATCTCTCTACAAGTGGTGGAATGTGTTTGGAAATTGCTATGTTTTAAATCAAGTTTTCAAGACATGCTGTTGGTGCTTTGTTTTGAGTAAGAATGGAACCTTCCACGATGACAAAGTCCCTTGCTATATAGAATTGTAAGCCAGTGTATTTTGTACTGAACTTTCTCTTAAATAATGTATCAGTCAATAAAAGAACAGGGTGTTCCATGGATTAGTGAACAGGTTTTTCACAGCTCTGTTTCTTGAGGCTGGATTTTGTGCTGTCTAATCTGTGGACAAGTTTCTGTATTCCTTTACATCTGTCACTCTGTCTCTTGACTCCTTTCATGTTTTTCCCCCTTCCATTAAGGAGTAAGCTCTTTAGTTTTTATTAATGCCTAAAGTTTTTATTATTGCCTTCTCAGTCATGTATTAACAGCATCTGCCTCTTGGCTGCTCAATATCCCATTTTCATTAAATTTGCAGGGAATATACTGAGATACTTCCTCCTGTGAAATAAGTTTTTTGTGCCAGCTAATCAGTGGCTCAGTCATTTCTGTGGATCAGGACACATAAATGGGCAAGCTTAGAAAGTGGACTTGGGCAATATTTATGAGCAATAAGGTTGGTGTAGCTCATAAAGCACAAACTGCACTGCTGATACTGTGAGCACCATGAGGGGGAGAACTGGCTGCACAGTGGGTTCTCAGAAGGTTAGTCCATATTCTGGAACCACTTGCAAATATGGTGAGAAAAATTGTTAATAATAAGAAGCTATTTTAATATGCAATTAGTAGGTTGATATAATCCACAGTTACTTGCATCATCTTTTTTTTTCTTTTTTTCCTGGTGCGTTCATGAGCATTACACTTTAGGAATATTCTGTGTCATGATGCCCCTGGTAGGTTGATCATGCATTGCTATTTTCTAAATTATTTGTAAGCAGAACTGTTGTTGGGAATCAATAAAAGGCGGGAAAATATGCCATGCTTATTTAATTATCTTTAAACATTAGGGTCTTGTTGGATGATAGGTTCTAGAAACAGGATCTCAGCTGTTCAGATGCAGTGAGAGGATAGTGTAGGGAACCCTTTCTTGGCTGTCTCTGCACTCATAGTTACTGTAATCCAGGTGAGACCAAAGCATGATGTGATTTTCTGCTCTCTGCCCATGAAATGACAGCTTAAACTCAACCCCAGATGTGGCTCCCATGCCCAGAACATCAGAGTAGTGCTGCTTCAGTCACTTTATTTGCAGCTGGAGAGTGAGGGTGCTGCTGGAACAGCTCATGCCTCAGTGTGCACATTCTTAATTTTCTGAGGCTCTGGGGTTAGCAGGTAAGCAGTGCAGTGCAGTCCCTGGAGAACAAGGAAGGCTGATTACCTGATTGTTTTTGGGCTGTTTGGTGCTCACAAGGTGCAAGGATGGTCTCAGCCAAGAAGAGACCAGAGGAGATCTCCAGAGAGTCAGACTTTGCACTCAGATGGAAGGTAAATACAGCTTGAGGCCAGTGGCTGATGCATTGCTTCCCTGCTTGTCACCACTCACTGATGGGCAGCTCTTTAGCATTATGCTGAGATGCACAGAGGCTGTTCTCTTTGGTAGCTTTCTTCTGTGTTCAGATCATTAATATAACCCCCAATTTAGTGTTCAACCAGGTGCTCACTGGCCTCAGGAGAACTAAAACACATTAAAGCCACCTATGAGAGGTAGTGGTCCCTGTTTCTTGTTGCTTCCTTTCTTTTTCCTCAGCAAATAGTCATGCTCACCTTGCTTATTTTGGACCCAATACCTGTAAAGCTTGTCTGAAAAGAGACCTGCTCTGTGTTCCTGTGTGTCTGCAGAAGGTAAATGTTTCCTCTGCCACATCTCAGAGATGGTGCAGTTAAAACAGAGAAGCAGCTTTGAATTTTCCCCTTAGAGCCAAACTAACTTCTGTCGACTGTTGCAATCTGTCTTTTCACTGCTTCAGCCATATCATCTTTAAAAGGCAATTTAATGGTGCCTGGTGGTGTGTGGAGTTTACAAGGCTGATCTGTCCCCAGGTACACGACAGAGCCTTTGATAAAGCAGCAAGTGTCTCATATTAGATTAAATTGAGTCCAGAATGTTTTATGGGGTGATTTAATATACTGAATTGAAACAGTCACATTTTTTAAGGTAACTCTAAAAACTGAGGACTTAAGCAGCCATAAATAACTAAAGGGTTAACAGTGGGCACTGGCATCTGTTTTCAAGGGTTCTGCTGTTTCAGTTTATTCTGAGAGGTTTATGGCTTTGGGAGAGGGACAATGCATATATCCAAAGTCATAACGAGCAACTTTTGCTGTTGGATGGTTTTGCAATCTAAAATAATCCATTCGTTTGAATAGATGTGCACTGGTTTACCTGAAGGAATTAATCTACAATCTTCTGCCTTGTAAAAAAAAATATGCAGAGCCTTCTTTGGCTTCTTTGTGCTCAGACAATTTAAAACTGGTAAAGTGTTGAGGTATTTAGGATGAAAATGGAATCAACAATGCACATTTATTGTTGATATAGTTGTGCTGTCACTGTTGTGAAGTTAAAAAGCTGCAATTATAGCTGAAATCTGAAAGCTGTTTTGTAATTTCACGTGTGTGACACAACTCCTTACTAGAGATTGTAGCCATGGCAGCAATGGTTGCTGCATTTTGTGAATAACAGAGGTGTACTTACTTTCTCACACTGAAACTGAGGGATTTAGTAGTGCTTTTTGTGTTTTTAAGTACAAAGTTTTTAAAATTCTCCTTAAAAGAAAAAAAGGCATCTGTATTTCCTGTTTTGTGTGCTATGATACTGGATATTGAGGTAGGAAAAGGCAGCAGTTATTTTAAATTCTGCCTGTTACATCATTTAGCTATGATGTGTCCCTAGTTCTCCCACCCTATTTTTTGTGCAGTCAAATCCTGTCTGAATATCTGAATACAAACATGAATTGAAAACAATAATAAATGAACCTACCATTTCTGAAATCCCTATTCCTGCATTACATTTAAGGTCTGTAATAGATTTTTAAGCATCTGAGCTAATCACCTTCTCTCACTCTCCTATTCATCTGACTAGAGTTGTCTCAAAGAACCCCTTTTCATCTGTGGATTGCTTGTTTGACCAAGATAGGTAGGATTAAGCAACTCACAGGTTCAACTTGAATCTGTTTATCAGAATTCAGGTAAGTGTCAGTCTTAGCAAATCACAATATTAGATATATTTACTTACAGAAATGGCAAACAGTAGTTTGCAATTTTTATAATATTGCAAATAGTAGGCTGCTATTTTTTTTTTTTTTCTGTCTTAGCTGTCGAGTAAAGCAGAACTGAACACCAAATGCTTATGAGGCTCAAACTGAATGCCATATATTCATGTAATTTACATACTTGTAAAGGCACAAGAACTGTGCATAAACATTCCTTAATACCAGCAGCTAGGAGATAAATTGAAAATTATATACATACAGAAGAATAAAATGACTGAACTGAGAAACAGAGGTGTAGTAAAAAGTTCTCAAGTTCCTGTGAAATCAGAGTTGTGTAGAAACATGACCTGCAGTCATTCTTCAGACCATTTGGAGACATTTGGAAAGTCCTCAGTAGAGCAGCTCAGTGAATAGCAAGATAATCCTTAAATACCTGAATTACTTCTGTCTGAAAAATTAATATAGTTTTGTATCAGTGAGTAGTCTTCAGTCAATTCCAAGTATGCAGAGCATTGCACAGAAAGGTCATCTCATTTCATGGGAGTATCTGCCACATTACAGTTCGATTTTGTCTGTTTCAGAATAAAATCCCCTTATTTTTCAGTTCTCTATAAAAGAAAAAAGCTGAGGTTTCCCAGTCAAAAAAGCTGCTGCAGGTTATGGTATTTGGATGCTTTTGTCCTTGACTTTGGGGAAGTTTGCCTGATATTCCAGCCCAGATCTGTAGATTTTTGGAAACTCCAATTGCCAGTTCCATCTCAAGCTTTGGTGTTCTAATGAGAGAAAATAAAAGCTGTTTGTCTGACAGGAGGCAGATCCAAACATTTGGGTGACGAGTTTTAAATTTAATTTTACTTTTTAAAATGTTCTGTAAACTCCTGTTTTCTCTCTTAACTGAAGAGAACTGTGTCCAGAAATCCTGTGGAAGGCTGATGCCAGGGTAGGCAAACATTCAGTATGTGCTGTGTCCTTGAACCAAGCAAGGGCATCTTAATGGTAATAACATGGAAAATAGGGAAGGTCAACTCAGGATGTTTGAGTCACATTATTTTCAAAACTGTGGCATTTTCAGGGGGGTGTTTATATAATGGGAAATCCTGTTAAGATGGTACCAGCACTTTGGCAGTGCAGCTTGGTTCAGAGCACTCTGGGTGAGAATGTGGTGCATGGGGATACCTCAATCTCAGCAGTAATTAAAAAATTAAGTGTTTTGACACTGCTGTTGTTAATGGTCACCTGTGTTGCTTTGTTCCCTCAGCTTTCTCTACTGGAAGATGCAGGGTTTGGTGGTGTTCTCCTTTACACTGATCCTTGTGACTTGCCAAAGACTGCAGAACTTGCTGATAAAGCTTTTATGGTCTCCTTGAACAGTGGAGGAGATCCATCCACGCCTGGGTATGCCAGTATTGGTAAGTACTGCTCAGGGCTGTGTCACTTACTGTGCATTTTAATTCTCTGTAGATTGGAAGTGTGGCAGTTAAAACACTAAACCAAATCCTGCTGGAAATAAAGGCTCTGAGTGAAGAAATGCTGTGTAGTGCAGCTTGGCTTAAAGGGTGGAATCCAGTCTCAGAAGTGCTTTAAACTCTTGGCACAAAGTCTGCACTTTGAAGAGTTATTGTGTTTTGTATTTGAGTATTCACACACTGAACCATTATTACTAACTGCTTATTCTTATCCCATTAATAAAACCCAAAACTCTAAAGTACTGATCCAGTGGTTTCAGAGCATTTTCCACAGGATCTGTCCCCACTGAAAGAATTGTTCCCTTCATTCTGTCTCCCTCTTTCATAGTATCAGAAGTGAAAACTTTTGGTCAGTAGGTGCAAGTGAAGTGTAATTATTATATTTTTAAGTATTAAGCAAAAATAATCTATATTATATGTATGCTACTGTCACTTGAATAAGATGTGTTTATTTGGCCTTGCCTGAATAGACTTGGTTATTAATTATGCTTCTATAAATACATGTATTTTTGAAAGATGGGAAATACAGAATTGATTTCAAGGAACAACACAGTCTCAAGGAACAACATCTTAATTAATTTTATACAAGGAAGTTTTTTTTGAAGCAATGTTAACAATAAATTGAAGCAGCAGCACATTTGACTTGTATGTGCTACTTAAATCTCCATTCTGGCAGTTCAGTGAATGTGTGTTCTGCTTCTCTGCTGCTTTTTCAGCTTTACAGCCCTCTTTACTATTTAACTATTTGGAAATGTTTTAAGCAGCAGTCTATGAGTTTGTGGCAAGGCTTCATCAAGAATGTTTTGTCCGGTTACTGGCTCAGACATCTAAAGTTTGACTTAAATTGGCACTAAACCAACTGAGGCAACGTGGAGATACGTCACGCCTAGAAAGGCAGAAAATAGAAATATTTGCCTGGTTGTCAAAGAAGGGTGTTAGCTATTCACAGCATGAGTGCCTTGACAGCTCAGTGGGAAAGAAATTGCACATTTTCTCAGTGTCTCAGTGTACCTGACCCAGTGTTCTTAAAAGTGCCCTGGGAACTACAGAGGTAAATATAACACTCTTCAAGCTTTATTCTTGCTCATTTCATGGAGCTATTTGAAAAACAGTTTGTGGTGTCTCTGTCTGGCTGACTCCTTAATGTTTTATTTACCCTACATGAAAAGTAAAGCTAATTAAAACAGATACACCAACATGAAGATGCCACTTCAGTGTTTAAACCTTATGTGTTAGTTTTCTGTCAGTAAATGATCTCGTCTGCAGTGTGCATTCCAATCTCCAGTTTGGGGAAGAGAAGCTTAATGATATGGACAGTGGTGATACAAGTGCATTGATGGTTTCTGGTAGAAGCCTTAGTGTGGCTTGTCTGTGGTTTTAAGTGTCTGAGCAACATTCACAAGCAGGAGCAGGTTATCATGTTTAAGATAATTTATATTTTGATCACTGAATGCCATGATGAGCTGGAAAGAGCTCAAAGGAATACTTGGAATACTTGAGAAAACCCTTCTTTTATGGTTTTGTCACTAGAAGGTAGATCAAATGGAAATAATTCCTGTGTTTCTGATGGTGATTTTGCTTCTCTGGGGACTGTGAATTGACTTGCTTAGAGGTAGCTCATGCCTGGGACAACACAAATACATTTGGAGTGCAGGCTCTTCCCTGGGGGATGCACTTGGATGTACAGGAGTTAAACTGCCCATGTGGGGAATAAAAGAGCCAGAGAGCCCAGGCTGCCCCTTTCACTTTGATTCACAGAGTGTGGTAAGCACTACAAGAGATTTTATTGGAAGCTCCTGCTTAAGTTATTGGCATATCTTTGACACCATCTGCACTTCACACTTTGCCAGAAGAGCTGTTACTATCACAATCTCCAGGCTGCTCCTACCAGCATTCTCCCTTTCACTGGGAAATTCCTGGTAGGTTGAGTGATCCAAAGCTAGTCTTGTTCTTGGTGAATAAAAGGTAGGAAACTTGTATTTTTGTGCTGCTGCCTTTGTTTCTCGTGTTCTTTCAGTCTGAAAACAAATTTCTCAGTGGTATTAGAGTACTGGAACTCTTCAGTTTTTTCCTAGAAAAAAAGTCTTCAGGAAATGGTATAATTTACAGATCTTTTCTCAAAGTTGACAACATTTTAAAATGGGATTTATGTAATAGTTCAGAGAGAATTTTGGAGTTCTCATGAGGTTTCAGCTCACATTTTCTGTTTCATGAAGATTAAATGCTGCAGTTCTGCATATGAATCATCTGGAATGTATAGAAATAGCTTGAGGATGGGTTTGAGATGCCAGCTACCTACGCCTGGAATGATTTTATTGATCTCTGTTTAACAAAGGGGAAAAAGTAATGATGAGAAGGGGAAGTGAACAGCACTTATGTGAAAGTTGCTGCAGCTCTGTTTCATAATTTAATTCTTCTGTTCTTAAGACTCTTCCAATCCTAAGTCATATCAGTCCTGAAACAATCATAGGAGCCTTTGAGAGCATCATTTGTGTCTTTGTGATTCTTGACAGCCAAAGACTAGAGTCCTTCATTTGTAGAAATCTTTCTTCTGTGTCCCTGGTTTTGAAATGAAATAGATCTAGGGAGTGGAACTCAAGGAAGTAATCATACAGTATTAAGAAGATGAGGAAGTAAGAGACTTGTGTGGCAAAAATTGAAAATAAAGTTTAGATAATAGTGTAAAACTTGAGTGCCTTCCCCATCTACTTTTCTTTTTCCATTTTGACTTTTTGACTGCTGCACTTCCTTTCACCCACCTTCGTATGGCAGACACATATTAGATTTCTCCATCACTAGATTTCAGAGCTGTTTCAAATTAAATTTGTTTCCCCACAGGAAATGGCTCAGTAAACAAAAATATGGGTAGAATCTATTTGTCAATCCTACTATGTAAATCGAAAAGTGGCATTGTGATAAGCACTGAGAACCCTGCACATGGGATAAGGTGCCTGGTAATAGAATCCCTATCTGTGCAGAGGGGGAAGAGAAATTGCTTCATGAGGAGTTCAGATGGCATCATAGAAAATACTGTGAGCTTACAAATGCTGAAATATAACAGCTGTAAAATACAATCTTATGGTATCAGCTGGGGTTTGAAGTGTGATGTTGTTTTAGGGAATTTCTCTGCAGAGGTTATAGCAGTAAGAAGAAGGGGTGTGTTTGGAAGGCATGCATGGTTCAGGTTAACACCTGGTCATGAGAGCCATATTGCAGGAATTTGGGTGAAAAAATCAGTGACATGGGAAATGCATGGTGTCCCCAGAACTGTGAGTAGTGAACCTTATTCAGACAGAAGAATTGACATGAGCATTCCTCAAACATTGCCTATAGGATTTGATTTCAGAGGAAGGGACAAGGAAGGCAAGGAATTGTTTAGGATTTGTTCCACAGCTGAGGCCATCAGCAAAGTCACTGATGTGTCTGAAAGTGTATTTAAGAAGGGACAAGGTTGCTGGACAGGGAGGGGAGTGAACTGATCCTGGAAAAGGGTAGGGTGACAGTGCTGTTCTAATCTTTTTGGGGCTGTTTCTCACTATCCAAATCTATTTTAGCTGGAGATTGCTGGCACTGTTTTGCCCATGATGGAAATTAGTGAGTGATCTCTCTGTTTTAGCCTGGTCAGTGATCTCTTTCCTCTCACCCTGTGCAGTAGGGATAGTGAGAGCCTGGCTGGGAGCTGGCCAAAGTTCACCCACCACACTCAGCTCAACAAAATTCAAACACCCAAAATGCATCATAAACCCCCTGTGTCATTTACCTCTTTAGACATGTGTAATTCTTGAATTAAGCTTAGCCTATTCTACAGCAGCCAGGAGGATCTGCTGCCCCTGCTTGGAGTGTGGGTGAGTGGGTATTTGCTGGGGTGGGAGTGTGTGCCTGTTTATTTTCACTCAGCCCTGTGGTTCTGTAGGTTTAGGTGTGCCCTGCCTGGTATCTGAGTTTGTCCTTTGTGTCCTTCACTTCAGGATATTTTCCTCCTCTGAAGCTGGCAGCTGAGCAGAAGTTAGCTGGAAAATAGAACGTCGTGTAATGGTTTTAACCATGCATATGCAGCATATGTTCTAAAATGGTTTGTTGTAAATCATCATGACTTTTTACAAGATGTCCTCAGCCCTGGTTTGTCTGTTCTTTTTAAGAACAAAACACAGTGACAATAATGTATTTCTTGTGCTTGCCCCTGTCACTGTAGAAATGATTCTGGGGAAAATTATTTTCTTTTTCAAAATTTGTGTTTGCTTTCTGCTAATAACATCTGATAAATGAAATGAAAAGATAATTTGTTGCAAAATGACAGTTTACAATCAGGCTTCTGTGCACCGTGCTTTGATTTTCCTCAAGGACAGACTAAAGCTGAGGAGAAAGAAAAGCTGAAGTTTGATATTACAATTTAGGTGTGTGTATATAGGTTTACATGTACTCTTGATCATTTTATTTTGGGCTTTCAACATAATTTCAGTGGCTGCCATAAAAAACACACAGAGTTTATCAGAGCAACTATCTGATATACTGTGTTATTTTCTGTATGAACAAAAATCAGTGCTAATGCAATAGAGTGGTAAAGCCTTGGAAAATACTGGCCTTTGAAAAGTGAATGCAGTAATAATTTTCAGCAGATTTTAGTAATATCTGTAGCACTAATGGTTCAAGAGGTATCTAAATCCATGATCTGCCTCTTGAGATTTTTCAGGATATAATACAGCAAGTAAGTTTCTATATAAGTATCAAATTACATGCTCTGAGATTTTTGGATTTGTGGGTTTTAGTTTTTAGTTCTTCCTCCTGTCTGGCTTTCAGTTAGGTTTGCATGTATTTAAAACTGAGAGAATTAGTTGGACATCAAGGTATTTAGACTCACAGATTTGAATGTCTGGACCTCTGTATTGCCTATCAGATATCACTTTATCTTTTACTAAACCACCTATATTATTTTTCTTGGAAGCAAATTTTAATTGAAAACATTGTGATTTTATTAGTTAGAGTATTAGAAGAGAGGAGAAATCATTGGCAACAGTACTGAAATAGATTGCTAGCACTGTTTTTATTATTTGACTTTTGCAAATGCCATCATGAAACATATGGTCAAAACTTCCTTAGTTTCAGGCAGAAAGTTATTAAAAATTTGAATTTGTAAGAGAAATGGAATGTATAAGTGATGAAAACCAGATTATTTGAAGACAACAAATCAGCACTTCCTATGCTGCAAAATTAGCTCAGTGGAAAACTTAATGACTAAATTCTTCCTGATGCCTTATAAGTTGCAGAGGACTTCTCAATGTTTTTGACATTTCAGACAGTTTCAAACTACTACTAAACAGCTGTGACTCACTACAGAATGTTTTCCAGTGAAGCTGCTTTTTCTCTCATCCAGCAAAAATAACATTTTAAATGGAGTCCAGATTAGACTTTTGAAGCTACAAGTGAATTTAGAATATTTAAATCTTTTTGTGCAGTCATGATTGAAATGAATCCTGCCATAACTTCACTGACACACTTCAGCCCAGCTCAATTTGTGCAAGTGAGCTGATTCATTATGTGCTCACAAAACAGCAAACATGGCAGTGAACCCAGCTGGTGGCTTGGAATCTGCTGCTGCAGAGTCTGCTTGAAATCACTTGTCTTTGCACATATTTGGGATGGGAGCTCCTTTTTATGGACCACTCTTTGGCCTGTTCTTTGCTACTTGACACCCTTCTCTGGCATTACTGGGTTTTTTTGTTGGTTTTGTAGGTTCCAAAACTCTGATTGAAGTATTGCAGTAGAAAAACCTCAGTGTGCTATGTCTATTTTTCCTGTGTTTTTAATAGTTGAGTCTAATTGTCACCTTCTTCATTGCAGATGATATACTGTGCATTCTAAACAAATGATACTTGTCAGAATTTAAGATTCCCTCCAAATAAGACTGTTAAGAGAGTGTAGATTTAAAACTGACTGTTAATTTTTTAGTGAAAGGTTAAGTTCAATTAAAAGAAATGCTGGCTTGCAAAATGTTTTTGTTAATTTAAGATGCATTTAGTGGTTTATTAAGTGGTAATTTTGTACGCAGAAAGGAGATTTGAAAAGACATTAATATCTGTTTTAAAGTTTTTAAAAAACAATTTTTGTATGTAAAAGTTGATGAAAAATAGGGAAGAGGTAAAAGAGTTATGTGGTTGAACAATTTTGGACCCAATTCACTGTAATTTCTGCCTTTTTGTGATTGATTTTGTATGTACAAAGCAAGTTTTTGAAGAGGACTGTTCCATTCAAGCATGCTGCTAAAATAATGTGTCAGAGAAAGAGACAGGCAGTTCTGGTAGTTTATTATCTATAGATAATTATTAATGGTGCTGTAATTGCCAGAAACACAACTGTCTCAGAGTGCAAACTCTGGTCAGATTCATCCATAATTCTGTCCAAAAGGAAAAAATGTCAGAAGACAATCCCTCACAGGAAGATAAAGCAGATTTTACATACATATATATATATATATATATATATATATATATATATATATATAAAAAATCATGTTTCCTTTTAAAGCTTACCTTTCTCATACATTTATGTCTGTATCACCATAGTATTTTATCCTCCCAGTGCTGTTGGGATACCACAATGTAATTCTTACATGTTGCAGCCAACACCTGCAAGTACACCTGCACAGTAGAAAAAGCTCCATAAAGTCAGCTGGCTGATTGTTTAAGCAATTAAAGATATAATTAGTTTTATAATTGAATTTTTTTTCCTAGTGCTGTTTGAATACTGAAAGCCAGACTAAACCAAACCATCTTTAACTTAACTTGATCTCTGTTCCAGCCCACTGCTTTACCATATCCAGCAGCTGCATAAAAAAGATAATTGCACCTCTTCCTACTTTCAGACAGGTAGGAACTCCCCCAAAAGAAAAACTAATCATCTTGAAATGGAGATGTGGAAAATACTTCATAGTTGCATAAATGAGTACTATAATATAGTATTCATCTGCAGAGCTCTAAAAGACATGAGTAATTCACTGCTTTTGGGTTTGGACAATTTTCCAAAGCATTTTGCTTGTACTTTTCAAAGATGGTTTTGTTGGGTTTTTTGGGGGTTTTATTTTTGTTGGTTTTTTTTGGTATTTTTTTTAAGCCTTGCAGTGTTTTCCTTTCTGAGACAGAAAAATGTTCTGCCCAGAGGAACTGGGAAAGAGGAAGGGGTTGATTTCAGTGACTGTGTGCTCCAGGGTGGATCGTGGAGCACCTGGGATGTCCCTGATCCTGATGTCAGTAAAGAGGTCACAAGAGAAAGGAATTGCACAATACTTGAGCATGAAAAGGCACCTGAGGATATCATTGAAGGACCAACCACCTGCTCAAAGCAGAGTCACTGAGACCAAGTTTCCTGGGTCATTTCCAGATGGGTTTTGAGCACCTCCAGCACATATACAACCTCTTTAAGCCCCTGATTACTGTCACCATAAAATCGTTTGGGGTTTTTTGTAATATTAAGGGGCTTAAACTGTATTTCAGTTTGTGCCTGTTGCTCCTCCTTCATTCCCTGAACACCACTGGAGAATAATCTGGCCCCAGTCTTCCACACCTCCATCAATTATTTACACACACTGATAAGATTCTCTGCAAGTTTTCTTTGTTCAGGAGTGAACATTTCTGTGTCTCAAATTCTCCTCATAAGTCAGATGCTCCATTCCATTAGTCAGCTTCATACCACTCCCAGTGATCTTCTTGTCCTTCTTATTTTTTGGAAGTTATTTCCAATATTATTTGCTGTGTCACCCTCACAGTAACTCAGGTGTGGCTCTATCCCAGATCCACCTTCTCGAAGGTGACAGAAGTGATATTTGATTTCATCATAACCTCATGAATCCATTCCCATCACCAAGAACTTTCTAAGATCTTTATGACCTCAGTGTGACATCCATGAGCTCCCTCATCACTCAGGGTTCTCAGGCCAGCGAGTGAATTTACATTTTCCTCCACCTAGTGTTCTCTGAAGCTCTTTGTTCCACCCACTGTGCTGCTCAGTGTCACAGCCTACCCTTGCTGCACTTTGGGTGATGAAGGTTGGTGGTAGAATGTAGCCTTGAAAAATTCATTTGGACGGGAAGAAGTGAGGAATCATGTCCAGTGGTGGTCCATGGATGGGTGGAGTTTCCTCTGCCTGGCTGGTATTTAGGGGTGATGTTGTGAACCAGTGTATTCAAGTTCACTCAGCATAACTGGAGGCGTGGGCACTTCATGTTAAGGGGCTTTAGGTGAATTTACTGTTGCTGGCACAAAGTGCAAGGCTCCTTTCTGTAAGAGACTGCATCAGGTTTGATCCAAATGTGTTCTTTCCTCTACAGAAGCAATTTAAAATGCCCTGGTGTTTGCTCTGTGAAAACAGGGAGCTTCATTTCAGGAAGGAGATAGTGCTGCAAAAAAACACTCAGAGATGGCCAAGGGTCAGCTGTGCAATACAAGAGAATTTCATAAAAGTAAAAGAGTGTCTCTGACAAGGAGGCAGGCACAGCTCACTGCCTGCTTTCTTCCATGCTCTTGGATTATCCTGTGTGCAGTGGTGCCAGTCAGAGTTTGCTGTGTGATGGGTACAGTGCAAAGGGAGAAACAGTCAGCTTGTTGGCAGAGGCTCTTGTTTTTCTGACATGTTTTTCATGTGCAAAACCAGGTAATGAGAATGATTTTGATAAACCTGTGAAACTTTGAGAACGATTTCATTTTAAATTAAAAAAAAAGCCTTTGCACAAAGTCTGTGTAACTTCCAGTACTTCTTATATAGTAATTTTGCATAGCTGACAGGTGGGTCTATTGAGTTAATGAAACAAAAAAAAGAGTGAAGCCCCTTGGGTTATTTAATACCTTGTTGAAGTCATAGATCTTTTAGAATAATAATATAATGATTTGCATATTTATTTAAAATATTGAGCTATAGGGACCACCCTTTACAAAATATATAATGAACAAATTAAGCAGCTTGTGCTGCCTAACTTGGAGGAAATTTTTCTTTCTTCTAGCAGATGTCAGCTAAAGCTGACACATGGTGACAGTCTATTCCTCTCTGGTATAATGCTCATAACAAAGGGACTAATTTTAGAATAGCTATCTTACTCAGGTTTTAAAATGCCTAGGTTTGCTGGGTTTTTTTCTTGATTTCCAAGCATCAGTGGTCTTTCAGCTAGTTCAGTGAGTGATTTCTGCCAAGCCTAGTTTAATCCATGTCTGCAAGGGATTTTCAGCAGTGTTTTGCATACTCTGGAAGAACTGAACCACACATTGCCAAGCCTTTGCAGTTGCAACTTGGGCAGTAGTAATTTTTGCATGGTATAAAATCCATTTTCCTTACTGTAGTAGTAAATTAGGTATAAAGGTGATGTAAAACTAAGAATTAATTCCCTTTTAGGTTACTTTGCTGCCTCCCAAAACTGCTGCATTAGATTAGTCTTTGAGTTTTGCTGGTAAGAGACAAAATATTTCTCTGGGCCAGTCGTGGAATGTGCTGCTAATCCCCTGAAAAATGAGATACAACACCTGGCATGGATGTTCTTGAGGAATGTTTCTAAAGTTCCCCTGGAAGGGAATACAGGCTTTGCAGAGACAGCAGGAGTGGAAAATATCTTGAGTTAACATCAGGTAACTTGTGTAAGGAGAGTTGTATAAATGTTATCTGGGTCATTTCATACAGGTATTATTGGGTTTTATTTTTTTGGTTTTTGGTTTTTTTAAAGAGGTGGGGTAGATCACATGAAATTCAGTAGTACCAAAAATATAGGTACTAAATAACCATTGCTGTGTTTGATTGGTTTTACTTTGGGGTCATCTTAGGTCATTAGATGCTCTTAACTCTTGTTTTCATATTAATATTCTGGTTTTGAAGTGCAATCATTACTTTGTGAGCATCAAGATACTGGAGGAAGTGTCCTGCCTAAAAGTGAAGCTTGATTGGTGTCTAATACAAAAATTAAAATAATAAATTCCAAAACAGAACACAAATGAGGAAGACATGCATGGATTTTAAGCAGGTGTCATAACTGCTAGGCATCACTCATTATTTTTATGTAATTTTTCTTTTTTTTAATACAACCTGGTAAAGAGCTCTGCTGAAAGGACTTAGGCAGGAGCAGTAGCCTGGTAAAAAAATGTTTTCCAGAATTTACAGCTTCAGTTTTGTTTTTTCAGTATTTGGCAATTTCATCTTAAACAAAATGCATCTGTGTTTCTAGAGTCTGAGTTTATCCTCTGATTTACCCAGTGGACCTGTAATTGTGAACTCTGAAGCCTTGATTTAGGAATCAGTGCTTTAGGATAAGATTTAGGTACATCTCTCATTTGCTTTGTAAGATGAAAAGTTGAATTGCAAATCCTGTAATAGATTTACAAATCCTAAAGCATATGTAGAAATACTGCAAGAGACTTACAAATTGTAACATAAATCTTGATAAAGTAATTTTTAGCTACACAAATCTATACTCATTTCTAAGTTAAAATCTCTGTGATCCTGGCAGAGATCATTCTTGAATTTTAATGTCTTTTGTGGTTTTGGGTTGGGTTCTTTCTGCTTTGTTTCTGCAGGACTTAGGTTTATTAAAATACTCAGTTGCTCCTTCAACTTCATAGAATAAAAAAAGAAAAAAAAAATTGACAGGAGTTGCCACTCATAGAAGCTGCTGCAAAAACTGTTCCCTGATGGTTCTTTTACAGCAGAAAAGGACGATTGAATTTAGAGGAGAGTGCTGTGATTTTGTGAGATGTTCCTCTCCTGGCCTGCACACCTCACCATGGGTCAGCTTCTGAACAGACATCTTAATGTCTTTCCTTGAGATGAAAAAATTCCTGTCTTTCATTTTTCATTGTTATTTTCTTTGGTTTCATTGTGTGTTGAATATTTGAGTACAGATTTACTATTGGGTGGGCAGACTCTGGAACAGATTGCAGAGGCAGTTTTCTTTGCCAAAGACACCCAAAAAGCTGGTCCTGAGCTCTTCATCTGACACTGCTCTGAGCAGTCTGGGCTGGGTTTTCTCCAGAGATCCTTCCAACCTGAACTGGGATGTTCATTTTAAGTAAAACTCAGCTTTTTTTTTTTTCTTTTCCTTTTGAATCAACCATTATATTGTATTACTTGAATCAACTGATATTATCAGCTATGCTGTATGATTCATTTCCTGATCTTAGCTCTTGATCCATAGTTTCAGGACTTCAGTCTTTGTGAGAACAAAGAAGGAGGTGCTTTGTGTGTTGGTGATATGCAGCCTTTTAAATTAAAATAGGGGAGAACTTGTGGCACCTGTTGAATTGGCAGTGGAAGAAGTGACTGATTCACCTGATTTAACATGTCCATCTAATGCAATTACAACAATGACAAGTATTCATTCCTGTCCCAATCTAAAAGATAAAAATAGCAGTAATTGTCAGAATGGGAAGAAGCAGTGAATGTTTTGTGTGCTTTAGCTTTAAAGAGAGAATTGGATGGATGAAATGTGGGTACTTATATTGTTACAGTCTATACATTGCAGGCATTAAAGAAAATTGTTCAGACAAAAAGATGACAGGATCAAATCTAATTTTAGAGTTTTCATTAAGTGGTTCCTGACATGTGAGATATACATTAGTCAGTTATCTGACATACTCTGCAACTCTTAATGATATTATTTTTTTTCCCTGACTTTAAGGAATTGTCTTTGTAGCTTATAAGAGTTTTTGGGAGTGCTGAAGGAAGTCACACCATCTGATTAGGGGTTGGATCCAGTGTTTTTGGGAAATGATGACAAAGAGAAAAGACTAAAAGAAACGTTGAGGTTGGTATTATCTGCTGCAACATCACAAAAAGTCTTCATGATTCTCAAGACAGGGCTCATGCAAAGCTGCAGGGAGGTTTTTTGGAAGGTCAGTTACAGTGAAGAATTTAATTGTTGGAATTACTCTTTCTTAGTCTCTTTAAAAAAACTTCTAAAGGCTAATGGATAACCTGTGTAGCAAATTGATGTGCATTTTATGCACAGTTTATCTAGGAAGCTTTGCAAGTAAAGAAAAAAACTATTTTGGACCTTCACTGACTTTTTCATGTCATTTTTCTGATGAGTTTAATGCTTAATTATTGGTTGTCACATGTTTAAAAGAATAAATGTTGAGGTTTGGAATTCCTGAGCAGAAGAGATTCAGAGCTAAAATGACCTTCCCAGCTGTAAAGTTAGTTGAAGAGATGCACAGTGATTTCTGGATTCATTCATTTTGCCCATTGGAATATGCTGCTTTTCTTTTGCACTCCTTTTGGATAATTTTCTGCCTGAATGTAAAGATATTAGGGCATTTTAGTGGAAAATACAATAATAATGTTTTGCATTATTAATTAAAAGTTTTACAAATTTATCTTAAAATGCAGATTTTTCCTAAGATGTTTAGACACAATCCTGAGAATTTCATGTTGAAATTCTTATCCTGACAGGAAAAACAAACCTGAAAAACCAAGAAAGGAATAAAGCAGAGGGAATAAAAGAAACTAATATTTAAATAAATACCCATAAAACATCCAGATACAGACCTGAGGCACTAATATGTACTGGACTAGATTTTGATGTGAGCATGTAGAAATGTTCCAAATATGAAAACATGGATTTCCCTTTAGCTAAAAGCTGATGGATTTTTTCATATATCCAGCCTTATTTAAGGTAGAAGAAGGAGTCTTTGGCCTTAAATTTCAGTGATGAAAAGGATGGTTTATTTTTAGCTTCTCCTGAACTGCATTAGTAGAATTTACCAAGCAATATCAGTATGATTTAAGGCTTGAAGGAGCACTTTTGCAGCTGAATTACCTTTTTATTCTAACTGTAATTGTGCCCATGCATTGCATTTCTGACTGGGTGTGGGTGCTAATTTGAGTACTCCTGCCTGTGGTGATTTGAGTGTGAGGCCAATTAGAAGCACAAATGGGTAATTAGTGCTCCAGTGTGTTTAGGTAGTGTAGAGCAATCTCTCCTACTTGTGTTTCAGGCTCTCCCTTCCTTGGTGCTGTCCTTTGTCTCAATGTTTAATCACTCTGGAGGGAGTATTGGAGGAAATACATGTTGCAGTTTCTAATATTGCCTTTTGATTTGCCTTCCCAATGCTGGTAGATAATGATGCTCCAGTTGCTGTGGAGTGATTCCTGAAAAATGCTGATGACTCTTCAGTCCATTGATCTGATTGAGGCTGGTGGCTGTGCAACATCTTGCATGTGCAATTTGCAAAAACTAAGCTTTACTCAGTAAATTGTCCTCAACCAGAGACTGTTAATGTTCTAATTGCAGAGACTGACCTGCTCATCCAGAAAAGAAGTTCAGTTCACAAGGCATCTCTGAACTTCCATGAACTGAGGAGAGGAAGGAAATACCTGACTCCTGTGCAAGGAAACTTCAGTTGTTTCAGAAATGTCAGGGCTGAGAATATCAGGCCAGTGACTTCTGTGTTCCATTGATGGTTTGCTTTCCTTATGCTTCCATCAGTCATTTTCATTGAATTATCATCTAGTGTCTTTTATTGTTGTGTTGATAAAGAAAACAATAATGTTCCCACTGTTATATTCTTGCTATAGATTACATCCCCCCCATCTTTTTTTCAGTTCCTTTGTTGCATTTTATATTTTGTTACATTTTAGTCTGGGGGCTTGCAATTGGAACAATAGTCCAGCTGAGACTTTGTGTGCTTGAATAACTGAGCTGTGAATGTGCCTCATGTAGGGTATTCACACTGCTTATTCGGGATGAAAACTTATTTGTGTGTATGTGAGGAGCCAATTTTGCTTAGAAAACAGGTTATATATATGCTTGGGGATATATATGCCCTTCAAAAACATGTCCACATATTTCTGGGTGTGCTGAGATTTAATAAAAGACGAGCTAGTGGGTGTACTTGTTCTACAGGATATTATTAATACTGGAAATCTTGATAATTAATGAGTGCTTTTAAATGCATTTACAGTTTAGCCATGACAATGTTACAGCATGTCAGGGGCATGTGTTTTTCATATATTTGTACCAACATAGTACTGACAACTTAAGTTCTTTTCTTCCTCTCTGTAATCTTTGTTGCCTTTTACTGCTTTGCTTGAGACAACAAATTGACTCCTTCAAATCTCTACACATTCTATCCAGGAAGCTAAATCAAAAGTATGTTAATTTTGTACTTATAATTTTATTGCCTTTTGTAAAACTTTATTTTAATTTTTTAAGGCAGAAATTTCCACTTTGGAAGGGCTGAGGTGTTTATCAGAAATCCTTTTAGTTGGTCTGGTATGTTCAAGCCCTTGTGTACTCACTGGAACACTGGGGTGCATTTTATAAAAGCCCAAATATTGAAGAGTGAAGTCTTATGCTCCAAATTAACATGAGATTATATGTTCCTTCTTCCAAATCTTGGCTGAAAAACCCAACTGTGTTACATATAAAAAGTGTTTGCAAAGGTTGTTATTGTATTACATGAAAAATTAAAAGGAGTAACTTCTTAGTCAACAAAGATTAATTTGTGAAATAAAAATTTCAGGAAGCACCTGTCATTTCTCTTTTAGGACGAAACAAATGGAGAGGTTCCTAAGACTGGAGATACAGTCTAAAGTTCTGGGCATTTTAAAGATTTTAGGCTTTTGCTGTTGTCTTTAGAGTCAGAATTTTGTTGGAATTTTCCACCTCTGAGTTGCTGCAAGGTCAAGTTTAAGTAGAGATAAAAAATGTCACATCTGTGTAGCTGGTGCAACAACATTTCAGAAAATGATTTGAAGTTGGGTGTTTGGGAATTAATTCAATTTGCCAATGCATGTCTACACATCCTTCTCCACTGTCATTACCCTTGCTTATGTTATTTTCTCTATTATCATAGAGGGCCTGTCTTCCCTTTGTATTAGATTCTATTTCCTGTGAAGATTTAGTAAAATCCCAGTAAAATACAATGGCAGCTCATTATTTTCCCTTTGAAGAAATTGTTGATAAATACACTGCAACAGCTCTGTGTGATTTGTTAGTTTTTAGTCTAATGCTCAAGCACAATTTTTTCTACAGCTGACTGATTTTTGATGCACACATATTTCACCATTAGCAGTATAAAATATTTTGCACTGCATCCATCCATCCATCCATCCATCCATCCATCCATCCATCCATCCATCCATCCATCCATCCATCCATCCATCTCTTGGTGGGGTCTGCAGTATTTCCTTCAGGAAGGGACAATAATCTGTCAGACCTGTCTGAACTCCTTTGGATCTCATTACTACCCAACTGCTAAATTAGCCTCTCTCAGAGCAAGAAAAATTTAAGCTAAATTTTCCCTTCCTTATTCTGTTTTCCTGTTTGTGTTTAAAACTTCTTCCCATGATCATTTGGAAGACATGAGGAGAGCAGGCTCATTTGAGCCTGTCATTAAAAACATTTTGCTATTTATTGTCCATTGCTTGGTGTTGATTGTAGACTAAGCCCCACAGCTGTTTGAAGAGAATCTTCAGTTGGGAATAGGAGAATTCTCTGTGGAGCTGTGCAGCTTTCCCTGCTATTCCTACTACTTTGATCTACATTCACTTTTATAGTCAATGAATATTATTCCTGTTTTGAAGAAATAATACTGTCCTAGAGGTGAACTACTATCCAAACACATATATTTGTTTTGAATGAAAAGATAATTTTCATAGAGTTAAACGTTTTTCTAATGCAAGAGAAGTAATTATTTTTGTTAATCTCAGTTTAACTTTTATACTATACTTGTGCAGAAAATCTTTCTCAGTTATTTTTGTATACTGTATGTTTTTATTCAGAGAACTCAGGTGTTGGAGGAGAGGAAATATCATAGCTAGTAGAGGCTTGCTGGTGCAAGATAAACTCAATCCCCTGCTTTATGAAAGAGGCAGCTGTAGGAATCCACATCTCACATTTTGGGCAGTATTTGAACACCTTGCCATGTTCCTGTTTAGCCACTGGAACTGTTTTTTTCTCTCTAAACTATTCAATAAGAGCCCTGCCTATTTATGAGAAGGGTGTATTTAGCTCTTGACCACATAAGGAGCAGTGATGGTATTAGTCTGTAATAATTTTCATATATGAAAAACATTATTCCATTTCTCCTAGGAATAAAAAAAAAATAGTTTCGGTATCAGCAGCATCTGGTATTTTCTATCAATTAGTAATTGTGTTAATTAATAAGTACATAATGAATGCTTAATGTCTTCTGAGTGTGTGAATTTTAGAACAGATTGTCTGATGAAGGTCTTTCAAAAGCATCAAGCATCAAATGATGTCTGTATTAACTTAGATTTGATTCAAGTCCTTTATATTTCAGTAACATTACTTGGAAAAAAAAAAAGCAAACAGCAACTCTCTGGTAATTCATCCTAATAATGAGCACAGGTAATGCAGGAAAGTATTTTAGCATTGCACATTAGCACTTGATTGCTTGAAACCTTGCTTCAAAATCACACAGATTTAGTGTGAGTAGTATCAATATGTCACTATGCACAGTATTGCAAAACAATTAACAGCTCCAGCTTTACTCAGTGAACCTGCCATCTGAAAGCAACCTGACAAGAAGTTGGGTTTAGGAAGTCACAAACATATTTATAATTGTAATATAACTCACTGCAGTTAATAATTTTAGAAGTACAGTGGAGTTCTTGCCTGAGTATCAACCACAGAGTAATTACATACACATAGAGCACCACATAAAGATATTTAACTCAAGGTTTTGAAATATGATTAGCAACTCAACATCATTTTCAGAAAATAATTTTTATGTCCTTACTTCATTGAAGGTTTAACATACTTTATGAAGAGAAATATTCTTTGAAATATTTCAGGCTAAACAACATACTTTCAGTTGTGTTTTTAGTATCTTGAGGAGAATGTTAATTTGAACATTTCTGCAGTAAGCCATATGCAGGTGTAAAGTGATTGCAGTAAAATTTGGATAGTTTACTGTAATAAATGATGTAATCCTGTGACTGAACACACATTCAGGTTATATGGATCTTCTAAGACAAGATAGGGCAGTAATACCTGGAAAAGAAGCATTAACTTTCTTAATGCATAATAGTTTATGTTTGGTGCTCAGCAAGAGTTATCTGTTATGTGCCATTGAGTCCTCCTGAAGTAAGCAAGGGACACTGTGTTATTGAGAGACTTTGGGTTGAAACTCTCAGAGCCTGACAGCCTCTCAATAGGAAAGGGAGAACAGAGGGAAAAGATCTTACTATGAGGTAAATTAGGGAAACATTTCTTATGTGACATGTAAGAAACCATAGCTATTACAGGGAGGTTATGTAATCTGATTTTTATTTATTTAAAGAAAAGTTCCTTGCAAATTGAATGCAAGAAAGTGACTATTACACGATTTAAGGTAGGTCTGTATGATTTGTCTTTGAAGTTAAATTAATTGGAAACTTGCACTGCTTTTGAAATCTTGGATTTCCTTTCCTGCAGGTGCTCACCATTGTAAAAGCTTTGACAACCATTCCTACAATCATTACTTGAATACAATGCTTTTAAGAGAGTTTTTGGATTAGACTTTGAACTAGAAAAGGCATAAATATGTAGAAAAGTCCCCAACTGACAGTGTATTTTTTATTAGCCAGCCTGTCAAATACCTTGACTCAACTCTGGGCTTTACTTAAAAACTCATTCATATGATCGTAGAGAGTGAAAATCCATTTATGTTAATACAGGTTCTAGCTGCAGATCCACAGAATACAGAACTCTCTCTTCCTCTAGTGCATTTCTAATCCATCTTCTCTGAAAGGAGCAACTTCCCTGGCATTCCTGATTTCTTTATCTTGGTGTCCTAAGCACAGGCATGGACACCTTCCACAATTACAAATCAATATAGGGGAGCTGTGTTCTAACCCTCTGTGTTAGATGCTAAATGCAGAGCTCTCTGGAAGGCTGAATTCTGTAGATGCTGGATTTTTAGTGATGAAAATGTTGCTGGAATTTATTTGGGATTCTCTTTCCACATAACTGAAAGTTACATAAAGTTGAGGTAATTAGAGTAAATTTATCAGTCTTCTTTATCAGAGACTTCTTAGTTCCTTGTCCCAGAAGAGACAGCTTTACTTTCCACAAAGCCAAATTGACTTACCTCTTTAACATAATGTTGTGCATTATCCTTAATTTAAAAAAAAATGGAAATACTAATTTTTAAAGAATTGTCAGAGCAGTTTGAAGAAGGCCAATGGCACAATAACTAATCCATAGTACCTGTAGTTTAATTTCTTCTTGCCATTTCAAGACACATGTACACTGTTCATCAGAAATATTTCTGTGAAATTTTAGGGCAGAATAATCCAATAAATTAGAATTACAAGATTGACTTTGTATGTAACCCAAGCCAAGTAATTGTACCACCCAGCTCATAATTAATTTTAGAGCATGTACTGGAAATTCATTGGTTCTTGATTATCACTGGTGCTTCCGAAAGAATATTTCTAGTATTTTGCATTTCAAACAAATACCTCCAGGCTATTAATTGTAGGTGTGTTCCATATAGAGTGGCTGCATGTGCCAACCTGTGGAATCCTCTGGTGTAGCTTTCACTGTTCTTTTTAAATTTATACAGACAGGAAACACCACAGCTGGAAATATCCTTGGTACAGAACTTCATGGAGCAACACTTGAGCTAATGAGGGGCTTGTATTTATAGAAGTTGCTCTAAAGAGGCACTCAGTTTCAGAAATTAGTCTTAATTATTTCAGACTCTTGATTATTCAGTGGACTATGTGCTTTTCTGATCTGAGGAAATTTCCAGCTGCCTGCTGCCAGCTCTGATTCAGGTAGTTGGCTGTTGAAAGTGTCAAGTTATCTGACCATAATGAAAATATATAATATAAAATAATAAAAATAGAAATAGTTTCTGCTGCAGGGGACAGAGAGGTTCCTGGCAGGTTGTACAAAAGGTGCCATCTGTGTATCTCAGTGTGTTTATGGTTAAGAAATAGGTTGGGGGGATGCACTACAGACTTCATTACCTTGCAGGAATTCTTCCACATCAGTTATGTCCTTCAGGAGCTGCTCTAAATATGGAGTTAAAGAAATTTCATTTTCTCCTTTGTCTCAATGAATTCCCTCTGGAAATACTTCAGGGGAAAGCAGAACCTTTGTCTACTGAGGTTCCTAATGCAAGTTCCACACACACTGAACGTGGCCAATACTTGTCAAAAAAAACCTTACAAATTTATTCCAAAACCTCTGAGTAACATTGCAGGAGATGATTTTAAGAAGCTTTTGATCTAAGTGGAATGACTTTATAATATCAACCCTTGGCATGAGATACGTATCCTTCATAGAACATGGTTTTAGTTTCAGCTTGAGAAATGTGTGTGGCTCCATGCAGAGCCTAAAGAGCTCATCCATATAAAGGACTTCAAGTTAAGGATTGAAGAAAAAAAAAACCACAACAGTAATTGAGTTATTGGTGGTTAGTTACAAAGATTTGTGTTGTGTTGACTTTCTAGGAACAGAAGAAAATTGTTCAATTTTATATTTCAGTAGCCAGAATACTTTTTAGGATGTTTCTAAGCAGTGTTAGAAAAACAGCACTTTTCATAGAGGGAACACACTTAAGCTGGAGGTTAGGTAGCAAAATTTGAAATATTTACTTACCTAGAATAGGAGACAGGAAAGTATTGAATACATTTAAAAGAAAGCATAATTAAACCAATTAATCTAAAGCCATACCTTATTCTGCTCAATAAGCTCTGATGGGAAAATTATTATTTAAACAAATTTGCATACATAAAAAAATCTAATTTTGTCATTAAATTATATAGGTTTATAGATACATGAAGTTTCATCAATACAGGTCTAATACTATCTAATTATATGTACAACAGCATTCTGTAAGGAAGATAAATAATAGCCTGTAGCTAATTCATATTAATATATTAAATAATTAGGGTGATTGATTATTTTAAATTTCCTTTTTCTGTGTTTTCTCTTAGCCCATTAACACTTTCCAAGAGTCAGTCCCACTTTTTCAATCCTACTCATAGCTAGGATTGGATTTTTGTGAGAAATGAATCAAGTAAGGGGCTGTTGTTTTTTAAAGAAGTAGTTTCCTTAATTTCTGCGTTTTCTGTCAAATCAGTGCAAGCATCAGTCCTTTATACATACATGTGTCTACTTATTTAAATGTATTTATCATCTTCTCAGCAGCTGTCACTCAGCACTGGGGACTGTGACTCAGGAAAGTAATGGAACATCTTTCAAGCACCTGCTGCATTCTTCATTCTGAGCTGCAGTTTCACTTAATTTTTAGACATAAACAGGACTCTGAATTGCTTAACCAGATTAAACTGAAATTGAAGAAAAATTAATTTTAATTAAAATAGAGTTGTAGCAAAGCAATGGCTCATGCTTTTTCATATAGTAAATTTTTGCTTGTTTCACAACATTAAATACCTTTTCCGTGTAATTATTGTGTTGCTCTTTGTGCAAAAGCCACAAATGGAGTAAAAGCAAAGTAGAAAAGATCAACTCTACTTACAGCCTAAGTCTTTTTGCCCTCTGATCTGTTATTATTTAAATATTAGGCTTCTCTACTGCAGTTGAGCTGCAGGCAGTGAAGTTGGTAGCTGCTATTGTGTAAAGGGGTACTTGAATTTTTTTCCATACAATGAGCAGTGATGGACAACTCAACTGCAGAGCCTCTTCTGTCTCCCTGACTGAAGTGCCCTTGTGCACCAGGTTTGAGAATGAAGTGCTGACTGCATGGGAGAATCATATTTGGTCTTTAAGTGGCTTTAAATATTTGTTTCTGAGCAGAAAACAGATACTTGAGGGCAAATTGCAACTTTCTTACAGCACTATTGAGAGGAAATAGTTTATTATAAAGCTGCAAATGTTAGTTTGCAGTCTTGCATGAAATACAGTACCTGTGACAATAAAGAATGGTGCTACATGGTGTAGAGGCAATCACAACATGAATCATCTGTCACTTCAACAAAACAGTGCCAATTGAATTTACAAATGTGGCATCTATTTATTTCTACCAGTACTGAAAGGGAGATGAAATGAAATGGAAGTGATGATTACTTGTGACACATTCCTTTTATGAAAATAACTTCTTTAACTCGTGTTGTTGCAACAGACCATGTGTTCTTTTCATTTGTATTTCTTTCAGTGAACCATATTTCTGCCTATTTCTTGGGGCTTTTAGCTATCAATATGATGGAGTTGTGAGCATCTACTACTTGCAGTAGGGATGTGGGGGTGGCTCACCAGATTTGAGTGTCTTTGAGTAACTTCAGGCAAGAAAGACCATGGAACAGAATTATGAGAGTAAATAGAGCATAGCATGGAGGGATAGATTATCAAACATGTTTAGACACAAATGCTGAATGACCTTTCCAGTAGTGATGTAGGAGGGTGATGCTGTGCCTTCCTCATTGCAAAACATGTTGGTGAGTTTTGTGTTAATGCAAACATCAACAGCACATCTGGACTCTGCTGGCAGGTGAGATGGATGTGCCCAGACTGTGCTCTCCAGAAACATCCCTGGCTGAGGGTTCCCTGCTTGATGTGACACAGGGTAGGGTGTGTGTGAGCACACACAAATAATTATTGAACCAGAAGCCTGTATGAGATGATTTTACCATAATACCCCCCCCCACACACACACACATTATGAGTCCCAAATACTTTGACAATTCAGTTCCATTTCTGTACATCTAACTTCAGACATGTCAAGAGTCTTCTTAATAAATGTAGATACTCTGGATCTTTGAAACCTTGAGGTCCCATTCTTCAGAGACAGGTGTAGTCCTTGGAGATGTCAGAGGAGTATAAATTTTAATAGTAAGTTGTTGAAAGGGGAGGATGTTTATTAGAACTGTCCATATTTATGAAGTTGTCAAAATACCAACACTGCAAATATCTGTATGAATTGATGAATAAATGAAACAAGGAATGTTGTGCTTCATGCTAACCTTTAGAATAAGCAAGTCCACTTCTTGGTAGAATTTTTGCACATAGTTTGATTTATGTGTTTTCCATGTTTTTAAGGAAGAGCCAGGACTTCAACTCATGAAAACAATTTACTTGCTGCAAACTCTTTGCTAGTACTCACTGTACTATATTTATATAGTACAGTACAGTATATATATATATAATGTATATATATATATATAGTATAGTACAGTATTTATATTTATTTATATACTGCATTTAAGTACCACACCTTTTATAACAGCAAATAAATTGAGAATAGAATTGTGTTCAGTGGTTTAGCTCAGGTGCAGTTTTATGAAGAGCAAGATTTGCATAGGCATTTCTGTCCTTGTAAATTTTATCTTGTTCTAGGTATCATTTAAATTCCATGGTCAAAATAAAGCCATTGATTTCTTCTCCACTGCTCTTTTGGGATTCTTCTGACCCAAAATATAATCTCTTTGTAGAAATAGGAAAAGGATAGGGGAATGGATTTCCTGCTGTGGCCATGACCTGAGTGAGCTCTGCACATTTAACACTGTGGGAGGGAACAAAGGATGGTTCAGTGTTCTTGGAATCCTGTGGCAAGACCTGGGCTAAGAAGGGAATGTTCTTGAGGGAGCTGTATAGAGATTTTGGCCTTTTTATTCCTCTTTAAAGGAGAAGGGATGTCAAGTGAGTCAGGGTAACACATTTGTGTTCATTACAAACAATGCTTTGGGTCTGCCTAGAGAATGGGAAAAAATCTGTGGAAATTCCCTGCTAATATTTTGCTTCTGAAATGTGGTATTTCTGCAAAATAACACCTGTAGAAGCAGAAAAACTTTATGACATGATGCCTATTTTTCAATAATTTGGTTTTGGTCCATAAAGTTCCTATTGTTTTCTATGTTCATTTTTCATTGTTATAGCACTATATTTTCTTCTTTGTCTTTCCAAGCTTTTTATTCTGTTCTAGCATTTGGTCTTTTGCAGGTCATTCTCTGTTTAAAAACCTGAGATCCCAAACACCACTAACAGGTTCCTCCTGCATTATTTTATATACGAATATAAGCTAACAAAAAATATTTATTTCTCCCCAGAAACAAATCTTGGTGACACTTTTTAAAATTAGTTTTAAGTAACAATTCAAATTGCAATATACTTTTCTGCTGAATGTTACTAGCTGTAATTTGCAATATTCTCCATTGTGTTTGTGGAAATGTTTTTCTTACTATTTAATTTGAAAAATAATCCTAAGTATAATTTTTTTTTAAATTAGGTGTAGGAATATATATTTATCACTGACTCATAATTTAAAACATGGCCTGAAATGCAATATTCTGAAATGATGCTGCTGCTCTACACTTCTTCAACAAGGAATTTTTTTATCAAGCATTGCCTTATTTTCTTACAAATTTTCTTTTCTTCTGATTTCCTGACTCAAATTGTCCTTGAATTTCAGAGAGTTTAACCTAAACGTTAACCAGCTCCTCAACTCTGTTATTTGAACAAAATGATTAATTTTTCATGCTCATCTCAGGTTACACAAGCTCGTTTGAGGATGCAAAGCTCCTTACAAGAGATGGTTCAGAAATCATTTAGGGCCAAGGACTCTGTTTGGAGTTTGGAATGAATATTCCAAATAGAAAATGTGCTGTTGTGCACAAAATAAAATCCAGTTCTCCTGGGTGTTTGTAATCACCTTCTGAAGCTGAATCCAGCAGCAGCACGAGTCAGCATGAGCATAATAAACCATTGCAAATACATGAGCAAGTTATTAAGTAAATTAAATACCAGTGTTTATATCTCTGAGGAGGGCTGCAAATAGATTATGGTTTGTTTGTGTCTGTTCTTTAATCCAACAAATAAACCAATATGTGTTACAGGGATTTCCAGAGATTCAGAATTTTAGGAATTTCTGAGCATAGCTCTTTCTCCTCTCTGTACTATCAGCAGGATTAATAGGGGTCTTGAGAACACCTGTGTCTTCATTTCAGAAAACTGTCATTTGAGATTGATTTACCAGGATATTTCTTTTTCTTCAGTAATTTTAATCAAATTATTACTGGTACATGACCACATATATCTACTTTATCTGATCTTGAGTGTGAAAGATTAATAAAGATGAACTGAGGACTTGGAACCCTTCCACTGCAATCTGACTTTTAAAACCACAGATTCTTCTCTGTATTTCTTTTGATTGGGTGAAAGCCTTTTAGAACAAGATAAAAGCAGATAGATAATAATGTTTTTTTAAACTTCTTGTATGCCTTTGATACATATAGTCAGAATTTAATGTGAAAATTAGCATCACTGCAGTTCTAATTGCACGCTCCACCAAAACAAAGCTAAATGATATTAACATATTTTGCATTGCTAGACATGTATTATTAGTAGATTTATCTTCTTTTACAAATTTTTGACATTATTATCATGCAAGTAAAATTAACACTGCAGCTTCTTTAAACTGCTAAAACAGCAGATGCATATTAATTATTTATCATTTCCAGCCAGAAAATTAGAGGCTTTCTTTTAGTAAATTATTTCCTTGGAGTATGCTATGATGCTTTTAAAAATAGAGAAAAATTATAATATAAAGATTTTTCAATTTTTTTTTTTTTTTTTTTTTTTTTAATCTGTAAGAAGCTTTTGAATTGATGTGCATATAAGTGTCATTCTGTGTCTGGGAATGACTTTGGTTCCTAGAGGACACAGGTATTCCCTGGAATTGTGGCTTGAGAATAGAAGGCTTTGGGTTGAGTGGAGGAATTCCTGCCATGCCTTCCCATCTTACTCTGCTCATTTATTTCAGAGCACTGATTTTTAAAGTGAGCTGATTTAGCTCCTTATATGACTCCTGAAACAACTGTGGTGAAGCCAAAATGTGGTTTCAGTGGTGTCAAACAAATCTGGAAGAATGCATCAGAGATGTTTATTGCTTTAAGAAAAGCATCCTGTAGCACAGATAACATATGCAATTTTATTTCATGTTGTCCTCCAAATATAGACAGACAGCATGTGATTGTGAGTCATTGCAATGTTTACTACATGCTATAAACAAAATAATTGTCATCCTAAACCTGTCACTTCCAGTGTTTTCTTACAGATTTTCTATCTCCATTCAATTCCTTGCAGAGCACTATAGGGCTTTTACTATTTTTAATGACAATAAATCTCATCATTGTGAATAAACAGGAATCTGTGCTTGTTCATAATCAGAACAAGGATGGTATGTGTTACCTGATGTGTGTTCTGGCAGCTGCAAACCTATTTTGCATAAAGGAAGACCCATATTTGACTATATTTAGTCTCTATCATCACTGGAGGAAAGGAAATCTCTATCAGTGCCTCATTTCCACACCTGTTGTTTGTTCCATCTGTAGTGGCCATCACCAAGGTTTAGTTCCTGAGGGAACAAGCTCCAAGACCAGCCTGTTAATGTGGCAGAAGTTCCTTATTTCTTGAAGTGGTTAACACAAAACATAGTTTGCAGGAGGTGCTGTGTGCTCTCCTTGCTGCTGTGACTCCATGGTCCCACTCCCTTGCAGGATTCTCTGCCTTGGCTGCCTGCATCAGGAGGGACAGAATTTTTTATTTTTTTTTTTCTGATGGAGCTGATAACAAATTCCATAATGTGCTTGGCACTTGAATTGAAAATGTCCTGTAATATATCAGTTTTAAAAGCCACCTCTGCCAAGCTTAGTTCATCAGTTTGATTTGTGTTCCCTCCTGCACACACACACAAGCTCCCAGGTTTCAGTTCAAGAACATCCTATAGCTAATAGTCAAGGAAATATATTTTTGGGAGCAGCAAATGAGTACATTTCACACATAGGCTTTCAGGTACAGGATTCCTGAAGTAGTTTTCCCTAAGATAAAGATTTTAAAAAAAAGGAAAGTCCAAGTATGTGTCTAGTATTTAATTATTTGGATTGTGCAGTTATTCTGAATATCAGAGCAATTGCTTCAATTGGATTGAACTCCACTGGATTAATACCTCTACAAATTATAGGAAAATAAAACATACCAAATTATTATCTAAATTAGGATTTGGATAAAATGATTGCAGCAGTTTGTGATCAGCTTTTTACATGGCTGATGGTTCTGAGTGTTTCCAATCTTCTCATTGTTGGTTACTTCTACACTGATTATTTCTTACAGTGGGTTGTACCTATGGCTTTGAATTTAATGACAGTAAGAGGTGCTAAGCAGATGTTCTGCTACCAAGAATACCTCAAATAGAATCAAAAATTAAATACTGAAGTATTGGTTTGAATTCACTATGGATGGCAAACAGTAAGTTTTGCAGAAACGTAAATTTATGATTACTGGATTTTTAATCTTATTTTTTAAAGCATCAAGTTTTTTGTCTTGTGACCCATAAGACTTCTGTCAAGCCTTTTAAATGCCCACCACTACTGTTAAAATGTTTTATTTTTTTGTCACATGGCCAAACCTGCTGTCTGTTGGTGGAAAGTTTATTTCAGTTCAGTAGTGAGCCAGGCACAGGAAAAACTGAGAGTGTCTTGTCCTTTCTCCCCTGTTACATTCCATTGTTAGTAAAACATAAAAACATGTTTTAGCTATTTGTAATATGTGGAGAAATGTGCTTTCCTTTTTACGACTTAGTGGTTACACAATTGTAGGATACTTAAAAAAGGAAAAATTTTACTTCCTGGCAATTGGTGTGGAAATGTTATGTAATGTTGCTCTATTTTGGCCACTTCTATGTCATTTTAATTATCAGCCAGTACAATGAGCTAAGTGGAAAGGCAGATTTAAAATGGTGAGAGTATTGTGAAAAGTTGTTTGGTTTTCTTTTTATTCTTGCCATTTTATTAAATATGCTCGGAAAGGAGCAGAGAAATTAATGAGATGGTTTTGCATCAGTGTGTCAAAGCAGTTTTGCTTTTACACAATACATGTGTTTCTTTTTATTCTATGTATCTTAAAAAGAAACAAGAGTGACAGTATTTTTAAAGTATATTAAGTAAGCATTAAGACAAGAGTGATTTGCAGTGAGAGAGAGGGGAGTGATTTTTTTTTTGTCTTTCATTGTGCTTAAGCACATTTCCTTGTGAGGGAGTGAAAAAGATGACAGCAAGTTCTGGAGGGTTTGGGGTTTTTTGTATTAACTATAGAATATTTAGGTTTATTTTTAAGGATGGCAGAAATCTGTTTAAAGAGACAGTTTTGATTTGCATCCAATCCATTGACAAAACAGAACATAGTGAATATACTCTGTAAAGCAAACCAGGGTTTCTGTAGGATTCTGGTTTTCTTTTTGTATCAGTGGATGTATTATTAGTAGTATTTGGGGAGTTCTTCACAGGTGGTATCGTATCTTCAGTTTTCTTTTAAACTTGTTTTTAATTCCTAATGTCATGAGAATGTGATTTTTAAAATAAAAGGTGTTTTTAAAGAATTCTTTTTAACTATCAGCAATGCTAAGACAAAATTGAAAAACATTTTTTAGATCCTTTTTTGAGAACTGTCAGTCGCTTGTTTCTCTTCTAGGTGATGCTGACTGCCTCTCAGTTCTGTATTTTCTGTAAATCTTCATAAACCTTTCACAGGCACAGCCATCTTCCTCACCCATATCTCCAATCCTACATAGTTCCAAGCACCCCCTGTCCATTTTTGGCCATGCATCCTGAAATGCAAGCTGCCACACAATGCTGCTGTGGTTCATCATCTCATGCTCCATTGCCTCTAAAGCTGCTTTCAAAGGCCTTTCTCCTGGCTGTTGTTAATGTTTTTCTCTTCCTCCATATTTCTACCAGTGAAACAAAGCACTTCAAAACAGGCATATGCTCCACACTGAAATTCCAGTGGATAATTCATAGAGAACTATAAAATAAAGACATAGCAGGAAACTGCTTGTTACCAATTCTGCTCTGTAGGCACCTGCTCTGGGTTCTGCTCTTGGCAACTCTTTTTCTGTGCCAGTTATTTTTTCACTTTTCCTTGCTGGTATTTGAAAGTCTGAAGTTAGGGTCTTTTCCTTGCCATTAGTAAAACCATTATTACTTCCATTTTAAACACCTTGGGGTATTCAGCACCATTTTTTTTTAGAGGAAGAGGTCCCTGATTTAATATGCAAAAAAAACCTTTATGTGACTTTGAGCATCTGGGGAGTGCCTTCCCAGAATTTCCTGTTCATAACTGCTTGCAGAGCAGCACCAGTTTTTCTGGGTCAATATTCTGACTATAACCACTTTCAGCAAGAAATAACATTCTCTTTGTTCAAAGAGAAAATTTAGGAAGGCAAAAAATATGTCAGTGACTTTGTGAGGTGTAGCAGGTGGGTGCATTTTCTAGCAGAGGTTAAGTGGGATGTGTAGGCTTAATTGAAGGCTGCTTTTTTGAGTTAGAAGAGTCTCTCTTAAAAATGAGCATGGGGACAGCATTGTAAACTGCTGAAGTTTTAATCAAGTGGATGCTGCATAGCAAAATTATGGTGATTAGCAGTTGTGGTGTGAGTTCAGTACCCAGAGCCTTGTTGTAGGTGCTGCACAGCTCCTTTCAGCTTCTATCTTTGATTAGATAAAAGCCAGAAAAACCACAGATAACCTGATTTTTCAGAGAAATAGGAACAGATCATTGTGACTGGCTGCAGGACAACCAGTGGGAGCTAACAGCTGTTGAACATTTACCAGCAAAGGTAGGGGGGAAGCCGTGCACGAGTTCAAAGCACAAATAACATAAATGTCTATGACATGTCAGTTTATACATCTTTGGGTTTGTCATGCTTAATACAAGATCAAGTGCTGACAAAGGACAGTGCAGAATGTGCACTGGGAATGGATAAATGTAAGAATGCCTCTTTCACAGGAATGCAATTGCACTAACTGCTCACTTCAGGCAGAACCATCTTATTTGACCAAACACACACTGTTCTGTCTTTTATGCTCTAATTTATTCCCATCACGTGCTGTGAAGTCCTGCTTGGAGTGTCTATTTTCAGCATAAAACTGTTTGTCAAATTTCTATTAAGCTTAAGGTGAAAAATTAATGAGCCATTCACTTCAGATATTTCAAAACTAATAGTGCTGTATTATTAATGCAGCAGAAAGTCAAAGACGTGGGTACGTAATATTATGGCTCGGTGTTCAGTCAGACTATTTTGTCTTTATTTTTGGGGGAACATCATTAAAATAGTGTTTTAGGTCATAGAAGGAATTATTTTGATGAATTCTGTCAGTAAGCTTTTTAGACAGTTTTAGTTGTTAACTTTTTATCTGATCCTGGCAGAAGGTGCCTTGAATAAACACATCATGATGAAATACAATGTTCTATCCAGTCTTCCTTTGAATCTGGAATTTAAACAAAAATTAGCAGAAAGCTGATTCATATAACACAAAACTTCTTAGAGAAATGCAAATAAAAGATTGTTTGCATAACACTGAGGAAGCTGTGGGTGAAGCAATATTTTTGGGCTAGAGAAGTATGTCATTGTGACTAACTCTGATTTCTCAGTCTTCAAAAAAGTAACTGAAACAATGATAAAATTGTAATTTTTACTCAGAACTGAGTGGGCTATGCTGCACAAGTATTACCATTAAATTCAGAAGTCTCAGATCATGTTGTCAGTACCAGTAAATGAAGTGATGGAGCTCTGTGAAATGCTGGGTTGCAGGAGTGTGTCCCAGTCTGAGCAGGGTGGAAACTGGTGCTCAAGGTTTGTGCTTGCATTGAAAAAAGAAAACATAAAACACTGTCACTGCAGAAGTAGGATTTCAGGCCTTGCTTTCTATGCAGAAACTTTAAAAATATTTCCTCTTTTTGTGCTCCTCAAATTAACTTAATAATTGATTACCATATTTTCCTCCTCGCTTTACAGCAAGTTCTCTAGGGATTTTCTGAAGTTAATAGTGGCTCTAGGCCTGGCACAGCTACCTTGTTAGACTTGCAGAGAAAAAGGAATTCTGCTTCTTGGAAGAGTTTCATGCTATAAAACTAAATTTCATTACCAGCAAAATGTCAAATTTAAATTTTCCTTGCAGCATTTGTTGTTCGCACAGATCCTGAGAGTGCTCTGTGCTCTGAAGGGTTTGGAATCCAGCAGAGAAAGTGCCAGCAAAAATCCCCAGGTTCTTTCCAACTATTGGTTTCTTTATGAAGTTGCACTGTACTGTTTCACTGTCACCAGGCCCATGAGTATTTAAACCCTGGGTGATTAGGCTTTAACTATCAGCCCTGGAAATCTCCAGGTTTTTAAATGTGCACTGGAGAGATTGGTCTTGAATGGTTCTCTTTTGAAATCATGATGCACATTGCTTTCCTCAGCCTCCTTAACAAGTGGCAATTAATAAATGCCTGGCAGAGGTAAAGAACTCTAATGTTTTGTTTTATTTTGGGGATTTTTAAGCATTTTTAAATATTAACTCCAACAGTGTTTTTTTTCCCTCTGTTAATAGCTCATCAAGTTTGGTTAGTAGGGAATTTTTTAGAAATCAGGTCTGGTAAAGATGTCAAGAGGTCATCTAATGTAGCACCTTCCCTCAGGGAGGCACCAGCCATATCTGCATCATTCCTGACAGATGTTTGCTTACATTTTTCTCTAAAAAGATTTCAGTTTAAGAGATTTGATCACCTGCCCAGGCAAGTCTTTATGAATTCCTCCTATCAGGAAGTTTTTCTTCCAGATAAATCTGCCTTTCTATAGAATTTTTTTTCCTTTTTTCCCATACTTCAAACTCCATCTTGTATTGTGAAAGGATTAATATTTAAATATGGAGGGGTTTGTTGTAAGTTGTAAATTGTTCTTGAAAATGTATCTTTCACAGGTTATTCAAATTGTAAGTAACTGGAGAGGAGAGATTTTTCTCATCTGAAACGTTTTGAGCTTCATTGCCCCTGTAACACAGTCTGCAGATTGACAAACACTGGACAGAAAATAATGTCTCAATTGCACATCTCTGATGGACTGTTTAGGATTCTTTTTGATTGCAGAAAAAGACTCTCATAGCTTGACCAAATTCATTTTGCTGTCAGTTTACTGAATTGACAACTTTAAGAGATTTTGAACCCACACCAACTTTCATGAGACAAAGCTTTTTTTTTTAAATTGTATTTTGAAGCAGCTTTACCTTTCCACCTAGAAATTGGTCTGATTTTTTCAAACTGAGCACTGATCACCTTGGGTGAACAACATCTTTTGTTTTTCCTTAATTAAATGATATGTTGGTCATTGATAATGAAATGAAAGTTTTGGTCAATTTTTACATTAGGATTAAAGGTACACTATGAAAAGTCTGGTAGTAGTTTCATAGAAATGTAACTGAAAAATGCTGCTGATTGTGGTAGCTCCCTCCCTTTGTGCCTGCAGTCACACAGAATTTAAAGGATGCTTTTGGGTAGTAAAGAACTCGATGTTGACAGGAAATATGGTGTTGGTTTCACAGAGGTCTCGGGGACAGGCCTGGTGTTCTGAATCTCTGGGTGAAGGTTTGGCCAAGATTCAGCAGGGGCAGGGGAGGCTTTGAGGCTGCTGCAGGTTGTGTTAGAGCTGTGCCCTGCCCCTCCTTTTCCATGGTGGGCTTCTCATCTGCCAGAAGGGTCCCTGCTTGCCATGGCAAGAGATGATGCCCATATTAGCCCAGCTGAAATAGCTGAGAAAAACAAGTGGGTTTTCTTTCTGTGTGCAGTTAGGCTTTTCTTTTCCCTCCAGTTCTTTCACTTGGTCTCCCAAAATATCTCATTATCTCATCAGAAACCTTTCCATGATCAAATGTTAGACAGGCACGTGTACAGAAACTCACATTTTTTTCAGTTAAGGGGAGATTTTAATATTTGCATGAAGCTGCTGATATGGAGAGGTTTGCACTCTGCTTAAGATGTTTTCATCTGTAAATGAAGTATTCTGATGCTTTCTGATCCACACCTTTCTCCACTCAATGTATCTGTTTAGTACCTTCTTATTCCAGACCTCCTTCAGTTGTTCAGTTTTTACTTGAATTTGAAAGGTATTGCTGGTCAGTACTTCTGTTTTTCAATGATTCCTTTAACTGCACACCAGTTAAATTTGTTGTATTTAATTCACAGTCTAACTGCTTGGAGTCTTTTAACAGTTTCTTTCTCATGGAACTATTACCCAGACACCATAATATGTACATGTAATTTTGTAGTACATGTTCTTGAAGAAGTTGTTTGGGGTTTTTTTTCAGTGTTATAAGCACAAAACAGCCACTGCTTATCTAAATCAGCTGTTTTAAGCTGTGTGGTAAAGATTTGCATTTTCTGATTTATGAAGGAGATAATTCTAATTTTCATTTACTAAATTGCTCTTCCCTTTCTGTTGTTTAAGATGGGAGCTACAGGCAAAATCGACTGAACCTCACAACACTGTTGGTACAACCAATTTCTGCAGTGCTTGCCAGAAAACTCATTTCCCTACCTGAGGACCCTGCCCAAAAAGACAAGTGTACACCCCTCCAGCTGCCAGCTGCAGGTAATGCTTTCCAAATGCACTTCACCTATGGGATGTTCCTCACAGACTCCAAGTCCACTTCCTACAACTGAGAGAATGTTCATAGCTCTGGCTATGAGTATGTTTTGCTTAGATGTTTTCTAGAACAGTCTGAAAATTGTCCTCCTAAAATCAGATAGATGGAAGTTGTGGTTAAAAAAAATAGTAGAAGGCATTGAGCACTAATTCTTAATATTGACTTAGAACATCCTCTGTGTAGATTCCAGCACTAGGGAGGGTTTGTTAGTGCTGCAGTGTGGTTTATTAGGCCTTGTTGTACTCCTAATAATGTGATTTTAACATTAAGGCAGCAGTAACTGTATTATTCTGTGGGGTTGTTTTTTTCTGTTTCTGGAATAGTAACATTTAAATTCTAAACATGCCTCTGTGTTCCTTAATTTTTATATTCTATAGAATAAATAGTGCATTGTTACCTGAACCTTCAGGCAGCTTTTTCTCCAAGTTTCACCAGGTAAACAAGAATCATGCTAAGAACAAAATACCTTGAGTAGAGCCAGATGGATGTATTCTTAATATCTCCCTAGAAATAATGCTATTATCAAAGTCACCCAGGTTATTGCTTAAAAATATTACTGCTGATATAGGAAGGGGAAAAAACAGTCTTCCAGCAAAGAGCACAGTGTTTTCCTGAAGGAACATCTTCCAGAGAACATTCTAGATGAGGTGCATGTTTAAACGGTAATTCTTCTGTAAACAGTCTTCATTTTTGTTTTGTATCTGTCCATCTTTCACCAAAAATGGTGTATTTCATTTTAATGCCCATTTAAATGAATTGATTTGAAACTGTGGTCTTGGAAAGGAGGAGGCAAATTATTTTAGCCACTGTATCCTGTGCTACACCCAGTGATGATAACAGTAAAAACAAATTTTAAGGGCAAGCAATGTACTGTCATGTGCTGTATCCCCTGTTTATTGCTTTTGGAAAGTTATTGTGGAATAAGAGTACAATACAACAAGTCATAAAAAAGGTTGATTAATTTTATGACTCATGTTAGCATTTGTAGTTACCCATACTAAAAAGGAAGGCAGAAGACCTCATGCTTCATGGCTTAAGCTGTTGTGGTTAGGCAGGACAATTGTGCTCCATGCATGGCTGACTAGATATTTTAAAAATGAAGTTTTAATTTTAAAAATTGTCCCCACAATCAGTAGAAAAGGGAAAAGGCCATTTTGAAAGAAACAAATGCTTAACCATTCCAGGTAGGATGCATGAAGCTTGTTAGTATTGAAGGAATTTTCAACAGCTGAAGTGCCTGGAGCAAAGCCTGAATTTGGGCTGGAAAATGACATTTTAGAAAGATAAAAGGCTGCACAATGTCTGTTTCTCAAAAAGCTGTGTCTGGAGGCTGCAGGGCAGAATCACCCTAAAGGGCAGCTTATTCTACTTTCTCTGTGACAGGTGCAGCATGTCTGTTTTATTTTCCTGAGAAGACAGGAATTCTGAGAGAGGAGAATTTCTGGACAGAATATTTCAAGCCAGCAGTCTAGTGAGAGCCATGTCTGGTTTACTCTGGGTGAACACAACAGCTTGTGTGTGATTTCATGTAAAGTTTCTGGACCACAGTAATCCATGGGGGATTTTTTTCAAGTCTTAATTTATTGAGAGAATAGGGACTATGAGAAGAAGCCTTGTATAATTTTGTAATGTATTATGATATATCTTTCCTTGAAGTAATGGTGAAGCTGTTGATGTTCTGGAGCACAGTGTGCTGATGGTTCAGTGTCAGCCTTTATGGAAGAGATAAAAGACTGGTCTTGTAATAAGAAATGGTGTACAACTATTTAATACTTGTAATTAAAAGAGATAAAGCTGGGGACAGCAATGCATTTGAGAAGAACTAAGGTTGAATTTGCAGTTTTCCTGTTGGTTTGAAGAAGCTTAAGAAAGAGATTTCACTTCTGACGTAGGACTCATCACTTATCTGTCAAAAGAGGTGAATGAGCAATTCAGATGATTGGTTGGCTTAAAATTTGTTAGGATAAAATGATCATCATTCTCTCATCATTATGTTTCAAAAAGCTGAACAGCAGATTCATCAGTAATGATTAAACATTTATATATAGTTTTCTCACATTGCTGCTTTTTTTCCTTAGCCTTGCAGTTTTCAAGAGAGAAAATGTGACAGAGGGAGTGGGAGGATGGAGGCAAACATCCCACACAGATTGAGCACTCAGGACCTACAAAGCAAATAGTGGGAATTGAAGTCAGCTGTTAATTTTGTGTTAGATGGAGTCAGTAATTAGATTTGCTTTTTTGTTTGGTGTGGGACATTATTGTTAATCCTCACTAATCTGAAATTCTGTGCTCTCATGCTCTTATTTTCCCAAAGATAGGCAATTAGAAGGAATTTCAGAGTGAACTTCTGTAGAGAAACTGTAAACTTTTGAAACTTTTTTTTTTTACAAAATCTTACTAGGATATTTGCTAGAAAATTGTGAAGGCTGTTGTAAAACTAAAGCACTCCTATAAACATAAACAAAGCAAGTCCTGCTGTGTACAGTGAACTGCCTTTGCTGTTGTTAAGTCTCCCACTATTTGGGAGATTGCAGTAATGTACAAATTACCCTTTTTCAATTAAACTCTTGAGTAATTAATGTAAATCTATCTAGTGGCAATTAATTTACAAAGTGTTTTTTGACACCAATGGCTATATACTTTGGTTTGAATGGAAATCCTGGAAGCCTGGTATTTAAATTCATTAGTGTTACGTGTGTAATTTTTCCCTTTGGTTTTAAGTGTCAGTTTTCATACTCATCCTGATAATGTCTGAGAAGAGAGAAGATGAGAAAGATCCAGGATCTCAGTAGTGATCAGTCTCCAGGTATCTGGGGCATCATCCTGTTGTGTGGCTCATCCTGTTCTTCCCTTTTTCTCCACATTTGTGCTGCTGGTCACTCTTGGGGACAAGGACTAGGTGAGACCTAGTGTAGCTGAGCAATTAATTGGTAGGAAGTGTAATGCAAGTGATCTCACTTAAACATCCCATTTCTTCCCACTTCCTAATGCCTTTTCCTCTGCAATAGGTGTAATTTTTTATACTTCTAAAATTATCAAGCCAAAGCATGAATAGTTTAAGTAACTTGGATGATATCAAACACTGTGTATAATAGAGCCTGGTATACAAAGACTGCCAGCATTCTGCTGAAGACACTAAAATTACTCAGATCAAAATGCTTTTCTAGGTAGAATCTTTTGATCTTTTGTAACCTTTTTTCAGTCTACAAAATACAGTCACTGATCAATAGTGAATCATCACAGTGACTGCAGTGCAGAGCTCCATTGTAGGCTGCAAACAAATCTACCTCTGACAAAATGGGTGAGCAGAACTGACTGTTACTGAAAGGTTTGTAGCACAACACAATGAATTTTTATCAGATTTTGAACATCTATTTTATGTAGTTCCATGTGTCAGATGTTCAGTATACTGAGTTTATAGTCAACTCTGATCATGTGAAATTTGAATCATTAATTATATGAAATGAATAATTGGAAGAGTCTGTTACTTTCCATATTATACAATTCTCATCCAAGATAAATAAATTTCTCTGCCAAGTGCTGCACTAGTGCAAATCAAGCCTGTCTTCTTTTCAGTCAGAGGAAGGGCATGGAGTGATAAAGGATATACATCTCCTCCTGTTAAACTCCAGCCTTGTGATGATAATATATGTGTTTCTCCTTTGTAGTTTGCTACCTGCCAGAGAAAATAAAGACTACCATATTTAATAAACTCCAGCTCATATCTCACACTGTGATATCAATATGCAAACAATGCCATAATTTCTGGGTATTTGGACTATGGCAAATGTGAATTCAAGGAAGCAAATAAAGAAAGATGCTAGCAGATTGTGTGGCAGTGCATGTTACTATATCTATCAAATCTGGAGTCATTGTACATAACAGTAGAAATATAATAAAGTTCTGCAGATGTCTCTTACTGGCATTTGTAAGAACAAGTTAAATAGGGAACTCTGATCTAATTCAGACATCCTGTATATGAAAACTTACATACATTTATACCAATACTCTCAGATTTTGTTCATGATCACTTTAAATTCTTTTCTTTTTTTAAACAGAAATTCATGAGAAGAATTAAGCATGAACAGTGTGAACCTTTTTATATGTCTTCCCTCTACTCCCACCTGAAGCCTCAAGAGTTTTTCTACCAGATTTGTTAATGATTAAGATATATTTTCAAATTTCTGTTCTGTGCCAGTGTTTTCCTGTGTGATGCTTTGCTTTTGATTTTTATAAAGCAGGTAAAGAATTAAAAGTAGAGTGAGGTTATGAAATTCAGCTGTGCCATCTGAAGCATTTTCAACTCTCTTTGATGTTGACTGTGACACATTTATTCTGTATCACATTAGGCCATCCTAGTTTAGAGCCTCCTTAAAGGACTTTATTCCAGGCATTTCTTATTTCAAAAACTCTTCATCTGAAGAGTTTTATTTCTGGATTCCTCACTGTAGGTCACAAAACATGATCAAATACCAAGGAGTTTATTCATTCAGCTCTTCATACCAAGATTGGGCTTGGAGACTCAAGATCTATTAATATTTGTTCATAGTTCAAAAAGGAGAATATGTTTTCAGTAGGCAATATATTTGATTATTCAAATAGAAAAATATTAGGGATATCATATTTAGATGGTGTATTGTTTATACACAATAAAAAGTGAAGGTTTTTTATTACATCTGTCTAGGACTTCTGACATATTCCTGTACAAATAGTTTTTTACCTTAACAATACTATACATTGCATAGATTCAGTATAGATTTTTGCATATGCAATTTTATAGTATCACACAATGGTTTTTTTTGAGATTATATACATTAATTACTACATACTATTTTATATTTATTCACTTTTCTACATATACCATGTTGCATGCAGTGTTTTTTCTAAGTCCTGTTGTTATACAAATGTGTGTGATTATATTATATATAGTGTCCCCTAAGTCACATGAGCATGGATGTTTGATGATGTTTGGAATCTGGTTCCGTTGTGATTTCAGACAGATTCATTATTCAGGTGTTGATTTCAGCAGGAACTATCTCAGAAACTGCATTACTGCCTTACTTGAAGTTACTTAATGTGCTTTATTTCAGCAGTCTACTGAAGTAACTTTGAGTTCTATGATCCAGGACTATGCTCAGAAAACTGTCTGATGATTGGTGTTTAGCATGATCAGGATTCAGGAATTTAACCAACATGTTTGACAATGAGGCTCAAGCTTATGCTCCTATATTCATGAGCTTGGGAAAGTTAAAAGCAAAAGAAAGAAGCCTAACTCATGTTCTTTTAACATAACTACTGCAAATAAAAGGGGTTTTTGCATCTGAAGCACTAAAATTTTCAGTCAAATGAGAGGAAAAATAGCCATGGATTTCTAAACATAGCCATGTAAATTGGAGAGGAGAAGGTAGCAATTTGGTATGAGACAATTTAAAAATTCCATGTCAGGAAAGAAATGAAAATTTAAAAAGAATGATAGTAAATATGTTTGTGCTCTTCTATTCCAGAAGCAGCTTTTAGCTTACATAAAGACAGTGAATCCTGAGTAATGTTAAGGTAAAGTCTTCTCATAGCTTTCCAGAGAATATATATATTACAAAAAAAAAAAAAAAAAAAAAAAAAAAAAAAAAAAAAAATTGTCAAGATCCTTAAAATACAGCATTAGGACAAGAGGTTTGTTGTCAGAACTGTTTAGAGGGGATTAAATCTTGCTTCTGCTGTATACTCCAAAGAGTAGTTTCAGCCTTTCATCTGGTGTTCTAAGCCTTTAAGCCCAAGTCACTTTAAGCTGACTACTGAGTTACATGACTATTAACTCCAGGATCTGATGTTAGAATATGGGTATTGCCACAAGTTAATTTGCTGTGTCTTTATTGTCAGTTGGAGACTGGATAGCTGATGTTGATTAAGGAAAAACGGTGAAGTCAGTTGTCTTCAAAAGGATTTGTCTTCTTTTTGTCTGAGAAGGGGTCTAAAGGAGCAAACATCTAAAGTGTTGTAGGCAAAGAAAATCAGTTTTGACTTTAAAATCTCTTTTTTTAAAATAAGAGTAAATTGGCTCTAGAATGTTTGTAGGTGAGAAACAGCAGCAAGAAGTAACTTGCATAGTTTAGATTAAATTTAATCCTCTTAATAAACATAGATGGCTTGAGCTGTTTTCACTTGTTTTAAAAGACCCTTCGGGAATCCTCTGGACTGTTTTTTAAATGAAATATTTTTTTTAAAATTCTAAAATAATATCAGTGGATTTATTGAACAAACATGGTTCATTTAGAAGGCATTAATAAATCTTACAGTAACTCACATCAGAATAGCAAAGTTAATTACGTGACAAATCAAAATATTAATGTGCTTTGATTGATTGTTGCAAAGTCATGTCCCAGGGTTTATTTTTAATTATATTTATTAATTTTAATTTTAACTGCTTGGCTTGCTTTTTCCTCACTGGTTTGTTCAAGCAAAACCAGAATTGTCATAGAGAAGCCACATCTGTTGATCTGAAGAGGTTTCAACTGAATAAAAAATAGAATAACTATTGTTAATTCATTATTTAAATGAACACTAGCAGTTAATACCAATGAAGACTAGCGAATTAGAAGACATTGCATCTTATTTTAAGAAAATTTTAAAGCAGATTTATCATATGAGCCAGCAAATGAACCCTGAAGAACAGTAATGATCTGTTGTTTTTGTTTCCCATGTTGCAGTAACTCCCCACTTACATATTCAGGAAACAAAGCCTGGGAAGAAACTGTTAGAAATAGATCTGTGGGAGGATAACAGCCTGGGACATGGAGATCAAAATGATCTGTGGAATATTTTGGTTTTGGTCTGTGGCAGTGGGGATCTGTACATGGATATATAATATATTAATAATAATTAAATAATATTAATGTCCCAGAGATGCCACATGTTCATGGGTGGGCAGAGTCCCCTGCAGGTCTGGGGTCAGGCTCTGCCTCTTGTCACAACTGCTACTTTTTAAGCTGAAGCAGTTTTAGAACATTTTCATTTCTCTGGGATAGAAGTTGTGACCTTTCAGATGAGCTGGATGTTAATAATAAATAACAGTCTGTTATGATGCAAATGGAACATCTGGAAGGTGTCAGCAGCTGCCCATGGTTGGTGGGTTGGTTTCCACTGTCAAAGTGCAGGAACTCAGGTGGTCACTGTGTCCCACCTTCTTTTAATCTATTTAAACTCAGCTATTTGCTCTGCTCTGGCTTTATTCTGTGCTACAGTCTCAACTGGCACATTCCTTACATTTTAGCAGCTTTGGACATGGTTCTGCCTTTGCATTTGCACCATTTCCTCATCTGATGCCAGCCAAGCCCAAGCCCTGGCTGCTGCTGGCTCCTGTTCCCAGGAGCATCACCAGAGGCTCTGGGGAGCTCTGACTGTTCCCATCTGATTTAACACACAAGCTTTTCTCCAGAGGAAAATGTGACATAAACCAGGTGTGGAAGTTGTTGATAGATTGACCTAGGTGAAGGATTAGGTGAGAAAAACCTATAAAGATTAAAACCTTTAAAGATTAAGGGCAATTTTGTTATGTAAATCCTACTCTTAATTTTTTTTTTTCTTCTGTTGTATCCTGGCAGCATTTATTGAGTGAATTCAATGATCTTTTAACTCAAGGATCTCTTTTGAGATTCCATCTTTGAATCATGCTGGTAAAATGGGACTAAGAAAAGAATATTAATACATATTTCATGTTTTAATCTGTGGTTCCTATTCAGGTTTTTTTTTAACCTTCTCATTTTAAGTTTTTTTTTTTTTTTTTAAGTGTGTGGAAGTCATATCTTCAGCCTGTACATTTCTTGGCAGGGTGAATAAGTTTAACATTTTCTTTTTTTTTTTTTTTTTCTTCTTTCACAGGCAAAAAAATGATCAGTCTGAACATTCAGTCTGTCACAACTTACAAGACAATTTCTAATGTCATTGGATATCTAAAAGGAGCTGTATTTCCTGGTAAGTATCCCTGTGGCATTTGTATTGATTACTTGTTTCACAATGGCTGGGAGTCATACCTGGGATCAGGATCCTATTTTCCTACATAATTCACTAATGCAGAGGAAAGAAAAAGACCTTTTTTTAGTCATTTTGTGATGTATGACAAGACAGAATATGAGGGTTAAACAGAGAATGAACTGAAGGGGATATTGTAGTTACAAAAAGCAGATTTTTACACAAGCAGCAGGTGATGCACATGAACCACAGAGACTATCAGTAGTTTGTACCAAGTAACTCTGTTATGCTTGTAATTTTAACACTTGCTGCAGCATTATTTTGTGTCTCAGTCATGCCTTAAGCTAGTTTTATACAATTCTATGAATAATAATTACTGTTCTCTGTGTCTGATGATTGAACAATAGGACTAATGACAATGCAACTGGGACATAAAGCACAGCCCCCCTCTGTACTTTGACACTGTACATAAATAATGCCATAATCAGGATATCATAAGATCATTCTGAGATTATTAGTGAATTTACCTAAAGCTGAAGGGTTTCTGCACTGTGAATGAATGCTGTTGCTGGTTACTGAAATAATGCAAACAATTCCTAGTGTGCAGATGATCATCAAAACATCATCATGCTTGCCTTAATAATCTTTTATTAGCTTATGAAGAAAGGATGGAAATTTATTTACAGTCCCTTAGGAGGTGGGCCAGTCATTTCATATTTTAAGTAATGGAATGAAGGAGGTGGAGAAAATTTCATTCCTGTTGGTGAAATAACGACTCAGTGCCTGCAGAACTTTATACTTCTCACCAGACTTTTTGTTTATTTAAAGCAAGAGAGGAAACAATTAGCAGAGTGAATTTAATTTCTGTGAAGGATTTAATTTCCTCCATGACTTTGAAGTTACAAATCTGCTATTATTAATGTTTTGCAAATAGCTGTCATGAAGTTGGAAAGGCAGAAACTGCCATTTTTAGACATTCTGTCTTCTGAATTGTGAAACAGCAGCAAGAAAAAATAATAAAAAGTATGCTTCAGTTTCTGTTTAACAAGTCTTCTATATGTTCTCTATACCAGAACCTTTAATCTCAATTTTAATCAGAGGCTGCTTTTTGGAGGTTTGCCAATATATGTTGAATTTCAGGAATCTAAGGATATATATAAAAAGTTAAGTCAGTAGCAGTACCCAGATGACAACATTTTATCCCATGGATGTCTGGCTCAACAAGAGCCATAACAACTGTCCTCTAGAATAGGCACAAGTTAAAAGTCTAATGCACTGTAATATTTTGTACAAAATCAATTTCAGACCTTTGTTTCTTTCTCTACTCTTCCTGGTTGACACGACAGTCATTCCTTCTCAACTGCTTTGAATCTTGATATTTTCATGGCATTGACTCTCTGTCATTTTGATGGGGGTTTTGCTCATTTCATACACATGAAATACTCACCTTTATGGTCACAGAAGTGTAGAAAGAAGGCAAAATTTATCTTTAGTGCTTAATGAAAGACTGCAGAGCATCACCAAGGGTGAAATTTATTTCTTTTTGCTTAAAGACCACCTAACACACACATACAGACAAGCACATCTCTCTAATGGTGACCTTAGCTGGCATTTGATCTGAGGAGTAAGAACAAGCATCTGAAGTGTAACTGAGATGTTAAAATATTTAGGAGTAGATGAAATGTGATAGTTGGTAGCATTTTAAAACCCAAAAAACGTAACACTGATTTTATAGCTCTATTGGACATGGCTGAAGATGGGATATATAATAAGAAAAGACAGGATAAGGAGACTCTTTTTAATGATAAATCCCTGTTGTCCAGCCCATCAGTACCCTGAACACTATCCTGTGTTATCACCTTCAAGGGTATCTGATGGCTATTTTTTTCTCTATCTCTAGTTCTTTCTCTTTTTTTCTTTTTTTGCCATGTGATCCTGAGAAAGGACAGCTGCTGCCTCTGCAAGCATGACCATCCTTGCTCCTATGCTTTTCCTGTAGTCATTTGCTTTAGGGTATTGCCTATATTTGAGGGAGAGATGTGCAAAGATGAAGAATTTCAGAGGAGGCACCAGCTGTTATGTTTTGCCCCTGCTCATTCAGCTGGCATCTCCAGCAGTAAGTTGATGCTTCTTCTCCATCAAAATATCCTGCATTATTTTAATGAGACCTATCTCCTCTCACATAGTCTGTTCGCAGCATAAACAGAAATTATTATATGTCAAGCACTGATCCTGTCTGATCCCTCTGTGTTAGTAACACTTCCCTTAATGACCTAGAGGCCACTCATTTTGGTTCCTAATTCCTGTCATTAAATGAGTTGATGATCCTGTGTTTTTTCATTGTCACTGCAACCTATAATTAAACCTTTCAACGTACAAGTTGCAAAATTATGGGGTTTAGATTTCATTTTGTTGCATTGAATTATTATGTAAGTCTAGATTGACACTGTGAATATCTGTTTTTAGAAAGAAATTCTCATTTCCATACCTACACACCCCTCAAGCAGTTGATTGAAAGTATTGTTTTATAGGTACCTAACACATCTTTTCTTTGTAAAGCATTTTCGATTCCTTATTGAACAACATGTTCAAATATTTTGTTGAACAATTCTAGTGAAACTCCAAGTTGATAGAGAATGCTTTCATAATCAAAGTGTTCATTTAATATTGTTTCCAGGCAGCAGTCACTGCAAAACATACCAAGCAGATATTTTAATTTTATAGGCAAATACAAAGTGTGGGCAGCTGTCTCTTGCTGTGATCTGTTGCAATTGTCATCAACTGACAGCAAGTGAATGAATTCACTTGATTAAAGAAAGAAAAAGAAATCTTTTGCACTTCTTGGAGCCCATATGACACTCAGGGATTGTTGTGGGTCTGGCATCTCTGTTCTTCACTGTTGATAACTGTTCTTTTGTTGTCACTTGATATCCTGAAATAGGGAGAGAACACCTTTAAAAGTCTAGATCTGGGCCAGGAGGAAACTTCACAAAATATCAAAGCAAAACCTGTAAACAATCCTTTAAAGAGGGTTGTGAATTCATCTCACACAGAAGGTTAATAGCTCATTCAGAATAACTCAGCTTCAACTTTCTGACAGGCCTCAGTCACACCAGTCAGTCATGTTATTTCATAACACATCATTGGTTCTGGAGTAAAATAAGGGTTTTTTTTTTCTCTTGTGAGTGGTATCATGGCTATTTATAATGCCTTGAGAGAAGAAGACTTAATTTCATTTCTCTGAAAACACAAGTGTGTTAGGTTGCTTTTTTTTTTGTTGCTCTTTTTTTCCATGAGTAACCATAGGCATATTTATTTCAGGTTGAAACTTCTTGCTTTTCATTCTATAAAATTCTTCCAGCATTAACACAGCTGCTAGGTGTGACTTACCATTTCATTATCTCTATCCCTCTGTCATGTCTCCTCTTTAAACCTGCAGTCCAGGTATTTTAATGTCTCCTTCCATGGAAGGCTAAGTCCTGATCTCTAATCTGCTTGCCAGCTGCTCCACTGCTGTTTCTGCCATGTCTTTTTTGAGGTAGGGTGGTGAGCACTGAACACAGTCTTCCAGGTGAGGGAGTGCTAATACTTTGTGTGTTTTCTTTGTTTCCCATTGCACTGCCATACCTTTGGTTTTCTTTTTTTCCTTTTTCCTTTTTTTTTGTTTTTGTTTTTGTTTTTGTTTTGGATGCTGATATGTATTGAAGATCATTTCCTGCTTTTTTTTTTTTTTTTATAACACTCTACTGTGAGCATGATTGTCTGTATGACCTAGTCCTGGCTGTAAAAATGGTCTATATCAGATCTGTAAGGAGAGCAACAAGTAAACAAAGAAGGCAAGGGCATGGGGATTAATTTAGGAAACTTTATACATATTTTTATTTAGAAGTTTATTTTTAACTATTTATGTATAACTATTTGTGTATAACTGTGGTATGATTGTCTTGCATGTCACCATATACATTTTTATTGACAGCTTTGTGTTGCATTAATGACAATACACACTACTAATACAGCTCATTTTTAGAGTTGTTTGGAATTCTTATAATCTGGGTATCCAGAAAAAAATGTTTTTTATTTGTCGTTTTTTTTATTCCTCATTTCAGACAGATACATCATCATTGGCAGCCATCACAGCAGTTTGGAGGGGTATGGTGGGCAGGGCTGGGCCAGCAGCACTGCTGTCATCACAGCCCTGCTCCAAGCCCTGCTGGCCGAGGTGCAGAGGGGCTGGAGACCCGACAGGACCCTGCTCTTCTGCTCCTGGGGAGGAACAGCCCTGGGCAACATCGGCTCCTACGAGTGGGCTGAGGTAAAGCTGCTCTGGGAGCAGCCCTGCACTGAGCACTGCTGCTGCTGAGAGTGCAGGCTGTGTGAAAACACCACCTGCAGCTGCTCTCTGTGCTCCTTCATGTACAGAAATCCAGGGAAACACCCACTGAGGCCATGCCTGGGGATAATGAGGCTGCAGGGTGTTGCCATGGCTGTGCAGGTTGCATCTACAGCACCTTTGGGAGATGATTTCCCTCCCTAATTCAGTATTGTAAAAGGGAATTGCCAGGGTTTGGCAGGGAGAAAAACCTCAAAAAAGAGCATAGGCACAGAAAGAACGTGGAGAGTTTTTTCACTTTCTTGAGTGTTTAATATTTAATAATTTTTCATCTATGGGCTTAGTGTGGGGAGAAGGGAATCAGGAGAGAAAGAAGAGAACCATGATGTGGTTTACATAATTAAATAAACCTTGCAGTGTCTCCATGGCTAGTGCTGATTCACTTCTCACACATTTGTGCTAAGGAGTTGCATACAGACAATTCCTTGGGCTCTTACTTCCAACAGTAGGAATCAACTGGTTGAAAGAAAATACCTCAAAAAATATTGATGATCATACATGTCTAAACTAGACTTCATGTCATAAAAGAGTTGCTACTCCTTTAGGCAGAGAGTTTCATGGCTGCTTTTCCAACTCTAATGGTCCAATGAATTAAAACAGTAGGTAAAATAAAGAGTTAATTGCTTTTTATCATGCATAAGAAGCAGACAGCCCTCAATGAAATTTCATACTTCCAACATGATTATTCTTCAGAAACAAGAGGGGGTGAAAAAATCAAATTGGAAAGATCCAGGCTGGAAGCAAAATTTGTTTAGTTCCACTTCAAGTCAGCTTTGCATCAGATGTAATTGCGTTACACCCCTTCTGTTCAATATAAAGAGGCACTTCATGCAAAGAGGAACTCATTACTGAGAAGGCAAAGGGGATCCTTTTAAAAAAGAGATAATAATTGAAACAGTTTGTACATGCTATTTTTATAGCCTGAAAAATAATAAAATGAAAACACTGGGAAAGTTATGCAATTCAAATCTGAATTTGGTCTCTAAATATTTGAGTCTATTTAAGTGTTGATAATGATTGCTTTTGAAGTTTGTCTTCTGTCAGGCATAAGTTTAAAAGGCCATGATGTTGTTTCACAGTGTGTAATGTTTTCATTTTTGGCCTTACAAGTGTAGTAATTTTTAATTCCTCCCAGACCTGTTTGCATTTTCTATAGATGATGTGTGAAATGGAATTATAACTTTTGCTGTATAGAGAAATAGCACTAAGATATCCTTTGAAGTTCATAAGAGCATATTGTATGAAGCAGTACTTAACTAATACTTGGGGAATCACAGAGGATGGAAATGTAGGGTGCAGTTTTCCCCTAGAAGCAACCAAAATAACAAAACCAGCCTTAATTATAATGATGCATAGTAGTAACCATTTTTTCTGCTTGTGTTGTAGGATCTCAGGAGTGTTCTTCAAAGAAATGCTGTGGCCTATGTCAGCCTCCATAATCCAGTCACAGGCAACTCAACTCTACACCCTGTTGCATCCCCTTCTCTTCAGCAGCTGGCAGCAGAGGTTAGAAATAAAATATTTAGTTTCATATGTAGTTTATGAAGTTACATTGTTAACTTGCTTAAGACCAGTTGACGTTGGACAGCAATAGGTGGTTATTTGTTTAAGAATTTTAACCTCACAAATACACATGAACTGTTTGGTTTTTTTTTTTAAATTAAGCAGGTTAAGTTTTAATTTAAAAAATAATAGATTAAGAGGTTGTAAGGGATAACTTGTTTCACCTGTTTATTAGATGAAGTCTGAGCACACTTGCATGCCCTGCAGCTTTTTTACCTTTTGGCAGCTTTAAAGTAACATATTTGTTATTCCTCAGCACAGAGCACATTTTTCTCATCCCACTCAGGTCTTTCCAGACTGTTTCTCAATTTGCATTTAAACCTGTATATTTACAGAGGTAACATGGCACACAGGGAGAGTGTCACTCCTGCCATAATAAACCCTGTCTAAAGTGAGTATGGCAGGCTCAGTGCTCAGTGATGCCTGTGCAGCTCATCTGGAGTCAGAATATTCCACAGGTGTAAGGCCACACAGGCCTTAAACTGATGACCCTGAGGTTTCTGAATTTATCAATATTTTACATGAATGGACAATAATGTAAGGCACATTCTAAATTACAAAACCAGTTTGAAGGGATATGCATGAAATGGAGCTCAATTTCACTTTCATAAATTATGCTTTTTAGATGTTTTTTTCTGTAAGTTTGCCAAATGAATACTTACTCTGATGTTCCCTTGACTTGCCTTTGAAGTATTTGGTAATAAGCACTCCTCAAAGCTGTATCTTGGATTAAATGCAGTTTAAGACTGATCTGGCTTGGCAATTGTTCAACTAAGTTAGTAAAATGATATCAGTAAATTGCTTCTTAGCAGTCTTAACCACTTCTCCTGTTCAGTGTTTAAGTGGTAATTTCCTCATGGAAAGAATCTGATTTTTTCTGTGTGAGTATAATGAAAAATGTGATGCAACATTGTTTCAGAGCAAAAAAATCAACCTTCCATTTGTGGAAAATTATTTATAATGTTATATATGTGAGTCTGCAGGTGCTATGGACATGTTAACTCACATTTTATTATCAGTTTTAGCAATTGTATTTACAGGAAATACTCTCCTGAAAAGTTCTTACCCTTTTGTTAATCTAGTGGTGTTGGCAGTTCTAGCTCCATTAAAACAAGTATTTGCCATTTAAGGGAGTAAGTTTATTTCATTAGGTCCTTGAGCTATTTGTGTTTTTCACATTTTATTTCTTTGATTCCACAACACAATCCATGGCAGTGATCTGAAAACTAAATTGTCTGCAGCAGTCTCTTTATTATCTATTTATCATTTTATTAAGACTCAATTCTTTCATCTTAATAAATGCCACATTAGTATGAGCATTACAGTCATGCCCTCTGTCCTGAAAAGAAATCAAATTTCTGCTTTATTTCTGTGGTGTTGAATAATATTTTGTAATTCTTGCAATAGCAGTTGTGTTCTGTTCTGCAGTATGGAAAGAAACCCCTCTTAGCAGCCTTGCCTTGCACCTGTTAATTAATAAAACGTGACTAGAATGTAATTTTTTTTAAAGTCCTAGTAAACACCTTCCATCTCACTTCTGATTCTTTAGTTTTGAGAGTGTATCCCTTCTGCATGTTTATCCTAAAGCCCCATTAAAAAAGTAAAGGATAAAATACCTGTGAGCATTTTATCTGTATGGCTTTTCTTTCTGTAGGTTATTATTAATTGTAATTAATATAACTTTCATGCAGTTTGTGACATTAAAAAGATTTATAGGAATTACTGCTTCCAATTGCTGGCTAGATTTCTGAATTTTTGTCAAATGTATTGACAGTGATGGAACAGCCAGCACAAATCCTTGTTTGTTCCCAGGGGTGCTCACAATTTATTTGCCATGTGCCCAGAAGATTTTCTCTGGAAGACTGATCTGCTTATAAAGAATATTGATATTACTTCCAGTACTTGCTAGGAAGACAATGTAATTACAGATTACCTGTAAGTTATGACACAGTGCAAATGGGGTGAGATGTGATTTTTTTTGGAGCTCATCTCATCTTGAAGAAATTGTGAGTCTGTTCACATGAGATTCTTGCTACCAGGTGCAGGTTCCAAAGAGCATAAAAATTCCAGTGAGAGAAAAGGATCATTTTAATTTGTGTGAGCTCTGAATATAGATTAGAACAGAAAAGAAGGTGAAACAGGAATTTAGAATTAATGATATCACTTCATTTTAAAAAGAAAAGATAGTTGGATAAAAGTTTTCCATAATTTGTGAATACATGGAAGATCCTCTACTGTTCCTTTGGATTCAGTGGTAGAATTCATAATTTAATTCCATTTTTAGACCACAACAAAAGAAAGTGCCATGCATTATTTTTCCTTCTACTCCTAAACAGTGTTGTACCATTGTTTGGAGTTAAGGAAGACTGAAATCTCACAATTATTTGGGTTTTGTTCAGTGCTTACTGTCATGCTAAAGTTGTGTGTGAAAGAAAGGGAAAATGTATTGATAGGAAAAATTAATAAATATTAGAAAAGCCTGCAGAGTCTAAGTGTTAGAATTCTAGGGATAACAATGAAAAGCTCTCGTTTGTCCTGTGAAAGAGAGCTCAAGTAATAATCAGATTTAGTGCAGACCACTCTGTGGATGCTGCAAAGAACATAATTTAAAGAGAACTGTAGAGAAATAGCAAACTAAGATGGGTCAATGCACACAGCAGTATTTACTTTCTGTGGTTTTTTTCCCCTAAAATAAAACTTTGGACTGTTGCATCATTGCAGCTTCCACAATATTTTTCCCCCTTAATTTCTGGGAAAAGTAGGGAAGAAGTTTTAGCTGAAATGTGTGGATATTCTGAACTCAAAAAGGAAAAGAAAAATCAGGAAATCTAATAACTTGTTCACTGTGTGAGGTTTGGCAATCAGAGAATAGAATAAGTGCTTGGCTAATTAACAGAGACCATGCTTCTTAAAGAATGTTTTGTATAAAGGGATTATATCTTCATATTGGTTGCAGGTTTCAAAAGGGAGCTACATAAGCAATCTGCAAATAATAATTTTATGTGCCTGTCTCTGGGATTCTGGTTGAAACACCAAATTACACGAAGAAGCAAATTTAAATATTTGGATTAATAAAGCAAAGAGGAATTCAAACAGTTCTGAGACCTTGACATATTTAGTTCAAATATTTTTTTATACAACTAATTAGTGTCCACATTAACAAGAGGGAAGGACTGCCAAGTTATATTTTTGTCTAGTGTTATTTTATATGGAAAATGATGGTTAATTCACTTGCTCAGTTGGTGAATCACCATTTTTTGGCTGAGTGTCATTGGTAAATTGGGTTTGTTTGAGGCTGAGATGCATTCTCTGTAAATAAGGCTAGTAATGATTTTTTCCATAATGGACATGTCACAAAGGAAAAAAAAAAGTTGTCACGAAACATAAATTCATTGCTGTTGTCTTTGAAGTGATTGTGTAACCATCAGACTCCAGGAATGCTGAAATTACTGCTGAGCCCAACAAAAGTTACTGCCCCTGTCTCCCAAGGAAAAGAGTGATTTAAAGCTATTGATGAATGAGTTGATCATTAAAAATGACTGTGCCAAATATTGCTCCATGCTATTTATTAGTATTTGCTTCCACTAATGGAGTAAAAGGCATAAAACATCTCTGCATTTAAAGGTGGTGTTATTGACAGAAAGCTCTTTTTTCTTTTTGAAGTAGAACCAAAGATAAACTGCATAGATGTTACTATCATTATTTCTTGATTTTTTAAAAAATCTTACATTAATGTCAGCATCGATTCTCTTCTTACAACTTCCTTGTGTTTCTCATTTTTTATACTGTCAGCATTAATAGTGGATCTCCTAGGGTCATATATCAGCTGTAAATAAGAAAAAACATGATTATATGATTATTTGAATTGCTTGTTCTATACCTTATAAGAGAGGATTATTGCTTCCCCAAGAGCTTTCAATCTTCACCTGTTATCACTTTTAGTGTTAGATTTGATTGCTGATGTTACTTTTTACATTTGTGTTCAGAACAAAAGAAAATCTCTTGAGAATCAGAAGTTTATGCTGTGAACTTCAATCTCAGGAGTTTCTAACTGTGTTAGAGTGATGCTGTTAATATAATTGGCAATACTTAATTGCCAGACCTATTAAATTAATTAATATGCTCCTTCTCCAATGTGGAAAGTTTCATTTAATGGTGTATTTGATTTGCAGGAAGTTTTTTTTGCATCTTCTAACCACTTTTTCCTTTTGATAAAATTCTGCTTTGTCCACTGTTACACATTTTTTTCACTCTTCTTCCAAATTGAATCATTTTAATAAATAAATACTGATTCAGAGAGTGAGTAATTTAACCTGCTTATATATTTTGTTGTTATGAAAATACTATTGCTGTTAAACATGGAGAAAAGAGTTTATTAGCAAGACATAATGAAATAATGAACCAGTTTTCCAGCTGTGATTTTACTGGAGATTTGGTACAATCCCTTTGTTCCTGATGACTCAAGTTTTCTGCTTCATGTCCTTCCCTGCATTTACATGGATTTGTAGTAAAGGTAAATTATATATATTTTCAGAAAGGTTTTCATGTTTTGAAATGTGTCTACTTTGATAACCATTGTGAATGAAACTGAATTAATCTGAACATTTTATTACCTTTAAGTGTAATACTGGAGGAGGGAAGTTAATTCCTTTTCTGCTGCAGAAATGGGATTTGGTTCAGGGTTTCTCTTGTCCAATCTAGTTAATATTGTCTCATATAATGAGCTGTACTATGTAAGGGAATTGTTTTTCCCTTCCAGACCCTTTAGCCAGACTACAATATTAGAAAAATTAACTTCACTTCTGTCTAAATATTCTTTTATATAATTTCATCTTGATTATTTCCCTTCAGAGCTTTTTCATGATCACAGAAAGATGTTTTATTAGCAGTAGAAAAACCTCTAATGTAGAGAGTTTAAAAGTAAACTTTTAGTTCTCACAAAAGAAGATAGATTGAGAGCTCTGGATATTTTAAAGTTTCTATAAAATTATGGTGATTGGCATATTTTGTTACATAATTTTTTTCACCCCTTTAATTTCAGTGCTGTCACAGTAACAGTTCTTACCTGTGAAAACAAAAGCTTGATTGCTTCAGGGCTGTCAATTGAACTTTTGTATCTCTTGTTTAGGTATGCCTATACAAGAATTACTGAAATTTGGGAAGGAGAAAAAAAGAAATCCTCAAACACCTGACCTGGTTAGTGTCAGTCATCAAAAGGAAAAAAAAAATCTTCAAATTTTAACGTAGGCATATTTATTGGCAAGAAGTTAGAATTCCTTTATGAATTCTTTGAAACCAGGTGTGAGGAAAATCATTCCAAATCCATTTAAAACTGTGAAAGTCTGAATAATCACAAGCATAAACTTGAACTGTTCTGGGGTTTGCCTGGTTTGTGCATTCTTCTTCTGTTTATCACAAGCATATTCTGGTGATGATGCCTTGTCCAGTGTAAAAAAACTGAATTAAAAACTGAGCTAAACAGAGCTAGAAGGGAGATTTTTGTGACACCATGAACAGACAATGTGAAATTTCAAAAACAATTTTGAGCTAATTGAATATATGTAAAAAATACCTGCATTTCCTAAATTATTCCTGAGGTTTTAATTAGTCATGTAGTTGTAATGTAGTTAATTTTTGTTTACTGAGTGAAAGAGCCACAATTCCCATAGTTATTCCTGTCTTGAAGTGCACACTGAATAGGACTTCAATAAATAGAACAGAGGAAATTTTACAGCAGATAATCTCAGATGTCAGGAAAAGCCAAAATACAAGAAATAGTTTTCTTGGAGGTTCTGCAAAAAGCTTTCTTTCAGCAGCTAAAGGTCACCCAGCTCCAACCTCTGGCTCCTGGCAGAGCATTGAAAGGGATTTCAAAACCTGTTTTGTAGCCTTCTATTTTAACACTTTAAATGCTTCAAGTTTTCTTTCAAAAGATGTAGAAGAGCTGCTGACTCCTCTGCTTTGAAACACATCATCCTTGTCTTGATTAGATAATTATTGTGTGTAATTACTTCAAAAAGTCTCAGTGTTCTACCTCAACAAGTAATTCAGCACTAGAAGGGAGACATAAAAACAAACACCCCCTAAAAAATCAAATTGAGAACTAGCTTCCTCTCACTTTAAACATATTCTTTTTTATTTTATTTTAACATAACACTGGTTGTTTTTAACTTTAATTGTATATGTTTTCAAAAAGTTGCACAGTCAATTCTAATTTATTGCTATTGATTTTTTTGCCATAGGCTTTTGAGCACTCCTTGGAAACTGTTGTGCTCAGAATGGAAAAGGAAAACAATATTTATTATTAAGATTAATAAACAGCTCATGGGTTTGTGAGAATAGAGATACAGGTGATCTTTCTGACTTTTCATATATTACCAGTGTCTGTGACAGGAAAGGAAGAGATTTCAGTTTCTTCAGTTCTGGCTAATTAAAGATTCAAAATTACCACCTAATTCTACAATTTGAAATCCAGAAATATGTCCAGACATTTGTGGAAAAGTTTATTTTGTAAAGACAGCAGCACAGACTTTCATTTAACATCTTCAGTGATAATATGGAAATCACTATAAAAACAGAGGTTTAGGATAATTGTTACTCATGGATTTCCAGTTTACACAAACAGACTGATGAATTGTTAGAGGTGTTACATGTCAATGGAGAACCAGCTTGGAATGGAGCTTTTTCTAACAACATTTTTTTGACAGAAACACTAAATTCAGTGTTGGTCAACACCTTCATTATTTATTGGATATAAACTTGCCACTCATATGAAAACAACTGCTCTCAGTGTAAGAATATTCCCTTCTTTTTAAAGAAAATGATAGAGTAGACAATATAAATGTTGTATTTAGCTTCAAACCCACAACTCTCAATTGTGGCAGAAAGGATATTATTAAATACATCTGAGTTCTTGTATCTGATTTCTTCTATAAATACCAATCATGGAGAATGAAACAACCAGGACAATGAAGATCATATTTTGGAGCTTCCAGGCTGTTTATACTTAGAAAATATATATATGTGTGTGTGTGTTTGTGCAAATGCACACTTGATTTTGTATCTATGAATAAAACTGTGAGCTTAGGAAAACTATTCCTATCTAGACAATTATTTGCATATACAATTATAGCAAGAGATACAAACTGTGGCAGGTGGAGTGCACAGAGAAAGATTTAATATTGAGGAAAAAATGAGCTCATGTTTATGGGATTCAATAGCTTTAGTCCATTAAAATATATTGGGTTGCAAAGTAAATTTTTTCCAGACTGCTGACTAGAATCCACACCTTTGAAAATTCATGTAGGTGCTGTATTATTTAGTATTCTCAGGAATACATATGTGTAGCATTCATTAGTCTTCTTTACCAGAGTAAATGTGCTTTAGAATGCACTTCACTGGATTTGTCAATTTGTTTTCTCAATTTGTGCAGTTCAAACATTTCTCCCTTACAGACTGTGTGTGCATTGTTTCAGAAAGCTCCATTTTATTTCATCAAAAGTAACTTTTAAAGATTGGAATTTGGAGGATGAAACCTGAAACATAATGTTATAGTTATTTTTCTTAGATTATATTGTGCAGTAATTGCAGAAGGTTTGAGTTGTCTGTGTTATAGAACTCTGCTAATCAGTTCTGAAATAAAATCATTATCAGCCTTTCTGTTACTGGTGCTTACTGTGCAAAAGCAGTGACATATCCCTGAAACCTTATTAATAAAACTCCACATTTTCTTAACAAAATATTAATTATTTTTAGTTTTCTGGTACTTGACTGTACATAGAAATTACCATATCCCTGTTTGATGCTATACTTAGGTTTTGGAACTATCTCAGATAGTAATCCTAATTTTCAGAGCACAAAGAAATACATAATTTAGATGTATGATGACTTCTGGCTGGCTACTGTGTGTTTTCTTGAAAATTTTTTCAAAGTTCCTTAGACTAGATCAGATTCATGTAAAAACAGAATGTGAAACCAGATTCTGGTTGCAACCACATTTTATTTAAGTAGATGGAATTCTTCTCCAAAACTCTAATATTTCATATTGTTCTTGAAACCAAGTTCAAATGAACTTTGATGGAAACTAGAAAGAAAAAGTCATTTGGCCATATGGAATTCCCTTCTCTAGGTTTTCTCTTCTCCTTTCCTCTCTGCTCTTGTTTTGCTTTACAGAGGCAATACCAAGGATGCTTTCTTGTGCTTTAGGTAGATAAATTTGGAAGAATCCAGTCAGGAAAAGAGTTTTACAGTACCCCAATGCTGTAAAAATAAAATAATTCTACATCTTTTGGATCATTTAATTTATCTTGCAGTGGAGCTTGGAGACCTGTATTTATGGTGCTGACACACTTTAATAAATCTGCTTTGTGATTATCTTCCTGAAAAATTCAATTTCTACAGATACTTGATATCTTAAGTGCAAATCCTGTTATTATACCATTTGCTCAATTCCCATTGAAGTCCAGAAGAGGGTTTTTATATGAAAAATACGATGGTGGTTTATTGACCTTCATGGTCTGTGTGGAGTGGTTGGGAGTGAGTTCCCATTTCAGAGACTGAAAAATAGGTTTTTGTGTGGCTTGAAGGGGGTGATTTCTTCATGCACAGTTGCTGTTCAGAAGTTTCAGGGTTTGCAGGTTTCAGGGCAAGGTAAAGCTTTGTCAGCAATAAATTTCTTTGCCCTTGCTCAGGCTGGTGCCACGAGGGGAGATTTGCCAAATTGTGCCAAGAGAGTTCTTCCAAAGAATTACTGATTTTTGGTGTTCTGTACCATAAAACAATTTCTTCATTTGTGTCTGTTACAATTGAAATTTGATCTTGATTACAGTAATAATTTTAAGCAGTTTCTTGAAATCTACCATCAATTAATGTAACTCACTAAATAGTGAGGCTGGGCCTGTGGTCATGGAAATTCAGTCTTTAAAGTCAGTTTACTTGGAGTCTTGGAGAGTTTGCCTTCCTGTGCTGATGAAAAAATATGGAAGAAGTTCTAATGCAATGTTTTCTGGGGTGCTTTGGAGAAACACAGCTACCAAAGGTGTGTGCAGCAGTTTTTCAATTATTTTTTTTAAACTTTGTAACTCTGTATTTTTAAGCTACTGGACTCTTTAAGCTGCTTGGAATTGCTGATGGCATTCTCATTGCAGTCTGGCCACTTATATAATTCATGCTATGTAATTTTAGCTTTAAATATTTGATTGCTCTGAAATTCTCTTATCAAATGGGAACATACTTGCTTGATTTTTACCTTCCTTAAAAAAGCCATTAAAATTCCTAGCAGTTTGTACTGAATGCTTGCAACAGGTACATCTGACTCAATGAGGCATGGGACTTCAATTTGGTTATAGGAAGGATAAATGTAATTCAGAATCATGTAACAAGCATCAGGAATCAGAGAAAGACTGTCAGTAGATAAAGTTAAATGTAGAAAAAGTGCAGCATAGAAAATTAAATTTACACTATATAATTTTTTACTGCCTTCTTTTGTATCTCCTATCAGTTTGATGTAAATTTTGCAACTAAAATGTGATTTAGTCCTATGAGGTGCCATTTATTATAGAGACTTTACACTGATGGTCATGTTTTTTATTTGAAAATAAGGCAGATACTTAGAAGTATGCAAATACTGCTTAACAGAAACCAAAGTCTTGAACAAGAATTACAGGATTAAGTTTCATGTTTTCTAGCTGTAAACTAAATAAAAAATAACTCCATTTTGCAAACTAGTGCAACATAGAGCAATATATTTAAATATTTTGTTCCAAGCATAGATATTTTTCCATGCTTTGTTTTATAACCACTAGTATAGTAATTTTGCATTTTTTTAGGAAGTCACCATTGAAATACAAAAATTGGTTCGTGCAGTTTTGAAAGGTAGAACTGTAGTTTATTTTTGGCAGCTTGTGTTGCTCACATGAATTGACTTTTTCTAGTTTCAGTAGAAATCTGAATACAATATCACAACTGGGTCTTGGCTAATCTTGCATGACCTGACCTTTTGAAAGTATTGTGTTGGTCACCATTTTCAGTAAAAAAACTTCTCTGTCATGCAGAATACCTGCAGACTTTGTGAAAGAACAGTTTTAAAGTCATGAGATTTATCTTAAAGGCAGATTTTTTTTGTGTGAAAATGCAGTTCTACCTTCCTGCACAGCCTAAAAACCTGTTTACTCTGGGAATTTCCAGGTGTGGTGCTTTTGTGTACAAAAACAGAGAGTGCTTTGGTGGTGGGGGAATTTTAGGTGTCTAATGTTGATTCCCTGGGGTTTTAGTGTTTGAGAATCACTGCACTGCCCACGAGTATCAGAGGGACTCAGATAATCCTGAATTGCTTGTCCCTGATGACTTTCAGTAAACACAATTCTTGAGGGAGTTTTTTTCCTCTGGTGACAAGTTCCTCTCAATGGAATGTGTGTGTGTGTGTACAAGGAACACTTTAATGTGGTAGTCATGAAGAATTCCAACTAGGAGCAATTTCTGAGATTTAAATCTTTCTTTTCTGTGAATGATTCTGCAGTGCTACAGAATTTCACCTGAGTCTTCATATTGCCCTTAAAGGTCATTAAATAATAAGATTTCAGATATTTTCAGTAAGGCTTCATGCATGCTTAAATTAAAAGATGTTTAAGTGGGAAAGCAAAATTGCTAAGAAACTAAGGAACCAACATTTTATTAATGTTTAATCATTTTAATCTTAATAAAGCATAAATTAAATGCATCAAGGTTTAGTCACTCCACCTCACAAGATTTCTTGGTGTAGCTTTAATCAGGTAATCAAATGATTGCATTGTATAAATAGGCAAATACATCACATTAGTGATGTGTAACATTCAGGCTATTTAAACCACAACTACTCTCCATCTATAGCATGCTAATTTTCACCAGCATATTTAGATTTTCTTTTCCTACACAGAGAAAAAAAAGAATGAATATAATTTAGAATTATTTTTATGCACATACTTGAATCATGTCAGTTTGATAAGGCTCAAAATTGGGTAAATGCTATGAATTTAATTTTTATGTAGTTTTTTTGTTCTATGATTTTGGGAGAGACAGGAATATTAAGTACCTTGCTTGCCTTTAGTTGGTTTGAAAAGCACTTTGATGTCTATGGGGCAAAATGCCATATTCAATCTCCTTAATAATTTCATGAGGAGCTGATTTGCATTAATAGCAATATGTATAATCAATCAATAAGACAGAGCAGAACAGGATGTTTACAGCCAAACCTGACAGTCAGCTGGGAGAAAACAGAAGTATGCTTGCCATAGAATTAATGCAATTCCTAGGAACTCCATGTTGTTGTTTTGTTTTTTTTCAATAGCCCTTAGCAGTCATCTAATAATATTTTTTAAGAACCATCAAGCCTTCTGTCTGCAAGGATCTGTTTACTGGAGTGTGACAGGTGTTTATAGATGAGACACACAGACCTGTGAGTCCTTTGCTGTGCAGCTTCTCTGGCCTTTGCTACCTGCTGCTGTTGATTTACATATTTACAGTAAGAAAGAAGCTCATCTCCTACTTTCTGCATTTTCACAAGGTGTGTGATGAATGTAATAAATTCTGTAGCTGCTTCTTTAGATGGTTTCTTACACTTTAAGTCCTTAATTGCACCAGTCCCTGACACAGGTGGTGATTCAGCTCAGAAATAGGGATTGATTATTCATGAAGAATAATCTTCCTTGTTGTAGTTCTGAAGCTGGGATGACTGACATACTGTAAGAATAACTTTTCATTTTTTACTTGCCCTGTTGAAAGCTCCTAAGATGTTTTAATCCACTTTAAAAAGGTGGTGATGTTTTAAGTGAAGCTGGAGTCAAGTAAAGAAAAGTAGTAACCAGAACTAACTAATAAGATCTGCAATGAAGTCCCACTTGATTATACTTCAGATGTATCAGAGCTATTTTAGGACATTACCTCAAATTAAATGTATTTACTTGGCCATATGGTGCTCCTCATTTTCTCAGATTTGTAACATAAACCTGTAAGATGGTGCTAAAACCCAAAATGAGCTCCAGAGAAATAAAATTATTCAATTACAGACAGCATGTGAATCCTTGCACTGGCACAAAGCACTCCTTGAATCCTGGCTCAGCAGTGGCTTGGTTTGCCTCCAGCCTGAAGGGAGGGCTTGAGTGACGCAGTGGAGCCCAGCCTGAGCAGCTGAGTGCTCTAAATACAGCCAGCCTGTGTTTGTCCTGTAAGGCTGACCAGCTGAGGAAATAATTTGGCTACTCTGCAAATGGGGGTTAGTTGTGTGTTGCTAATATCTAGTTGCTAGCATCTATTCTAGATAAATTTTTAAAGATTTTAAAATTAATTTTAATAGTTTTATTAATTGCAGAACATTTAAGTCCATTAGTCCATCAGTTCTGTTGCTAAGATTGCAACATTAAATACTTCTGTGAAAGAAACATTTCATTTGTTTAATGAATACAAAACACACTATATGAACTTTGCAGTTATCAGGGAGTTGAAGAATGCTGGTGTTGTGGAGACTGCATAACAATGAAAACAGATTGGAAATGCACAGCATCTTGCCTGTAAAGTGTTCTCCTATATTGGTGCTGGGTTAAATATTTATTGTTGAACTTGTCATTATGAGAGGCTTGTGTGTCAGAACAGTGCAAATAGAATAAAGCAGTTAAACCCTTAAAGTGCTGAACTATTGAATTGAACAATGCTGTCATAAAAGCATCAATCCTATACCATCAAGGATCACAATCTAAAACCCCCAAAATACCATATTTTATAGTCCTCTTAACCAAAGCTGTAAACATTTCATATATGAACTTCCATGCATAAGAAAAAATAAATTTTCTTAGTTGCTGTAGGAAGACATTTCTTCAGTTCCTGTTGGGCTGGTGGAAATGGGGGTGTGCATATTCAGAATTAACTGTCAAATTAACTGTATTTCACAATTTCACATCATTCAGTGAGCCTTTCAACATTAAAGGGAGAACAGGCTACCCATCATTTGTGAAACTTGCCCAGCTGGGTGGGCAGTATGAAGTGAGGAAATCTGATCTATGCTGCAGTATAGGACACTGGGAGATCCTTAAATGCCTCTAATTCCTGGAAGGAGCAGTGGATCTTGTACACAGGTATATATATATTAAAAAAATAATAAATATGTCTTTTTGACTGGATGTGTGCTGTGCACTGGGTTTGTGTAGGAGAGACTTTATGAGACACAAATGTGGTTATTAAAAACACCTTTTCCAGTGAATTTGTTGTTTGGGTTTCTGCCTTTTCTGTTAGAACTTTTTGAACAGACCTTGAACAACTGTGAATGTATATAAGAATGGCAGGAGCAGAAATGCTCAGCAGATAAAAAAAGAAGTAATGCAACTACCTTTCAAAATTACTTATGAAATGGAAGCTATTTCTTGAAGGTATTTTAAAATAATTTTCTGTGAGACTCTGCAGCCTTTATTTAAACTGGGTAATATGCAATTGCATTCTTCATGGCACCGAAATGAAACTGTAAAGCAATAATTATGCTAATTTTGAAATAGGAAAATACCAAGATTTTTCTCTGTCTAACATTTTCCTGATAACCTCAGAGACTTTAATATACAGAATTTGCTGTATTTTTGTGTTAAAGTATAGCCAATCTTAGGCTATTCTTTCAGAAAGCCTGTAATTTTGTAGGTAGGGATGAGGATGTTATGTTATACTATACGAACTGTTAGCTAAATGCAAATAATCTCCAGTACTTCAATTTCCTAATATTCTTGAAAAGAAACCTAAGTAGCTTATTTGCTGTAATAGATGTTGAAAGCCTTTACACCTACTGTTTATTAAGTGTTTAATTACCTGATAGATTTAAAAGCTACACAAGTGTGTAGCACTCAGTCTGGGCTTGATTTCCAGTTTCCATGTTTATTACAGTTCTGTTGCTAAGATTTCACCATTAAATACTCATGTGAAAGAAATACAAAGATTTCACTGATTAGAATTGCTTTAATAAACCTACACAGAAATTATTACTGACACAGAAGATGTGTGTTAAGTATCTTTAGCCTTTTAGCTCTGTTTTTCTTTTAAGTTCTACTTTGCAATTGTGGGAAATTCTTTACATTGCCTTAGCATTTCATAGATATATGAATATCAGAGATTGAATGTGATAATCTCATTCAGCTTTTTGTTGAGGTAGAGCATGCTATTAACTGAATAAAGGAATGATTCCTTAGGAGCACCATGATGCCTTCTGATCTTGTGGCCAGCATGAGACATCCCATGTGCCTTAATTCTTCTCTTTTCTCTCCTGACATCTTAGTTAGATAAGAATGTCCTTGTCCTCTGAAAGACTCAGCCATGTTGCTTCAAAATTTCACTCTGCCATTTATAAGATGCTTCAACCCAGAGAATGCTGTTTAAATGAGATATTGCTACAAGTCTTTGAGAATCTGACTGCAAATAATTAAGTAGAGCTTTTATTTGTGTTTGTTTCTTTCAGAGCCAGACCTTCAACTGTGTGGAAAAGGCCAGATGTCCAGTATCCAATGTGAGTTCTGTGCAGATACAGGGAGATTCAGATTATTTCATCAACCACCTCGGAGTACCTGCCACGCAGTTTTCCTATGAGGACATCAAAGCATCAGAGGTAGCTATGGCTAAAAATGGACAAACTGAAAATAGCAGGAAGATGGAATTATGTTTTCATAGGTTTTATCCTGTTGTAGTGGAAATTTATCTCCTCTAAGTGCATTTTTTTAGGTCTTCAGAGGCTTACCACAGAGCTCCCAAGTGACTGGTTTTGTAGGGATATAGTATTCAAAGAAACAGATACACATTGCTGATAGTTTTATAGGCTACATGTTATCTAACCCAACTTCTCAGCCTGTTTTCAACATTGAGGAAACAGGTATTGATTGATGTGTACTTTTTTACTGCACAGTAGGATGTGACAGTCTTCAAAATGAACTCTATATCCATTTTTATACCATGAGAAAAATAAGATTCTCTCAGATAAACCTTGGTGGTAAAGGTCTGTGTGCTTGATTGGAGTCTTCCAGACACCACGTTGGTTTTTTTCAGCCTATCATCCTCTGCAAGGTAGGTGGAAGGGAGATGCATTTTATGCTGTTTGGAGTTCAGGTAGGAGGGTTTGTCCTTCCTCCACCTTCACTACTATAGGTTATTTGCAGCTGGACATCTCAAACTCACCCTCATTTGGTCAGCTGAAGATCAGGAAGGCTGGAATTAAGTATTTCAAGACACAAAAGGCAGGAGAAGAGGTGTGTGTTTTCATGCAAATATAATGATGCACTGACTTTGTATTCTCCTCATTTTTCTTCTTTTTTTTCACTGTGCTCATCTCCTGTGTGCACATCTTTCTAAGCTGGGGAGTGAAGCTGAGGCTGGGTTCAGCTGGAATGTTTCCTGACACTGCATTGCTAATAGGCTTCTCTTTCACATAATGCAGAACAAAGCAGGCTGTGCCAAACAGGGAGTGTTGCTGTCGTGTTGTTGTGTAGATTAAAACAGATTAAGTCAAGAATTTGTATAAATAAGGAGACTTCTGTTTTGAAATAGCATGACAACTATGAGTCAAAGTTTTCTATTTCAGATTAAACACAAGGTAAAAGGCTGTAAGGAAAATCTGAGGGCAGGAGATGTGTGAGTTCAATGTTTATGGAAGGTTTGTGGTCCAGAGGAATTTTTTGTTGTCACTCAGCAGCTGTTTCACGTAGATTTCATTCAAGATCTGTGTATATACAATCTATAGAGCACAAGAAGAATCTGCTAAGTTCAGTATATCAAAGTAGTAAATATTTCCCAGCAACATTTGCAGTATGAACACTGAAGGTTCCCTTGGCTATTGTCTACTTTAATCTGAAGTAATTCTTCATATTCAGTTAACCTTGTAAATGTGCATTTTTGTCTCTCAGAATGACTCATCAATGTAATTAAAATCATAAAAGACAGTATTTCTGTATTTGTTTAAACATGACACTCGAAATTTGGTTCTTTGTTAAAAATTCAGTTTTTGTCCTTCTTGAAAAATAATTTCCTAGAAATAAACTTGGTAAGTGTAATCTGCAGTCTTGAAGTAGACATACTGCACTTCTCAGACTGTAGGAGACCTTGACCCTGTGAGATCTGTTTTATGTGAGAAATAAATCTGCTTGGCAAAATGTGTAAATTTCTCTTGGCAAGAGAATGGAACTTTTCCCTAAAAGGGAGGTTACACAGAATGGTTAAATTTGGATTATTTGCTGTATCTTTGTTATTTATTGCACGAGTTGTTAACAGTCCTCTGAAAGATTAGCTCATTGTCTCTCCTGTGTTCTATCAAACAAGCAATCTGTTTATCCTTTACTGTTTATTGCCATTGTTTATTGTGGATTCAGTTTATTGACAGATATTATAAGGGAGACAAATTATTCTGTGCCAACAGCCATATTAATAAACATTTTAGGAATTTCTATTAGGCAGGTTAGGGGCTGATAAAAATCTGCTGGTTTGCAGGGAGGGATTTTTGCTTGTTTGTTTCCATCCAGCTTTTTTAACTAGGCCTCAGCTTTGTCAGCTTCATTGCAAAACAAGATTTGGGCAGACAGGTTCAGGAATGGATGGTTTTGATGTGTTTTTGTAGGCTATCATTGTGCCAGTCTCTTCCACTGCTGTGACCTACTCAGGAATCACTCTTCCTTTGGAATATACATCACTTGTTTATTTTACCCACCTGTCAGCCAGCATGCAGTGTCAGGTAAAACTGATGCTGTTCCACAGCTGAAAAAAAACTGGTTTAGAGTTAAAAAGCCCAAGACCTGTGCTTGTATTGTTCCTCCAGAGCAGCAGCTCCAGGTCAGCTTTAGAAATGCATTTCTTCAGCCAGAGCCATGCCAGTCCACAGAGAGAAGGTTCTAAAAACCTTCCATTGACAAAAACCTGAGGAGTAAATACAAGGAAATAAAAGTTGTAAGAGAAAACATTCAGGCCAGAAGGGTAAGTAAAACTGTCTGGCTTGGAATTACATAATACAGTGAACCACAGCCTGGGGGAGGTTAAATCTGCCTGGCAAATGCCCCTGACCATTGGGTCTGGGAGCCAGTGAAGTGCATTGAGAATTCAGCCACTGCTGTAAAAATGCTCTGGGGAAAATGCAGCTCATTTATTCACCAGCAGAAAACAAGCAGAATTTTAGTCTCAAAGTAAGTAAACTTGGAGGAATTTCAGAAGTGGGAAAAAAAAAAAAAAATGTTGTCCCAATTTCCAAGATTCTTTTTCAGTTGTTGAAGAAAGCTTTCTTCTCTTCCTTACCTCTGGTATACTAGCTTTTCTTCCACATGAGAGTCAAATTCTGATTTGTAATGCATTAGGTGACAAGCTGGTCAGATTTTCCTGATATTGCTGATTATTTTGCTTACAGGAGGACTTTTGCTATTCCAGATAATGATTAGTGTGATCCAAGTGACTATGTAGAGTCTCCAGAGAGAAACCTAAACATTGATTTCAAAGCAGTTTCTCTGCTACTGAAATTCATGATTAGTCTGTTAGTCCTCACCACAGCAGAGAATAGGATTAGAAGCATATTCTGTATGTAGCTGTAAAGCTGACAGCAACAAGGAATGTATCTCCTACTCCTCTTCCTTATTTCCTTAAGATTTTTTATTTGTTTTTTGGTTTTGGTTTTTGTTTTTTGTTTTTTTTTTTGTATGAGCATAATCTCTCTAATTTTCTGTGTTTAATTTTCCTCTTGATGGAACACCTTAAAATGTAACTTGCTCTTCTAGACTTAACATTCTGATGATCTTTTCTCTTTCATGAAAGGGGACAGGGAAAAGTAGTTTTTAAAAGATCTGTGTTTGGGTAGTATTGGGTTTCTTCCCTGAAGGGAAAAGGTCCAAGCCCCTAGTTACAATTTAATTTATTTTGATTACTTCTTTCATAGCACAGTTTGTGGTATGCCTGCTGAAGTCCTGGAGCACAAGTAATCACAGAGAAGAGCCTTGCTGTGACTGCCTAATGTTTGGGTAGTAGAAAAAATATAAACTGGGTTTTCCATGGTTGCAGTCAGAAATTTGATTGTTTCTTCAGTATTGTAACTCAAACTTGTCATTGAACTGTTTGGCATTTTGAGCTCCATCACTTGCAAACTTCAGCTGGTACAGGTGTATTTTGAGCTTTTTTCAAGATGGAAATTAATTGACTGTTAGCATTCATTTCTGTGTCATTGCAGTCAACAGTTTCATGAGGAATCCATTTTTTAAAATTATAGTTGGATGATTTCCCATGTAATCTACATATTATTCATCCTTCTCAGTGCATCCTGTTACAGAATGATTTCTATCTGATAACACAGAAACTTAAATCCCCTCTGTGATAGTGTGGTAGGTTGAATCAACATTAGCATTATCAGTTTGGGAAAAAACCTGCTGTTCTTGTACATTATTAAAAAAAAAAAAAAATTACTTTTTTTTTCTTAATTTATTCATGGACACAAAATCATCATGAACATTCCATAGTGTATGTCCACATTTGGGTATGCAGGACTCACAGAACATTTATTTTTACACCTAGATCATAAAAGTTGTTTTCCGTATCTTCACTCAAACTTAAGTACAGGCAAGAAGTATAAAAATTACCTGTCACATTATTCACAGGCTAGACCAAGGTAGTGTAATACCATGGACCACTAAGCTAATTTAGAAGAAAAATGAAAAGAGGTTTCTTTATAGAAGGCATTTGTATGTAATATATGTAGAAGAGTTTAGAATTTTGACAGTTTGAGATTGTATCCTCTTTAGAGAGAATGCATAATGATTTTTATTTCTGTTGAAATATGCATAACTTTCTGAAGGTAACTTTCAACTTTCATTAGGGCCCTTAAAAGTGATTTTTCACCCACACTGGTGTAAAACAAGAGGGCACTAAATCTTAACCCTTCAGTGAATGTGGCTTCTCAGTTGTTTTTGCCATCAGCCTCTGCACCTCCCTCCCACCCTGTCCTGCCCTCTTTCCTTCCTTTTTATCACTCTTTGGGGAAACTTGCTGCAGTTTCTTGATTTCACTATTTACATGCTCAGACTGACACATCATGCACTTCTCTCTAAAGAAGTCAAAAGCTTTCCAAGATTTCTTTGTTATGAGAAAAGAAACAGAGGAACTGTCCTTGATGGAGAGAACTCAAGAGTCTAGTTTACAAAAAAATAACTCTTGTGTTGCAGGCTGCTTTTGTCTCTTTGATGTGCTTATGTTGGTGTAGAGGGAGGGCTTGGAGTGCTCTTCAGTGCATCTCCCTTGTGTCTCTTCTGAAGTGAGCAGGAAACTGGTGTTTGAACCCCAGACACATTTTGTTTTCAAATGCATCTCTGTATATAATCAACTCTGTGGCTTTGTGGCAGGAAGCAAAGTCTGTGGTATGGTTCATGTCCACAAATCCAGCCTTGTAGCTGTGTGTGCACCCTGAAACCAAGGCTGAGTAGGCTGACCTGTGGTGTTCTTTATTCAGAGCTGGTTTTGTATCACTAGTGTAATCACTGCTCCAACAGTTCCAGTGCTTAAAGTCAGTCCACTTTTATGTTCTGAAGTTCTGGACTCTATATTCTCAATGCATTTATCCCACCCTGATGAATCACAACATTAATCTCATTGTTGCTCCATGTCCAGATTATTTTTTCCTTTACTTTTGGTGCATTCTCCAGTCCCTTTCCAGCCAGGAAAGCATTAGTACACCCATGTACATAGTCTTGATCTTGAGATTTCTGACTGGCTTAGATTATCTACAGCTGACCAGGCCTTTCTGGTAAATGTTCTGCAGTTTATCTTACATCATTATTTATGTCCTCCTTCATTGTCAGCCAGTACTAACTCAGAGCCAAGTATATTTATCAAGAAATTCCATTAGAAGCATCACAGCATCATTTTCTTGGAGGGATCAGGGCAGACCATATGCAAAGGCACAATGTGCTTAATTCATCCTTGGGTGCTCAACAGAGAACTTCAGGGCCTGTGCTTTTGTGTGAATGTCCTGGCAAGAGATTTAGCACTGCTTGTCTGAGTCTGTAATTCCAGACAGAATTTTGGGGGGTTTTTAAACCTCAAACAAAAGCCATGTTTCTCCTCTTGCATGTAGACTAGGAGGGAGTTTGCATCATAGCAGTGTGTTGCTGTGATAATCTGTGATTCAGTAGATTTTCCATCTGAAAATACAGCTCTGCATGGCTCCCCTCATTCCCTGCTCTACTTCTCTTTTCTCCCTGGTACATGTTAAATTTTTTAAGGGAATAACACAGCTGCTAGCTGCCCATGGGGAGTTATTGGAGATGTTTCATGCCTGTTTGAAAGAATCACAGCACCAGCGTGCTTAGGATACCAGGAAGTTTTTGCAAAGGAGCAAATGTGTATCAGCCTCAGGATGGCTGCTTGGGAACCCGGGATTCCCTTCCCTGAGCTGCCTCTGGAGAGGCTGATGCTGCTGCACTTGCTGCTGAGAGAGTTTATTAACTGAGCACAGACCTTCATGGGCAGCAAGGTGCAGCAGTGGGAGTTGTGCCAAGGTGAAGAGAGAGGTTTCATTTGTGTTTGTGGACAAGCAGTGAACTGCCAGTGTGTGACAAGGAAAGATTCCAGGATGCCTTGGGACCACCTGTGTGTCCAAACCACAGCTGCCTTTCTGACTCAGGGATTCTGCTCTCTTTATAATAGCCATGCTTTTCTTTATTCAGACTGAGTTTTCCCCTGACCAATGTGTTTTTTCTGTCTCTAGCATAAATTAGTGTTTTCTAATTTCTCAGTTCAGTCAGGGGTCAGCGTAGTGCTCACCAATAATTCATTAATTCATTAGTCCATCTGTTCATTTGGATGCTAATTGAGTTGAATTTGGTTGTGAGAGCATGGTGAAATTGTTAAGGTTAATGACTCGCTGTTTTACAAGACAAAATGCATTTGATGTTCAATTGATTGCTTGAATTGTTTTATTGAATAATATGAATATTTAGCCACTTAATTTCGTGGAAGAGCATCTTTGTTATTGCACTAATGCTAGTGAAACTGATGATGTCCTCATCAGTTTGGATACATTACTCTGCCCCAAAAAATTGTCTGGCCTCACAAATCCTAGTACATTGATGTCCCAAACATCACACAGTGGATTCAGAAGGGGAAAATTCTTTATGTAAACTTACCTTGCAGTATCAAAATCACACAACTTCTTTACATTCATTCCCACTGCATGAGTAAATGTTGTTTCTGTGAGCTCTGTCCTTGCAGATTCTCCCAGAGGCTCCTCAGTGTCTTGGAATTGACTGAGGATTCTTGGAAGTCAATGGAAAAAAGTCAGCCTGGGAGTTAACAGGATCAATGGGGTATGGGAAAATGTGAAAAATTTGTTTAGACACCAATTAATTGCTTCTGTTTGAAGCATCTAGTTACTGAAAATATGTATTATCTACTGACAGATGTCACTGAATTCTCTGTTCACCCTGGAGAATTAAATGGCCTGTTGCATTCATGGTAATGTTTTACCACTGTCCTGAGTGGCTGAATTAAACTGTACAACTAAAAATCTTCTGGTAGAATATCTGGAATAAGTATCAAAACTTGTTTTGTGCCAGTAGATTTTAGTAGTGTGGCAATCAGTTTTGTCTTTTTGGGGGAAAAAGTCAAGATCACCTGACAATCAAACAGCTGTGGTTTGGGTCAGTGATGTATTCTCACTGGTAAAATTTGCAATATTTGATACATCTTATCATGGACATTGAAGAATTGGTTAATAAGACTTCTGATAAATAAATAGTGTTTTGAAGATATTATTATTTTTAGCAAAAGAAAAATTTTTATTCTTACTGCAAGGTGGTGAGCCTCCCACCTACACAACATCTGTCCAGTTTCTAAAATAGATCTCATCATCCAGTGTAATAAATATCTCTTTGAGCACTAAAAATAAAAGCTGGAAATAAGAAACATTGAATCAGGACATAACAGCATTGATAATATCTGATTTTGAAAGACATTGTCACTGGGATTTATGACTCCAGATCATTAGGGTGATCTTCCTGGAACTTCATGTTTCCACATAATTCGAATTCTCTCAACTGATCATAAAATATTACAAAATTTTTTTGCACCCTTCACACCACACATCCAAGAAAAGCTGTTCTAACTTGTACTGAATCTTACTGAGCTTCCATTTCTAAGTTCTGGAACTTTGGGAAGTTCCTCTATCAGGTTCCACTTGGACCACTCCTGCCTAAACTGCTGATTCTGCTTTCAGTGTAAAAAGCACCAGGGGAAAACTGCAGAAGAAAAAAAGCCAGGCAAGTATCCTGACATCCCAAAAGTTGCTTTCTTTGTGCTGCAGTCTGTGAATTTACAGCTTTACGGTGATTATTCCAATTCACTTACTAACATAAGGAAGAAAACATTAAATTAAAAGAGATGAGAGAAATGTGCTTATATTCTTTTCCTTATGACTGTTGGCTGGGATTTTTCTGGCTGCAGTTGAGTTGAATAATAAAATAACTTGTGCAGCAGTGATTGCAATTCTGCCTCTCCTGTATTCTGTGCACTCTTGTTTGGCAGGTCTTGCTCATTTTGTCCAGCATTGGGTGGCATTGCAAGGTTACTGCACATCTGTACCAGAATAGTCAAACAGAAAATAGGTGTACTTTTGTTTCTTTTCTAAAAGTTCTTCAGTCAGCTGAAATAATGAAAATCAGAAGAAAAGACTCTTGTCAGAAACTCCATCTGACAAACCAGTTTTCCAGAGTGGGGGAATTCTCACTTTGAAGACATATCTTAGGCTGTGGCACTTGCAGAGCTTTGCCTTATAAAAATAATTTTAAAGCATCTATTTTATGTCTTTTGCATCAGTGAAACAAACTTTTACATCATTTTATAATCTTTTGTGGATTTGGGAGGTGATGTTTAATTAGATATCTAGAGCATTTGTTAGAAGGGGTAAAGCCAGCCTGCCAGTGAGATGGAGAGGCAGGAAATCTCTCCTGCAATATATCTGCAGCCCAATGGGCCTTCATTGGTGAGAAATCCTATATACCTGTTATTGTTTCATCAATTCAATTTAACCCATACTTTAGGGAACCACACTTTGGCTTCAGTCAAATTCTACATGAGGCACTTTTTCAGTAAATCTACTTCAGTCTGCAGGACCCTCCCAAAGTAAAAGTAATCCAGATAGCTGATGATAAGCCATTTTTAGTCTGTGAGATACCTTTTCCATTAATCTCTTCTTGGTTTTTCTTACAGTTAAACCTCTGGTTTCAATCACCCTTCCAGGTAGTAAGCAAAAAGGGGAAAGATGCCCTTTTAGCACTTTTAGCCTAGGTGAGGTGAAACAACTCTTTCACAAAGAAATGCAGTTGTATATTTTTTGCCAGGACACTGTTTGCCAATTGCTTGACTTGGGGAAAATGGAAGAAGGAATTAGTGAGAGCCTGAGGTGCAGATTTCAGAGGTGTTTTTGTTCTTCTCACTGCTCTCTCTTACTCTTTTCTCCTGACAGGGCTTTCTCCATCACACTATGACAATTTTTTGGCACTGGTGTTGAACACAGGTGCAGACAAGTCCTGGTGCAGTTGTGATCCCTCTGGGTTACTGGGGGACAGTTTTGGGCACTGCACAATTTCAGAATGTGCCTTATGTGACTTCAGCCTCCCAGCTGAGCCTGTGCCCAGCTTGATTCTGAAATGTGCAGTGTCTGCTTTGTGTGTCAGTGGCCAGACACTGCACATTTGTGTGTGTCCCTCAGTTTTCTGCAATTCTGCTTTTTGTGCTGTTTTACTATAAAAAGGGAAAAAGACTGAAATGGGTTAATAGCTGATGGAGCACACATGGCATGTATTTATATGGGACAGGTAACAGAGCATAGTGTCAGTCCTGATACAGCATAAGGAACCCCTAAATTCTCTTCTTTAAGGCATTTTTCTTTGTCTGTATGAAGAAAATAAACATTTTTCTCTTGGCTTACATGCTTCTTTTGTGTATTTGCCTTGCAGGCTTTAGCAGTGTAGGATTAGCACATTTATACCTCTTGCCTACCTGTACAAATTTCAGAAGGATTTCTGCTCTCACTTGCTTCCTCTCTGTTTGTGCCTTTCCTGGAGTCTTCCTTTGTCTGCTGTGCAATATAAAATTGAATATTGTGAAGTGCTGAAAGGCAATGCTGACCTGAGTATGGACAGTTCTGACAAATATTAACAAGTGTGAAGCAAACTGGATAAATAACTTCAGTCTAAGGATGATTTTTCCAGTTTGAGCATCTTTATTGCTGAGTGGAGAAACCTCTACTGCCTGTTACTTAAAAAAAAAAAACCAAAAAAAACCAACAAAAAAACAAGAAAAAAGCCTCTTGTCATCCCTTTCCTCTCCTTCCCACCCACAAAAAAATATAAAATTCTGGAGATATTTTTGTGTATTATTCAACAGTTAAAAACATAAGGAGGTCTTCTTGTAAAAGCTGGGGAACATTCAGCAGGCAAGAAAAATCCATTTGGGTGTGGAATGAGAGCATATTAAGGAATTATTACTTACATAGTTTGAGTACATAAGTTCACAATTTCTCTAACTGGTAATTTTACTATTTCTCAAATAATAGTCAAGAAAAATGAATCTCTTGTGGATTCAGAACTGCCTAGTAAAAAAATTCACACATATTTACAGAAATAATTCCAGTTCTAAGACAATGTGTGGCAAAATTTGATTTTTTTTTAAACTTTTTTTTTTTTAATGACAGCAAAATAGATCTCTAAAGCATGTCTTGGCATTTATTGTTTTACATTAAATCACCAGAAGTGCTGTGGGATTTTATTCGTGATTTAAAATGCATTGGTTGAAAGTTGGCATATAAATTGAAGGTATGTTATAAGACAGTACACAAGGGATGGCAAATTTAGTGCCTTTAGAAGGTGAAACATTTTGTTCACTTAATTAATTGAAGAAGGATAAGTTAAGTTAGAAAAATGAGTGTAGAAAATCAGAAGTGAATTTTAGTGCAAGTGTCCATCATAAATAAGCAAGACTAAGGCAGATTTGGGGTTTTAAGAGATTTTTGCCTGCATTTTCGATCTCCATTTAATTGATTCATAAATCAATTAATTACTGTCACAAGACCCGAGGGCAGCAGGAAATTGGGTTCAAATTAAAAAGAAAAGGAGGCAATTTGTTTTAAGATTGAAAGTTGAATGTTCAATCGAAGTTTAATCAGAAGTGACCCATTATTTGAAAAGTGGAACATCAATGTCTTTCTAATTTCACAGAATGCTTCATTAAATGAGTATTGAAAAGACCAGGTTAACTGATCATTCCAAAAGGACCACGAGACAAAGGGACAGTCTGAAAACTCATTTTTAAGTACATGTTATGCTTCTTCATTTCTCTTCTGAAGACCTCACAGAGATACCAAATAATTTCATTGGGAATTCAGGAATTATTGGGGTGATCCTTTGTAGATTGTAAAGTTGTTTGATAAAAACTTTATATCAGAAGAGAAAAATGTTCTTATTCCATTTGGATAGCCATGAACTTGAAGAAAAAATAGCAGAACACAATGGAAAGGGAAGGAGAAAATTTTCAAAGCACCAGTGGAAGTTGAGCCTGCTAAATTTGCTGTTTAAAAAAAGCCAAATAATAACACTCACTTGAGAGCTTGGTGAAAGAACAAAGAGTGATTCAGTTTTGGCTCTTGGAGGGTGTTGCTCTTGCTGTTAAATGCTGAGAGGGGCTCTTGGAGCATCATCTGGACTCATCTCTGCTCCCTGGGGCAAAGAGTGGGCTCTGTTAGTTGGAAAGCTTGTGCAGCTTTCTCTGATGAGTGCAGAGCTTGAAAAACAGCAAAAGTTAAGAGAAATAAAGTTGGCCTTTCTAGCAGTTCTTTATGGAAGAGCCTTTTATGAGAAAAAAAAAAAAAAAAAAAGGCACCCACAGCTGTTTTAAACATTTGCTTTTACAAGTGCACAGCAAGATGATTTCAGATGTCAGCAAGTTATTTCAAACAGCAATCCTTTTAAAGATCTTTGCTAACAGGGTCTTGATTCCTTCATGAGCAAAACAACTCATCACTTGTGATATCCAAGTTGTTTGGGTTCATTTGCTGCTTGTTGCTGTTTGTTGAGTTCCTCCAGATGCTGCTGGGTTACCTGGGTCTGGATGGAGTGGGGAGAAGCCAGGTGAGCAGTGCCTCCCTCCTTTCCAGGCAGCTGATCCACCAGGCTTTAGATCCCAAAAAAAAGGATATTAGATGGAGCAATAACCTGACCTTGTGCAGCAAATCTTATTTGGTAGTCCACTGGCTCTCAGTGAGACTCTCAAGAGTGAATATAAATAGTGTAACTCTCTATAAGTTATTGATTGTATGTATGTGGCTGATGGTGAACAGCATTAGCACCTTCACAGCAGAATGAGGTGTTCCTCAGCAGCCCCCCATCAAATGACACCACTCTGTAAACCTGCAACAAAGATGAATAGTTATGAGTTAATGCTGAAGAATGTATTTTATCTTTGTAATAAATGACTTTGTGCATCTTCTCCCTGAGATTAAAAAAAAAAAAAAATGAAAGAAAAAATTACTTCATTTATTTTTGTGATGCTTCTGTGACAGGTTATGCAACTCACAGATGCATCACTGAACACAAAAATTTATGTGATGCAGTTCTAATCATATCTTTTATTTTTAAGGAAATGGTGGGAGTTTAACACCAGAAATAATCTAGAAATGCAAGGAAACACTGATAGAATGTTGATCATAAAGGCATTAATTTGTAGAAAAATGTAACAATTAAATTCACCAGCAATGCAATGTAATTCCTGTTTCAGGCATTTGGACACCTTTGAGGCTCAGAGGTTTGTTTTATATTGTTTTGTCTTTTTTTGCAGTCCACTCCTTGGTATTGGTTTCTTGTTTCCTTGTGACACAAAATATGCAAGTAATATCTTGCTTTTTTTTACAGTACAAGAACAGATGAACATTCTGTACAAACAATATATTAAATTGTCTGGTGTTCAAAGAGTGGTCAACAAAAAGTATATAATTTTAGGGAATAGAAAAAAATCCCTTATTATGTAGATGGCATTACTGGATAGAGAAGTAGGATGGTTGCAGAAAATAAAGGAATATTCCTTGATTTTTGTAGTTACATTTCATCTGAAGACTTAAATCATAACATAGTTAATAAGAAGTCTGATTGCTGCTTAGCTCAGAATAAATCTGTGTGGATTTTTTTTTTTTTTTCTCCCTGTAGGCAAAATTTTTAGCTGCTTTGGAAAGCATAATTACAGAGAACTGCCATTCAGAAATAATAATAAGTTAGGGGGGTTTTGCCTTTTGGGGGGCCTTGGAAACAGTTAATGAGATCAGTGCAGTAAGTTTCATAATCATCAAATTTTAAGAAAGATTTGAAGGGTGTTTCAATCTATCAACAAAATTCAATAACCAATTGAAAGAGGAAATCAATGTGGAATCCTAAAAAGCCCCTTTACTTCTTTCTCACAGAATTCCAGCTTTCTCTCTGAAGCTCTTTTTCCTGCACATGCAACAAAGACTGAAGAGGTGGATCCTTCCTTCAGCCTGCATGAAACCATTGCAAAGGTAAGAGGAGATCTCATTTATACATACTTTTCTCTTGACTTTACTAGTAATTTTGAAATATCATCTATTTTTCCTGTGAATTCTTTGAATATAATTAAAAATTGGGGAGTTCTCTTTGCTGGGATCTGCATTGGGAATATTCTTCACATTGATCAACTTGTGTGATCAAAGCAGTTTCACGTGCAAATGTTTCTTTTTGTGTGATTCTGTTGTATTTTGCCTGTTTCACATTAAACCTCTTGGCATGGGAACAGGGCACTGAGCCCCAATTGATGGCAGGAAATAGCAAATTTGTTGCTGTACATTTTGACAGTGGAGAGGACACTGTGAGGGCACCCTCACACACAGGTTCTTGGTGTTGTGATTATTTCCTACATAGTTAATTTGTGATTTACTAAATAGTGTGTGATAACCATGTATAATCTGGATAATCTGTCATTTAGTATTTGCTGTACAATATTGACCAGTGCAGAAAAATATTTATTAGATACTTGACTGGAAGTATTTTGATTCTCTTTAAATAATTACATATTATTTTAAATAAGGTCATTGAGTTTTACGATTTTCTTTGATAAAACTTGATGGAGATTGCACTAGGATATGACTGGACTTCCATTTTGCTTTTCAGAATGTAGCCCAGGAAGCTTTTATAAAGATGAATAGTATATGCAGCAGTGGAGTGACATCCTCAGCATTTAAAGGAAATGCTATAATTTAATAAGTTAACTAACCACTATTAATGTTGTTCATTAGTCTGAAATCTTCATATTTTCGTTGTGGTAGATGGGACCAAGTCATTTCTTCACAAGATTGTAAATCTCCAGCTTTATAATATCTATTCATTTTTGAAAAAAAGCTAACAAGAAGAACAAAACAAAACAAAAGCAACAGCAACAACAACAAAAAAACCCAAACAAAACAATCAAACAAAGAAAAAAAAATAAAAACCAAAAAATTCAAACCAAAACTAGTGATAAATTATCTTGTCATTAGAATTTCCAGTCCACAGCTAGAAGTTATTGTTCCTCAGTGGGTACTGCCAAAGGACTGTTTTTACACCCCATTGCAATTGCAAATAAAGCAGGTATTCAAAAATTTTAGCTTTTAATTTCAAAATACTTTTCACACAAAACTCGTTTTTTGTATTAAGAGAAATTAAATATTCAAATATAGTATGTTCAACATTTGGTAATTTTAATTGGCTTTTTTTTTTTTTTCTCAGAAAAGGTTTTTGAAAACATTTGAAACTGTAACTTTCCATTCTTATTTTTCACTGCATATCACTCCCAGTCTGCTTTGCCTGTATGGCCACTCAGGCTGGTGGAAAAGCTTGTGTTGATTTCATCTCCATTAGAGAAATATGATTTTAGGGTTTCTTGGTTTTTTTTTTTTCATGTATATGGCCTGATACTAAATAACAGTGTCAAAATTTCAACATAATTTTTTACTTGAGGGTTGATGTAAGTACAAATAATCAGCTAACTCTGCCTTAAGCTCTCTGATATCAGTGGTACCTGAATTTCATGAAAACTTTGAAAAGAAGGAGATTGCTGAATGGGGCAGAAAAAAATGAATGAGGGATATGCAGCTATTAAATAGATGGATCTGTAATCTGAGTGCTTAGAAGGTCTAATTTGTCAGAACAATTGTCAGAACAATTCATATTAAGATCTTGGCACTGAGAAGGTGGATTTAGAGTGGATTGCTGGGAGAACCATGCTGATCTGAAGGATTCAAAGAAATAGAAATCTGTAAGCTTCCTAGTGGCAAAGAACTGAAACATTCAGAGCAGAGTTGTGTGATGCTGTACAAAACTTGGTGGTATATAAGTGAGATTTGCAGACGTTGTAATTTCAATATATTAATGTATATAATATCAAATATTAAAATGGATGGGTGTGCCTGTAAGGCAGAAAAGGGATTTTCCCATCTGAAAAGAAGTCAGATAAAACTCCTTTTTTATCAAATGTACACTCAGAAAAGTATGTGCTATTTTTACTAAATTTCATCAGTGTTACTCAGCACAGTGTTTCATGGTAACCAGTCAATTCAACCAGTAATTAACCAGTTGGGAAATACTTTTATGTCCACAGAGCATCCTCCTGAGACTGGGATCATGCAGTTCTGAAAGTTTGAATGGCAGACCCCTAACAGGGGGTGCCAGTGGAGCCACTGACCCAGGACCAGCCATGAAATAATCTCATGTAGATTTTTACTCTGTCAGGCACCAAAGTCATGAAGGGCATGCCAGAAGTGACATAATTGCTTTTATGATGAGTTATGGGTGCTGACAGATCGCTCTTGAGAAAATTATTGGTGAACCTGATTATTCTACACTTCAATTATGGAATTGCATGAAGTAGAACTACTCTCATGCAATTAGCTTCTCAACATTAAACAAAACAGCAAGAGGGAGGAGTGTTTCCATTTCTAGAGGAAATAAGGGGGTTTTGTAGAACATACTGTGATATTTCCATTTTTAAAAAATATAAACACTTCCAAGGAGATGACAGGCAGGTTTTCTTCCTGAAGCAAATGGAATGAAAAGTATGCAAATGGAATGGAGAGACTACTGGACTGTTGGTAAATTAAAATCATATTTTGACCACAGATAAGGTGCAGCACAAGAATGTTGACTTGAGGCATTTTCTAACAGGATCATACTGTTCTGTTCCTTTGAAGCATGGAAGGGATATATATTTCCATTTCTTGTTGTTTAATCCCATTCATTCTCTAATATAGGGAACACCCATTCAAATTGGCATAACTTTGGTAGTTTCTTTCTCTTTAATCTCTCTAAAAATGAAAATCTGTGTTTTGGTGCATGCTAGCACTGCCAAGTATTTTAATCTTCCTGCATGGTGTCTGCAAATCATCTTGTTTTTTGGTCTGGTTGGTCAGTTGGTTTTTTGTTTATTTGTTTTGGGGGGTGTGTTTGTTTGGTATTTGGGTTTTGTTTGTTGGGTTTTTTTGCTCGCCAAGATAATGCAACATATCTAAATTAACATGAAGGTCTCAAACACTTAAAATCCCAAAGACATTTGGGATTTTGCAGATTTTGAATCCGTAGAATATCTGTGTGGCAGAGTTTTATCAGAGGCATTTCTAGCAGAATATTATTCCTGGTGTAGATACTTCAACAGAGTACATTCACATTCCTGTGTTATTCCTACAATACTGTGCCCTTCTGGGAATCAGATCATTCTTGAAAAAGCTCTGTGGTGTTGTGCCAAGAGCTTCTGCATTGAGGCATCTCTACATCTGTACATTCCACTGAGGTATTTTCTGTTTCCATTTAGAAATTGCCTCTGTGTAGAGACAGATTTGGCAGAATTGTTTGAGCAGCAGAGACACAATATTGCTCCAGTCTGAGTTACAGCACCTAAAGTGTTAAAGAGTTTGTTTGGTGTGTGCAGAACTCATCTGAATTATTGAGAACCAGAAGTCTGCTGCACCTGGAAATGTCTCATACCCAAGGCAGGCCCAAAAACCCTTTGTCCTTGCAAGACCCAGGCAGATATTTGGCAGCCTTCCCCCACATCACTGTGGGGAGTGCTATCTGGAAATTTATCCTTTCTGCTCTGATTTCCATCACAAAAATGTGGCACTTTGGAGTGTCACTTTTCACAGGTAATTTCTGCAGTTAGCTTTCTTCAGTGATGTATTCTGCTGGATGTAATTTTTAAAATTCCTTTCTTCAGTCGCGTGTGCCAGACTTTGCCATCATCTCTCAGTCTCTTCATCAAAGGCACGAGTTCTGCACAGACCAGCAGGACTCTCATGTCTTTTTGGAGGTGAATTATGTTATGATTTTGTTCTTTCAAAACAAATTATTCAAGCCTCCAGTCAACAAGCAGGCTTGTGGACTGGAGTAGGTGTGGGAGATGCTGAGTGAGGTTAACAAAGCAGAACAGGTCTCAGTGTATGAAGAGAGGACCAAGGTGGGGGCCTGATCAATATCAATATTTCACACTCTACTATTGATACTGAATTTTTAGATATGGAGTTTGACCTTGTAATGAATCTACCAGAAATGTCTGGGGTACCATTTGTGTGCTCTGTCACACATGAAAACACAATTTTTGGGCTGAGAAATTGCACTATGACTTGGGGTATCTCTTAATTTTTCTCTTTGTATTCCCATAGCTGGCAGTGTTTTTTCAGAGCTCTCATCTGCCCCAAGGTGATGGAGCACCACAGGTGCAATGCAATGTCCCAGTTGCTGTAGTCACTCCCTAAGTTAAAAAATTTGCTTTTTTCTTTCTGATCCACATCTCATATACTGGTTCTGAGAATCTTACTGGCACTTATGGTCTGATGGTATTTGAGATGTTCAAAGCACAACTCTGTTGTCTGTGGTGACACTGTGAATACAAATAAACCCAATCTTTTTTTGTGTTTGTTTTTGTAGGTGTTTTCCTGCAAAGCAGCACAGGCACCCATATTTCACAGAAATGGTTTCATTTAGCACATATTCTCTTAAGCACACAAGTGAGACTCTTTGCTTTACCTTTAGCTTTTGTGCATGAAAGAACATTTAATCCAGTGCAAGCAGAGGGTGAATACAAACCTGCTGAAAACTCCCTTCTAACCAATGTGTATTTTATTTTGTGGCTATTGTCAGCAGCAAGAAAAACAAGAGAAAATGGTGATAGAACCTTGCACAGTAACTTTGAAGATGCTCTATTAATTGTGGTGAATAGGAAAGTAACAACACTCAAAGGGGAAAAAAAAAGAAAAAAAGCTGTCTGGAGATTTTCTCAGCATTAGATGTGAGAGAGGTGACTTTGCTGCTAAAGACATGAGGTTTTCTGACAGATAGTCATACTGTGTTTGGCCAGGCAGCATATTCTCTATCTGCTCCTGCCTAGCTGGGGGAGATATGCTTGGAATTTTTCAGTAGTTCTTTGTTCCTAAAAGCAAGTAGCCTCAAGGACTCTTGCACTTTATACTTGAACTCTGATGGATAAAGACTAGGTAATAAAAACAAGCTGAAATTGCAGAACTCCTGGTAAAAATTTGATGAACCAGCTGTACCCTCCAACACAGCTCCACTTGGTTGAGTCAGGTATTAAAAAACAGCTCTATTCCCTTACCCTCTGAAATTTTCCATATCTTTTCTGCTGATATGCTAATATGCTTCCTTCAAAATGGAAGAATTATTACAGGACAGAACTAATTACATTTCCTCCTGTGACATATATTCATGAGGTTGCAGGAAGATGTCAAGGCTCTGGTATTACAAGATTGTTTCTGAGCTTTTTTTCTTTTTTTTTTTTTTTTTTTTGGCATTGGAATATAATGCTTTGAGCTTAGAAAGCTCTGACAACTATAAAAATATCAAAACAATCAAGAACTGTGGTTTCAATGAACAAGTGAAAATTCAACAAAAAAACAGAGCAGGCATTAGTAGTATGGTATGTATAGGGTCCCTGAGGATTGTCTGTGAACATTCTTACCTGTTCAGTTCTCTGACTGAAAACAGAATTATTTCTATATTCCTTAAGTATTTTTGATATTGCAATAAAACTGTATGTTCTTTAAAAAAGTTATCATTGGCTTCTGTCAGAATGTTTCTTCACCAGATTGCTCTTCAAAACCATTATTTCCAGAAGTCCTTTTTTGGACCTAAATTTTACTTGGTTACTCTCAAGATTTGTCTGCCAACTATCAATAAAAGGCAAAAAAAATCATTGCATCATTTTTCAACTAGAGTTGGAATTTAAGTGAAGGAAGCAAATATGTCAGCTCCATCTGATCTAATCAAACCACAGGATAAACACATAAACTGATACATAATGTATCATCCTAAATCTTAGGATAGAAAGCCAAGATTGAGATTGTTTGTACATCTCATGGAACACACTTTTTACTGCAAATTACAGCAATCTGAATGAGGAAAAGTAGATAGATAGGAGTGAGAGGAAATATTGTTTAATCCCTATTTTATATAGAAGAAAATGAAATACCAGGAATCAAAAATGGTACTTACAGTAACTAGGTAACTGCTTAATTTCCTCACCTGAATATGAAATGAACTTGTAAAATCTGATCCGTTTGACACTGTAGACAAAGAATGGAACATTTCAAAGCTGGAGTTAGATTTCTGAAGTTGCAATACAACAAGTATTTGGGATTTGCTGAAATTTCAGCTACTGGCTGTGACCAACTGAATATTTCTTTTTCTCTTTACTGAGGCCATGTGAGTGCCTGTGTTAGTTGTTCATGGGATTTACCTGCCTTGGAAAGAAGTTCCATTTTCCACAGCAATTCCTTTCTTTGCAGTGCCTTGTTTTGGCTGAGATCTGACTGCAGCTTTCTCTGCTTTGGTGATGGGCTCACAAAGATGTCTGTGACAGGTGCCTTATTTTTGGGGGGAGGTTTTGTCTGCTGGTTGATGATCATGACTGTACAAAGAGGCCACTGTATATTTATTGCACAAGTTAAATTATTGTTTTCAGTTTGTCCAACAATGGTTTTTTACTGTGCCATGAGAAAAATCTATTGTACATCCTTTGCTTTTATTTCAAAAATATCAGTTTGCTGTGAGGGATGTCAAACAATTGGACAAGTACATGCATTTTTTAAGGAAAGTCAACATTTATGTTTGTACAGTCATACAATAATTTGATTTATATTCAACCACTGAAATCTAACAACTTTAAATCTGAACAAATCTAAAAACACAAATCTGAACTTGCTTCTCTAATAGATAGGAATATGCCTGGGGCTATTTGAATATTCCCTTGCTTCCCACTATCCTGTTCTTGACACACTTAGTTACTGAATTTATCAGACTCTAATTTTATTAATCCATTCTTCAGCATCAGTACCTACCATAGGGCATTTGTTATTAGCACACATGTACTGAATTGGTGGCTTTACAAGGAAGATGAATTTTTCTTTAAAGGAGATGCCAGCATTCTAGAGGAATGGTTCCTTTGGGTACTCTAAAAGTACCTTTGCTGTAGCAGCTCTCTGTAGGAGCTCTTCTTTGTCTAAGATCTTTTGACAAAGATGTCAAATCAGACAGTTCTTTCCCCAGTGTATGCCTCTTAAAACATGAAGTTTCTACTAACAATAATATAGTAACTACTTTTTTTTTTACTTTTTTTTTTTTTTAATTTAGAGTATTCCAATTTACATTTGAATGAATATGAAGTAAATTCAGTGGAATTTCAGTATATGCTCAAGTGACAAGGAGTGAAAATAGCTGCTTTTGTACTAAGAGTTAATTAGCTGGTTTTGCAAACAGCTTGCAGAAAGATCTGGGGAAATACAGCTGCTTAAGTGGATGTTTCTTTGTTTGTTTTAGTTTTTAGACCATACTTGTAACTTCTGTGGGGTACAGTTGAGCAGTGTATTATAGACATGTTTTTCTTTATATTGTTCTGTTGCATAGCTACGATCACATTGCAGATGCTGAAGTTTGCAGATACTGAAGTTTGCTTCATGAGCTCAGTCCTGAATTCAAAACCAAATTATCAAGACTTTGCCTTGTCTTAAGGAATTTTAAAATTGCAGATTATCTTAGGAGACTTAGCCCAATCCATAGTGGTTCTAATCTTGTCTTTAAATGTGGACATTTGTTTTAGCATCTTTTCTGCAACTGTGTTCTTGATGCTGAGCATTTCTTGGGATTGTAGCCATCCAGAGAGGGGAGATAAGACCAAAATTAAACATCTAGACAATGCAAAATAAATGTGTGTACTGGGAAAAAGCTCCTAAGAATCAACATATTATTTCCTGAGCTGAGGGATGGGATGCCTGAAGGAACCTGAAAGTATAAATTAAGCACAAACTAATGTCTACCCTTATTTAAGTTTAGCCCTTGAATCTTGGCCAAGAGCCAAAAGAAACAGCTGAAACTTCAGATTTCAATGTGCAGCACCATGAAATTCTCTACTTACATTTTACATTGTGTGGCACTAATAGGAGTGGCTGGGTCTTCTTCAAATCCCTGCTCTTTGATGCCTCCATTGCAGATGTGCTGTGAAAATCTGATCCCAGTGGCAGATAATCTTCATTTGAAAGTCTTATTCTGAGTGTTTTTTTTAACTGGTTGTGTATGACAAACCTAATGTATTCTCAGTGATAAAAACCTTGAAGATGTTTTTGTGACATTAGTCCTGTGCATGAAATTGTACTCTGCCCTTGTCCTTTATTTTCTTCTATTCTGTCTCCTAATATGTTGATACATAGGCAGTTCAACTGGGTATAAGTAAAAAGCACATTTACATGTTTTTAAATAGATCTCCTGAAATGAAGTATTGCAAAATTAGCATGAAGTCTGTCTTTTCAGTTGGACAACATGAAGAAATTCTGTCAAGTGTAAAAGTTGTGAGACAAAATTAGTGTATACTTAAAAAATTTGATGAGTCAAAAAACAATGTAAATGAAGGTATTGCAAAATCCCACCAAGAACATTCTGTGTGTAAAGCTGGTTTTGTTATGAGTGTAGTCAATAAGAGAGTATTGCCAGTTTACTGAAACACTCAAGTATTAAAGCATTACACCAATTAATGTTAGTTTCAGAACAGATGATGAGCCTTGAACTAGAATTACTAAATTAGAGGTGTCTTTCAGAGATTTGAGGGCTGAAGGCCCTTTATCAGAAAGAGTGGGCATGGTTAAACTGTTTTCTTGTTTCAGTAGGGACAAGAAAAGAAATCATCCTGCAATAACATCAGGGTTTGATTTTCAATCTGTTCAACACCTTTGAGAAGAGAAAGGCTCTGCTGAGCAGCAGGGAATAGTCCCTGTTTCACCTTTGGGAGCCTGAAACCAGATTTCTGTTTGATGGTGGTGTAAAAGCTCTTCATCATCTGCCCCAGACAGGAGGTGTTAACAACACTGGGAGAATTGAACAGGTGATGTAGGAAAGCAGCACCCACATTCCTGAGTCCATTCCTGCTCAAGGTCACTGTGTGGGGCCTTGCAGAAAAGATCTGGATAATGCTGGATTCCCACCTGGATAACAGTCCAACAGAATAGATTCAAGCCTGTGCATTAACATTAATGAGATTTAATTAACCAACAGGAATGATCACCCCACCCACCAGCAGCTCCTTGGGCCAGGGGCTGGGTTTTGTCTGTAGCAAACTAACCATAAAACCAAAGCAGTATAAAAGATATACCTCCCTACAGTGGAAATGGTATTTCTATTTCATAAGCAGAGATCATATGCTGGCTATGAAGCTATTTTTTATTTTAATAACTTCTTGTAAAACTAATGGCTAGGAGTTTCATAAATTGCAGCCTAATTCCAGCCATGCACATATAATATTGATTTTAAAAGGTACAGCATCTCTATCATCTATTGAAATAATTTTAGTTCAAAATTTAAACTAATGATACAAAGTACTGCATTTCGACCTAAAGTGTTTCATGACAAGAATCCAATAGCCAATAAATGAAAAACAACATTTCAGAAGGGTAGATGGGAAGAAGGATGGAAGTTGTTCTGGAGTAATAGAATAGTATATTCTAGTATGCTGCAGCCTTTTCCTCATCTAAAAGTGATATGATTGTAGAAATAGAGAGAAAATACCTTAAAATCAGGTTATCAATAAAACTGTATGTCCTGAATGGTGCTTACTTTGAGAAGTCATTCATAAAAACAGTAGTTTTTTCTTAGTTAAGTGATGATTCTTCAATCTCAGAGAGTGCTTGTCTTTTCCTTAGATGAAAGAATTGTCCATTTATTTTACTGCTGAGACATATCAGTTATAGATGTACATGGATATTGTATAATATTCTGAGACACTGCCAAAATTCTACTTAACCTGTTCTAAATTATCACAGATAAGCAGTAAAATAATCTCCATGTTGCTACCATCAGATGTGATCCATCCACACTTGGGTGTTTCCTTCCTTAGAACAAACTCTGAATGGATGACATTTATTTTTCTTGTGACAAAACAGTTATAATTTCTAAATGGCCAAATAAAAAGCAACACATTTGCATCTGACTGGGGTTTTTTAAAATTTATTCAAAGCAGTTAAATGGTAAAGTTATTCTTCTACTGGCTTATTTGATCTGTGTATACACACAGACTTCATGAAATTGAAATACTTGGAAAAAGATGTTACTAAAGATTATCTACTCAGTGATGTTTTCTATGTTTTTATATGATATGTTAAATGTAACACTTCTTTTTATTATTAGTAATTAAGAATGTACTGACAGTTGCAGACTCTGGCAAACTGGCAGAGTTTTAATCACAGCTTTGCAAAACATCCAAGGCAACAAAATATTCACTGTCTTCTTCTCAAATCAGCTTATTTTTGCAACATATCATTATTCTAAGGGGTGTATTGCTATTTTTTTTAAATAACAACTTTAAAACACAATGGAGAAGATAGCATAATCTTTAATTTTTTTAATTTCCTCTCCAAGGTATTTACTTGAGATACCATTTTGAGGAATCTATTTTTAATAACATCGTGGCATATGAAAAGGTTTTTTTAATCATTCAGATTTCACTTTTTAAAACCGCTTATTGGTGCCCTCTGTTAGATAAATGCACCTGACATAAACAGATGAGCCCAATAATTTGATTATAGTCCTGGTACTTCAGTGGAGTTCACTCTGGCTTCACTCAGTACAGGAGCCATATGAAGGGTTCATATAAAAATTATTTCTCAGTTTTTGAGCTGCTCATGAAGTGTTTGAGCCTCTAAGTGCAGATGCACTCTTGGATTTTTAGTTGCAAACTGAGAGGCAGCAGCTGCAAATCCAACTCTGTATTTCAGAATAAAATGTGTAGTTTTGGCATTGTAAATGCCAGACATGTTGGGAATTCAATTATAAACCATATTCTGGATCCTGTTGGTAATCCCCCAGCACTGTGCTGTGCTTGAGACAGGAATTCAGTCCCAAGGCTTAAAAGGATGCAGAGGAGCACTCTGCAGACAAAAGGCTAAATACTTAGATTTATGCAGCTGAAAAACTTGATTAGATTCAGCAGAATGAGTGCTGTGCTGAGAAGTTTTAAGTGTCATTAAAAAGCAAAATTGATTGAATCAACATGGAGAAAAAGTTTATTTTTAATGTCTTTATTTTCACTTGAAATAATGAGAATATTCCCTTGTATGGGCAGAGCTTGGGGTTCAGCACAGTATGCCCTTTCATTTTTGGGTGCTGTTCTGTCATGAGATGATTTGGGGCATGAGTTTTTAATAGAAAACCTATATGCAACATAAAGAATTATATAAATTGTATTAAAGTAAAACAATTTATTTAAGTACTTAAAGAAAATGTAGCAACTTTCACTGTTACATATCTTGTTTTTAATATAATTTATTGACTTTACCATCGAGGAACATTTTTGGAATTTGTCAGTTCAACGTTTTTCCTGCTTTTTGGAAGTGTCTCAGAGTAAACATAACAAGAACCACTTTCTTCCACCTGTCTTTGCTGCATCACTTCTGATTCCCTGCCTCTTCCCTTCCTGTCACCTATATCCCATCAAATTCTGAGCTGAATGCCAAGTTTTAACACCTGCTGTTGGAATTGGATTTTCCAAAGGCTTTGAAGCTAATGTAATAATTAAGATCATCAGACATCTCCATCAGCTGAACGTTGCTGGCTCTGTGGTTTCCCAGCTCCCCTGAGCCAGTTGGATCTGCCAGGGACTGAGCAGGATTAGGTTTGACCTGACTCAAAAGAAATCATTTGGGTTTGCTGTTGGTTTTGCTGCAGGCTCTGCTTTGTTTGCAGCTCTCAGATCTGGTTTGCCATAAAAGCTGTGGTGCCTGTGGGAAGATGGAGTGGAAGGTGCATGTGGAACATGGCACAGGGGTTACTCCAGAGACAGCATCATGCCTGTCAGGCTTTGAAATTTCAACTGGAAGGGTGTTAAAATTGGCCTGTTAAAATTTGCATGCCAGTCCTATGGCAAGTTGATTCCTAGATCTGCTTAAAATGCATGCCTTAAATTTAAATAGTCCTTTCTGTATGTGTTGTTGGTGTTATTCCAATAGAATTGTAGAAGAATAGTGGCTAAACATGCCATATAATGAAAAATTGCTGCTTTAAAAAAAAAAAACCCTCAACAACTGAGGTACTTTGTGGATGGAGTATGATTTATTTTGAACTCTGAAGGAGAACATGAGAAACAAATTACAAAGCCTTTTATGAAACTCATTATTACATCTGGACTTCAAGAACTCACTGTAGAAGTTCTGATTAGAATTTATAGAACATGATTAAGAGTTAATTTGTAAGGGCTGTGTGTGTAATTTTAAATTCTGATGCTAACATCTGAGCCCCAAAACTGTGATTTAGAAATAAATCTATTGCTTGTACTGGCAAAGTGCATGGGAAAAATCAAAAACTAATCAAAACTTTATTTAGGTTTTATTGGTAAGATTTACATATCTGCTATGGTTTGTATAAATCTGTTGTGGGGTTTGTAAATAGCCTTTCAGATTAGTAAATCCATTTGCACAATATTTGCTGAAAACCTAAGGGATATGCATTACTTGGCATTTAGGAAGTATATGCTTTAGTGAAATTCCTAAAATTGCTTTCCTGTTTTAGTTCTGGCAGTCTTTATGGTGAGTTATTGAAAACTGAGCTCTATGAAAGCAGATTTGCATCTCCCAGTTTTATTAGGGAACCACTGCTTTTATTTACCACTAATAAACTGGTTTCATAATGCAGCTTTAGTGTTGCTCAGTACCTAAAAAAAAATTAGTTCCTGTGCTGTATGTTTAAGAAAGCTGCTTTTCAGTGTTAAATCAAACACAAATCTAGTCAGGTTTAACTTGTAGGGTGGTTTGATGCTCAGACTCCAGTGTTTTTGTTGTGTGTTTTTCCATTTTTGCAAACTGTGTGACTTGCCACAAGCTGCAGTTAAATAATCACAGTTTATCTAATTGGGGAAATTACATGAATAAATGAAAAACTAATATCTTTTTTTTTAACAGAAAGCTGTGTTTTCAAGGGTGCATGGTTTTGGTTAGAATGGCACTGCCAGATGAATTTTCTATAGCCAGGTTATCAGGTACAAAGAAGAGGTTGTGCTATTTAAAGGCTTTTGCTTTCCATTCTGGGGATTCAAGACAAGGACTGTGACCAGGAGGACAAAGCTGGAGCCCAGTCCTGTGAGGAGCAGCTGAGGGCTTTGGGGTTGTGTTGGGAGAAAAGGAGGATGAAGGGCAGCCTCCAGCATGGGATGGTGCTGAGCTGTGCTGGGGAGGTTATCAGAAAGCATTTCTGTACCAGGAGGGTGGGCAGGCATTGGAACAGGTTTCCTAGAGGGGTGCTCACTCCCCAAGCCTGTCAGTGCTCAAAAGGCATCTGTACAATGCCCTTAACAACATCCTGCACCCTGGTCAGCCTTGAGCTGGCCAGGCAGTCACAGAATGATGACTGAAACAGTCCATTCCATTCTGATCTCTGTGGATGCCTTCTGCTGCCTTTCCCTTTAGCACTATTCACAAGCCAGGAAAGGTTTGACAATGGGTTTTACACCAGCTCTGTGGAGTTTCATGATTTATAATCTGATTACCCAGCACACAGAACATGTTTTTAGTCCCTTTCCAAACACCAGCACTAAGCAGAACACGCAAAGCAAAAGGGATGAACTCCTAGTGAGAAAAACATTTTGTATGTCTGCTCCATCACTAGCTTCTATTTAAAATGGCAGCAAAGTGTTAGTTTGCCATGTCAGAGGTCACATTGCATGAGGTGACAGCACAGTACAGAGTGCTGCAAAGCTCCTGGGAATTTCTGCATTGCCCTTCAACTGGTTCATGGGAATTTCCTTGTGGAGGAAAGAGCTGTTATCCTACAGCACTGCTCTGCCCTCAATCAATACTCTTATCTCAGCATAAAAACTAATAATTCATGCAGTCCCCAGTATTAACATTGCCATTCCTAACAGCTCTATTGTACTGTAAAAAGCACAACACGATAATGAATAAGAGATTATAAAATTATATGAGCACATTAAGACAGGTATGTCTGTTGGAATGGAAGATCTGATATGAGGAGCTGTTTAGCAACTGTTGCAAATACAATAAAAACTGAGCTCCATGAAAGACTGTGAATAACAGGAGTGAGTCTTTACTAGATGACTGGAAAGGAAGGATTAAATTTGAATTTAAATGAAACAGCCTGAAGAATATCCTGAGTTAAATCATGAGAATTTTAGAATTAATAATTTTCACATAGCGAAGAAATTCTTTAAGATTGAATATCTGGTCTCCCTGGCCAGTTCAAATTTGAATACCATTTATCTTTTGTGAAACTGTGATCCTAGAGAAAGTACTTCTCAGCTAGGAAAAGAGCACATAATGAGAAATACGTGATGGAATCATTGACTGAACCCCTCTGTACAGCACAGTTTGATTTTGGGGTAATTGCAAGGCAACGTTGGGCCTTTACATAAATACCATCTTTTCTAAAAGTGATGAAGAAAATGGGCCCACAGAAAGACTCTGTCTCAACTGACATGAGCAATATTCTTCTGAACTTGGAATTCCAGCCAGTGCACTGCTTTTGATTGACATATCTAAGGGAAATTTTAAGCTTTTTTCTTCCTTTTTTCTTGAGATAAACTGAGCAAACTTGCAGCTGACAGGATCTCATATGAGATCCTAATGAGGCAAAGAGAATGAAACATTTCTTTTTATGCTGAAGTGCCAAAACTGTAATGACATTGTATCGTGGTTTCAAAAAAAAAAAAATACAAAGATAAAAAATCTTGCTTGTAACTCAGTAGATATTTTGCATAATGTAGTGGACTGAATGCTGAATGTTGAGGAAACGAGTTAATCAGAACTTTTCTGTCTCATCTCTTTTTTTCTCCTTTTCCCACATGAGGTTGGGAATCTTCCATTGGGTTCCCTTTCTCTTGCTGGAATAAAAACTCTGTCCACAGTCAAATCTCACAGGACTGGGGGGAACCAATTGTGTGCAATATGGAATTATTTCTCATTGTGTTCTAATTAACAATTCTTTGTTCCAGGTAAAATATGCTATAGATAATTTTTCAAGTGTTTATCTAAACCAGCCTATCTCAGAAACTCTGTGATCTAAATGCTTCATTTCTATCACTTCATTTTAAAATGAGCATTATCCTAAATTAATAAGTTATTTGCTGTTCCAAAAAGCACTACTGTATCAATGAAACCCAGATAAAAAATAGCTAAATGTGAAAAAAACTAAGTAGTCCAAATACAAAGTTGATTTTACTAAAGTAACAAAAATAAAAATAAAAATAAAAAAAGTAAATAAAATTAGGAATTTCACTTACTCAAAAATGTCATCCTTCACTGGAAAAACAATTATGATTCAGTTTTAAAATAAAATCCATCAATTATTGAAAATTTCTTTTCAAAATTGCCTATTTATCCTTGTTACAGTAAACAGGCAGTGCAAAGTTGGCATGATTCTTCTTTACCCCACTAAGGATATTGTCATATTTCTTTGAAAGGCTCCTCTTCTGCTGATTTTCTATTGAAAATTGGATCACTCCTTCTTGTGTCTAGAGGTTTGAAAGGATGAAACCAAACAGAAATAGTGCAGCATTCTTCTCTAACGTGTCAGAAGTAAACAAACTCACAAAACTCAGTCACAGCAGCAGAGAAGAGCAAGAATGTGTCTGAGATGTCCCTGCCATGGCAGGGGGTGTTACATGATGAGCTCTATACCATATTTTATTATGGTCTATCTTAGAGAGCTTACTTTTTTTTCCAAATTACAGTGTGCTGTTAACAGATAAGATGAATTTCTAATGTGAATATTCAATTTCTGACAAACCTTGGACAGTTGTGTTGTGATTACATAACAGAAAACAGTGGCTACACTGACATATTTTTAAAAACTGAGCTCTAGTTCTGAAATAGAGAGATATATCTGTGCCCCATTTAATACCCTATACATTCAACCTGTCCAGAAACAGGTGATATATTGTTAATAATCTCTTTCTCATCTTCCATTTCTCTGCACAGTAAATTACTGGTGGGTTTTCCTGGTGGACTTTTTAGCAGAGATCAAAACATGCAAATTCATGCAAAATTTTTAAAATAGCGAGCCCTTAGAAAATATTACAGTGCATGAAGTTGTTTCCCAATATATTTTAAACTGGATCAGAAACCAAAGGAAGGAAGTGAGAGTCTTGGTGAGAAGCACAAAAAAAGGAAATGTGTAGGTTTGATCAGTACATTCAATTTTTTCTTTTTTTTTTCCCTGCTTATAGTTCAGCTGTGTACTTTTATTCTGTTCTAACATTTGGAGGGGAGGAAAAAAAGCAGAAATGATAGCAAGAATTTAGTGTTTTTCAGTAAATTGGGTTCTCAGTTATCTTGCTTCTGTAGAGATAGTTACCCAGTAGCTTTGTCCTGGGTTAGGGATTATTTTGCTCCATAGTAAGACACTATTAAATAAACCTAGTGGGCATGCAGCTGGGTAGGTTTTATTTTCTTTCTCTTTTTTCATATGTCACCAAGAAGCATTTTTTGTAGTCTCCTTATATTCTATCATGTTCATTGTGAAACTGTTGGAAGCAGGATGATTCTATTTGCTGTTTGTGCTTTCTTTGCCTTACTATTAAGTTACTATTAAAGTTTACATCTAAGTTAATTGTGAGCATATAGGAAATAAAAACTTGAATTCAATCCGTGTAGGATGAATACATCCTTAGTGCATCACTCAAAAGCTGTGACATATGCTGCTGAAATATGTTTCATTTAATTAAAAACCTTCAAGTTTTTTACATTTCTGCTTGAATTCCTTCACTGGTGTAGATCATAGAAGTAGAGCTGGTCTTGTGGGAATTCTGCAGGAACAACAAAAAATACTTCTTTGCCTTAAAATGCACCCTTTATCTTGTTGAAAGCTATTTATATCCTCATCCTTTTTATTGTATTTAAGGAAAGGGGATTTTAGTGTAACATCTTGGAGCTTTAGAGCTTGTATAAGGAAAGGACATAACTGGCCAAATTAACACTGTCACAGCCCTCACTGCTATACAGCAATAGTCTACAAACCTTGACAGTGATACACATCCTAAACATACCAGGAAAGGCAGTTCACAAACACACACAAATGAGACTGAAATTGCTGTATTGACGGAGATTGAATTTCCAAATTCATATTTGAGGGAACCACACATCACTTCAGATATTACAACCTGGTAGTAATGCCTGTCTCTTTTATTTTCTTACCTACAGCATCTAATGCTGGCTGTAAATGTTCTGTGACACTGCAAAACCTCTCCACTGTCAGGTCAGGAGTGGCTCCTTGGGTGTGCCCAAGGTGCCTGCTAAGCAGAACCCTCAGGAAGCTGCTAAAGAGCATTTTACCTGTTCTTATTCCCCTTTATTTCTTCCTGCTTCCATATTGTCAAGTGTAATCAAAGGTGTGTAAATTGCTTTCAGAGGACTGAAATAAATAATACCTTGCATAATCATGTTTGGCTTCAGTACATTACTTGCAGGTTGTGTTCCAGACCCTCAGATAGTCTCACCTTAATTTTTAAACAGCAACTTCAAAGGGACATAACACATAGAGAACCCTCTTCCAGAATAGCCTACACTGTGAAAGATCGTTTTAATTTAATTTAATTTCCCTGTGAACAGCTTAAGGTGTGAATTTAATTTCTCTGTAAACAGTTTAAGGTGTAAACTTGCTTTTTTTTTTTTTTTTTTTTTTTTTTTTTTTTTTGAGGGTCCACAGTCTTTTTTCAGGTGCTCTGTGCATTTCTGTTGGAGGCTGTTGGCAGGGTATTAACCTGAGGAGAACTCCAGAGTTCAGCTTTTTCTCCATCAGAACACAGGTCTTGTATGTCACTCACAGGAGAAATATGGAAGCAGTCATGAAATATTGGAAAGTAAACAGAAAGGAATACAGTCATTTGATTTACAGGCTGACACTTGTCATTTTCATGAGGAGGCAAAGAAAACAGTGAATTCTCCAAGGTTGTAAGAGTTGAAGAGTACTTTTAAAATTTTTCTGTTCTCAGCTTGGACAGTTCCCTAAATTTTCATAGAAACAACAGTAAACATGTGCTTGTTATTAGGGTAACAATTTCTACTAACTTTGGAATGTTATTTGAACATGTGGAGCAATACAACCTTTTTGGAGGGAAGCTAAGCAATGCTAACACAAGGAAATTGTTTTTCTAACCTGACTTTGTCCTTGTTCATTGATTGAAATATTTCTTAATTTGAAAAAGAAAAAAATGCAGTGACCATTTGTTCTTCTCACTCTTTGCATGAGCAGTTCAGAGCTACTTGAATTTAAGCTAAGCAAAGTTCTATGAACTTCTGATTTTTGGATGTATGATTTTCCTTTACTTTCTGAAAAACAGAACAAATCATTGGGGAGTATATACACTGTTGTAAAATCCTGCAGTCTCCTCTGATCCATAATTGTGTTTCTTGGACTATTTTTGCCATAATTAACTGGGGTGGACTTTCAAGCTTCCATTCTTGTGTGGCTAGGTAAGTAATAAAATTATTGAAGTGTGACTTTGAGAATGAGCAACTAATAACTCTAAATTTACTGCCTGTTCCAATAATCTTAGTTTTCAAAGAGTCTCAAAAGGCAGCCTAAAATCTTGCTTTTAGTGTCCATGTAGGCAATACTTGAGATGATCTTGAGCCATGTGGTTTTAATGGGAAGATTTTTAATGTTAAGAAAGAAGCTCTTTCTCACTTTCAGTTGGGTTGGTTCAGTCCACTGAGCTGTGTTGCTTTTCTTGCTAGGTTTAGTGGTTTTAATTCAAAGCAAGTAATGAAGAGAAAAATGCAAAGCACATCCATTACACTGCTAAACAACCACAGTAATATGTTTAGAAAATGTATTGAGCTGCCTAATCCAAAGCTCATGGAAACTGAATGCAGATTGATAGCAGTGGGATGTAATTAGGCTTTGCTGACTTTTTTTTTAACCCTTGTGAGTTAAATAAAATCACTTTTCCTGAGAAGAAGATGGTGAGGGAAGGGATGACAATACCAGAACCAAGAGCCAAGGTTGCCCTGGTGTCCATTCACATCTTTGAGGCAACAGTTGCTTTTGAAAAGTTATTTCAAAGCTCACATCCATTTTCAGAGGGACTAGGGCAGTGACAGATAAGCAGTGTGTGATCCTGCTGGCTCCATCCCTTTTAGTTACCAGCTTTATTTAGTACTTGCCAGCTCACCTGGGGTAGGGAAAAGCACTCCAGTTAAGCCATACTAGAGGATTCTTTTTAGGGGACTAAAACCCAAAATTAGTTCTAGATTTTTTGGTTGGTTTTTTTTTTTTCAAGTCAAGTTTCAGTCATACTGAGCAGTAAGAGACAAGACTGTGGTAAGAGTTCTGCTGATCTTCAGTGTTTAGAACAATGCTTGTAGGTAGTGCAGATAACTACACAAAGGTTTTTATTTGCATTAGTCTAGACAGTTTGTGACATGCTGCTGACTTTCTTTCCCCTCGAATTCAGAATGCAAATAAAATACCATGGATGAGATACTGTGAACCATTATGATAACTCTTGCTAATTGGAGTTAGATTTCAGGATTTATGATTTATCTCTGCTCATTAGATTAAACTGAAGAACTCTGAGGTCGTTTAGTCCATTTGTGCTGCTACAATATACTCACTTCCTTTCTTCCTAGGTTGTATTTAACTACGAAGAGAAAAGTCTTGTGCTGCTTTATTTGATGAACTGTTCCACAATCCAAAATGACTTCTCACAAAGTTTTTTTCCTTCTCTTGTTCAATAGAAATAGTCTTCCCTTAATTACATCACTTTTGGTTGTTTCTTTTAATTTTTACTTGGAAACTTGAATTTCCTGTAACTACTGTGTTCTTAATTTCTTTGGAAAAAAAGAATCCTTTATTTTGAGATCAAAGAATTCTGATATACATTAGCACTTTAATTATAAGCTGCAGAATGATAACTGGATGAATAGGGTGAAGGCTTTTTTAGACTAGCAGGACTGACAATTAAAAAGGCTTTTGCATGACTTGCAGCATTGCCTTTTTTTTTTTTTTTTTTTTTTTTTTTTGTTAAATATGGCTATTATTGTAAATGAAGATTAATAATCACTAATAGCTACTGGGCTCTTCTAATGCAATATTCTGCACAAATAAACCCTTCAGCTTAGATGGTTCTGCTGGCCCCCTTCATATCCCCTCTTTTGCAAATGTCAGTTGTTACTTAGGCAGAGTAAGCAGAAAATTAACTCTGTCTTCAGTCAAGTTTAACCTCTGTCTCAGGGACATGGGTGCAGATAATTGCTGGAGGACTGGAGGTAAAATAAATATTAACAAACCAGCATAATGTAGTGGTCTAATCTAATATTGTGTCTGGAGTCTGCTGTTCTCAGAGTGGAAAATTTAAACATTTGGGAACAGACAGACACAGTGATGCCTCCAGACTCCCTTGGGACAGCCCTGCTGACTGTGACCCTCTGCAGGACCCAACTAGCAGTGCTTAAAAACTGCAAGATTTAGCATCACTTCCACTTTTCCTGTTTCAAATGTCTTGAGAGGTCAGTATTGATAAAGTGAAATGGAGTTAAAATGGTGTTAGGAAATTTGGAGTTTGTTACTTGTTACCCACTCATTTTGCCTAATGAGGGAACTCTGAAATCTGTCATTTTTTAAAATTTGTCTATCAATGAAAATTTTTTCTTTAAACCTAGTGTTAAATATGCATTCTGATCAATTCTTCATTCCAAAAATGTCCCATATAATTATTATTGGATGAAGCTTGGATGAATCTATTGTTCATTAGATTCAGAATCTTGCAGCTTTATCCTATCCCCAAAAGATCAGAACAGTTCCTGGAAGGCTTTTTAGTTTTTCTGAAAATACAAGTGAAAAACTTTAAAATAGGTTTTCTGGTTTTGATGTATGATGTAGACATAGTGCAATATCTTCTAGAAATTTCACTCTGATATCAAAATTCTTTTGAAGATTATTTTTATGAAGTTTAAAGCTATTCAGAATACATCAAAATGTCCATACACATTTCCTTTCTGCTGGCTGGGGGAGGGGAAATTCTCAGTCTAGAAAGTCTTAATGTATTTTCAAGTATGAAAATTAATATTATCTGTAATTGCATCTGTCTCCAATTTTAACATATAGAAGAGTTTTGAGATGAGTTTTTCTCTGATCTGTGAATGGAAGTGCATTTACACACATGCATGCCTGTATCACTTGGGATGCTCCCACTAATTTATTTGTTCTCTCTGGGTCAGTACCATATTCCACAGCATTTTTTTCAGTTTGAGGGACCTTTTATTTGGAATTCTACTTAATACAGGGGAATTATGCTGAGTGATGAGCATACTGATTACTAAAGAACATTTTAAGATTCTGATAAATTTTCATTCTATAGAATTTTTATAATTCCATCCTTTTCTCCCTGGCCTCATGATCAAACTTTTTCTCTGCATTGCAATTGTCTCTCATCTTGACATATTTGCCTTGCAAGTCTTTTTTCTTCCTGTAATCCATCTATAGTGTTATGTCAAAATGATGTTCCTCAGCTGTGCTTTTAATCTTGCCTTCTTCTCTTTCAGGCATTGCCCAGGCTCCTGTTGATGTTGTACAGCAAATACCAATTTGTTTTCTTTTTTTTTAATTGTTTGCTTTTTTCAGACTCCATCCATTTCACTCTCCAGACTGCTCAATTACTTCCTTTTCATTTTACCTTTCCCTTACTGATCAGATCTTCACCTTTGTTGTCTTATATTTGGGATAGCAAGTAACAATTCCTGCAGTGTTGTAAGATTATATTCTTTTAAAATGTGCTTCTCTGTGTAATATTTGCTGTTTCCATCAGATCATGCTACCTTTGTCCCTTTAATACAGAACCCACCTAAAGAAAAGAAAAGGCCATCATAATTTAATGATTTTAGTAACAGGTGTATGATTATATGCCCAGATGTGCTAATAAATCTCAATTTTACCTTCAGATACTTTGAGCTTTAGAGCTAGGGTTCCTTATGAACTTCAAGGGCCATTCTATGATCTGAATTTCCTTTGTTTTATATAAATATTCTGTAATGGGAAAGATTATTAATTATGTGTTTTTCAGGGACAAGTTACAAGGATGAGGGGATTTCTTTTCAATGTTAAATGGCAGTCTCAGGAGCATGCCAGCTAAATTTAAAATACTTCAGTAAGTTCATCAAACTGACCTGGGATTTCCTAAGACTCAAAGACTTTGTCAGACTTGGCATTTCCCCCAAGCCTGAGGGGAGGTTGCTCAGGCCCAAATACATTCATCTTTAATTAATATTTTATTTTCAAAAGAAAACAAGCAACTTTACCCCACCTTTATTTGTGAAGTTATACTGTTTAATTACAGGTCTCCCTCTGAGGTTTAAATTTTACATTATTCCTGTAAGTCAACTGTTTACTTCTTATTTTAGTCACAATGAAGATTTTATGTTCTGATATTCAAAAAATGGGAAAAAATTCACAGAAATTCTGCCTTTGCATTCTGATACTAGTAAGAAGCTTAAATACTTTTCTGGCTTGGTAAATCCTACATAAGTAAATCCAAGAGCAGAATCTAACCCTAACTGAAGCAATTGCCTAAGAAGGAAATTGTGCCTCTCCCTCAGGGCAAGTCTGTCGTGTTTAATGAACTGTCACTGCTCCACTCCTGGCTGATTACAGTGACCTAAGAGGGAAAATTTGTTGTACCTTTGCATCAAGAGGTGGCAAGAGAGAAAAGAGCAATATTTTCTCTGTATAACTATTAAATATCTCATCTCTGAGCTTGAGAGGATAGGGAGACTTTAATATGTAATGTCATTAATCTTTCCATAATGCCTATTCTGCTGAGAATGCTGAATTGACTGTCCAAGTTTGACAAGTTCCTCAAGGAACTATTTCCTCACCCTATTGTGAATGATTTTCCTCAGGTGTTTCAACTCCTAAATTCAGTTTCTTTCTTTCATTGTCCCTGGTTCTCCCTAAATTCTAAGGACTGGCTGCTGCCTAGCATATATTCTTCTTTCAATATGGCTACTTAGAAAACATAATTGCAAATAAAATTTGGGCTAAACAGAGTATAGTTTGAGGCCCCTCTAATAATTTTTAGAGATTTTTTTTTCCTCATCCTCATCTCATAATCTCCATAGTCAGGTCTGACTTATTTTGAAGGTCATGCAATGCAAAACTGAAGGATGGTGGTATATTAATGCATCTCAGTGTCCTGATACTGTGATCATTAATGTTGAAAAAGTGTATAAATGAAATTGAGATAGATGAGGGAAAGTAGAAAAAAAACCCATATTGTCACAATAATGGAAGAAAAATAATAATGAACATCAAGGAGAATGACTGTTCGGTGCTGAAGCAGATTATATGCATTATTTTAATTAAGAGTGCTTAATAGTACATATGGTTTTCCTTGAATAATAATTGCATACTGATGAAGTATGATTAGAAACTTTTTTTTTTTTTTTTTTTAGTTCAATTAAATCAAATCCATTTCTGTAAAAGGAGAGTGATTAAAAAGATGATATCAAGGTCTAAACTGAAGTCTGTGGTTGAAACTTCCTATTGCAGATTTCTTTATTATTGCATTCCTCTGATGACTATTATCTAGTTTTTAACAATGCCACAAGTTTCTGACTGAGTCCTGTAGATTCAGCAGAAGAAGTGGTTTTACAGATCAAACAGAAACTTGGGATGTACTTGGTTGTCCTTGAATTTGTGGTCCTGGGGTTGTTTCCAGTCCAGGAAGACTCTTGGTTCATGCATGCAAGTTGAAGCATGTGAGGAGATACTCTGATTAATTAGGGCTGTAAGGCAACATACTGTTTTCTGGGCTGATCTGTTTCTGTGGAGTGCTTGTGAACCTGTGATTAGATGCAGACTTGCTCTGCTGCTTTTTTTATCTGTAAGTCATTACTGTCTGCCTTGGAAGGCTCCACGACCAGCAGGGCCCAGCCAACTGTCTGGCAACTGCTAACAAAATTATCAATTATCTTGTTGAGTCCCATCATCTTGTGCTTTGATTATCCTGTGAGTAAGGAGGGCTGCTTGTGCTGACATCCTGATTGGTGTCCCAAACACACACACAAGGCAGGGAAAGGGAATGATGCTCATTAACTGGGAGCAAACACAGGGAAGGTGTCCAGTAGCGTGGGAGATCGTGGTGTCCAGGCTCTTAATCACAGCCTGGTTTGTGTTTTCATGGCAGATCATGGTGTCCAGGCTCTTAATCACAGCCTGGTTTGTGTTTTCATGGCAGATCATGGTGTCCAGGCTCTTAATCACAGCCTGGTTTGTGTTTTCATACCAGTCCACAGGAATCTGCACTGACGCCTCTTGTCTGTTAATCTGAGAGGACTTTCACTTTCTTTACTTCAAACTTCTCTTTATAACAAAAAAAAAAAAAGCCTTTTTTTGTGCTTAAGCATGTGCACTGATATCTAGCTGCATGTTTTACTCTGCAAATGTCTTTATTACACATGCAAGTAAAGAAAAGCAAGCTATGTAGTTTTGGTTTAAGGTAATTAACGTGTCCAAGATGTAATTTCTCCATTTTCATTGGAGATCTTTCAGTCTGATCTGTGGGGATAAATGTTGCTCCATATTTCATTATCTGTTTCTCTTAGTACCAGAACAACTGTTAAATCTGTTTCCCCAGGACTGCCTGTAGCCAGCTTCAGGCAGCCAACATTGCTTCTTTAAAAAGGATCCAGCACTGCTTCCCTCTCCTCTTCCACACCTGAAGAGGGGCAGAGAATGAAAGAATCTAAGAGGTATTTCCTGTTCAGTGATGGTATCTGGGTTTTTGGGAATGCTATGTGCAAATCATTCTGCTTTAAAGCAAACTTTTCAGTATTTGTCACCCTCAGAGTCTGCAGCTGGGAATCTGAACAACCTGGCTTTAACGTTGGAGCTAAAAAAGAATTTACACTGGAGACAATTTTTTAAGTCTCTATAAGAAATCCAGCATATGGGCTTGTAAAGATATAAAGATTTGTATTGTCATAGTGTGGCCTCCTCAGCCCGAGCTCAAGAAATGCAAAGACCACTCTGCTGCATCCCTTTGCATGCTCATAACCATTGCACAATGGGGAAAAGTCTAACTCTTTTTCCTAAGGTTTTAATCTAGTGGCTCTTCTAGAAGTTAATTCAACACTGTTTCATGCAGATACCATGAGAGTTTAACATGCATAAATATGGAACAGATGATTAGAAACCCATGTTGAGATTATTGCTGCTGACATTTGTGTGCTCCACAGCTGACTCCATGGCTTGCTGTGTGAGCAGTAACCCTGTGCAGAAGGTGGCTCTGCCTCAGCTCCACACTAACTGGGTTGAGCACAGGTTCATGTACACAGTGCCAAGCCTAACTCAATAAAGCCATTATCTTGGAAGTGAGTTAATCATCCCTCTGCTCTGCCCCTGAGGTAACAAGAGTGTGAGAACTGCCAAAAATGGGCCAGGCTCTGACTGAGTGAGGAGCAGCATGGTGTGGGGAGAAGGTAGGAGTGGAAAGAAACTCTGCATAATATCAAGGAGATAAAACCCAGGGACTGAGGAATCATTCCTCACTGTAAATTAATGTAATTTACAATACTTTTTTAATAGAATAATGAAAAATCCTGAGTTGGAAGAGATCTACAATTATCATCAAAGTCCAGCTCCTGGGACAACCCCATCAATCAGGTGATATTAGAAAATTCACATCAATAATTTAGATACACAAAAAAATATATATCTCCATAAACTTATACATATCATCTGAAAAGCAGTAATTTCTACATGTACACAAAAAGCAAAGCACAGGTAAGCAGGAGTTTCTTTTTTTGTTCAAGAAACTGAAAGTAGTGGCGTGAATGATCACTCCCAGCTGGAAATGAAATCCATACAAAATGTTCTTGCACTGCTTTAAGTGATGTATGTTACTAAAATGGCCAAAAAATTCAATTTTAAGCAAATTAATCACTTAGAAAGATACTTTTGACTTTAATTTATCAGTGTCTCAGAAACCTCATCATGAATCATGTAAAAAACATAATGTATGATCATGTAAACAGAAATCTGTATTCCAGAGCCAGCCCACCATAGTTCTGGATTATCTTCATATGTAATTTTGGGGATGCCTAGTGCTCTGTGCCACCCTTTGCACAGGATACCTGAAGAGAGGGAAAGTCCATGTTTTATTCACAATCACTTTTATTTCCTAATCATTATTTTCTGTGCTAAGAGTAAATAAAACAATATTAAATTATTTAGGAGGCAGGGGGTGATGAAATAAAGTATTTAATATTTGCAAGGCCTCACGCTTTCCTTGTTCAGAAATAGGTATTTCTTATGAATTACTGTGCTCTGGTTTACCTGCTGTAGCACAGACTCACCATAGTCCTTTCTCAGAGAGCCCTCTACTGTCCTAAAATATGTTCCATCCAGTGTCTCATACCCCAAAAGGGCATTTGATCTACATGCCCTGGTGCCAAGGCACATTTCAGTAAGGGAAAAAAAATAAACAACAAAACAGAATAAAAAAACAAACAACAAGCACATGGTATTACTGAATATTTAAGAAATTTGAATTTTTCAAGTTTGACAACTTTAATGCAAAATGAACGTGTTTATGGCTGGATTTCTGTTTCTTTACCTAATCATGGGAATGTGGTTTTCAGAAAGATACAGGCTCAAAGAACTGTTTGATTTTCCATGTTCCTGCCTCTGATTTTTCGTGTGAATCAGTTAACTTTCTTAGAAGGTGATGAATACAAAAAAAAAAAAACAAAAAACCTGCTGTGTAGACTGATTCTACGGGAAATTTTTCCACAGCAAATTGAGATCCCACTATTAAAAATGCTCATTAATTTATCATCCCTCTCACAACTGCTGCCATTCATCTGCTAACACTAGGTGCTGAAATTGTTATTGCCAGGGAACCACAGATTTCATTTGAATAGACTCAATTTCTCATGTTTAATTAAAGAAGTCTGATAACATTAAGGAAGTTGAGTGGATAGAGGGAACCAGAAGAAAGCATATTCATGAAATTTGCCTGTATTAATAAAAATATTTCTTCAATTTTACAGGAGGGAGGAGGTTGGGAAGGCTGATTATTTTAACATTTGAGCTTACTAATACTGTGTTTCTGAGAGGGGATTTTAATATATGCAGATATTCATTCCTTATTTGCATGGGTGTAGAGGCTGAGGCTGTTGTTTATAATTGGTTTAATGTCAGAAGATCTCAGCAGGTCACTCTGCTCATCAGAATGTGTGGAAAGAGAAACCCTTGATGCAAAAGATGAACACCTGAGATTAGATAGTGCAGCAACCAGTCACAAAAGTTAAACCTTTCCACTCACCTTAAGGAGGGAAGAAGAGGAAAAAAGTGTTATTTTCAACACAGTGTTATTGGTCCCCCTAAAGAGCACAGAATTTTAACATGTATGAAGGGAGAGGTGCCAGGTGTGGGGGCAAATGTGACTTGATTAAAATAATGCTGGTATCAAAGGAAGTTGAGGCTCAGAGCTGCTCAGTCCCAAGGCTGGTTTGGCTGGGGGATGTTGAGTCTGTAGCTGAGAATCTGCACAGATCTACCACACTGCCATGTCACATTACCTCTCCTCTCACATGGTTTTGGTGGATTAGCTGCCATGTGTGTGCTGGCTTCCTCTGGAAGTGCACAGATGTCAGTAAAGTGTTGTTAACATGCATAGAATAAAATTTTAAAAGTGTGTGGTGGAGGCATAGGGCTTGAAATGCAAAGGAGTTTCTGCTGCTCAACTCAGGTTTCAAGTAGCTGTGCCTAATTCTTTCCAGCAGGTAAAGCTGGAGTGTGGCACTGCTAAAGACTGTTTACAGAAGGATAAGCATGGCAGTTTACCTGATTTTTTAAGTTATGTTGCTTGTAACTTGGCATATGAAGAGAGCTGAGATGTCTGTTTAGATTTTAACACTTCTAATGTAACTAAAAATGTCCTAAAGGCTCAGCACTTCCACCCACTGAGGTTTGCATAGCACAGGCTGGATACAACACAGTTTCAAATTTCACTAAACAAAAAACACCCAAAAAACCCCAAGACTAGCATGTAAAGTTCTGTGTTAAAGAAACTGCCTGCACACTGCATGCTGATGTTTATTCTAGCAGATCGATCTCTCTCACGCATAATATTTTCATATCTTCATATCCACTAAATCTGTTTTAATTTTATTCAGCATGCAAGTTTCTGCTGCTATGGCAGAATGGAGGATGGGTGGCCATGCCTGCCTTGTCAGTAAAACCAGACTTTTAGACTAACCCAGCACTTGAGACTGGCCCTGCAAGGCAGGCTCAGGGACAGCCTGGCCCCAAAGCAAAATTGAATCTGGGTAAGAGAGACTGTGTGGAGCCTTTCACATTTATCCAGCCTGGGTTTAAAGTATTCATATTTTTTAAAAAAATTAAATTTGTATGCCGGTAGACATGCTTTATGTTGCTAGTAGGCAGCTTGGATGTTTGAGGAAGAAAGTTGTCTTGAACACTGAGTTTAACTCCCTGAGAAAACAGCTGTGAAATACAAAAAAAAAATACCCAACCTGTGATGAATCCCCCCAAACTCCACTTGATTTCATTTCCTTATTTGCATTGTAAAATAGCTAAAATGGTGAAGTATGTTTATAATTTATATAGAGGAACATATTGTGTGTGTTTAATCCAAGGTTTTTTTAATGTCACAATCCTTTAGAAAGTGTTGTGGAACATCCACTTGATGTTCCTGAAAATTGGCTTTTATAGTCAAATTAAGCTCATAGATAGGTAGAATTGCAAGAATACACAGTTCCTGAAGGAATAGTTTGTAAAACTCTGGAAGAGAAAAGAACCTTCAACATCATTTGGAAATGTCATTTGATACTGGATCATCTTTAACACCAGCATTTTTTTGAAGTTTGTGGTTTTTCTTTTTATCTTTTGGGATCTACACAGTGTCAGAGAAGTAAAGGCAGGGACTGCAGTTATTTCCTTCCTACAAAGATATTTATGCCTTAAGGTAAAAGATCTTGAAATAATGTTGCTTTGGTATAAACCTATTTTAAATATTCAGATTTGTTTTGCAGTATGCATAGAATCACAGAATATTTTGAGTTGGAAGGGACCTTAAAACTCATCTTTGAGCTTTGCCATGAGCAGGGACACCTCCCACTGTCCCAGACTGCTCCAGGCCAAATCCAAATGTCCTGGCCTTGGTCACTTCAGGGATGGAGCAGCCACAGCTTCTCTGGGCACCCTGTGCAGGGCCTCACCTCCCTCACAGAGAACAAAAGTAATATAACTCTACAATTATTATTACATTTTATATTAATACTTATTTTTAAAGTTATTGGAAGTTCATCAAATAAATTGTCATTTACCAAAAAACACCTTTCCCACAGCCAAGTGCAGTGCAAGTATTAGTCATTGTTTTTTTCTTTTAAAATACAAAAATCATTATGGGATAAATAAGCATTTGAACTCTGAGATCTTTTCTTAGACTTGATGATTGTGTAAATGTTACATCAATTATTGTATGCATTGTGTGTGTATCATGTATAATTGCTATTTGAGAAGTTGTCATTAGTGTTTTAACCACTTCAGTATGAGAATAGAATCAATCGTGCTGCTTTAGCTTTTCACTTCTTGAGAAAATTGTTGTCTTTACTCTTTGCTAAATTATTCCTGCATTTAATAATTCAGTAGTCAGTCTGATGCATTTTTCACCTGGGAAAAGGGGGCTGAAGCTTGTCTTTATTTTCCATGTATATTCAGTGTTGCGCTCAGGGGAATGGTATATCCAAAAATAAGACTATAAATAAGAAATCAGTAGCCTTTTCTGTCTTGCTGCTTTATGTGGGTTTGATATATGCTTCTGCAGCATTATTACTTACTCTGTTCAAATCAATGCTCTGAGCTTTCCTTTACATGATTGATTTCTTCCAGATTAGCCCACAAAGTACGTGATTTAATAAACACCACTGCTACCTGTTTGCTAACACACAGATGTCTGCAGTGCTAGACAGAGACTGTAAAATTTCTAAAAGTGCTTCAGTCAGTCATAAGATTTGGATGGTATCACTTTATTTAAGTAGGAAAAAGAAAACAGATTTGGTCTGCTGTAGTTGAAAGCAAACTAAAATTCCTTGGAAGAAACAGAAATAAGGCAAGGATTTATAAAAATTAAGCCAGATTCTGCAGGAGATAATGATGAAAAGGGAAGTTGCTTACTTGGGTGTTGTCCTCTTTAAATGCCACTTTCCTGCTTCCCAAAAGGAGCATTTTTTTCTGTCTTTTCTGTTCTTAAGCATTGTGGTAACAGATTGTAAATTATCAGCAACAAGTTATAACTGTTGATGCCCTTTCTAAAACACCTGTGAATATGTATTTGTATTAGCATTTATTAAAATTTTAGCAGAAATGGGCTGTCAGGGCAGAATTTTAGTGTTTTGAGTGTTACAGTGCTGTCCTGGGGTTCAGTGTGTGTGGGTCCCTGTAGAATACCTGCTTTGTGTTAGGATGTTATTTCAGTGTCACAATTGCTTACCTGCAGCATCTCACAGGGTGCTCGTGTTCAGGGCAGTGTGTCTTGCAAGAGTTCCATGCAGGACATGGAAAGATTTTGTGTGCCATTTGGAAATTTAGATTTTAGATATTTAGATTTATTACAGTTGCTTATGGCTGGACTGTATGGATGTGGTTTAGGTACATCTTGTACAGGTTTTAATTTGCCCTAACAGTTCCATTTTTTGTCTTTCCATAATACCTCTCTGATATCTCTTACACCAATGTTTTTAATGCTTTCCAGACACTTTTTGTGTATAATCACTGGTAGATAAGGTGATGGCCTTTGAGAATTGATGGCCTGAGGAATTGGGAAGTTTCTTCATAGGAAGTTACTGTGCAATACTTTAACACAGCTGTCCAGACACTGTATTTTTTATCTTTAAGTTCACTCTTAGTTCTTTGGTTTTCCTGATAATGGCCTGACATAACATTATTCCTCCCTATATTTTCTCTCTCCATATAAGGTGGGGTTTTTTTAATTTTGTTCCTTCTGTGATATTGTTTTCTCTAGAGGTAGATCTCCCTATTTCACAGCCCATCTGTGCTCAGATGTGGGCTGCAGTCTGATCTACAGCATGTTCCCTTCATCTCTGCACCCAAACCAGTCTGTGGCCAGATCATTTCTCCTGTCATTTCTGAGAAATGTTGTGAGGTTCTATTAATCTATCTCCAGGAAACTTGTATTTCTGATATTACCCTGCTTCCATCTACTTTCCTTGGAGATGCTTTTCCTTTTCAATTCCTGTGCTATTGTTTTTAATATTACTGAGGCTTGTTGTCTTTTCCTTCTGCTTTCTATTGTAAAATTAAAAAGCTACTTTTGGCACAGAAACTGTCATATTGCTTTTGAAGGATAGATATTATTCTTGCTCCCCCAACACCTTGGGAAGAATTGTACAATATGATTCTATTCAGTCCACATTTTTATCAACATGGTCACCATCACCTGCAGCCATCATTCCATTTTAGAGCACAGCCTTACAGGTATTTTTTCCCTTTTTGCAATATCAAGATATGAAGAAGATGAATGAAAGTTTCTTGCATGTTTTTGTCAGTGTGTTTTTATAGCTCCTATGAACAGTGATGGACTTGGCAGCCTGGAGACTGAAATCCTCTGTTTAATCACAGCTAGGTGTAGTTCAGCAGAAAGATGTATTTCTATACACATCCCCTCTAGCATGTCTAAGCCTCAAGCTGGAGAACTGACCTTCTGTAAGCAGAAAAAAGCTCTCAGGCCACTCAGCCCCTGCCTTATCTGAGAATTGTAAAAAGAAGCATTCATGCCATTGAGTTTTTGTGACAGGTGCTGACGTCTAGTCTGGAGTGGACCGAGGGTTCACTTTGGGGAATTTCTTTCCCTGAGTTACTGAGAGAAAACAATGTTCTATCCAGTCTGGAGATTGTACATCTGTGTGCATCAGGCTGCCACGTAACACTACAAAAGACAGTGGGTTTTCAGGTCAGCTTGCATTTAGCCCTAGGCTTGATCTTCTGATCATTAATGTCTCTGATTCTTAATTTTAGTTGTGAAAACTCTCAAAATCCAATAGCTAAGACCAGAGAACTAAGTAAAACTGTGAACTTCATTCCCATGTTTAGAGTATTGAGATATTTTATTTGAAAACAAAGCAAAATGGTTTTTGAGACAATCCTGCAGGATCCTGGGTCCAGAGAAGACACACTGCACAGAATTCTTGAGTGTGGTCATAAATTGTATTCTCTGAGCATTTTGCAATGTTGTATAGAAAGGCAAGGGCTCTGGTCATATTCCTTTTCATAAATATTTTCTTATGGGTTTTTAATCACATTTCCCTGAAAATCCAATGTAATTAAAACATGCTATCCCAAAAAAAGTGCTGCCTATTCTGGCTATTAAATCTGCTGGAAATAATTTGTCTGGGTTTTGGGTCTTTTTGTGTTTTTCAGCTAACAGGACAAGTGACTTTGCAAATTGCCACTGCTCCAGTTTTGCCATTCAACGCCCTCGACGTCGCCTTAGAAGTTCAAAACAGTCTGAAAGGTAATTTTTCATTAGAAGAATATTCTTCTTCATTAATACAGGAGGGGGAAAAGCATAATCTAATCCCTGATACATATTTTCAACACTTGAATAATAGCCAGTGATTTCACAAGTTAAATAAGGTCATTATACAATGCTGAATAAAATGCAGGTTTTGTTGCTAAAGAAAACCATAAAGTTCTTAGATTTCTTCTGATGCTACTTTGTCAATGAAGCAATACAAGTTGCCTGTAGTCTCCTAATACCTTTGAAAAATATTTCTGTTTATAAGTTTATGAAACCCTTGATCTGTTAAATAGAGAAGTAAATGGTATAAAATCACACCCAAACCTCACCTATCCTTTAGCAGATTGTGAGATCATATCTCAAATGTAAAGACTTTTTGCAATCTTGAGGTGCTACCCCTGCATTTCATTCACTCCCTCCACTGTAAAGCACCACTTTTCTGTAGCACATTCTCATAGAAGTACGATACCTTTGCTTTAATCTTTGCCATCCATCATCGTGAAGACGTAGGAGTCAGTAGGCAAGTATTGGTCTGGAATCACTGAGCATCTAAAAAGACAAGTAATTTTAGCTCTGTATTGCCACATAAACATTGGTTTAGTTCAGCCTAAACACAGCAGGGATGATCATCACATGAAAAGTGTGGCTCAGTTGGTATTCCTGTAGAACATGAGATATCTTTTATTGTTCTTCCTTTTTATTTATTTTGAGTAACAGGAAAAGTTGATTTAAACTGACTTTTTTTTTCTCTGACTTCAGTTAGATCATTTATCTCTACCACTTCATTGGAAATAAAATATTTCCTAGGTTGTAGGGCCAGCAGGATAAATTTTCTCCCAGATGTTGAATTGGAGTAATGTTTAATGATTTTTCTCAGGGCTTTCATGTCTTGTCTGTCTCTGACTTGTATAAAAGAACAGTTTATTTTCATTTTGGAAAACATTAAGATAATGGTACTTTTTCAGTTCCTTAACTGAGAAGTTGTACTTATTCTATGTGGCTCATGGGTTTATTCATTCTTCAAAAGATTTTATGTTGTCCAAACTTTCCAGTTCAAGGTTGGAATGTCTTAGTAAGCTGTTTCCTTCTCCAACTCAATGCAAACTGTAATTGTAGAAAAGGTGAATGTAAATCTGCATGACATGTAAAATATTTGTTCACTAGGCTTAATTTTGTGCCTCTGGGATCTGGTTCAACCAATTCCTTGAACACAGATTTTATTGCCTGTTGGACTTTCTCACGTGCTTGAAGTTACATTTTGTGTAAATATACGAGTCACTGTTTTGCAGTCTCCTGGATGTACTCACAAAAGGTTGTGTATACCTTGATACTTGTTCATACAGCATTTATTTACATTTCTAAAGGATTTAACTCTATGATGTGGTGGTGTCTGTACAATTAGCTCTGCTAAATTCCATGGGATTTTACTCAGCATTTCACAGACCATTTCTTACCTTCAGGATGGTGTGGATGGTAAGTTATGTCATCCCCAACACATTCACATGGCTCATGGCCTGTTCCTCAGAGGGATGGGAAGAGGCTGTGAGTGACTTGTTCTCTCCCCTTGCACACCAGAACTTCTGGGAACAAACCACTGCTTTTGGGTTTCCCTGGAAGGAGGGGTTGGGGCTGGAGAATTTCCTTTTTCTCCCTCTGCTGATGGTGTGATGGGGGTTCCAAGACTGAAATCCAGGCCCCCAGGGCTGTTGCCTGTCTATTCACAGATGTGATGTTTTAGACAAATTCATAAATAAGTGACTGCTTAGAATGTTCTCATTAGTTACCTCTTGCAGTTGTGTGGGATTTGTGCCTTCCATACATTTAAAATCAGGACCCGTTTTAACTTGAATCAAATACATGAATATCTTGCTAGGCCTTGTATCCTATGAAAATCCAATTTATCTTTTGAGTTAGGGCACAGACAAGATGTCAAATCTGGTGTGTGAGTGATACAAACAGCGCTTTTAAACACTCCTGTAGAAGTATTTTCTATGTATATGCAAGTAAAAGTGTACAATAATTTGTATAGAAGTGTTTTGTATGTATAATAATATTTTTATCCACAACATATTTTTATTTTCTACTGGAAGCTCTTAGCAGTGTGCTCCTTGTAGCCTGTGGTTAAAATGTAGAGTATGTTACAACAAGTTTCAGGGGTTTATGGTGGAGATTATCTTTAGGATTAAAAGCATTTCTGTACCTTTGCACCTGACTGTCCCAACAATAACAAGTTCAGCCACCCAGCTTACAAAAATAAAGTCAGCCAGGCTGGTGGTGTCCCTCATTTGGGTGCTGTTGAAGCTGATGTCATTTATTGTTGCCAGTCCCTTGGGCTCATGCAAACCTTTCAGGATTGGTGTCTGTGCCCCTGCTCTGAATTGTGGCTGTGCACACCAGGCAGGAGAGGTGAGATCCCCACTTGTGGCTGTCAGCACAGGCTGCTGGAGCAAATTGTGGCATCTCTGGTAGGCACTGGCTGAGAGGGGGAGGCTTATGAAGACAAATTAAGGAGGGATGAGACTTTCTGGTTTTCCAGAAGTGTAAGAGCTGTGATTTAAAGCTCTTTGGCTGATGCAGTGTCAGCTGTGTGTGAATTCCTATCAGTTAGGCCCTTTCTTCTCCCCAGAATGGATGTTTTACAGATGTTACAGCAGCTGAAGTACTTGGGGTGATAATAGTAGGCAGCAGTAGCAGAAATTTCAAATGATCTGGTTTACAGTAAGTCGTTCCCAGGGAAGTCTGCCTGACTTTCCACAGCCCTGTCTTTACCCATATATTTTAAAACATCAGGCTAGATTCTCTGTCCTGAGAAAAATCAATAGAGAAACATATCTCTCTCATTCACTTGATGGCTGCATGCTCATTGCCTACAGCTATCTGCTGTTCTTCAGCTTGGCATCATTTTCCTTGCTTGACTGTATTTCCCTGATCATTTTGGGTGCTTTTCAGAGTTATTCTCTCCTCCTGTCTATAATGTTCAGAAAATTTCCCTCTTTACTGTTCCCACCTTTTGTTCTTGACTGCAACAGAGGTGAAAAATGCAACAAATCTGTATATAAGACAGAAATATCTCTTTTGTCATGAGACACTGGCATCTTATCTTCAGTATCCATTCAAGGTTATTATGTATTAGTACCTTTCTTCAGCCTTTATGAAAGAATAGCCATGGAAAACCACATTTTCCATGGACAAACATTTAGTTCTGAAGGGCAAGGATGAGCATCATGTGTTAGTAGGACATAAGTTTCAGCAGGTCTGTGCAAAGTCATTGAAAACTTCACAGAATCATGGAACAGTTGGGTTGGACCTTCTAAAGGTCATCTAGTCCAGTGCAGTGAGCAGGGAAATCTTCCAGTAGATCAAGATGCTCAGAGCTTCATCCAGCCTGGCACTGAATGTTTCCAGGGTGGGGTATCCACCACCTCCATGGCCAACCCAGTGTTCTGCCATCCTCACTGTAAAAAACCTCTTCCTTACACCTAGTCTAAATCTAGTCTTTTGGTTTAAAACCCTTACCCTTTGTCCTATTTCAAAAGTTTGTCCCAAATTTTTTTATAAAGCCCTCTTTCAGTATTGAAAGAGCACAATATAAAGTCTCTTTGGAGCCTGCATTTCTCCAGGCTCCTGTATTGACATGCACATAGTAAAATGTCACAACATTCCTCTTTAACATAACTTCTTTGAAAAAAGACTTGGAGCACCACCAGATTAGTTTATTTGGGCTACAGCAGTCATGGTAGCAAAACTGAAGCTGATGGCAACACATTCTTTGCACTAAGGATGTCTGTGGATTTGTGTTTCTGCCCCTTTAGGGTACTTCCTACAAAGCTTTCCCATTCAGATTTTCTACTGCCAGGTCTGCTTATCCTATTTTGCAGAGCATGAAAAATTCTCCTGGTGAATGCAGCAGCACATCATAGCTGATTCAGAATTTGCAATCTAATCAAAACCTGAAGCAATTTCCCTTCTCTCTTACATGCAAACACATGTTCACATATATGGTAAGCAGGCATCATGCCCTAAAATGCTGATTTGTCTGTGCACCCTTTCCTATAAATACTTGTAGGCAAGAATTTTCATAACAGAGGGCACAAACACAGTTTAAAAATGTTAAATCTCTAGCTGTGCTTTTCATAAGAGCAATCAGTTACACAGGGAAACCTATTGTATTCAGTGTCTGTAAAAATATCTATTTGGTGTAACGTGTTTCTGAATAGGATCCAGTTACATTTAGCAAATGCAATGAAATTCAACAGTGTAATTCCCTGGTCAAGAGTGCACATGCTCTTGAGTCACTGTTCTATGTTTGCAATTTTATTTTTATAGCAACTAAACAACTAGCTTAGATGATTCATCATGATTCACACTGGAGACAAAAGGAAAAATACAAAATATAATAATGTGGCATTGTTTTCTCTTAAACGAGGTAACACTTGTGCTTGATTTTCCTCTGTAAAAGCATCACAAGGTCCTTGAGACATCATTAGTTAATGGAGGATTTTTTTGAAGAATCATTTGCCCTTCCTTTCCCACCTTTTCAGCCTGAGGAAAGCATAAATCAGTTTCCCTTGGTGTGCAGTTCAGTGTGTTGTGATGCCTAGATGTTCTGTCCCTAGTTGGCTGAGGTAACACTGCCCATACTTGCAGGTTTTGTACTGAAACATTAAAAAATGGTCTGGGTGTGTATTTTCTAACAAGTTCTGGTTTAGAGAATAAAACTGAATTGGTTTAGGGACTGTGGAGAACAAGTGAGAGCATTTATAGGATTTTATGTTAAAAAGGATAGTCTGGTTGGCTTCATTTCCAAATACAGAAGGATGAATTTTCCCTTTATCCCACCTTCCCTGTTGAAAAGGCAAAGCTGACATTTGCAATTGTTTGTATAAGATTCAGAATAAAAACTACAAAAGTTTTATGTTACTTGGAATACAAAGTGCTTTGCTGAAACCAGAGGGTTCTTTCTAACAGGGTGAATTTGAGCATTTTCATATGGACACAAGTCTCAGGGAAAGTTGTGCGTGGTGGCTGCATTATATAAATGGGAATGGGAAGTTCTTCAGCTGCATGGGATGTTTGCCAGAGATTTGAAAATTAAGGATAATGATATTTTGCAAATATCTTATATGTGGAAAGCTTATATGCTTGAAGAATATTTTTCTGAGGCATCAACCTGACTTGATCAGAATTTAAATTACTGCAGACTCAGAGAGATACCAACCATTTATATCAAGATACCAACACTCCTGTCATCCATTCTGCTTAGGGAAAGGTGGATTGATCAAGTGTCATTAGCAAAGGAGCTTTGTCCCAAACCAGGGCAGACATAAACCATCTTCTCTCACTCCTGTTCCCACAGGGAGCTTCTTTTCATTGTTGAAATTCATCTTGATATTTCAGGAAATCTGACAGTTTCCCTCACACCAGCATCTTGTCTCTCCATGTATTCTGGGTTGTTTCATGTTTTGCTAGATTGGAATGTGCTAGTCAGCTGGGCAGGAGTATGTGGGATCTATGAACTCCTTTTCCTTTGCTGGAATGTATCCAATAGCAAATACCTTTCTCCATATGAGAGAGAGAATATATTATATTAAGGCATTTCCTTGGATTTCTTAGTTATACTTGTTTGCTTTTCCATTCCTATTATGTGCTCACCTTTCAGACTCCAACCATGAATAATTGGAGAAATGGATTGGTGTTTGTCCTAATTTAACTAGAATAGAGTTAGTTTTCTTCCTGGTAGCTAGTACTGTGTTTTAGATTTAGGATGAGATGAAGGTTGGTAACTCACTGATATTTCAGTTGTTCCTTGGTTCTGCTTACCCTGAGGACTTTCCAGGTTCCCATGTTTTGCCAGAGAGGAGTTAGAGGAAGCTGGGAGGGAGCATGGCCAGGACAGCTGATCTGAGCTGACCAAAGGGATATTCACACCAGGGAACATCATGCTCAGTTTAAACTGAGGTGGCCAAAGAGGCTGATTGCTGCTGGGGCCAGGCTGAACATGGTCAAGCCAATAAAATTTTTCATCACTTGTCTGTCTTGGGTTTATGTCTCTCTCTTGGTTTTCTCCCTTTTTGATGCTATATTAATATTATTGTTATTAAGATCATCATCATTATATATCAATTATTAAACTGTTCTAATTTCAACCCATTGGTTTTAATTTTTTGATTCTTTCCCCATTCCATCAGGAAAGCCAGTGGGTGTGACTGAGCAGCTGCATTGTACTTACTTGCCAGCTGAAGTTAAAACATGTCAGTGTTCCCCAATTACTATTTGTGATTTTCCATGTGTATCTTAGACAAGGAAGTTGAAAATCCCTTGAACTTGAGTCCTGAAGCACTTTCTTGGCTTAATTATCTCAGGCACTAAGGTGAAGAACTCTCTGAGGTTTGCAGATTCAGGTAGAGCTGCTAGAGCTGCATGGTTTATGTTGATTAAGGCATTATTTGAAAGATCTAAGGATAGTTGGGTTTATTGTCAATAGGTGAAGTCAGTCTTGACCTTAAAGATAATTTCTGCATCCTGGAAATGTTTGTGCTGACTGATACTGCTTTTGACTTTCTGTCAGGTTCAGGCTCTGCTTTCTCTCTGCATGTGCTTGTGAAGATGAAGGCAGTCCATGCACACACTGGGAAAGGAGGCCACTCTTCACCTGCACTGCAGGTGGGAGGAGGCTGCACATTCACAGTGCTCCAATTCACATTTCTCTTTCTGGACTGTGAACAGGGAAATACTGAAATCGTGGTGTGCTCCTACGTGCTGCAGGCTTTTTTGTTCTTTTTCTGTCTGAGTGGGATTGCTAAGAGTTAACACTTAAGTTTAAAAAGTTTTGAAAATATTGACTGGATTAGAATATGCATTAGGATATCAATTAAAGTTGGCTCATTGGCATATGACTTAAGTGATTAAGAGGAGCAATTTCACATACCCTCTACAATTGCTGTTAACTGCTAAGATTCTAAAATGTTGAGTCAAATTCAATTAAACTCTGCATATTATAATATTCTATAGAGCAGTGATTATGGAATCCAAGCACAGGCTTTCAGACTCAAGAGCAACAGCATCAAATGGCATTGAATAAATTCAGTCTCAGAAGGAAACATAGTTCTTGATTTATAACCATTGCTTCCTGCATGCCTGTTTTTCCAATGTTAGATTTCAAGCTGCACCCCAAAAATCATTCCTCAGAGCTTATTAGCTCTTAAAGCATCAGAGCCCAAATTGATCTTTGAGAAGCAGACCAGAGGTTACAGGGAATGATCTACGGCTTCCCTTGACCCGTTCCGTGCTGCTCGCAGGGGGAAAAGTGGCTCAGGTTTTAATTGGGCTATTAATTTTGGCTTTGAAGCTGGGGTAATAAGTGGTGTGTGAATCACTGGTGCCTGTCTCTCTGTCCCTGCTGGCAGGTGATGAGGCAGCTGTCCCCCAGCTGCTGGCAGTGGCCTCGGGGCTCAGGGACACGGCGGAGCTGCTGCAGTCGGACGAGATGCGCCCGGCCAACGACCCCCGGGAGAGAGCTCCTCTCAGGGTCAGGATGCTCAATGATGTGCTGCAAGGCTTGGAGAAAAGCTTCCTGCTTCCGCAGGCTCCTCCAGGACTTTACAGGTATGGCACACTGTGTTCCTAAAGTGGTATCCACTGCTGCTTGGTTTGCAGAACTGTATTTAAAAAGAAACCTCGATGAGAACACAAAGTTAAAACTTTTTTTTTTTTTTCTTATCACATCCTTTCTGCAGAACACATTAATTCATTACAATGCAAGGGGTCATTGGAATGCAGCACTGTAGCATTTCTGTCATGACATTGCTGCTAACGAGACGTGCAGTGTGATGGCAGCGTGGCAGAAACCTGTGTCAGATGGTACAGGAAGCTTTCAGAAGGAAATATTTTGAAGCCTAATGCTGCTTGATAAGCTCCACCTATATTTTATTTAAAACTTTGTACAGTTCATTGAAGATTCAGAATTGTACAAGATACTCCATAGCATTATTTAACATATTTAATTATATAGCAGCGTTCTTGGATGCATTTCAGGGAGTTAAAGGCAGCACATTTGAGTTAATGAGCAGGCCTGAGTCAGTCAATGTTCATAACATCTTGTCTCTGCTTGGAATTACTCTCTGATATGTATTCAGCTGCACTACCCAGGTTGGTTTTAAGATGTCGTAGTCATCCCATCTTTTACTCTCTAAGAAAGAAGTCTGCAGGTCTCTGTCTTTCACCAGAACCAACTAAAGTAGCAAAACTGTTCTTAGATTTTACTTGATGGAAAAAATTATCCAATGTCTCACACAAGTGAATGTGTAAATTGGACATCAAACAGACACATGGTAAAGGTGGGGCAGGAAAACAGAAAGCTCCAGCCACAGGAGGGATTGTTATTAGCAATGGCATAAAACAAATGCAGTAATTTTTTACAAAAGCAAAGGGGAAAAAAGCAAGGTAGTTATGGGGAATTCAAAAGTGTCAGTGAATAAAAGCCCTACAGCTGTAATAAAGCAAATAGAATAATTCCATTTGGGGAGGGGTTAATTTACTTCCTTTCTGCTGTGACTGGATTTATAAGATAAAGAAATAAGCCAAAATGGGATTAGATAAAGTCTAATATTCCAGGTTTAGCAGTGCTGTCTGTCATGGGTGAACTGGTGTGGTGTTGCAAAGGAGCCATAAAACTGTTTAATATTAATGTAATATGTGTGTGTTGCATTGCAGCAGAAACATTCAACATTGTTGAATCTGGCCCAGTTCTTTATTTGTAAAAATAAATTATATCAAAAGTTAAGATTATAAGGGGAGGGTTTTTGAGGATTTCTAATATTTCAATTCTTGCAGTGCTTGCATTATTAATTTTGTTATTTACCAATATGTAATTACTAGATATGCAAACATAATGTAACAAATTTTTCACCTGCTCTCCACAGTACAGAGCAAAAGTACTTTCACACTGGCAAGATAGACACCATGGAAGTGAAAATGTTGTACTTGTTGCCCTCCAATTTAATTAAATTCGATGCAAGATTTAACAGTACAAGATTTCAATGTCTAGGAGAAAACATTGGCTTTGACTTTACTCTGAATAATTTTACCTGACATCATCTGGAATATACAACAGTAAAGGACACCTTGTGTATCATCATTTAGGTGTTCATTTAAAAAGAATACAACCCTTGTATGGTGCCAAGGTGTGTAATTGTTGCCTTTAATGGTGAATCTACACAGATAGAATCAAGGACACTCAGATTGCTGATGTCCTTTGCTGCCATTTAAAATCTGAAATATGTTTGCTTCATTCAAAAATAAAAAGCATCTAACTATAAATCTTGTTTAGATTATTTTTTCAAAAGTCCTTCTGTTAGTTGATGAAGATATGTGAATGTGTTTTGCATTCTGAAGCTATAATTGTGTCCTGAGAACACTAGAAATACTTGAAAAAATTGATACCCTTCTTTTTTTTTTGCTTGTAAAACTTTAAGCTTATTCTTTTTGTCATTTGGTAAAGAAAACAAACAAAAAAAATCAGTCTCACAGCCAGGACCTTGTATGCCATGTTTCATCCCAGTCAGAAGATTGATAGGCAAGTTATAAACCCCTGAAATAGTGGTTTATAATGGAAATGCTGGCAGCCCTTTAACTATAGCAGCACAAGCAGTACAGCAATAAATACTGTGCTTCATCTGTAAACAGAAATTTAGGATGCAGTTTGCAGCCTTGACCTTCAGGCTCCAACTGTGTTTAGATCATTAAGATTCCATAAATACTGTAATTTACAGCCTTCTGAAGGAAGAATTTGTGTGCACAGTAAAGGACGTATTCTTCATAAAAAAATGATTGCTTCCTGTATACCCATTTGGACTCATATTCTCAACCTCAATCAAAGCACTTGACAAATTTGCTGAAGTTTTAGGCATCATTTTTAGCCTTGTGTTTGTCCTAATTCACAGCTCTCTGGATCTGTGCTATGTTTTCTGTCCTGGAACTTGAATTAAAAAGAAAGGTGGGTTTTTTCTTTATTGCAGGAGTGTTGCAACCTTCCTGTGCTTCTCTGCTACAGGGAAGCTGATACATCTTTTATATTTTTTTTCCATAGTTGCACACATATTCCCATAGCTATAGTCTCTTACTCTATATAGGAACTTAAAAGAAATAAATGCTTCATTCCAGTCAATGTCATAGAGCAATAATTGATACATTATGCATCTGTAATAAGAAGTAATATAACCAAGCTTAGTAGCAGAATTCAAATTACTATTTTTTAAATAATTGGTTTAGGATATTTGACTAAATTTAGGTAATCATGATTGACATTGGCAGGGTGTTCAATACAATAAATGCTGTGGTTTTGATGCTCATCCCTCTTACCTGAACTTCCTGACATTGAACTGCAAATCTGACAACAGCACAGGTTCCCCGTGATCTCTATTTCCAACTGAGCTGGAAATACACAAGTACAGCTTTAATCAGGGTGTTTTAGTCTTATCCAGAAATTTAGGCAGAATGAAAAATAATAGGTTGAGGAATATCCTGCTTTGCAAAAGTTACCCTGGGACTTGATTTGGGGTTAGGGGAAAATTGCTGAGTTTTCTTGTATCTGAAATATTTCTTTGATTCCCAGTGGTAAACCTGGATAGATTTTCTATTTCCAGAATAAATGTCTAGGAATAAAATAGGATTGCTATTGGTATTTTTCATTTATCTCTCTATTTTTCTCATAGAATAATCATAATACTGATAATTACTTGGATTTATAATTTGTCATTATTTTAATGGAAAAATCAGTAGTAATCCAGTTTTTTCTTACCTTTAGCCATTTCTTGCTCTCCACTCTTGCAATATATATTTGTGTGGAACATTTCTGTGTATTTTCTGATTATCATATTGTGCTACTAAAGGTAATACTCATAGATTACACAGCAGTGGTATCTACAAGGTTAATGTAAGAACAGAGACTTTTTTACTTTAGGCACTGTATAGGAGGGAAAATATCAAGCATATTGACCTCTCCATGAGATGGTCAGCCTCACCAGAGCCATAAGAAGATTCCATAAATACAGATCATGTCATGCTTTTCCCTCTATAGAAATACCAACCAAAACACTGGGATAGCAAGAGAGCATAGATCTTCCAGGTGTTGATAAATACTGAGCTCAAATCTTGTGTTTGCCTAGGCTCAGTAAGAGGGTTCTCCCTGTTCCTTGTATATTTTGTTGTACTTTTTGTATTTGCTGATCCCCAGAGCTTCTGACAACCTGTCAGCCTGATGTGTCTGTCAGCTCTGTGTGTGCACTCCTCAGGTACTCACAGGGAGCCTCTCCCTGTGTGGAAAGGCAGAGCTCTTCAATGCACAGTAATATTGGAAAAAAAAAAAAAGATAATAAAGCAAAGTTCATGGAATATCAGGCATGGCACAGTCAGTGCAGGGAGATCTCCATTCTCAGGAAAAGTGTCACATTTCTTCAGGTCCAGGTCTCATTTTCAGATAATGATGGGTGCTGCTGGTACTGGATGGATGCAGGATTTCCTAGAATCCCCTGGGATGCTCCCCCAAAATTTTCAAAGCTAAAAGAGTTATTCAAATCACAGTCTTCAGTGCATAAAATTAAAGCCAAAAAGAGACATACAAAGGCTCATTTCTCCTCCACTTAGGTGTGTTCTATTCTTAATGAACCCCTGCCTAAGGATCAGTTATGTCCTGACTGAAAGTTCTTTTGACAGTTTTATAAAAAAATCAAAGTCAAACTGTGTAAAATCTTGCTTTTAAAAGTTTTATCTTAGCATGCCAAGTTTATCCTGTCCATTAAGGCTGTTTGCATCTGCCACCACTATTTATGGAATTGTTACAAGGGTGATTGTGCTTTGACTAATAGATGTAATTGAGTGAATTGAGTAATAAGTAGGTGAAAAGAAAGGATTTTGAAAGCAATCTGTGTCTTCAGCAAAGACCTCCAGCAGTTTTTATTGCACATTTGTACGAGTTAAACTTCTTCCTTTTGCTTCTTTTCATCACAGATACCCAAGTGTGACATTAACACTTCATTGGGCTAAAGAATTACAACAAATGGGTACATTTTAATGCACTGAACAAAATACTGGCAGTAAGCAGAGATGGATTGTGCACCCTGAATTTGACACAATGAAATGAAAGAACAATCAAAAGGTGGTTTTATTACCATTCAAAAAAGGCAACTTGTATTGCTGCTAAACTCGTGCCACTCAAGTGTGTCTTGTTCCTCAAAACAAATATTTTCCTTTCAGATTGAGATTTGTTATGTACATTCCTGACGTGTATTTCGACAGGATTTATTTCTGCTTTGCTGGTAAACAGGAGCAGATTCTCAAGTTTCAAAATACACATGTCCTAAGAGTCTAGTTTCTAGAGATATGTTTAGTAGGAAAATTAAAGGCCTTATTATATCTCCATGTGTAAACAAGCTGCTCATTGGATTTAAAGAGGACAAGCATTAAAGATGCAAATATCCTGCTAATCTTAAACAGTAACGTGGGTAAACATGGAGTGCAATGTCACCTGCAAAATAAAACAAAATCCTAGCCCAGAGTTTCTACTTAAGGCAGTAGTTCTGTCTCATTGTTTAAACTCTGGATATTTGTTTTTTCATTTTGAATTCTTCGTTTATGACTTCAAGTAGAAAACATTCCTGTCTCCTTTGTAGCAATATTTGAGATGTTTTTTGACCAACCTGAACCAAATGCATGGAGCATTTTTATTGTTCTGCTTTGCATTATGTGGAGCAGGGTGTGATTTGATACGGTGTCGATGATCCTTAGTGTGGGAAATACTGAAATAATTCATGTTTCACTGGCAGCAGTAGATAATGTTCTGTCTCTTATTATCTGCCATGTGCAATTTGTAAATACAATGCTAGAATTATGTTGGGGGAGAAGGAAAGAATTGTGTACTGGTTGTAGAATAGTGTACCTCAGCTTTTGCCATTCGGTCAGAATAAATGCATTTTTGTCTTCCAACACAGCAATGATTTCCTGACTTTTGACCCTCGTATTTTGCATCTTTCAAAATTTGCAGCTCCTTTTCTTCTGTGCTTTTTTTCACAGCTTATAAGTGGAGTTATGAACAGTGGCATTACTTGTTTCTCTGTCTAATCCTTCTTTGGTGTTTCTCAGTACTGCAGTTGTTGTTCAGCTCCCTTCTCTCTGATAAGCATTTGATCAAATGTATTTTTTACACCCAAAATGCCTTCCCATTTCCCTCTGCCTTATTCCTTTGAACTCTACAGTGTTTGAGCAGTGTGTTTTTTGCAAATGTAAGTATGGAGCAGCACATTTATCCTAGTACACACCAGTAGCATTTTCTAGGCTGATAATGCTCTTACAAATTCCTGCTATGGTTATTATTTTTCTCATGACTGATAAGGATGCTGAATTATGCCCTTTCTTAATACTGAGGAGGTGCAATAAAGTGAGAGATAGTCATACTCAAAACACCTGATCCATCCAAGTGGCAATTGAGATGTTTTTTCCTTTGGAATCACTGATACATGAAATGGCCACGAATTAATGACTGTATTTGTTGTCTTGTAAATTTTTACTATTTAAAGAGCATTTGCTGCATAAATACTACTGAATTAGCCATCTGCAGAGCTGTAATTATGGCAGACTTTAAAGCTTATTTAAACATGAAACATGAAAATCTTTTCATTACACCTGCAAAAGCAGAAAACCTCTGTAATCAGGGATTATGTCATGTCTTGAAAACAGATTTCTCACTTCCCTGATATGAAGTGAAACATGGTTTTACATATATTAATTTACTTTTCCTCTATGTACTTCTCATGACTTTTCTTCCATCTTTTAAATTAGGCTGATTTATATACTTTCAGAGTTCTCTCAGTACAATGCATCAGGCCCATTATGTTTGTGATCCAATAAATATTACCATATTGTAATTTAACCCAGCGTTAGTTGTCCTGAAGACAAGACTTTGGTCCAGGAAATAATATTCCTCATGCTTCCCATGAATGTCCATGGTCTTGGCCTTGCAAAAAAAAAAAAAAAAAAAAAAAAAAATTCTTATTTTGGTAAAATGCCATTTATTTGAATGTGTCCTTAGCCCATTTCACAGCAGTTGTTCTGCTGACTGTCCCAGCTGTTCTGTTAACTCAGTGCACAGCTCTCATGCCAACTGCAGCAAGTCTTGTGGTTAGGATGCAGCTCCACTCCCTGTCTCTTGCTGGCAGATCTTGCTTGGTCTGCAGTTATGGTGCTAAATAGGGCAAGAATATTTAATTCCAGAAAAAAAAAAATCATCTCTGATCTCAGGAAGCTATACAAAGTTTAGCGTCTGAATAATTTATTAAATATGGCAGAAACTTAATATTTTATACATTATTTTATTTTTATTATAGGCAGTTGAACTGGCAACATTTTTTAGATCCAAGAAATATATGAATCCACATTCTTGATCATGGCAGATAAGAGCCACTCATGCATGGTTGAAATATTAGCCAAGAATATAGTGCAAAAATAAATGGAATTCATTGGGAAAATAGTTAATATGCAATATCCCCCCCACTAACATATTACCCAGGCAATAGAGCTTAGAAATGTGTTGATGAGGTCATTAACAGGAAAATTACCTTAACTGGGACTTAAAAGAAGTGTTAATTTTGTGTGTGTACCTGCCACTGGAGGTAATAATGATATAACTTCAGGCATTTCTTAAAGATGTGTTTTGTATTATGACATAATCTTTTATCCCTCGTTAACTCCTGTGATAATGACCTGTGCTAATGGGCCCGTGTCACTCAGCACAGAGTTATTTAGAGTGACAAACCCAGTCAGGATCAGAACTGCACATCAAGGTCAAGCCAGTTTCCTGCACTAGGAACTGTGTGCTGCTTTGCTTAGGGATGGGATTCCTCCTTAGCAAGAGGATGTTCTACATGATTTCTACATAAAAACCCCAATGAAGCCATCAGAACATCAGCTGTGAGCCATTTGGAAACACTTTTATTGATTCACTTCCCTCAAGTTCTTCAAAATAGTAGCACATCTGTTTTGAATTCGAGTGTTTCAGACTGAGGCATCCTTAAAAGACAGATAGTTTCCTCCAAATTATTCACACAAGCATATGTTTCTTTCATTTGAAAAGCAAGTGTAGCATAAATCATTCAAAGAACAACATGCTTACATTTGTTTGAAATTATTATTTTTTTGAAATTTAACAAAGAATATTTCATACCAGTTGCTGCCAGCAAATAACATTTTAAAATAATAAGTTATATCAAGTTATTATTATAAGTTATATCAATTTTGTTTATTGCATCATCACTCTTGTTCTGAGGAACCACAGAAAAAAGTACTGGTGGATTTTCATGGAATTTTTACATCTCCATGGGGTATCATCAGCTGCAGACAGGGTTTGGAAGCTCTGTGGCAAAGACTCTCACAGTGGCTTCTTCAGGAATTTCTACATAAAGTTGCTGAATTAATTTCTGTAAAACCCAATAAAAATAATGCCTAATTAGAGGACTGCTCTTTAGTGATGATAAACAGTGACTTGCAACTTCTGAAGATCAAATGCATTATATTTGGGGTTATTTTTATTTCCCTTCTGTGAAGTCATTCTGTACTGTTGAAGCTGTAGATTGGATTCTCCTTACCTGCTGATCTGGTTTACTCCAAAACAAGAAAGAAATCAGCTCCTGAACACAGCAAATTTTCACTAGGAGAAAAAATGTGAGTGCATGGTAATGTTGATATTTATTGCAGCCTGATTTTATTCAAACTCTCTTTAAGCTAGTCAGGCTTCTTAGCTCCATTATTCTTATTTGAGGCTGTTCCAGAACATCAGTCCTCTAATGATTTGCTACTTGCCTCAAGTTGCCAGCTTCCATTTGTTCATGGTTATCATACATTATACTAGACACTGTTTGCTATCAAAAGTCACAAAAATTAGGAAGTGATGAATTTACTGTTTATTTAACAAAAGTGAAAAAGTTTGGCTACAGGTTGTCATAGATTCAGTATCTCATTTTTTTCTCAGCCACCTGAGAACACTCTCCTATTATCAGAAAATCAAGCTTAGCATTGTTACCTTTACGTTATGTCAATCTTTTCCATTGGCAGAAAATATGTAAATATCAAAAGAATAGTTTTCTTACATGTTTCTGAACAGAAATGAATGTTTTCTGTGAATGTTGAGTTTTGGTCATAAAAAAGTCCTCAGACAACCTTTCTTGCCCTAAATTCTTTAGCAGACTTTTTGCTTTCTCTTTAGAATTCTGAATGCTTTGGAATCTGGTATTGATGCACTCAAAGCCCTCACAAAGATTTAAAGTTGTCAAGGTGCATCAAGTTGAAACTTTAGGCTAGAGTTAGGTTAGGTTAGGCTTTAGTGATCCTTCAGTGAGATATTTGTGTGTTTCAATGTAATCAAAGAGAAATGTAGGGAAATAAAAGAATTTATCTTGTAACCCACTACTCTTCCAGTTTGGCTTCTCTTTTTCCCTTTATTTGGCTGGCATTCAAGCCAAGCTTGGAGACACTTCCTAGAGCTTGCAAAATCAGGATTAATTTTTTAAAGAAGCCCTACTTAAACCTGACCCCTCAGAAATGTTCTCAAACCTGGAATAATCACCTCGTGTTCCCATGTCCCAACAGGATTCTGTTCATGCACACTTACCACAGCCTCCATTTGCCATAATTGACTCAATTAGAGGTGTCCTGATGCCTGTCTTTTATGCAAGATAAATTTGTACCTAGCAGGGACAGATTTTATCTGCTTCACCACTGTCACATAAGGATGCCTTTGAAATGCCTTTCAGGTGGTTAGACTTTATTTGGGTTTGATATCTCGATTACCTGCAGCTTATCAGCTGCTGATAACATGCAAATACATCCCTTTCAGGCAGACACTCACCTCTGAGTGCACATGATTTTAAATATGTCACTGTCTGGAATATATATTGGTAGAACCATTTGCAGCCTGTAAACCAGAGGACCAAGGGAAGGCTCTTAAAAAAAAAAAGGATGTGTAGGAAACAAAAGTTAGGAACAACATATTACAAACAGATGATCCCTAAAAATGGCGTTGCTGGGTTTGTGGGGGTTTGGGGCAGTGGAGGAGTGGTGGCATTTACAGATGAGCTGTCCTGAGTGGTTGGGTGCCACATCCCCATTTTCCCTGGCCATGTGTGGGTTGTTCCATGGCCCCAGAGCTGGCAACTTCCAGAGCAGCAGGGAATAAACATTATAGAAAAAAAAACAATTTAAAAAGTGTTCCTCTGGATCAGTTCTAATGACATGTAATGACACTTCACCAGGGCATATATTTCCCCCTGGTAAAAGCTTATCTTACATGGCCAGCAGCTATAATTTTATAATTATAAACCATCTGCCACAATGCTGCTGTGAAATAAAATAGGTAAGATAACAAAACTGTGCATGGGTGTCAAAGAGGTTTAAAAAATAAGAAGAGAGGGAAGGAGAAGAACTACTGGAGATCAAAGGATAAGGATCCCAGAGGAAGAAAGGAAACTTTCTGCATGTTCACTGCAAAATTTTCTGAGGTGCAAACTTATGTAAATAAACCAGTATAAATCCCCTTGTGCTGTTTTCTGAGAAGAAGATTTTTTGATAATTGTATGTCCTACAATGAATAACCATTGTATAGAACTGGAATTCCCAACATGTAAATATTTTTATTAGAGTGCATTCATTTATTTACCAAAGTAATAATATTTTATGTTTTCCAAACATGAATGAAAACAGACTCCTCAGTGTAAGAAAAGTGCATTCAAAATTGAACAGTGTCAGGAGAAAGGGAAATGCAGAGAATCCATGTTCTGGTGTGCTTTTTGGTTTTTTTGGGGTTTTTTTTTGTTTTGTTTTTGTTTTTTGGTTTGTTTGGGTTTTTTTTTTTCCCTTGGAGAGCACAAGAACAAACAATTCAGGGAATTACAAAATTGAGTTTGTGAGGATGCTGAAGTCATAGCACATTGTGTTATAACTGGAATAGACAGAGGCTGCCCACAGCATTTATCTCTAAACAATTTGTGATTCTGCAGAGAAAACCAGCACTCATTTCATGTGGGACAGTAGACTTACCATCATGTCCTAATGATTTAATAATTACTTCTCAAAATCTGAAACCTGTGGGCTGTTAGGTAGGAGTCTGTTTGTAAGTGCCTGAATAATTCATCTTGTGTTGCACATTACCTTCAGACAAAATTTTCTTGTAAGCTAAAAAATAATTTTTCGTGACCAGAATACTGTGGTTGGCTTGTTTCATCTTGTACTGTCCAGTTGCTCTAATATTGAAGTTGTGTTAAAGTCAATATATTTCTAGTGTGATCTGACATTCAAGAAGTTGTCAAATTCCATCTGGTCTGATGGCTGTGACAGCAGCTTTGTGGTTATGTAGAACAGCATTTAATGGCATTATTTTGGTCAGGAGTATTTGTGCTCCTGGGCCTGCCAAGGATTTGTAAAAGTTCTAGAAGATGCTCTGTTTATAGTTTCTTTACTTTGCTAAGGCTGTTTGTTTTGTTTGTAGCCCTTTTATCTCTTTCAGTGGTACTGCCTGAAGTTATTAATTGGGTTTCCTACCTCAGTGTTGCACTTCTCAGGTCACTGGGATGTGTCATAGGAACAAGCCCATTAGGATGAGTGATGTGTGTTGTAATTTCATCAGTGCCATCAATAATGTATTGCAGTTTCCTGTTTAGGAGTGTCTTTTTGTTTTGTGGGGGTCAGGCTGACTGTGTGAATTACATTTATAAGATAAAATAGTTAAAGATGAAGGTAGATACTTAAGCAATTAGGCCAGAGGCTGGAATTGTTTTAGAGGTGTAGGCTACAAAACCAATTTGTGTTAAGGAATGTTTAAGTAATTGAATTTCACAGTGTAAATTAAAGTCTCTTGCTATCATTCTGCATGTCGTGGGCACATGGTGATACTTTGTGTCAATGCAATGGCTGGGGTTGATTTTTCAGTCCCTGTGTAATCTTTAATGAAAACACTTTTCTGACTTGTAAAGGCTTGGAAGTAATAAACTGGACTGACCATTTTTTTCATTTGATGAAGCTTCAACAGGGATGAGAAGTGAACTTGTATAAATTGGCTCTCATGAACATGCATAAAGAGAGAAATCATTTTATGTGACAAAGGGCTGGCATGGCTTGCCAAGCAAAGAAAAGTAATTGAAAAATACAAGATCCCAGTGAGAACTCCTAGCAGAAAATTTGAAAAAAAAAACAGGTGCTGTATTATGTTACTTATTATTGTTTGCATACATAAAAATATGAATGAGGTTCTGTCATACTATGTAATCAGCAATTCTGAAGGCATTTCAGAAGTTAAGAGATTATTTTTAAATTATGACAGTAGACTGCTTGTCTCATTCATCAAACTAAGGTCTCATCAGACACTAATTTCCCCTGCATTCAGGTGGGCTGGACTAGCAATACTTGTTTTTACTTGGATCACATGCCTGTGTATTTACTGTGGAATCACCAGTGATTCCAAAATCATAGCAGCAAATGTAAACTGTATTAACTCCCTTACGAGTCAGGGTAAACCATCTTTTTAAGCTTGTGTGCCTTGCTTAGAGCACATTTGATGATGGGACACGAGGTCTGTTCCTATTCACCACAAACATGCTCTCAGCAGTCCCCAGATGTTGCAATGTTCAGACCATCCTGTCTTTAGAGTCCTTTCTGGCAGTCAGTCAGTGTTGCTCTGCTGATGGTTACTGTCCTGTGATATTTTTATAAGTTGACCTAAAGGATTAGAGGGATCCTAACACAGATCAGGGCATTTGGAGTAGAATTCCAGCTCAGTCAAACTCTCCCAGCCACCAGCAGCCAGATCTCTCCTGAGGGTAGAAATGTGATTATCTGTAGCACTGTCCTGGCTGTTGGAGGTGTTTGAGGGGCTGTGAGCAGGCTTCCTTCTCCCTGTGAACTACAGGAGCTATAGAGGAGAGTTCTTCAAAAGCCTGGTTCTGCTTGCACTGATCTCAGCAGAAATCCCTGAACTGAGGGAGCAAAATCAATCCTTGCTTTGAAAAATGCAGTATTTCCCATAGCACAGCCCATCCTTAAAAACCAACCAACCAAGAATTTATCTGGTTCTCAACATACACAGTTTTCATTTACTGTGTCACAGGGACTGCTCTGGGACAGTCCATGAGATAAGTTGAGCCACCTTTGAGTACCTGTTTCTGTCTAAATGGTCAATGTCAGTGGTGTTTAAACTGTTTAAATTGTTTAAACTGTGTCTGCTGCAGTGCTGCATTCATACCCTGTCCCTGCTCTGTTTAGATCTCCAGTTCATTGCATTGCAGACCCCTGCAACTGTCTGGATGTGTTGCTGTCAGAAGACAAAAAACTCATCATTCCTTCTGCACACTGCTGGGTTTGGATGTAATACCCAATATTGGGGGGTAAAAACATGGACTGAAAAATTGCCATAAGAGTACAGGAGTTATTTAATATCTTTTTTTAAAAATGGCCTCTCATTCAAAACATTTTTTAAAGCTGAAAAACATGGCAAAAGATTGTGGGTGTTCTGTGGTGTCATTTTTTTGGCTATTATTTATTAGGCAGAGTTGCAGTTAGGTGATTCACAGAATGGTAAGATGCATTTTTGTCTTCATCTGTCTTCTGTAAATAAACTTGTCAGTTTTAGCACTGATTTGGAGTTGCCATTTGGCCTGTTCTATTGTGCCATTAGGTTACTCACCAAGTGTGAGTTGTCCTGTTTCTTGTTGGTTCCCATGGAACAGCTTCTCCCCTGTCCTGTATCCAGGGATAAATCACTGAAGCTTTCCTATTTCAAATTTCATTTGCTTCTGTTTGCAGTCAAAGGAGTTCCTGGGTGGAGATTTATGATATTTATGTGCTCTTCTAATTAGTGTAATGATTACACCTGTTTTTGGATAACATGTATAGCCTGCTTCAAAGAGTCCCATTAAAATCACTGACTGGCTTTGAATTCTGAGCCTTCCACACCTCATACAGATAACTTTTCCAAGGGATCATGCAATACTCTTGTATCTGTTTTTCTACAAACCATTAAAACTTTTTGCAGATATTACTGGAAAACACAGATTTTGTTTCACAAGGATTTAGCTGTGTGTGCTGTTTCTTTCCTCTAGTATAAGACATTAAAAATGGGTTACTCTTGTTCTGAAACCACAAAGGATTATTGATGAAATAAAGTCTCTGCTGAAGGCAAGGAGAGTTTTAACATTGGCTTCAATGCAGCTGGAATTTCACATCTGAAGTGTGAAATAAATAACATGAGTAGATAGGAAAAGCAAAAACAAAACCTGTGCTGAGGATTCACAGCAATAACCAAACTCTTTTTAGAGGGGAATAAATGGAATTCATCTGAGACACAAAATCCTTCATGAAGGGTGTGATAGGTCTAGGCTCATGCTTTTGAGTAAAATCTTGAATGGTCAAAGAGAATGTGATCCTTCTTTGATGGATTAGTAACTGCTCCAGTGTAAGTACACGCAGTTCAGTGAATAGATTCAGTTTATAGAGGCATAGTAAATATGCATTTGTCTCTCAATCTGCCATGGGTCAGCTTTACTGTGCATTATATTTATCATCTGTAACCTGTGGCTGATACTTGCAGGGTTTCTTGATGGCATCTGGTGGATTATTTTTGACTAAAAATTTTACCATTCTCTCCATTGTTCTCTTTCAGAAATATCCTTTACAGACTGGATGACAGGAGCAGCCAGTTCTCAGTGCTGCTGGAGGCACTGGAGCACTGCAAACTACATCAGTCAAATGAGACCTTTCAAGCAGCCTTGTCAAAGGTGCTCAACAGCATCAATTCAGCTCAGGTTTATTTCAAAGCAGGGCTTGATGTGTTTGAGACTACCTTAGCTGGAAAGAAATGAGAGGATTCTCTGCATTCTAAGACATTTGTTTACAACTTTCAAAACAAAAGTTCAGCTTGGACCAGAATTGCTCTGAGGATCAAACCATTCTCAGCCTTCCCTTCAGCTGGCGCCTAAAGGTACTGCAACACGTGGTTTAAAAAATGTACAACAGTATTTTGCACTGTTCACAATATATCTCAAATGTCTATTCCTGAATGTATGAAACCTAAAGACAGGGAATAACACTTCAGAGATGCTTTTTGGAAGGACATCTGCTGTATTTTTGTAGGTAAAATACGTTTTTATGGCTAAGAGCTCAACCATTCCAAGTACCAAGCACGAACTGTGGTGTGCTGAAGCCCTGGTCCTGAGGCACCCCAGATGGGCACCCAGGGGAGATTTCCTCTGTCACAAAAATCTGACTCAAGTTTCCTAATGTTTTCAGCAAGCTCATCCTCTTCCTTACTCAGTTCAGGGTAAGTAGTTGAAGGATGTGGTGTTTCCATGGGTATCCAGCACCAGAGTGGAAATGCACAGAACACCTTCAGGGGTGCAGTCCAACACCTTTACTCCTGTGGAACAATAAATACCTCAGTTGTGAGAATACAGATAAACTTTTATTCTTCCATTTCTGTATGAAAATAAAGAGTTGTTTTCTCTAATGTTTCTCAGAGAGGAAATTCTTGTGATGATTTCAAATTATTTGGAAAGTGTGAATCGGTAATTACACTTGCACAAAAATGCTTTGAATGTTTATGTTAAATGAAAGAACTGCTTAGTCTTTATAAGGCTAGAGGCCTTACAAATTTTCATCAAACATTCCCAAAACATCCCATTTCAAGGTCTCTAAATTTCCAGAGAGATGTAAAGAAAAGCAAGACCTCCAGTCCTGGGAAAAGTTTTGGGATTCCATCACTCTTGGCCACACCACCAGCTATTCCAGGCTGGACCATTCCATCAGGACTGGCATGTAGGACCTGGATTGTTGTCAAAAAAGCACAAGGAAAACATACATTCCTTCCCTGCTGTAGAAGCAGGAATTCAAGTGTGGAGGCACAAGCTGGTGGAGCATATGCAGAGCTAAAATGCAAATCTGTTTTTCCATTGGTAGAAGGAGCTAATCACACCATTGCCTGTTGGCCAAAGTAGTCTGTGAGTGAAAAGATCAGGAGGTTCAGTGTCCTCTGAGGGGATGCTGTACACATTTGAGACCTGCAAGTCTTAATATAAACAGTTGAAATTGTTAAGCCCTATTTGGGTTTGATAGTCTAATGGTTCTAGGTTTAGAGCTTAAATAATTAATTTTATATAGATATTTAGAATTTGAATATAATTTATTTGATGGAAATGTTAAATGTATTGTTACCCAGTTTGCCATGGAAACTATACAGGAACATTTCAGGTTACAATAAAAATGGAAAAAGTGTCTGTATTAATGTTTAAAAATTGCCTTCAGGAGAATTTCTGAGTGCACAATTTGGTGAAAAACTTTTTCAAGTTCACAACAAGAAATGAGCTGTTTACAGATCTGGGTTTCTGTTACCAAAGGGGTCTCTCCAGCAATGGCCAGGACTGGGTACACACAGCTGTGCTGTTGCTGCATTTCTTCACAAGTTATGATTGAATAGTGGGCAAAAGCCCCCTGGGCCTGACCTGGGGCAGAGCTGAGCTGTTGTACAGCAGCCTCTGCAGTGGGAATTGGTTCAACCCCAGTCAGTGGGACTGCATGGACTCAGACATCATTATCTTCTAGCTTTCCTTGGCATCTGATCAGCAAAAGTTGATGATGATTCTTCTGCTAATACTGGCACCAGGTCTGTTTACTGCAGAGAGAATTTGACTTCTGGAGAGTGACATTGTTTATGATGTAGGCTCACCCCCTAGTTTTTATTATTGTAAGGTTTAAGTGGTTGGAATATCAATTTTTTAATTGTGTGTTTATTTCAGGGATTTGGGGATGCACTGCACGTTATGTGAATTGTATTTGGTATATTGTGACAGTGACCTCTCTTCTAACAGTTCATTAAGTGACATAATTTCCTTAGAGTGCTGCCTCACTGTGGAGCCTTTGATGGTATTAAATGATAAAGGGTCAGGTGCCATCAGGAGACCAAAAAGAGGGATTAAAACCTTTGTTAACTCTACCAGGTGAATTTAATAATTTCTTCCTCATCTTTAGCATGTTCAACCAAACCCACCTCTATTGCAGCCAAAGTGTACTCAGCAATATCAGTGAAATCTGGGGGAAGCAATATCCCTCATGGATGATTTCTCAGCCCTGTAATTAAAAAAAAAAATTGTATCATATTTTCTCACTAATGTCCTTCTGTAACTACTTCTAAAATATCAGACTTCAAAGTACTCCACTAGAAAAGCACTGCTATTGTAAATGTCTGTCTATTCTAGAGAAAATCAGATGTTCTTGTTGGTGAGATGAATCAGATGAGCTATTTAGGGACTTAAATGCATTGATTTCAATGTCATCTCACACTTGTAGATCTTTTGTAGGCTTTTATTTCAGTGTTCAGATCTTACATATAAGTGAGTGTTCAGTGATAATATTTGTACTGTTACAGCTTTGGAAAAAAAAAGCACTTTTGAGCCATATCCTTCCATTGATTTTTAAATCCTACCTATTGACTTCAAGGAATTTATAGCAAGGTCCTAAGTACCCAGTGTGCTTCTAACATAGAGATTTTGTCCAACCAGCTGAGGAACATCAGCTAAAGGCAGGTGTTAATAAATCATAGCAGCTTACCCAGATTGACTTCATTCCTATGTTGTACTGGAATAAACAGAACACCCTTAAAGGCAGAAGTACATTTGCAAATTAGCTTTTCAGAGGCATCAATTGCCAGAGACAGTATAACAAATGCATTGATTGCTATTTAATCTAGAGTTGTGCTCACAGTGACCAGAAAATCCCTGCAGCCTACAATATTTGTATGTTGAGACAGTTGATAATAAAAAGCCAATAAGGTTTTATTAGTATGTATTTTAAAGAGTCCATAAAAAAGCTAAAGTACAATCAAGTCAGATGAATAAAAAGTACATGGAAGCTGGATTTTGAGTACTAACCTTAAAAAAGGCAGTGAATTGTTTTTATCATCCAAGAAAAGTAGTACCTGTGTGAATATGCAAACACACAAATGCCTTATGTCTTGAAAAGGTTGTGCAAACATTAATTTACTTACATAAACATAGATGTAAATAATTACATGAGAAAATTAGTAAGCACTCTACACTGCCTCACCTTTTAGGAAAATATTTCAGTGTAGAGATGTGAAAGGAGGCACTGCAGGCTGAGCTCAGTTCTTGCAACAGTAGGTGGGGAAAGGTTAAATCTCAGGTATTACAGAAGGAACCACTGGAGGTCATTTATTCCAACCTCCCTGCTCAAGCAGGGTCACCTAAGAACAGCCTGCCAGGAGGGGCTGTGTTCAGGTGAGTGCTGAACACCTTCCAGGGATGGAGAGTGCTCAGCCTCTCTGGGCATTCTGTGCCTGTCACCCTCACAGAGAAAGTGCTTCATTCTTCATTTCCTCCAAATTTCTCCCTGTATTTCTGAGTTGTTAAGTTATTGTAATTAGTTTAATTGCAAACATTCAGAAGGTAACCGTAATTTCATTTAGCACAAACTCTCAGACACCATCTCTAGGATTTCACAGGTACAATATGTTAGAAAGTTTGTATGAGGAGATTTGTCCTTCAAGCCATAAAGGTTTTTTTTTTTGTTTTTTAAGTCATAGAAACTAATGTCCTTATCTTTGAAGGTCCTTTTTACAGTCCCTGGTCCCTAGTCATGGGGTTTCTCAATACTTTAGGAGGCTGATGGAGAAAAAAAGATGCTTTAGAAAAGCCAAACTTTTGTGGCTTGTGTTGAGTAGAAAGGAAGGCAAGATAACTGTATGGCTCATCCTGGCTTTAAAAGCTGTTGGATGTTGTAAAAGTGGCTGGTCTGTGTTCTCTCAGGAGCAGTGCAGATGTCCCTGGCAGGCCCTGTGCTGAGAGCTGGTGTCTGTGTCATTCAGCACTGGGCACTACAAGCTCCTTGTGGGAGATGTTCTTCCCCTTTGGTTTTAGCAGTGTCACACCAGTCCCAGAAAAGTGATTGATAGGAAACAAATCTTATTTCAAGTTGTCTGGGACCTGAATTTGGAAAACAGCCAGCCTTGTACAGCACCATTGGTGTTCAAAATTAAGTAAGGTGTTGTATTTGGGAGCTCTGAATCTACAGAATTTGAGATAGGGTCTCCAGTAGCACAACTAAATGTCTCAAATATAGAATACAAACATACTTGTAGTCTATTACATGTTATAATAGTGATTAAAATTACTGGGATACCAATGCACTGATTGTTTTGGGTGGCTTTAACCACCTTGCTGTTTTTTCTTACTCTAACACCATCATCTCCCATCCCCTGAATTCTACTTCTCTCACATCTTTTTTGCAATGTGATGGTTTTTCCCATCCCTCACCACCTTTTTCTCAGCCATTCCCACTGTTTTCTGTCTCCTTTTGCTTCCTTATCACTTCTTAAGCTCCCCTTTAATTTGCCAACCACCAAGTTAATCCCCCTCTTCTCTCTCTCTGATCTCAGTTTTGCCTTTTGTTCCCCATTCAGTTCTCAGCTCACCTCCCTCAAGTTTAAATTATTATTTCTGGTACAGCTGACCATAATAAAGAGCTGAAAGTGGTGGAAAAGTCCTGCTCACATCCAGATGGATAAAGTATAAAGAGACATCATCTGTTAAATTCAAAGTATTCACTTCTGAGTACATGCAAGCAGCAGGTTTTCAGTTACAGCCTGACTGAATGGAAACAGATTTTTTTTCCCTATCTTCTTTCTCTCTAATGTCTGGACCAGGAAATTCCCTCAAAAGTAGCAGTGTAGAAAGGTGATAATCTTGAAAGTTTTGAAATAAACTTTTGAAGTTTATTGAATCCAGTTCTGAAGTTGGATAAGAAATTATAGACAAAGAATCAGAATTGGTACTACCTGTCTACAAAATAAAACAGGCAGTATCTAAGTATGGAACTTCTCTGAGCTTGCAGGAGCCATCCTGAATTCTCTATGTGTTGGCTAAATACCAAACTTATATGTGTAATTATGCTGTCCTACAGTGTTTTACATTATTAAGGATGACAAGGACTAAAGCCACGTGCACAAACCTGTACTTGAACATGCACATTTGAGCCTAGGAAGTGCCTAAGAATAAAGAATACTCATCTGGGAAGCAAAGGCTTTAAAAATACCTTAATTAGACTACATGTTTACTAAACCTCTGGTGCTGTTAAGCTTTTGTTTTTCCTAATTATAATCCCACTGCTGCTGGTTATTTCTACTATTGCTCATACACACCTGTCATAGCTGGAGAAAATGTACACCTGCATGGATTTGCAAAAAACATTATGTTGTCCCTCAGTCTTACTGACCTTATTGGACTGTTTTTTTCAACAGGTTGACTTTACCATAATTACTTACCAGGGTACTACTCCACACAAGCAAGGTCAGCAGCATTTGGCCACTATTCATGGAATTTTCCAAAATATTGGTATTAAAAGATCAATTATTTATGTTTAGTCTGCTTTCTTTAATCTCTCAGCAGAGATTATTACAAGCAAGAAAGTATTTTTGTTTTTAAATTGAGAGGAGTCTCTTGGTCAAGATTAAGTAAACCCACAGGGCAGAATATGAATTTACATAGACAAGTGGTATAATCTAGAATTAACTTTATTATGAATGTTGGATTAATGCACACATACTTTTATGAATTTCACAGGTTAGAATTAATACAAGGGCTTGATTTAAGAAATTTAATCAGAATAAAAGCATGGAACAACAGTGTTGCTGTGTAATTGTAGTGTATGCTTCCTCATCTGCCTAATCCATTTGGTTAAAAAATAATAAGGTTTTATTTAAGCTGCTTCTCTCTGATCTATTTTCCAGCAAGCCTTTGAAAATGAAATCTTGGTCTTTCTTTTTCTTCTAAATGTGTGCTGCCTTTGATGTTTATGGATCAATTCTCACCTTGTCTGATCACTCCTGGATTTTTTGATAGGATTGAGTGGAATTTCAAAGCAAGGTCTTGGGAAGAAGGTCCTTTACTGACTGTTACTATACATTATATTATTTACTAGAGTGTCTGCCTTTACCATGCAGTGCTGTAGGTGTGCCATTGATGCTTTGAGACACCAATTCAAGAGAATATTTATTTTTTCAGTGGTTTTGCAGAGACCTGTTAATTTTCTGCCATTTGAGGCTGTGCTCCCCTGGCCATGCTGGTGACACAGCAGTGCCATACCGAGTGCTCTCAGCACAGGTACAGGGCATGTTGAGGCTTTGAGCTCTCAGTGCATTTCCACTTTTTGGGGAGTTTGCCCCACTTTGCTTTTGTGTAGCAGTGTGAGTGACCCCAGGAGAGGTGGATGGGTCTGACTTTTTGGTGAACTTGCTCCAGAAACTGCTCATGCCCCTATCCTTAAAAAAAATCAACAAAATACTTGGCAAGGGCTTCCCAAAGATTTGGTATTTTCAGCCTGTACACTGAGGATTCTGAAATAGTTTTGGATGCTGCTTTTTTTTTTTAATTTTTTTATGCAGTCTCATTTCATGTTCTCAGCAGCTGAAACATCTTGTAGAGTATGAATCCACTAGAGGGGAAATAAGGAGATCCTTAATATTTTATACTTAGAGCAAATAAGATGAACACAAATTCCCTGTGTTTTCCATTTGCAGTTTACATGAGTTAATATGCAACATACTCTTATCACACATACTGTGATTTGGTATTCTGAGACAAATAGAAAATGAATGTGATTCCTTTTCCAGAGGAACTATATTGAAGTCAGGGAATGTTTCACATCCCAGCATCTTAACTGCTTGCATGCAGTGTGAGCAAGCACAAGTTAAGATACTTGAAACAGATACTTCTGGGGGTTTTAGCAAGGTGTGGAAAATAATATTCTTCTGTGTAAGGGCAGATTTTAGCAGTGCATTTGTACCCAGGTGTGTGGTGATGTCTTGTGTGTCCTCAATACAAACTGGCATTGTTCAGTCAGTAGCACCTTGCAGAGTTTACCTACTCAGATGGAATATCCAAGTATTTCTGCCTTTTGTATGCAAAAGAGCAGCTGTCAAGTTGTGTTACCTTTATCAAGCCTTGACACAGAATTTGAGATGCCTGAGTGATGACTCTGTCATTCCATCTACTGCTACATTTTCACCTAGTGAAATCACGTTGCCAAAAATGATAGCTAGTCAATGCATAATATTAAGTAACTATTATTTTTTTTGACCATGAAATAATATAAGCTTGATGCAGTGATTTCTGGAAACCAATAAATACCATGTAATGTGGAAATGTGCAATGAAAGGTTGATTTTTATAACACTTTATAGAATGTTGAGTCTGAATAAAACAGCTTATTTGCAAAATTAGTTTACTTTGTATCAATTTGTATTTTTATAACATAGTGCAATAAAAAGAGAACATTGGCCATTCATGTGAGTAGATTCTACATACTTTGATTAAGAAGCACATTTTATTTGTTTGTGCTCTGAATATGATTTTTAGAGTTTGTGAGAGTGTTTGTACAGAAGGCACTGTGGGCTGGAATTCAGCAAGAGGCATTTTGTGAGGGAAGAGTGAGTTAGCAATGTTTTTTCCATAGTTATATTGTTGCCAGAAATTAAACTGGAATATGAGGATTTATATAATGTACATTGCACTGAATGGCTTGGAATTATATTCATTTGCTTTTTTGTTTGCTTTTCTTTCTTATTTATAATTGGTTCTGCCAGTAAGTTGTAGCATATGCCTCTCAAGATGCTGAGATCCCAGTAATGGAGATCCCAGGGCATTAAAGCATAATGGGAGGAAAGAAAAAAGCAAGGAAGGAAAAAAAATAGCTATACAGAACCTCAGAAGCTGGGATAGGATAATTTACTGACAGCTAAACTGAAATATCCACATTTTCAGGTGCTGGTATATAGAAAGGCCAGATATTCAAGGTAATTGGTCTTTCAGGTGGGAAGAAATTGTCCCTGTATTTTTTTGAGAACATAGATTTTGAAAACTAGTCAGAGACTTTGGGTCAAACTCACAGTATGCAGGCTGAGACTCTTAAAATATATAAAGGAAAGCTACTGAACATCCTCAGTGTTATCTGAAGAAAAAACCCAGTCTGTTCTGAAAATTTTGATTATATGTAATATTCATATTACATATATACAAATTGAGATGATCAGACTTTTTCCTGAAGTTCAGAGGTCTGGAGATTTTAAGGTGGGTTTTAGCTCATGAAAATACAAATTCTATTTTTTGCTTATACTATATGAGAACTTGGAGGCTTTTGTGTACTTACAGTGCACTTGAGAGGTGTAATGAAATAGTGCCATAGTAAAAAAGTGTGTATTTCCAAATTTTATTTCCAGTTTGCATAGGGTTAGGGTTTTGGCTTTGAAACTGCTTTCTGTTCACCATATTGAAAGGAAAAATACAAGGAATACATTGTTAATATGGCTAGATAGTTAACCTCATTTGATTAATTAACTCCCTACAAAGTGCAAAATTCTGCCTGGAATATCCCATGTAATGTTAAAGACTAATTTGTGAAAAATATTCCTTCAGGATATGTTTCCTTTAAGCCATGTAGACCCATGCCATAAAATAAGAGCCACCTGTTTATCAACAATTTTAGATAAATCAGTGATTTTCAGTTCCTGCTGATTGATCTGTGGAAATCAATACTAATGAAAAATGGCATTGAAACAAAATGGGTTTTGCTTGGGTACCAGTATCTTCCTCTGTGGCTCTGATTAGGAGATCAGACCATTATCCTCTTTCACCAAGGAACTATCTGAGCAGGAATTTTTTTTTTTTAAATATATTTGACACATAAGCATTCCAGGTAGTCAGGCTTGGTATAGAACAGAGAATTTCCCAAGAGAATGGAACTATATATATCCAATCCTTTTCACTGATTTCTTTAACCTTGAGATTGCCATGGCATTAGGAAATGTATTTCTCATCCTGTCACAGCACAGAGATCCGTGTGGGATTACAGTAAGTAGGATCATGTAGTTATGAAGGCATTTGCTTTTTACATGAAGTGCAGGTTTGGTAACCACGAGAGTGAAGTAATAAATAATTTGATGGTGTCACAGTGCAGTGTTTCTGTGCCTGGCTGATGAGCACTGAGGGAGCAGGAAAAGATTCTGTCCAGGTTCTGGTGGCAGCAGCAGTGGGTTGGAAGTGCCAAGTTCCAGAGGTGGGTGGGCACTGGAGAGTTCCCTACAAACACAGAGAGTGTTTATGGGGCAGTTTGCAGGGCACCACAAGTGCAGGATGGAGGACTGGCTCTGTCCCAAACAGCTCTGAGCCTGTTTGCTCAGCTCTGCAGACCAGCAGTTCATCCCATCAGATGAGAGAGGTGCTGGGAGCCAAATGGATTTGGGACTACTGAGTACAAACTGGATCACCATTTCCTTCCCAAAGGTGAGAACTGGAATGGATGGGCTGGATGAGGTAAGCTGGCTGTAAATACCTGAACTCAAAAAGCCTTGAAGCCTTTGTTGAGGCAGATGCCCAAAGGCACCAGAGCAAAGATTTATTTCAGTGACCTTGAGGAGTCCATGGACCTTATTTCTGAAAGCTTCAGTGTCTGTGTGCTGGTGAGGACAGAGGCTCAGGGCTGTGTCTGAGTGCTGGACACCAAGATCACTCCTTGGAGGCTGCCAGCTCACATCAAGGGAAGGGCTGAGCACTGCTTGGAGCTCAGCTCAAACAAAGGAAAGAATTTCTGACACTGCTTGACTGTCCCACTCCAAGAGGAATCCAGTAAGGTTCCCATCCACTGCCTCCAACTCATCTTTGGTGTATCTGAGTGAGGTCAATGCTGTGGGGAATTACCCCTTGGGTCCAGGGTTAGTTTTCCTGCCCAAAAGAGAGCACATCAGAACTAATGCCATGCCAGTGCCTACTCCTTTGTGCATTTGTTGCTCTAACAGCAAGCATTGAACTTAAAATTGGACTGCTCCCTTGCACAGTTACCTGCTTTTCCTTTGCAAAATGGAAATCAGTTTCATACAGTGTCCTGGCTCTGGTAGGAGAGGAAGATGAGCACAGTGCCCCTTCAGAGCTGTGTCTCTGGATCTTCTGCAAGAAGAGGAAAGAACAGGCAGCAGTTAGCTATGAAATCTGAAAATACAGAAATATATGAAACTTAAAACAATAGAAGTGTTCACATGGTTATGCAATTTAGAATGAAAGTTTAAGAGCTAGTATCTGGAGTGAAATAAAATGGATAAATATTATGTCAATATCTAAGAGTAGTCAAAATAGTGAGAAAAGCTTTTGCTTTGACAATATAAAACTGTGGATGTTGTTGCATAACACACAGGGAGAGACTTAGGTTTAAAAACTGGTCTCAGTCCAAGCTGCATGGATATGTGCAGGGTGTAATGTGAGAGAAGGTCACTGCCCTGGGACTATTCAGACATGGAAATGTATAATAGCCTTCAGAAATGAGCTGTTATATTCCAGACTGGAATAGGGCATCCAGAGAAACGAGGGCAAAACAAGGATTTCCATCTGCATCTGCCACAAACAAGTTGACATTTCTAACAGTAATTCTGTGTTTTTCCTCTGAATAATGAAAGACCTCAGTGCAGGAATTCATAGGGGTGGATTTGTCTCCAGCTGGGGTGACAGGCAGGAGTTTGTCAGCGTGGGACTGTGTGTGAAAGATGATCAAATTATGTGAGTGAGTTTCCACATATGTCATGTGTCACTGCTTTTCCTAAAGTGAAAGATCACTGCTTTAACTGGAATGAAGATGCAGAACTATGCTGGGAGACCTTGATGTGCAGGTGTTACTTATACAGCGAGAGTGAAAAATTAGAGAATACCCCCACACATGAAGTTCACTTTTTCAAATTCTAGGTGGATGACCCTCTAATGAGCACTGACTGAGTTCACTTCCAGGACTGTGCCATTCATAAAGCACTTGTCATGCTCTCCTGGCACAACATAATCAGGGCCCTGTGAGTGAGCAATAGCCTTGTATTCATGGCAAGGAAATTTATTATCCTCTATGTAAAATGACAACTTCATTATCATTCACTATTATAAAATAGCAGGGAAAGTAGCAGTTGAAATAAAAAAGCATCTCTTAAAATAATTCTTTTCACAGTAAGAAAATACAATACATAAATTCGTGGCATGTAACACTTTTATTAATTTATGAAGAATTTAACTTGATGTTCCATGGCACACTTCACTGATGCTTCATTCTTAGATTTAGTGGTAACAATTTGCAGTGACTGGTTGCAACATCCCTGGGGTTTTTTAACCAGCTTTGTACCTCCTAACTCTGCATTTTAGATTGGCAGAATTCTGCCTCTCTTGTTTTGCTGGCCATCCAAGAAATTGGTTCTAGGCTCTGCAATTTGATGCAGCTTTTTAAACTGCAGGCACTTAGTTCTGGCCACAATACAGTGCAAAATATTTGACAGATTATTAATTTCTCATGTTTTTGCTTTTATTTCCATGAGGCCTCCACCATCCATGTGCAATTACAAACTGGTCAGGATGAGACAAACTCTTTCCTGTCAGAATAATTATGTTTACCCAACTTTTCTGTCATCTATTAACGTTTCTGTGGAAAAAGCCTTTTCAGAATACATTAACTTCCTTCAGATTGCATGTGCTGATGCCTGTCACTTGATAATCTTATAATAAATGAAAATAAATAACAGACCATGATGGGACCTCACTAAGCAGACACAGAGCAGCTGACATAAGGATCACCCATCACAAGGTGTGATCCTGGTGATGGTCAGAGGGTCCTTCCCAGTACTGGCACTGTTGGAATTAGTAAAGGTAACTGGGAAGGAGAATTAAGTACATTGAGAAAGAGAAACCAAAACCATCAGATTTCCAAAGCAAGAATGGGATCAGCAGGAAGTCAAGAGGGCTAATGGAACTTTTGTTGTTGTTGTTGTTTCCATCATAATATTTTAATAAGTTCTTTTAATAGCTTTTCTGCAGCAGTTTTCTTTGCAGAGAGTTATGGCCAGGCCTCAGCCAACACACTCCAGGGATCTCCAGTCCAACCCACAGAAGGAGCTATTTCCAAGTTTGTAATTACTTTAATAAAATCTCTTAAGAGGGGGCATTGGCTGCTGCTGCAATGCAATCCTTTTTGGAGAAACATGTGTCAGAGAAGGTGTTTGTCATTCCAATACTGTTAGGAGTCAATAATGAGTAATCAATATGATGAAAGCTCAGACAGAAAGTTGTTCTGAACCCATAAGTAAATTTATGAGGGTAAAACTCACTCTTATAAATTTTACATGAAAATAAATTGCTGTGTTGTGTGATGGCCCTGGGGGCTCTCAGCTGGTCAGTGTCTCAGCACCATTATGACCTAAAGGAGGTTTTCTATTTTCCTTGCTGAAGATAGTGGGACTAAGGCAGAGGGAGATTGCTAAAAAAGAGAAATGCAGGAATGCTTGGGGCCCCAGCAGAGAACTGTGATGCTGGACTTTCTTTCTTATGCCTTTGTCAAAGACAGAGATTTTTTGCCAAGATAGATTTCTCTAGTCAGAGAACAGAATACTGGAGGGGTTTTTGTGAGTTTTTTTTTTTTCCAAGAGGATGTAAAAAGACTTAAGAATTCTCTCTCTGACCAATTGTATAACACTTTGGATAAATCTTTATATGCAATAATACTCAAGGACCTAAGTAATACATCATATTTGATCTGACCCGGCATAAATCATTTATTCATGATATATCATTCATAACTTGATTCATTGACTCATTTTTAGACAAGACAAGGTCAGTAGAAAAAAATGATTAAGCTTTTTGCCTGCAGGAGGATGAAGCTTAAACAACAAATTCATCTTCACATCTGACCTCATGAAACTTGACAGAGAAGATTTTAAAAATAGAAGTAGACTTAAAAAGCCAAGTTTTACTCCCAATTACACTAGTTTAAAGTCACAGTCACTCCACTTACAACAGAGCAAATGGGAAAAGGCTCTACAAGAGAGCAGAATCACTGTTTGTACCATCACGGATAAACTCGACTCTGAAAGAGGGCACTTAGACTTCTAAATTTGAAAATCATGTTCCTGAATATTTTAATGGATCAAAGATGACAAGTCAGACTCTGTACCAAATCATATCACTACAGATCTGGTAATATGGCATGAAAATTCAGACCAGTCTGAGCCCCCTAGCAGACTGAGCTACACAGATTCCTTGCTTTTCAGTTATTATTTTTATTTGTGCTACCATTGGAATTTCATTTCAATATACCTGTCCCTTCCTGAAGTGTCCTTGAGAGCAGCATCTTTAGGACAGGTCACTGTTGTAAATAGCACAAGATGCAAGAATATTTCATTTCCCAGCAGGGCATCCATGGTCCCAGCAGCATCTGGTACTTGCCAAGCCTTTCCTCATATTCTAATGCAAATAATTCTAATTCCTGGCAACTTTTGTTGTGGAATAACAATTATAAGAGGAAATACTACCCCACTCCAGGTAAGGTAAAGCAGATCCTTCAAACTAATTGAAATTTTTCCATGTGCTTAAGTGTCCTCAGAACACACCATCATTCCAATAAGTGTTTATGCCTTTATTCTTAAATTAAACAAACTAAAGCAATTTGTCAAAATTGATCTGGATTCCATTTGGTAGAATTCTCAGCTTTTTTGCAGTTCTCAGAGTGATTGAGGGCCTTTATCAACACATGAAATTGAAACACATGCAGGGTGCTAATAGAATTAAAACTTTGGAATTCTTCTATTTGTTTTTAAGTAACAGAGAAGGAAATGCTTAATTGTGAAAGTAGCTGAAATTACCATTTTATGTATCAATGAACCTGCATGCATATGCAAGCAAAAGACAACTAAACTTTAGAAAAGAAATAGACTTTAAGATGGCTGGCAGGGGGTTGTTCACAGAGGAGTTTGGTAAGGTTTCACTTTGATTTTAGCTTTTTAGATTTCAGGTGTTTTATTACAGAGTAGCCCACCAAATGTTCTGATTATGAGTGGGAACTGCAGACTCATTGAGCAGTGTGTTTCTCCTCCATATCAATCTAGAAAACTCTGCTAAATAACCTAGAGCTGTTTGCACATCTCCAGTGCTCAGCAGCCTTTAGAATGTCTCATTTCTTTGCTCATGGATTGTGCTTCAGACAATAGCATAAATCAGAAATACATTAGCTCAAGGCAGGTAGTGCTGTTTTCTTATACCACAGTTCTTAAAAGGAACGTGAGCTGTATTTTCTTATAGGAATAAACATTTTTAATGAATGTAATAGTTTTACAGATAAATTCAGCCTACTGACTAATACAAGTACCACACAGACACAAAAAAACAAAACAAAACAAAAAAAACCCAACAAACCAAATCAACAACTGTGTTTCTGTTCCATTTAAATTCTTCTGCCCTGCCAATCATGATTACCTCAACACATAATGACCCTAAGGAAGAGTAGGGCAGTGGCTCCCAGTACTAACACAATAATTTAGCAATTCCTTGAGAATGTGGGATAAGAGAGCAACACACTGATTTTGCCACAGCAGGAAACAGCCAGCAGGACTCCCTCTTGAAGAGAAAGCAGCTTCCCTGAAGCCTTGAGCCTGAGATTTGAATGCTGTATGTCTTCCTGAATGATTGCCCCTTTGGATAGATCCTAAACTTACCCTGAATTCCGCTTTGTTTTAAGCAGGAGAGAAATAATTTGTTTTTCTGTGTGGTAACTCGCTGTGAATACATTTCTCTTCTGGTGCCATTGAAATTCCTGCAGAAGGTTCCTAATTGGTTCCAAGGACAATTGTGGGTTGGCACTGTTCTAGTGGCACCTTCCCTTGTTTATTTTCTCTTTCTCCTCCATTCAAATGAAGTGTTACACTGATATTTTTATACAGCTTGAATGAAATTCCTGATAAAATTCCACTGGGTTTGGGTGAATAAAACATTTCTGCAATATTGTCTAGTTAAACTTTACTATTATCTCATGATTGCTTTCTCCAGCCTAAAGCCTTTCCTGTGGTATTCTCATTGTCAATGCCTGGGAATGTCTTGGTGAACCAAGGTTGTATTACTTTAGCAAATGTGAGTCTACATTCCAGTTCATTCATATTTTATCCCTTGCAGAATATTTCTATTGTGCTCCCTTTATTCCTGGTAAAATATTTCACTGACTAACTAAAATTAGTTAATTTGTGCTATTTTCCACACAAGGATTTTAGACCAAAGCCGTGCTTGCATAGAATTGAAGATAATATCCTTCTTTTAAAAAAATACCCTTTAACTCGATACATTTTCTTACTTGGACGCACTTAGCTATATATTTATTTTATCTTTATATTTAAAAAAATATTCCAAATTAAGTAGATGCCTGTGTTGATAACCTCAGCACAGAGATGCATGATGGTTCAAGTTCAGGTATTTTCTGTTGTATCTGGCACATAGAGGAAATGAATTTTACAGGTCAGTATTAAATTTATATAAACACAGCATCAAGCACATGAGTGGTTTTTAACATTTTTTTTCAAGAAATAAAGAAATTTTTATTGATTCCCTCTTTCATATTGCATCTCTTGAATGAGTAGAACTATGCTATAAAGATTGGAATATATCAATCACCATGTCTGGCTGTATTTCCCAATTGCTGTTAAGAACAAAAACTATTAATACTAAAACATGGTGCTCCACGAATAAGGTCAAATTCATTCTGCAGCTATAGTGACAATATAATTAATGAGAGATCTGTATATAGCAAGAAAGGAGAATATTGACCCATTAATACACATTTAAAATCAAAGACAATTTATCTCCTGGCAATTCTAGCACGTGTTGAATGTTACAAGATTTTTTTTTCCCTCTAAATGAAGGACAGAAAAGCCATTTACAAACTAAAAGTGGTTGAATCTATCAATGATACTTGAAAGTCTGAAACTTGTGCAGCATAATATGTCAAAGCAGATCAGGAAGAGCACAGAGGGAGAATATCTGGAGCATCTGGAAGGCTACAAAGATCTGTTCAGAATTTCAGGTTGGGTAAGTGCTTTTTCCTGTGCAGTAAATATTATTTTTCCATTGTATGTATGGGGAAATTACCCAGAGCTGTTCATGAGAATTCAGGAAAAAGCCCTCCAAGAAAATATTGCATTTTGCTGAGTTCAGGTTCCTCTGCCATGGTTGTATTTCTCTGTCCTGCAGATGGAAATATCAACTCTTACACTGGTTTATTGTTTTGCTTGACATAAATGTTTGGTTTTTACATTTCTTATTAGTTGACTTTATGATTTGAAAAAGTTTGTGTGAGCTCTTGCTACAAATGGTAAGGAAATCCTTTTCTATGCAATTTATGGGCTATCTTCATTAATACAGAATCAAATTATTTCACATCCAGTCATTTCTTCCAGGGGTGGTGACACCACCACCTCTCTGTATGATAAAGGTATCATACTTTTCAACTTTTCTGCCAAAAGACTCATATCTATGATGTGGCTGTGCCAAATAAAGTAGAGCAAAGTCTCCTGTGCCTACCTCAGAGTTTTTATCATATTGTTCCCTGTGATAAGTTCAATAACACCAGCAAAACCTCCCATCTGTTTTTAAGAATTGTTCTGTACGATCTCTAACTCAAATAAATAACTAAAAAATCTTTCATGTTGAACCAGAAAAAAAAAAGAATATCAAATAACTAAAATAACTGTATTGTCCTAAAGCAATACTGCCACTGTTGGGGGAAGAATGTTTGTGATTTTCTGATATTGTTTATTGAAATTATTTAGGAAAGATATCAGACATCTATGTTAAAGGTCTCTAAATTCTACATTTTTAAGAACTCTTCAATCATCTGCAGAGGATAAAGTTGATAACAAATAAGATATTTCTGTATTTCTTAATCCATGCTGGGAGTATATACAGATGAGAAGTTTTTGCAATTCATAATCCCAATGAAAGGAGAAACACTGGTAATTTGTTTTGGTCTATCTCAGATAAAATGAAAGGGGAAATGAATAGTTTTGATTAATTTCTCCATCATTTTGGATAAGTAATCAAAAATTATAGTCTTCTCTGTGTTAATTTCATATTGAAATTTCTTTGTCAAGTTAAATATTTTCTGACCTCACAAGAATTGAGGTGTGAATGAATGTCAGTGGGAAATAAAACATCAGCTGACTTGGGATCAGTTAAATCATCCAAATTCCAGGGAAGAACTGGCTGATGATGTTTCATTGTAGTTGCTTCCCATGACAAATATGTATATATAGTTCATATAAAGTTTTTAAGTTTTCCTTATCTTTTATCCCATGAAAGTCATTACAATGTATAAATGCAAATTGTTGCTTTTTCATTGGTTGGGGCTTTTACTCTAATATTAATGTAGTATTAAATTTAATGTAATATTAAAAATTATAAACCAGTTTCTCTACTAGGTACCAGAGAAGCCAGAATATTCAGGTGAGAGAAGGAATAAAAGAAAATTCCTTTGTTTGATTTGGTTTTTTTTGTTGTTTCTGATTGTTTTCATGCAATATATCTAATTTAGCCAGCATAGTTTGTTTTCTGGGTTGGCCATTACAGAAAAATAGATAAGTACTGCAAAATTTATATATTTATACATAAAATATTATTTGTTTTATGGAAAATCTATAATATTCTACAGCTCTGTTTGAAATGAACCAAGGTTCATAACATGACCAGCATGCATTTAATAGCAAAATGCAGAGAAAATGCGAATTCCCATTGAAGAAAACCCAGTGCTCTTTCCAGGTGCAGTCTGTGTAGTGATGATGAAATGTATTTTCCATGTATTCTTAAAAATTATCACTCCTTGGTTTCCATCTTTCTGCTGGAACAGTGGCCTCAAAATGGATTCATTTTGTTCCCATGCATAAATTTATTTTTAGCAAGTTTATTATATAGTGCTGACATTTCTGTTGTTGGCAAAATACTTATGTGACATTTTAAAGCCCCATTTTTTCCAAACTGAATAATGACCTATAAGATCTGTGCAAATATTCCAGATCCTTTAAATATTTGTGTTATTTCTAGGGAGAAGCAAAGTTGAAAGCTTTCAAAACGTGGCTTCAATCTGGATTTCTCCTCCAAAAGTCTGGCTGAATTAAATATTAAGTAGTTTTGCCCAGTACATTGGGAAGAAATAGTGAGGTTTTTGTATAAAGATGTTAGAAAGATCTGCCACAGTTGTTTTTCCTCTCTCTAGGCATAATTTGTGTTAAAAAATGAGAATTTAAACTCTGCAAATTAAATGGAAATCAAGAATCTAAATAATCTAAATTCTTTCCCTGGCTGGGAAAGTTCCTGGCTAAACAGACCAAAGAATCAGTTTTCTAAAGGGGGTCAAGATAATCTCAGATTAAAAACGTTATTTATTTGCATGCATGAATTCATAATCTCATGTTGTATGAGGGAAGATGGGTAAAGCAATATCTGTGTGAGAAACTAAGTCCAGTAATTAGCTTTCTTTCCATTTGGCAACAAATAGCTGTGCAGTAATATCAGAAGAACATTACTGAAACTAATTTTCAGTAATGTGACTCCTTGATATTACAAATGCATGAAACCCATTAAATAAAGTTAATTGAATTTTAAAAGGCCACTTACAGCTCACACATCAGGTAGTTTTCTGTAGCACATCATCAGAAATATTTCTTTGTGAGCGAAAAGCACAACAAAAACAGAGACAACAAAACCAAAGCAACTCCCCCTCTGCCCTAGATTGATTATATTTTACTCCCAAATATCCTACTCTCAGTGTGTTGTCACTTCTTGTTGGACAAGTCTGTTCCTGACCCCAGTTACACAGTGAAGTGGCATTTCATAAGAGTGGAGGAGAAAAGGATTTCCATGTCTAGCAAGCAAATCTGGGAAAAAATATTCTCACTGCCCAGATAGTGTCAAGAAGAAATTAGAGAGGGATGAAACAAAACCTGATGAAAGTCAGACTGTAACTTCATCCTGCAGAGAGATGTGAGGACAGTCAATATTTTGCACTAGAACTGTTGGCTAGTGAGGATTAGGAGCAGCCTTGGAGCTGCTGTTCTACACAGGGGAAGAATTCAGCAGATATTTGTGCAGAACTGGGATTTACAGAAGAGCCACTCACTTGCACAGTGAATGTGAACACTGGAAACCAGTCTGAGCTGTTGCAGCTCACCTGGCCAATGGGAGAATCATAAAGCCATAAAATACTCTGAGTTGGAAGGGATGCATAAGGATCATCAAGATGCAACTCCTAACCTGTGGACAGCCCCAAAACCCCCACAGTCTGCTCTTGTGAGAGGATAGGGAACCTTTCTTTTGCCCTGGGGGAAGGCCAGCTTGTCACTGGTGTCATTATTATCAATTCTTCCCCAAGATCTTGGCTCAGCTTGCCAGTGCCCTTGGATTTCAGGAGCTGGGTCAGCATTGTCACAAACCCACATAACCACAACTTAACCCCAATAGCTGCCCTTCAAAGGAAATCCTCTGGAAGCCACAAACCAGTTAAAGATGCAATCACTCTTGGGCTGCGAAGGAGATGAGAAAAATTAATAATCAAAGCTGCATAATGAGCAGAATGGCAACTTACTTATGGAGGGTGCATTTTCATCTCCAGCAAGTGAGGAAGAAATGACTTCTGAGAATACAAATGAGGAAAATAAAATACCTCAAGATCTTGGGGAAGAAATTTTGACTTATCAGATAATGAGCTCGCTTTTAGTGATGAGAATGATAATGATTCCATTACTAATACTGATAACAATAACAATGGCTCTGCATTAGCTTAGCAACATCAAATGGTTTGCATCTGGTGAAAGAAGAAATTGTTAATATAAAAATAAGAAAGACATGAAAAGATACTTTTTTTTTTTTTTGAAGCAGCGTAGACACAATGCCTAACATTAATAATGAATTGTATGAAAAATATATAAAATTTATTGTTGTTACTATCATTTGCAGAAACAAGAGTAAAATTCTCAGGTTTAGGAAACTTGAATTCAAGCCCATCCTATTTCCATCCTTATCAGATACAGGGAAAGAAAACAAGCAAACAAAAAGCCCCAAACACAGACTAAAGACAGTGTTCTTAGTTTTCTAGTGCTGAGAACTTTCTGCTTCTTGAAGATGATCCAGTGACAGTTATTGCAGCCCAGTTAGACTGAAACGTGACCCAAGCAACAGAGCCTTCTCATAGGCACCAATAGGTACTGGAATGAAACCAGGATTATCAAGAAGATTGATAATGAATGAAGTAATTGGGGTAGTTGATTACCAAATATATGACTTAAACTGTTTCATAAATCACAAACTGCCAGATTGAGCCTCAAGGGAAGGTTCTACAGAGTCAACATGAGAAGTTATATTGATACAAAGAATATTATCATCTGCTGACATTTACCTTCCATCCCTTTATCTAAAATCATGCCTCTATTAATTCATAATCTATGATAAGTAAAATATACATCAGAGGACTACTCTATATAATAAACCCTGCATTTTAATTTCCAGCCAAGGTAGTCAAAGCTACAATCTTAATGAAGTTCCAGGTCCCAGTTGGAACTCTGCAGGGAAGGAGTCAGTGATTCCAGTGGCCTTTAATGACAGCACTTCCTCTGCTGATCAGAGAACCCCACCTCATGCCTTGCTTGTAGTTCTCACCAGTACCATTCAGAGAAGAGATTAATTGAATTAAACATGGACTAAAAAGAGTTTTAATTCCCTGGAATCTTCAGCTGCTGCCCTCTGTCACCATGGCTGCAAGAATGCCTTGCCCATTATGTGAGTACTGTGCTACTCATTGAGGGAATTTGGTCCTTAGTGAGCACTTGGAGGCAAGTCAGGGCTGGCTGGTGAAATAACACAAGTATAGGACAATTTTTTGAAGTGAAAAAAGCCCAACCAAACCACAAACCAGGTCAGGTTTTTTCTAATCTATCTCCTCGCTAGTTCATCTTGGCAGACTGCAAGCAAATTTCAAAAAAGAGACCAAGGCATGGCAGAAAAGTGGTATTTTCTCTGCACTGAGTGTTTTCAGCTGCTCTCAAGACATGCTTTGTGTCAATTGTACTTAATATTATACAGCTGTTCTAAGTGGTAGGCTATTAAAAGCCCCTCTGATTTCTCTTTGTTGTAGTTCCAAGATTTCCTGTCCTGAAGGAAATTGGTTTGGATACAAATGTGGAAAAAGTAGTCTAACAGTTCAAAGGATTTTTTTCCAGAAAAGTAGTTACACTTTTGAAGTAGAGTTTCCTGTGAGTGGAAATAAAATTCTTTTTTCTTTTAGTTAAAATATTGGATGGATTCATTGTCAGCCAGTGGATGAAGGTGAGTTGTTACAGTAAGCTTGGCATTCTGGCTCTAAGTGATAGCTAAGTCTTTTCCAGCTTTTCCTTCACAGTCACAGCACCAGGACATTCTCTCACTGCATCTCTGCACTTTGGCTTTTTTGGGGTGGGTTGGCCTTGAGCTGTGGTCAAACACCCAGCCCTCCCCCTCCTCACCAGGCTGGGGTGGGATCACAGGATACAGAATATTTAAAAAATTGAATATTAAATATAGAATATTAAATAAACCCCAAGGATCACTCACAACCCTGTGCCTGAGAGCATTGTCCAAACACTTCTTGGACTCTGCCAAGCTTGGGGCTGTGACAACTTCCTTGGGGAGCTGTCCCAGTGTCCAACCATCCTCTGCTTGAAGAATCTTTCCCTAATGTCCAGCCTAAACCTTCCCTAACTCAGCCCCGTGCCATTCCCTCAGGTCCTGTCACTGCTCAGCAGTGAGCAGAGATCAATGCCTGTCCCTCCTCTTCCTCTCATGAGGAAACTGCAGACCCCAATGAGGTCTCCCCTCCTCACAGGAAAAGTGAGGTTAAAAATTTATGGGTCAAGATAAAGAGACAAGGAGATCACCTAACTATGATTGTTGCACACAAAACAGACTCCAGTCAAGGAAAATTAATATATTACCATTAAAATAGAATTGGATAGTGAGAGATAATGACAAAAATTGAAATAACACCTTCCTCTCACCCCTTATTTTGTAGACTCAACTCCCAGCTCCTGTCCTGCCCATGGATACAGGGAATGGGGAATGGGGCTGAACTCTGACCCATTGAGAGGGAACAGAACTTTGAGAAATACAGTGGCTCTTACAGTTGCTGTATTTCACACTTCCTTTATCTTTCTGTGTTTCCTAAATGAGCTCTGATTTTGATCACAATCTCTTTAGCTGGAAATGGATCTTTCTTCTAAAGAGCATCTGTGTGGGTTGATTGTCATACACAGGGTCAAATAGTTTTGCCTAATTCAAATTTTACATGGAGAAAGAAAGGACTGACCAAAGTATCACAGTGAATAAAGAGACTGTAACTACACAAAATATACAGGAGAGCTTTTAAAAACTTACATTGATTAATAGCTTGTGTAAATTTAAGCAGGACAGTACCAAATGCAACTATGATTTATCAATATTTAACTGTGAGAAGGATAAGCCATAAGTAATCAATAACAACAGACAATTAGGATACTGAGGCAATTAAGGGAATGGCAGTGGATGGCAAATGGCTCTAATAGCCCCACGAGAGAACTCTAATGATGATAATGGTAATGAGCAGCTGCAGCAAACTGCTCAGCCACAGAAATGTGAAAGGCACCTCGTGGTTGTGACAATGATTCCCAAACCCAGTGTCCCAGCCCCTGTGTCCCACCAGGTCCTGCTGCTGGTCCTTGGTGTCCACACACAGCTCAGGGCTCCAAACTCACATCACACATCCTGAAGAAGGTGTTTGCTCCATAGCAGGAGTTTCTTTCCTAGCAGCAAAGGGGTTTGGTGCTGGTCTGATTCTGCTGCTCCCACCTTGGTAATTTTCTGAGTTTTCTTTCACCCCCATAATCTCTGGTTTTCTCTTCCTTTGTCTTCAGTTTCCCAGGCTGACAGCTCACTGTGCTGAGTCACTTTTCCAGCACAGAGATTTTTTTGTTTCTTTGGGAAACTACTTTCCTGAAACCAACCCCCATATTTTCCCATTTCAAAATTCCATATTGACATTTGAATTCCATATTCCAAAGGCAATGTTCCTTTCAAATGGTTCCTGTACCTCTCATTCTGCAGCTGTCCTAACAATGCTGTTCATTCATTATTTTTCCTGTATGCTATTTATTGTGTTAAATCAGCCATTTGTTAGTTCAGCAGTTCTGCTGTGGTTTGTAGATATTCCCGGGCCTTAAAATGATGCAAAATCAGCAATTTGGTTAGTTTCTGTCTCACCACAAGTAATGCCAAATGTATTTTCACAGGGTTGGCAAAAATAAGGCCAAGGCCCATCTTGTCTTTAATGATCCCCTCTCTGCTACCCAGGGACAATATTATGTTAAGGCCTGTCCAGCTCATTGGTTCCCTTCACCTGAAAAAGCAAATTATGAGGGAGCCTATCAGCCTCTCCTGGCTCACTGGTTCCCTTCCCTATGGAAAAAAAGGCATCTGTGTTGTTTTTTGGATTTCCCCTAACATAGCCTCCATCAGGAGAACACTTAAAGAGAATTCACAGGCAAATTCCTCCATTTAGAAAAATCATTTTAGCCTTATTGATCAACAGAAAATTAGCTGCATAACTTGAAAATTCTTCTTTATCCTCTCTGATACCATTTTTGGATTTTTTCCCCCCTGGAAATACATTAGTTTTAGAAAACTTTTTCAAACAAATGGCAAAAATTCATGCCTGTACCCACAGTTTCTGATTCTATTGCACACATATATGGTATTGGATGCTGGTATGGCACAATGGCAGATTTAGATAGGAAAACAATTGAAATGTACTTTATGTTTTACTGATACAGTTACCTTTCAAGGTACTTCAAGGGGAAAAAAAATCTGTAAAAAGGCTAGATACCAATTCATCTGTAACTGATAACTTTGCAATTTTTGTAAAGAATGTAGCCATTGTTGGACTCGGGTTACACATGTAAAGTTACTGTTGTTATGTTGTTGTCATTCTTGCCAACAAAATGTAAGCTTAGTATTAAAAACAAAATGTTATGAGTTTTGAGATACATTTTTATTACATAAACATGCATCAAGGTGGCCAAAGTAACTGTAATTTTAAGCAGAATCTAATTTTTGTTTGTCTTTAAAAGCCCTTGGAATACTTTATGACCATTCAGAAAAGGGTTTTTCAGAACAAGGCCCAGGGGAAGAGTAGCACATCCTTCCTTTCTGTAATGAGCCTGTTCTACCAAACCCATGAGTACCAAACTGATTTCTATACTTATCATAGAAATGGCAATAAACTAGCTCCTATTTTGCAGTTTGAGATAGTTAACTTGCTCAGAATATATTTTACCATGAGGAAAGCATAGCCTGGACAATTTATAGATTAATAACAACAGAAAAAAGTTGGTTATGGTTTAAATGAAGAATGTGTCAGTCCTGCTAAGAAGCAGTACCCTTTTACTGCGAGGTGGGAAATAAGATATTTGTGAAGAAACTGTGTATGTGCACCAAATATTAAATTTTGAAGCATAGCTTTATTTTAACATTTTAACAGTCCTATTTTAACATTAAGCATAAACTAGGGCAGGTTGTTTCAAGAAATTTGTTGAGTACATTGAAAGCTACTGGACAATCTAAATCTTCCTTATATGGCTTAGTGATATCCTGTTTCATTTTAGATACCATTTGAAATATCCAGTGAGTCATTTGTAATAAATAAGTGTGTGGGGAGTAAAACCATTCCTGAGTGGAAACTTGGGAGCATGCCATGGGTTTTGCCACTACAGATGTGATCCTGCTCTGCTCTGGAGTGAAACCTCTGATTAAGTTCCCTATCAAAGATTGCATCAGTAAATCAAAATCACATCGTGCCTACAAACTCTATTTTACTGAAAATGCTACAGGATTAAAATGATCAGATTGTAAAGCATCCAGGTGTTGTGTGGGCTTGTGGGTGATACTCCTTTATCAGCAGCAGGTGCTTCCCTGTGCTGGGATTTCACCTGTACAGGGTCACAGTGCCCTTTTTTATCAGTCCCACACTTTCTGATAACAACTGGAGAGTTACAGCTAATTAGAATTAAAACAGGTCACATGCCTGCCTATTTTTTCCTAAAAATGTTTTGAAGGATTTCTTGTTCTTGCATCCCTCAGTGAAATGCATTTGGCAGAAAGACATTTGAACTTGCAGATAAACACATCTATAATTTTTGTGTATGCCTCTATATATTTATGTGTATATCTATCTATCTATCTATATTTGGAGATATATATATATCTCCATATATATATATATATTTGTAAATAAACATGCGCATCCAATGTTTTTCTTTTGTGATTTGAGTAAGATCTTGAAAAAGCCTGTGAAACCTTTTGAAGTGTTTTTAGGAAGTTTCCAACCAATTTATAGCAGATTCTTTAATAAATTTACATTTTAACATCCCATTAAAGCCTAATTATTTGGAACAACCAAAGAAGAAAACTCAGAATTATAAACAGGGAACGTTTACAGCCCTGATATAAAATGTTTGCTATTTTTATATACTTATTTACAACTGTGTTGTGGCTGAATTAATGAGTTAATTTATTACCTGTATATGAGTATTTATTGCTGGTGTCATTATCATGTAACTGTAATTTTAATTAATTCCTTGACAGTGTGTCTGTGATTTCTGTGTGGAACATTAAATGTCAAATTGGTTTTCTTTGTTGCCTCATTTGTAAGTACTAAAGTATTTATGTACAGTACAAAGAAATTAGTAACAATTACTGTAAGAGATCTATTGCAAATGCTAAATGAAAGCAGAAGTTGAATTTTGGAGTACTTTGTTTGCAAGTTAGATTGAGCATAGAATGTGTTCAAATGCAAAAAAAAAAAAAAATCTATGTATCATTGTAATATGTGTGTCCATGTGTGTGTCTATTTAATGGTTTCTCTTAGATTTTTGAGCACATTTTAAAAGGATATTTTTAGAGTGGTACTGAGGCAGAGATGGGAAGCTGCAGTCACATTATTGGTGATGAAGTGATTTTGTGTGCTCCTTTAATTTATACTTGGATTACTGAGAATCACCTCTTCAGACTGAGTTTATCAAGAGTCCTCACTTTCTAATTATTTTTCAAAGTAAAAATATTATGGGATTCTCAAAACCTCAACATATCAATCAGAATTTTTATAATATTTCTTTTCATTTTAATTACATGTTCTGGCAGCAGAAAAAGTTCCATATATCTGGATAATTACTGGACTAGCCCTGAAAACCCAGATACTGCCCCATACCTTCCCAGCAGAGGCAGGAGCAGTGGTAGCAGTGCTGCTATTAATATTAGTGCTATTAATAGTGGGAGTATGGCCCTGGAACTCTGGTTTTCCTCTTAACCTCATGCTAATTCTCACTGCAAATCTGGTTAGCCACTTTTATGGCAAGGGACCATCAATGAACACAAGAACTGAGAAAGTGTGCCATGCAAGATAAATGATTTTTGGGAAAAAAAAAAAAAAAAAAAAAAAAAAAAAAGTCCATTTTAATTTTTTTTCTATTAGAAATAGTCTACAATACAGTGTAGGCAAAAAATTTTGCTTCTTTCAATTTTGGAATAAAATTTCTCATTCCCCAAGCAGGTCTTGAAAGGACCAGGTGCTGAAATTTTGCAAAACTGCTAAGCTGTGAGTAGTTACTACAGTGTGTTGACAACCTGTAATCCTTGTGAAACCCCTTCCCATTTTTATACTGGCCCAGAATAGAATTTTACAGCCAAAGCTGTTAAATATACTGAAGATATTTTAGCAGAATTCACTTTTTCAGGATGTTGAAGGCATGGATATAAACCTCAAGGGCAAAGCTAAATCTAGTTTTTAGGTACAAGTATTTGGTGGTGAACTATGCTAGGAAACCTCTAATTTTTATTCAGAGTGGTCATCCTTATTTGACTGATTATTCTAACTATATAGATTTTTTTATTATCCAATTAGAATATTGTATTCCTACCACCAGCTGAAATTTAAAATAATAGATATAAAATACAGGTTGGGAAAAGCCATTTAATTAACACAAAAAATGGAAAGCATAAATTGCAAGAAATCTAACCATAATTTTAAGTTGATGAAGTAGCCTGAAGATATATATTTTTTATATTCCATGTTTCAAACCTTAACATAATTAAAATAGGCCAAATCTTTTAATCTCTACATCTACTTTATATTTACACATGTATTGATAAACAATCCAGTAGCTGCCAATGACTTTATGTAATGCTGATTGCAAAAGGAAACCTTATTTTTAACAGCAGAAAAATCCACCCACATGGAATCATTTGAGGGGTCTGGTGTCTTCTCTATTAATGAAGCTTATTTGCATGGTAAACATGCTTATTTTGTCTTTTCCTGCTTTGTTGTCTTCTCAGCCTTTCATTTGCAGATTAAACAGGCAACTGAACATGGGGGGGGGGATTTGTATAAGCTTTTTTTTTTTTTTTCTTAAATAGTATTTTTTGGATCCAGGAGCATTACAGATCAAGAGGCTGATCATTTGTGAAGTCACCATACTGATGTTGGTATTATATTCCAGTATATGGCTAAAAAAGAGGCCAGTGTTAAAGAGGATAATAAGAAATTTCTTCTAAGATTAATGCAGTGGTATAATTAACTAAAAATAATAATGGATTAATGGAGATCTAAATGAAGAATGTTGAGTGCACAGAGTTGCCATGCAGTTACTGCTAGAGCTGATTCCAGTGTAACCACACACTGAAATATTTATTTCATTTTCCAAAACTTTTTTCTTTTCAAAATCTGAGCCACAGCTCTTCCAGGATTTGCTTATCAAGTGGCAATTTCATCTACATGTGTAACTATGAAACTATGTGTATAAGAAAATATGAAACTATGTGTATGTGAAACTATGTATATGTGTATAATATGTGAAAGTGAAACTATGTATATACGTATAATCTGTGTAAAACTATGTGTATGTGAAACTATGTGTATAAATCCTCACATTTGAGCTTCCATAGGTTAAGAATGATCTGATCTGGAGCACAAGATGCTGGCAGCTCTCAGTTACCCCCCAGAACTGTGCACAGGACCTGCAGACAAAAGACAGATCTGCCCTAAAGAGCTTCCAGTCTAAACAGACCTGACAAATAATAGCAGGAAAGGGCTGTTATTCATGTTCTCTCCTTACACCTGGAGAACTGATTCATAGAAGATGTTATGAAAAGCCCATAAAAGTCAGGAAAAGGCTCCCAGTGACTTCAGTGGATCTATGGTGTTACACCAGCCAAGCACTCAGGGACAGCCTTAAATGATTGTCTCACTCTGGGGCCTGTTCCACACAAGGCTTGCAGGATAGGCTGGAAACTGTATTTCTGGTGCCAGTACTGGATGAATTACCCACAAATGCTGTCATTTTGCCAAACAGTAAATCTATTTATGGAGGCTATTCAGCCTTTCAGCAGTTAGACAATCCCATATGTACAGGAACACGCACCTTGCATTTCAGTTAAAGCCCCGAAATCTGATTTGTAACCTATGAAAATCAATTCATTTCTTCAGCAGACTTTGCCTGGTGACCCCAGGGAATTTTAATCATTGATACAAGAATTCCAAAATTGATCTAATGTTTAAGAAAGAATTTCTTCCCTGCTACCACGAAAATACTGGGTTTCTATCATCCTCAGAAATGTCTTACTCATTCACTCTGAATAATACACAGTAAAGTAGGTCATAATCTGGGACATCTGAGATATCAGTTGTAGTGAGTCTAGCATGCAGTAGCCAAGGGCAAGTTTCTCCCCACCAGTGCATTCTTCAACTCAGCCTTGCAGGGTTTGTATTCAGGCTCCTCATGGATTGCAGCAGGAATTCAGCCTGTGCTGGGCTACAGACTGAGCAAGGAGGGAAATGTAAAATCACCTGGGGAGGGGGAAAGAAACACCAATAAAATTGAGGTGGTAATAAGCCATTAAAGAGAGGCTAGCCTACTCCAGCACATCAGAACATCAAACTCAAGTTCTGTTATGGTGGGATTTATTAGCATCACTTGAACATTATTAATTGTGCAAGAAGACAGAACTCATGCTATGCATAACCACACACACGCCATCCTCTTTGTCCCAGAATATTTATCACCTCATATTTTCATTTGGCCAGATGAGAATAGTCTGGAGTAGAAACGGGTGTTGCCAAGGCACCAGTCAAATTTGTGGTTTTGGCCAGAGATACCTCCAGGAATGAGAAATGGGAGGAAATCAAGGTCAAAATGCCTTGTCATTCTCACAGGGCAAGGACACAGATGATGTTTTGGCTTAACAGGGGAAAGAAAAGAGAGAATAACGAAAACCAAGCCAAGGCCACTGGCTCAGATGGATTCAGAGCACTCTGCCCTGTTAAAAATAATTTAATTAAAAAAACTGTTGGAGAAAGAGCTACATGGTTGACAATGGAGGGGAGAAAAAGTACTCTTGCATTTGATCAACAACAAGAGTTCTGTGCTAGCTTCACCACCAAGCTGAGAGGATTAAACATTGAAATAACCTACCTGTCCTTCAAAAATCTTCCATGTCTCCAAAATAGGTATTGTGTGGGGGAAAAAATAATTTAATACAAACCCTTTACTAAAGCTGGCAGCAAATATTTAACTACCCATGCAAGGTAGGAAATTGTAAGTTTAAGGTTGTATCTCTGGACTGTAAATTAGGACTCTCTATGTTGTGTTAGATCACAAGTGACACCAAACCTGAGTGATCTGCAGCTGTGGGTGCAGCCAGAGCTGCCGTGTGCATTCCAGATGCAATCTCAGCCAGGACGTGGAATTGAACTATTGAGGATTTTTAGGACTCTTGGGATTGTTAGGATATTGAGGACTGTTCGAAAAGAAGTGGATCCTTACTACTACTATAATGTTAAATGTTTTTTAAAATAGCAAATATTGTCACCTTGTTTGTCCAGCAAATCTATAAGAAAAGCTTCATCTTGCATGTGACACTCAAGAGAAAACACTACAAATTTTATTTACTTAGAAATTGTTTTTGTTATTGGAGACAGACCAGTGGCAACACATGGGTAAGTATTTTTCAGTTTTAGAGCAGCTCTTTAACATTCTTGTTTAGAAAGAAGCATTCCTGTTCTTCGTTTTTTACACAATGAGAATCTGCCAATTTTTCCTCAGTTCATACTGGGTGTTTCTCCATACCCTGGTCACTGCAGTTGGTCAGAACACCTGCAGACAAAAGCTCTGTTAACTTGTCCTGGCAACTGTGGCTTGCATGTTTCCCTGTTTTTCACATGGTTGCTCATTTTGCTGTGTCTTTGAAGTTAACTTAGGCTTGCTGTTAAAAAAATGTGTGATTTTTCCTTTCCCAAATGCTTTGTTTTCTCATTGACTGACACAAATCTCCCTTAGTTGTCAATGTTCATTAAAAATCCCTGTCTCTTACTCTGGACTTGGGTAAACATTAGTGAGTTGCAGGTTCTTTTTCTTTCCTGCAGTTTAAGCAATTCTCAAAACATGCCATACTTTTCAGTGGCAATGAAAAACCTTTTGCTTCTCACTCTCTAGGAAGAGCTGGATAAAGTCCTGTGAACTCTGATTTTTATGGGTGCTGCTGGTAATTGAGGAATCACTTGATTTGAAGGGGAAATGCCTCAGTTTTACTTGCTGTGTGTCTGGTAGGATGCAATCTCTGGCACCCAGAAAAAAAGGTGCTGTAAGGTTTGACCATTTCTCAATACAGAGTCTCCAAAACTACCTGAGCATATCTGCATTGCAAACAGCATTGATAACCATTCGTGTTAATAATGTGGAATGCTTTGCTGCTAAAGAAAATGCAGCAGAGGCTGGAAACTTGGAATCCTACCAGTTTAGAAATTGTCCTTGCTTTCTACGGGGGAAAAGCCATCTGTAATAATGGGGGAAAAAAAAACCAAACAACCAAACAAAAAAAAAAATCATATTGACATTATATTAATAAGAACTGGAAAATACTGACTGGCATTTTTGGACATTAGGATTTTATAGCTATAGAGGAGAGCTGTGTGTTTCACCCTGAGGGGCTCTGGTGCGGAACCGGGGATGCTCAGGGTGGGATGCAGCTCCCGGGGCAGACCCGCCCTGGGTGGATCCTCCTGGGAAGCGCAGCACAGCCCGGGCTGGGGGAGGCTGCCGAGGATGTGCAATAATCAACAGTGCCATCTTGTGAGCAAAGCCCTGCACATCCACAGGGGAGATCCAGCGATGAAACACGCTTTTCTGTGCTGTTCCCTTCCTTTCTGAGCAGGCACCTGTTCCAAACGGGGATTGTCTCCTGGCTGAACAGACTCCCGTGCTCGCCTTATCCCCTGATCTTGTGGCAGGGTCATCTGGTAGTTTATCCTGTGAATCAATACCTGCTATCAAGCACAGTAGTGCATAGCAGTATCTCACCTCCTTCCATCCTCTGTGACCTTCCTTCCCTGCTTTCCTATTGTCATTCAACAAATAAGAGCATGCAAATCCACCATGAAAGGCGTTTTAGCAAATAATAGTCAATCCTGCTTTATGAAGAATGATTTATGATATAATTTCTGTTACTCGTTATTGGCTCCATTCCTTGGGATGATGAAGGACCTATCTTTATTAACCTCAGCTAGCTGAAAACATTTCATCTATGAGGTTTTTTTAAGAAATGCATCTCGGTAGCTCATGATGGAAGGCATCTGTGCTGACCCATCAGCGCTGCTGTGACTTTCAATATATTATACTTAATAACAGATAAACATCCTCAGCCAGAAACAGAATCCTGCACTGCAGCTTGATTACATCTGCAAAGAACAGTGATTGCCCTGACTATTTGAATACAAAAACAGCGAGTGATGGCAAGCAAACACAATCTGTTTAAAGCCCTGCTGATGAAACACTCTCAGCGCTCAAACCAAGGGTTTGTCATTTTTCCAAGGTGGGGTGTGATCCCCCCCAGGGATTGTAGCAATTGTCCCTAATCTGGGTGGGGAGACACAGGGGCAGTTTCCTCTGGAGCAGCTGAACTTTTCAAAGTAAAAGTGGGGCAAAAATGGCCTAATAAAGGATTGCTGGATCAATGCAGTCACTAGGAACAGCCGCTGTGGATTTTCTTCATGCCAAGGCTGGATGCTGCCTGGAAGATAATGTTTGGACAAATGTAACTATTGTGCTCAAGCAGATTGATTGTGAGTAAAGAACTACCATGATGCATTGCTGTTATTTTCTTTTAAAACCATTTTAAAGAACGAATTGGTACCACTAAATTTGTTTTTAGGGAAAAATACTTAATTGTGAAAAAAGGTATTATAAAATTTAGTAAAAGGCTGAAGCCTTTGATGACAAATTTATTTCTACCTTTGTTCCATTAGTAGCCTCTGTGTTTTGAGGGCCTCTGTGAGTCTCACTGATATTGATTTGATGCTCTGGGTCTGCAACAGGTCAGCCTAGATGGATCTCTTGTACACATCATCTGGGAGGCCACAGCTTGTAGAGTGCAGGTAGCAGCATTCAACTTCAAAGGCTTTCTAGAATTTTAATGGGTAGATATTACAATAACAGGATTTTGTGAGATAGCCAGAATCTTTCTCCTTACGAGGCCCATTAATTTAAAAGAAAACAGTAAGGAAAAAACCAAACCAAACCAAAACCGAAAACATCTAACCCCAATCAAACCAAACCAAAATAACCTATTCAAGTATTTCAGATGTCTTCACCATTTTTCTTGTGAGTAGGATAATGTTATGGTACTATAGTGTTCTGATGTAGAAAGTAGATAGTTTTCTTTGTTAGTGCATAATTGATTTATATACAAACACATACATATACAATATATATTGCTGATGCAATACCCAAAGGGAAAGAAAGTAGCAAAACAGACATTTTAGTGTGTTTGTTGTCAGGAAATGTCATGATTCATCTTTCATGAGCATCTGCAAATATGCATCTGCCAAATCTATTTTACTAAAAGCTTGTTCTCAGCCAAACATATTCTCACCCCAAGAGTACAACATTTTTGATTGACAAGTAGAAAAGAATTAATGATTACTTGAATGTCTCTACACATTCCCACACTCCCATTTTCTGTTGCACAATAGGAACAAGGACCATGATTCACTCTCATGAACACATGGTAGGCATAGCTTTATTGTTTTTCCAGTTCTGTGCCCATCCTTTTGAAGTGACACTGGGAGGACAAACAGGCCCTTACAGGATGAAGGGCAGGGCTCACCCTCACTGGTTAGCTTTGCTTAAAAATTTCCTCTGCTGCTAAAAGTAATCCCAGAGCATTGCATTCTAATCTGCATGAGGCACTACTAATGAAATTAAATTTATGTCACTCTTGCTCTGCTATTAAAAGTGTCCATGGCAGTCCAAGAGTTAAAGCTGTGCTAATTATCAGGGCTCATCAGGCAGCAGAGTTTCCTGTCTCTCTGATTTCATTCAGCTCTTGCTCTCACACCTAGAGAACAAAATTTCCATTATAGATGTCCAATGAAACGGTAACCAATGTTTAAGGCCGAACACAAAAATTGCACTGGGGCATTAAACTAAAGTTCAATATCTTCTAATAAAGACATACTTTGGTATACTGTGACTACCCTTCAGTTTGAGGCTAAATATTGCAGAGCACATGAAGCTGCTCCTGAGCTCCCTGACAGTTCTGAGCCAGTCTGTTGGTTTTCATTAGGAGCAGGGGAGAGAAGGGAGAGCAACTGTTCTTATTTATTTTGGCAAATGGAGATGTCAACATCTTCTGAAATCAGCAAACAGTAAGGCCAAACTGGGGACATTAAACTTCATTTAAGATCATTGAAAGAACTTTTGTCCCATTATTAGGATTAAAGCTCAGGTATTTCAACATGCAGTGCTCCTTTCTAATCTTAAACTCCAGGTTATTTCAATATGGAAATGAAACCATGCCTTCCAAATTGCAATTAAATGTGGATGACATGACATCATAGTTTGCCATGAAGATTATTTTGGGGAAATTTTTTTGATTATAAAGCACAGAAAGATCACCAATTATTTCCAAGTATCATTTTGTAGTATGATAAATTAGACTAAAAAAAATAGCTGTGTTCCAAGAGTATCTGTTGACTTTTCCTTCTTCATCCTTAGTGGTAAATTGACAGCATTTCATTAGTTTACATTGTGTTTCCTTCCTCAACAGCTCCATTTGTAACTTAATCTGCTTTTTGCTGAAGAAAAAAAGTTGATTAACCTCATCTTGTTTCATGTTTAATTGTATAGTTCTCTTATCTCTAAAAGTAGCAAACCTATCAGTAAAATATTTTGGGGTGTGAAATTCCCTGTTGCTGTCCATAAAAGCCATTTAGAAGGATTTTTCCCTTCTTACTCTTTTTTTGGGGGGGGGGTGGACGGTGGTTCTCTTAATTCACATAGACTAAAACAAATATTCAGAACAGCAAAAAACCAACAAAACTCTGTGTGCTTCATTTCTTTTCTAATGTGGGGTGAATTTCTGAATGTTCTTCCTGTGCTGGAAATGCCAATACCTGTTTTGGCTAACTCCCCCCATCCTGCTGCCCACCCCTCTAGGGTGCAGATTAGAGACATGGTCTCCTGTATAAAACAGGATAAGTGACTTAATAAAAAATAAAGTACATAGGAGGCCAGAGTAAATGGAGCATATAATTTTTTCATGAACTGGTCTCTTAAGTTTCATTTTGCAAGGCATCATGATTTTCTACATATTTATGAAAATGTGAGAGAGTGAGCTCGATGCTTAATGTGCAATCTACTTAGCAATTTTAAGTAAGGCTGTATCTTGCTTTCCCTGTCAGAAAACCCAGAAGCTTCTGCAGGCACAACCACAAATGATGGCAAGATCTGTTACGAGTTTCTGTAATGCTGCAAACCTTCCTCCAGAACTACTTGTCCTACAGAACAAGTCTACATGCCAGTTTCTGCTATTTGGTAACATGCAAGCAAAAACATTGTCAAACTGATTCTCAAGAATGGAATGTGATGCTTCAAGAGTAAAAGTTACTTAGGATTGATGTCATTGTGCACACATAAAATAAAGTACAACTCTTAAGAGGGATGGATGAATTTAAACTTTTGAAAAACTTATGAGATAGAAGTGGGGTTTTTTTCCTAACATCCAAATGGTGTTTTCAATCTTGAAAGCTCTAAAGCAGTTTATAAAGATAATTAGGCATAAATGTCCCCATTTCACAGCTGTGCAAACAGAGGGAAACAGTTCTGTAACCTACTTACCAAAATCTTACAGAGGTAAGCAAATCTTGAACCACCAGATTGCAAGCACTGGTTCGTTAACATTGCTTTTTTGTGCCTGCTCCTTTGTAGCTAAATTAATTAATAATGATATATCAAAGCAGCAAAAGTAGACCTAGATCTCAAGCTTGTAAGGTGACCTGTTTCATTTCTGTGTCAAGTTACATTTCTTTGATAAGACATCAGCTTCAGAACAATTCAGTGTATTTCAGTTCTGTGCCTCGTTGCAGGCTTTGAATGCCTCTAACATTTCCAGTTTCATGCCTAGGAAGTTGTGAGGCAGGAGGTTCCTCCTGTAGCACTGTGAGAGCATCCCAGGAATGGTGCAAGGCACTCAGGAAAGGTGCTTGTGCACACACAGGGTTTGCAGTTTTCAAAGTACACATAGATTCCTGCTTTAGCAACATCTCCATGACAACTGCTTTATAATTCATGCCACATAATATATAACTTTGGTATTAAAAAAAAAAAAAAAAAGGCTCTGCCAACATACTAACAAGGCCACGTTCTTGAAAATTAAATGAACCTGAAAGATTTTTTAGCAATCAATTAACCATTAAATAAAGCTTAAGGGACATTAGACAGTAAGAATGACAGTGTTTATGACTTTGATGTGATTCTGAAATCTCATTCTTTGCTTCTCCACCATTCTCACCATTTCAAATCCCTGTAATTGATACTGATGCAACATTTCAGTCAATAGATATAAAAGGGAATGAGGAGCCTGAAATGGCTCTTTGGCATTTAATGAGTAAATACAATCCCACTGAGTTTCGTATTTCAGAATTTTTTGCTAATCAGTCTTTTATTTTACTGAAGGAGTTGAACTATTTGAGGCATATCAACAGGTTTGGGGACTGGCAAACAATAGAATGATGGTGAAGATAATGGATAAAATGTGTCCTAATGCAGTGCAGTGAATTAAAGTTATTAAAATGCCTTTCCCAGTTATTGCTTCAATGCCAAGGTAACCAATCAAATAAAACTGCTGCTGTAAGATTAATAGACATTCTGAAAGGTATGGAGTGCAGTGTGAGTTTAGTTCTGTAAATTTACCAAGACAAGAGAGGTGAAAATAAATTGTGAAAGAAGTTTTTTCTGGCTATATCCTACTTCAGGAGGCAGAAGAAGGAAACAAGGGTAACAGGGGAAAGTATGTTACATTCAATGGATTTTGAGCATCCTATTAGTTGCTCTGGTTTAATTAAATCTTGTTTTGAACTGGTAATTTTATTTTAAATGTCAAGTCTAGGAAATGCTGGGATGCAGGCCTTGACTCATTCATAGCATATAAAGGAGATATGAACCCATCATAAGACTGCTATGTTGCTTTAATGCTGTATTTTGTTTTTGGAATTGTGTGTTATAATGTATAGAATATGTAGTGATTTCTGAACTGAGGAACAGAAACTACACAAGTTATCAATAGGAAGGAATTATTAAATGACAAACGACTTTTGTTGGGTTATAAAATTCAGTTAAAGAAGCACCAAGGCAAAGAAACACATTCTGGAATGAGAAACACAAGTCCAAAATACAAGGATCTCCTCATGAAACAAGTTACTGACTTAAGTTTACAGGTTTTAGCTACCATAAAGACAAGCTTAACTCCCCAGTGAGATCTAATTCAGAAAAAAATCACTTTGCTGGCCAACAGACAGCAGCTGTGAAGAGCTAATCCCAAAGCAGGTTGTGCTTAAATCAGAAACATGTGAGGATTTTGACTGTTTTCTGAGTATCTTTCCTTAGTGCATTTCCTCCAGTGGATGAGAGGAGAATTGAACTAAAACTTCCAGCAACAGTTCAAAACAGGACTGATGTTTCACCCTTTTTTGCAGGGTTCCAGGTATGCAATTTCATTTTGAGATTTATGTGACTCTGGAGCAGAATTTACATTGCTTGGTTTACAGAGAGATGGAATTCTGGTTTGCAAATAGACTAAACCTGGTACTCAAACCTAAGGAATTGAGGCAGTTCTTTATTGCATCTCTTCAGGGGTATACACTACTGTATATTTTGGGGTTTTATTGGTATTGACTGTCATGATCCTCAATTACTGGGGCCTGTGCTTCTGCAGAACACTCAGAATTTAGCAGTGGAGGAGTGGAAGAAGGGGAACATCTTGTACAGCATAAGGGCAGTTTAATTTTCTACAGCTAAAATGATAAAAACTCCCAGTAGAGTTGAGCTGCATTTTTCTTTTAAAGAACAACCACAAAAAAATTAAGCTACTCTTGGTAGGTTCTGCAAGGTCCCTAGTCAAACTTCTGCTCTCTGTTTTAGCAGCAGGTCACGTTAGAAATATTTAAATAAGGAATGAAGGATGCATTTGCACACAATTATTGATGCCAAGGCCAGAGCAAAGATCAGGTTGCAGCTTGTTGTTGCTAATTCCAGCCAGAGCATCAGAGCTGAGTGAGGTTGGCCCTTCCAGAGAGGAAACTTCTCAGTAATAGCACTGTGAATTAGGGAAAACTTTTCTGGTTTAATTATGCTGACCACTGACAAGTATTCCATTTTTTTTTTTTTCTGACCATGTCATTCTGTCTTGCACTTATTCCCCTAACCCTGTGTATTTATTCCTTTCCTTCTGTCTGCAATCCATATAGCTCTGCAATATTTCTTGCCTTGTAGATGCAGTATTTGCTCTGTTAATTCTTCCTTTTTTCTCCTTCTTTGAAGGCCTACTGCTGTGTTGAACCATCTTCCTACATCCCTGTCTTCAACTCTAATCCTCCTCTTAGACTTCCAGACTGTGCTGCAAAACATGCTGGTATTTGGGTCTTGTACAATGCTGAGAATATCAGTGTTTAATAAATGTCAGTATGGGAAAGGCATAGTTGCAGTAAGAAAAATAAATAGCTCAGGGAAAAAAAACCAAGATACTGCTGCCTCTGCAACAGCCACTGGCTGCACTGACTGTAAAATGTGACTAAGAAGTAAATTTTCAATTTTGGTGTGTGCTAAAGAAACCAAACAATGTCACACATGCAAATGTTTATTTTCCATTATCCTGGCAACCCACCCCCAGTATATAGATCCTTGTGGTGCAATGTAAACTCCTTTCAAGATGACATTTAAGAGGAATTTAGTCTGTATAGTGCACTAAGAAACTGAAGCACAGAGGATTTATTCATTTAAGAGAATTATTCATTTAATTTTCACCATTTAGTATTTATATTCATTTACCATTCATTTATTCCCTTCATTTTTATTCATTTATTCATTTATCAAATATTCATTTTAATGGTTTTCATTATCACTATAGTAACTGTAGGGACAGATTTGCAATAATTTTATTCCTTAAATAGGTTTAGTCCTGGAAAACCTACAGAATAGGGTAAGGCTACTTGCTAGTCAGGTTCATTCCCTTTTCTCAGAAATGTTTGTCTCTTTACTTCCCTTGTTTCTTTACAGCTCTCCTTAAGTTCACTTAAATTTCTTTTTATGTTTTATGATAACAGCTTATTTCAGTGATATTAGACCAAATGACTGGCTGATGTGAAGTACTGAAATCTGTGTTACTCCCTGCTTTGGACACTGATTTAGCCTGCTGGTTTCTCTATATATTACTATTTTCTTTTTCTTGTAGAATGGCTTTTCCTCAAAAATTCACCTCTTATTATCTTTTAATGCCATTTCCATTTCTATGTAAATGAGACCCTGCAAGCCAAGGAACAATGACCTTCTAAGCAACAAGTGCTTTGAACTACAGCAAAAGAAAGTCTAAATCTCTGAAAATGTTGGGTTCTGTGTATGGATTTCCATTGCAGCACTGAGAATTCAGGTATTTTTGGTTTTTTTCTTTTCTAAAAAAACAAAGGAAAGAAAAAAAAAAAGAAAAATTCTCTAATGTGAAAGCAAGGACTGGATCATTCCATACCTTTTGTACAAAGCCAGGGCTTTTGAGTTGGAGTTCTAATTCTTTTGTTATAGCTACATGGACTGATCTGTGCTTATGCAGTTGAGCCCTTGAAGTATATTACCAGTCACCTAACAGGATATCTTCCTGTGGGTAGTGAAAGGTTATCCTTGAGAACAGGATATTCTCAGATAAACCCAGCTTGCTCTTGGTGAAGGATTAAGTTGTTTGTGGCTTTTAACCTTCCATCTTCAGTGAGCCCCAATGTCCTCTGTGACTACCTCAGTGCTCCCTTGCATCACAACTTCAAACCAGTGTCAGGATCTCATCTTCCCCATCTAAACATTTCTTCCTTAGTCAAACACTGCATTTGAAACTTAAAGTCAATTGTCTTTTGACAAAAGCTAAATTCAAGGCATTCCCATAATATAATCTTTCACAGCATATCTGTGCTTTGAGTTATGTCAGAAACTTTGGTTCTGTGTCCACAACAGAAACACAGCTGAAATACTTCCTGATTGGTTAGTTAGTACCTATATTTACACTTGCAATTTTTTATTTTTACTATTTGTATCACCAGAATAGAAAGAAAACCCCTATCCTTGTAGAAAGCATTGTGAACTGGGTATTCCCTATAATTCTATATTAAGTAAACCAGACTGCTCCAGATATTAACATTCAGAAGGTTATTTTTGTTGCCAGAGGAGCTAGAAGTAATTTTCTTTACAATGAGATCTTAAGTTTGTAGAATGTGTTGTGACTTTGCAGCAAAAATTCTTCATACCCCAACCTGAGGCTGCAACTCCAATTTTGAGAACCATTGCTCTGGAGGCTTTTTATCAGCTCCAGAAATGTCTTATCTCTGGTTGCTTTTAACTGCATAATAAGAGGTCATTTGAAACAGGTAATGTCTTCTTAAGGGTTTATAATCTAAAGCCCACAGCTGTCAATGAAAGTTCATTGATTTCAGGGACTCTGAATCCAGGTATTTATTCATAATATGAGGTGTTGGCTTAGTAACTTTAGTAGTATTAAGATATGAGGAAATGGACTGCCTATTAAAGCTAGACAGAAATATTCTGGTGGCTTTTACTTTGTCAGATAAAGCCTTGGAATTCCTGCGAATCTAAATATTTTTTGGCAGTCTGCCTCTTTAATTAACCTCTGCCTGAGAAAGCAGAAATCCTTTTTCCAGCTCACCTGTCCAGCTCCTCCCAGCTCCTAAGAATTCCTGCAGCCCTGGAGAGGAAATCCCAGGATTTTTGGAGAGCTGTAGTTCCATCTGTGGCACTACAGCCTGCAGGAGCCTTGGGCTCCTCCTCCTGAGGCTGATTTCTCTGAAAAGGTTAAGCCCAGACACAGCATAAAACATCATTAATATAAATGTCTATTCTTCTAACACACCAAATAATTTTCTCCAAAGAGTTAGAACTTCCTAAAAAAGTTGAGTTTTTAAAATCAGTCAAGGAAACTTGCTTAAAAAATAGCAATGAAGGTGTACATTCAATTAAGAGAAGACATAATTTTTACTTTCTTTCATCTCATCTTCTCATGCAGTGTTTGGACAAATTTTATATTTGAGAGAATTTCACTTGCAGAGTCTGAAGTCAGTGGGAAGAGATCTGATGTGCTTTGCCCCTCTGGTGTGTGCATGTATGTTTTTTCATTAAATCTGAACATTAACCTGATGGCCTTTAGGCACAATACTTTCTGAAAAAACTTAGGCATGCTGATTATTGCTTGCTTTCCAACTCCAGATCCTCTTGCAAACACTACAGGGACCTCATTAAATTCTGCAGCTGTATTACCCTCCTTTATTAACTTCCTTCAAATATCCTGCCATGGTCTAATGTCTTGTCAGCTTCACTCCACTATATACACCTGAAGGAGACTTTATTATTCTTATTTCCTTGCTCTGAAAACTTCATTCACAGCTAGTTTTGACTTCTCAGGATATTTTTTTTAGCTCATCCCTCCATTGTATCAGCCTTTGTAGTCCCTTGATAATATTCTGTGCTTTTTAGGCATGACATGCATTTTTTTAATCATTATTTTAATTTCCTGATTTAAATCTAACTAGGGCAAGAAGCACAGCAGAAATATAGATGGTCTTGTAATCTTTTCCTTTGTCCTAAAAAAAAAAAAAAAAAAAAAAAAAAAAAAAAAAAAAAAAAAAAAGAGAGAGATAGAACTTTCAATAGCATGAAAAAATAGTCTGAAAACCTGGAGCAATCCAGTGAATAAACAGGCAGCCCAATTCACTGGTGCATCCTGAAAGTTGGAGCCACAGCCACTTACTACCTCTTGAATCTGGCCACAAGGGCTTTGCATCAATTCCCCCAATTCTTGCTCCCACTCCAGGCTCTCCTCACCTTCAAGGCAAGCACTCCTATTGCAAGAAAGGTGAAAGATGCTTTTGTGAGGGATTTCTACCTATTATATCCAGGCTTACCCACATATTGACCTGTTCATAAAGATCTCATTCTTAACTTTTTTTACCAGTTTCAAGAGACTTGGTTTTACACACTTCACTGACCATTACTTCTTCATATTATTTCCAATTTCTTTTTGTTGGAGAAAGACTTGTTGGAGAAAGACTTGTCTCTGTTTCATTCTCAGCAACAAATGAACATGCAAACATGTTTCAGTAAAATTAAGGATACTGGAAAAATTAATATTAAACTCCTCTTCATGAAAACTTGGGAATTATATAGGCAGGAAAATTATTTCAAGAAAATAATATGATAAAGGAATGTAACAATTATCTCATGCAGAGCCTGTTCAAGTCAGCATTTAAAGAAGTCTATATGTCTATCTGCAAGTAGTTATGATGCTCAGTGTAATCTGTTAAACAAAGTCAACTGGGCAAGACTAATGCCAAATCAATTACAGTCACTAATGTCTCATACAATTACAGAGCTGAAATATCCTGAATTGAGAGTAACATCATTGCAGGCAGCAATGCATTCATAATATCAACTTCTCAAATTAAGTCTTGTGGTGAAGTACAAAGGAGAATTTACCACGTGTTAATACTTTGCAGTGCTAGTGTTCCCAAAATTTCCTTATTATTCTATTTTATGGTTCATTTTCTTATAGTTGCTACTGTTCCTACCATGCTGAAATGAAACTTGGGTTGTTGTTGAATATTCAGTCTCACTGGTCTAACAGATCTTCATTCTAATCACTTAAAAACTGTTCCTGTTGATTTCAGATAATTTCTTGAATAAATCAGAATTAATTATGGGATGAAGAATTCAGTTTCTCAAATGATTCTTGGGTGTTTATTAGGAAAAAATAGATTCCAATTGCTGAAATTACTCCTACCTACAGAGAGGTATCTGTGTGATTATTTGCACAGATTGATAAGGAGATCAAGGGAAATGCTTTGCTCTGGGATTTCCTTAGATCAATTACTGGGGCAGTTCCAGCTGGCCTGTGTTGTCCTTTACCACCACAGTATCCTCAGCAGTCAGAGGTGCAGTGATGGTACCAATTCTGTGTTCCTTACCTCTGTATCTAAGCTTTAAATATTTAAACTTGATCATGCAATCCTGAGATCACTCAAGACCACCTAATTCCAATTTCCCTGTCATGGGCAGGGACACCTTCCACTATCCCAGGTTGCTCCAACTTGTCCCTGGACACTTCCAGGGATGGAGCAGCCACAGTTTTTTCTGGGAAGCCTCTGCCAGGGCCTCACCACTCTCATAGAGAAGCATTTATTCCTAATATTTAATCTAAATTTACCCTGCAGTAATTGGTCAAAGAGAATGAAAAGAACCACCAAACCCACCTGTCAGGGTAAAACATAAGAAGTTTAAGTCTTTTTCATGGCTGTAAAGAACAAGAATAGAAAGCAGAGTTAGCATTCACTTTTAACAACTCATCCTTACTCTCCCAGGATCCAGGGGAAACACCTGCTGAGTATCCTAGAACTCCAAAAAATGCTGTACAGAACTGACTTCCTTTTCAGCTGTAGGTCCCAGGAAGGTTTTTTTAAATCAGAAAAATTAGCTTTTTAAAGGAATATTTGAAGTTTTTCAGAATTGTTTAGTTGTTTAAAAGTGTTGTGGGAGATGTAAAGGAGGATAACATTTCAACACATTTTTATTAAGCTTAAAATACTTAAAATTCATTATTTACACATATGATTATTTTGCTGTTTGTTAGTTCTGCTGTGGTATACTGAGGATTCTCCTGTATAAATAACTCAGTAAATGTGCACCATAACACAAGCACTGTTTATTTTATAACTTTGAGTTACTTCTGTATGTTTTTATATCCATACCTTTGAACTTACTCTGCTGTGAGGCTAAAGGTCCATGGCCCTCTGTCCTGGTGTCCCTGTGGTTTGGGTGACCCCAATCTGTCAGCTCCATCTCAGAGAATGTGTGAATTGTGTTTAACTCATCCCCAGTGTGGAAGTTCTGGGTTCTCCCACAGCCTGTCAGGAATTCAGCTGATGGAACGTGTGAATCTCAGGAAGGAAGAGAGAAATGTTGGGAAAACATTTGGAGTTTGGTGAGAGGCATTTCCTGACTAAACCCTGCTGTGTTGAAAATGTTTTCCATTCTGGTTCTGCTTCTTAAAAAAAAAAAAAATAAATTTGCAACCAAATGCTGCATAGTAAATAGATGTAAATTGTAATTTATGTCATAAGAGGCTGTGACATGGCAATATCTTTGTTCCCAGGGAACAGAGGGGTTGTGGCCAGAGCAGAGGTTTTCTCAGATCCCAAAAAACAAGGCTGACTTTGTCACTGCTGTGCCATCAGTGCTCATCTACAGCTTTGCTGAGCTCCAGAATTCTGGCTGTGAAAGAAAGCAAAATCTTAACACATTCCCAATTACTGTTATTCTTATCTTCATTTCTGTGAGATATGATTGTCCTGCACTATTGAGTTCTTTTATTTGCTACTTGTCAATAGATTCTGCCCATTATTGTGATAGTAGTTCTCTTCCCTTTTAAGTCAATTTAAAGAAGTAAAAGCTTTTCTGAAGTCAAGGAAATTAAGAATTTTGTTTTATCAAGGCAAGTAAAAAAAGAATTAAGTCATGTATTTATTTTATCCCCAGCTTTGCTTCCAGCAAAATTTTAGATGTGGTAAATACCATAAAAAAAAAAAAAATCCACGTTCCAACACTGCCAACATATGAGACAGCAGCAAAATACAGATTTCTTAGTATCTCAGTGTGTATATAAAATTAGTACAGAGCTCCAGAAAGGTATGAAAGAGCCCTACCCAGGGAGCAAGTGCACTGTGCCAGGCAATTGGAATTATTCTGTGCTATTTCCTGTGCCCTATTTTCACAGACAAACAATTTCTGTCACCAAAAAATTGCATGAAAGTTCAGAAATTTCAAGAGTCCCCGTGGTGCTGTGAGTTTCTTTTTTCTTCCTCTTCTGTTGTTTTTGGTGCTCTTAGCTTCTCCCAACTGATGCAGGCATAAATCACTTGTTTTCCTGAAGGGAGATTTCATTCCCTGAGTGGGATTTCTTTGAATTTCAACATGATCATACTAAAGAAATGCTACCTGCTCCCATTTTCAGTTTCTCAAGGCTATAACCCATTCAGGGTGCAAGACCACTTGTTCCTCAGGTGCCCAGGGATAGGGTATTTGGGACAGCTTAAATGAAAAGTTAAACAAAAAACCTCTCACTATATTTCACAGACTTTGTGCCTTAGATTTCTATGTGTAAATGTAGCTTTGTAGTTTTAATATAAGAATTAATAAATTTCACAAATGAGTAGTATAATATGAGGCCAGGTGTGCAATATATAGATTTAATACCTTCCTATTATAAGATTTCTCACTTCTGGGAAATAACATAGGGGTTAGAGGGGGTGAAAAAAGGTGGAATTTCTGCCCCTGCTACTGTGTTTTTGTCCTCCTTGTCACAACAGTAAATCTGGTTCCCAGGAAGCTCAATCACATCTGGCACTGAACACGTTCCAAGGCTCAAGTGCCAAAAACCAGAGCCCAATCCTTCTTGCACATGGATCTACTGAGATCTATGTACAGAGTACAACTGAGTTTATGGAAAAATTTATAGCAGCTTTAAAGTAAGTGCCTCCTTAACAAGTGCTCTGGAGTGCCATTGTGAGTTCTGGATGTGCAGTCAGAAATCTGCCAGGTGTCCTGGGCACAGGGCTGGGTTGGGCACAGTCACTAACAGCAGCTAGATCCAAGGTTATCCCAAGTGCTGGACAACCACACAATAAATCTGCAATAATTCAAAATCCCTCTCCTCCACAGCTTCACCCCTCAAAGCAGAACCATAAGAAAATGTTGTGGATGAAGTAAGCTCAATAACCCTGCTGTCATCCCCAGCAATGTCTTTACACCTAAGAAGCTGCTCCTACATTGCTGACAAACTAAATTTTCATTTTAGCTTTGATTTAAAAGTAAAATATGATGGTTTGAAAAAAAATAAAATTGGTTGTTGTAGTAAATTCTGTACTCCTAGTCCTAATAGATGCTGGCTTGTGACTGGAGCAATTTTTTGCCTAAAGGTGAAGATTTCATTATGGTACATGCCCATGTTGAACTGTGTTAACCCAGCTCCTCCTGCCCAGTGTGTTACATAAATAAGGCAAGACAGTCTCCCAAATCCTTTATCAGGTGACAGCACACATCATCTGAAAATCCTTTTCTAGCTTGTGGTAATGTGTTTCCCACCTCTACTGCCAGGACAGGAGAGTCCAGAGACTGTAGGGACTCAGCTGAGCTCACTCTGCCAAGCACCAATCTGAAGGGTTTTGTCTCTATTCAAACAAAACCTGCTCTTCAGGTCTGCAACATTATTCTTCCAAAATCTTTTATTTGCAAGCTATAGATGGGGAGAAGTCATATTCATTTTTAGGAGAAGCGTCCCAGTAGAAATTCAAAATGTTTGTAAGAACACCATGTTGTCAAACCCTATTTTAATGTTCTAACCAAGACTTGGCACAACTTCACCTTGCTGTGTGTGATTTTTTTTGTTGTTATTGCCTTCTGACTGGCAACCCCCCAAAAATGTAGTAAATAAATACATGGTGAGGAGTCCACAATGAGTAAGATTCACAGTTGCTTTTCTCCAGCAGTAAAAATCTTGCTACTAAAGTATGATGTACTGATAGTTTGTTGCATCTTTCTTGTTTTTCTATGGCAGGTCTTTAATGTTAACACCTAAGTACTCACAGCATATGATAGGGTTCAAGACAGATATACAGAAATACAAGAAAAATGTGTATGTTTGTATATGCTTTTAAATGAGCTCAAAAATCTCTTTATCATCCTGATATTCCTTAATATCATCTATGCTAGTGTGCTGGCAAGCCATGCAGATGGGCCTCAGAATTTAAATTCTTGTATCACAGAAAAAAAATTGATTTTAGAATGAGCAAAAGCCTACACATGTAAATCCTCTGCTGCTACAGTGGGGAGATCCAGCCAGATTTATTGATTTATTTCTTTCCCAAACCTCACCTTTAAGGAATTTTCTTGAGCCAAAGTGGAAGGGAGATTAGGAGATAAATATGAGGAGTGCTGGTGATCCTTCTGAGAATTTTTACAGTGATGTTCCCACAGGAGCAGGTGAATCCATTCCCTGCCTGGGTTCCAAACTGCATCTCTTTAACCAGCTTGCAAAATTAGCTGATGATAAACTCTTCATTAATTTACTGTAAGGAAACTTTCCCCCATGCCCTGGTGGTGGGAATGTTTCAGTTCCTAAGTACACATTCCAAGCTGCATCTTAAATTAACTTTAAAATTATCCATTTCCTTCCCACCTTTATACAAGCACATAAACAAAAACAGTATTAAGCAGATCATTAATGGCTTTTGCTCTCTGCTGTGTGCTGTAATAACCAACTGCTCCAACTGCACACAAGGAGGGACTTTTGGGACATTTTTTTCCAAAAATATATAGAGGGGTGGAGAATTCTTGTAATTATTTTCTGTAGAAAAGCAATACTTTTTCATAAATATTGTATTGCACTGAAAACATTCTAGAAATAGCCTTGCATGACTAATTTTTTTTCAGCTTTGGAAGGTGTTTAGGGCATAGGATGGAAGGAATTTTAATTTTTTTGAGGTGTGATCCAAAAAGATTTCAACATCCTATTTGATCTGAGAACTATTCTTTCTTTTTAGTTGGTCACTACCACTGCCAGTTGATTAATAAAACTGGAGCTACAAAAATAACAATTAGCATCAATAGTACTCTGCACTGTACATTGCAAACACACATTTTCTCTTACCTTTTACCCATTAAATGATTCCCTCTCTCAGATAAACCCTGCTAATCTAATGAGTTGCTAGATCACACAGTGAATCACAGGGAAAGCTGTGGAAACAAGTTTAAGGGCATGAAGCTACAAATACTCTTGACTATGAGTAACTTTACTCTTGGGAGTATTTCAATTAACTCCAGGAGGGATTATGTAGGGTAATAAGCTCTGAACTTCAGGACTGGTCCCCAAACATATTCAATTGCAGTCTTCACATAAAATCACATAAATCTGTAGTCAGGGACTTTAATAAACATATTTTATGCTATAAATTACTTTCTGAGGAGGATTTTTAGAGGTATAATTTTACAGCATTGACCTCCAATAGACTCATAAAATTCTATCATGTTAAATGTATATTTAATGGCTCCAAACATTTTATATGAGTGATCCAGTGGGCCTGGAGAACTCTAGTACTGCAGCAACCTATTGCATCAGTGAATATTTACAGAGGTTTAAAAAATGCAGATTATTGACTTTATTATTGATGCACAGGAGCCACTATATCTTATCAGGCAATTAAATGCTCTTTCATAAAGTGTTCATTGCATGGAGACTGAATTTATGGAAATGATGAGACTTAATGGCTCCACAGGAATCATTACATCCAGTCTGAAACTCTTTTTGGGATATTTATATTTATTTTCACATTCATGTTCTAGTAATGAGAAATTAAGGAATTTTGGAGTAAATAACAAATACAAGTATGTAGATTAGAGGTTGCTATATTAATTTAAGTAAATCCTAAACAGAAATGGGCTTACATAATTTCTTCCTGCCTTTAAAGGTACCTAGCTAAACCAGCCCAATGAAAAGAGATGGCTGTACTTTGACAACTTTTGTAAATCCAGGATGTGCCAGGTCAAAATTTACAATTTTAATTTTCATTTCTACATCTGATTTACGAACACTTACCCACACTTCATCCCTTTCTAGTAGGGCACAGATTATTCTGACATATATTTTATAGCTAATGAAGGATTTTGGATGTATCCACTATATGGCATTGAACCTGGAAATTGCTCTGCTGTCTTCACTTGAGTCCCTTTATAAATTCAGTCCTAAATTCAGCCTAGTGAGGTCCCTCTGGCTGCCAGTTTTTTCAGTTCTAAGTGTGTGCATTATCCAGATGGATTCCCAGAGATTTAATTTACGTTTTTCAATGACCTGGATATTTAAAGTTATTTGATGTTGGACACAAAGAAGTAGAAAATATGAGAAGTACACCGCAAGAATGTTAGATTTTTTTGCAGGGTTATATTTCCTGGTTGGGGTAACACATCACCCTTCTGGAAATTAAACTTCATCCTTATTGAAAATTTTTGCATCATTAAAACCCCTGAATTGGTACTCTCAGATGCTGAATCCACCAAAGAGAGGCCTCAATTTTTCTCAATTTTTAAGAAGTCTTTTTTTACATCTTTGAGTCACTTTTATACTGGTAGGTTATTTATAAGATAATGCTATTGTTTAGAAGAGGTAGTTTCCTAATAAAGCTGTGAAGAAGCTTTACAGAATAGTGCAAAATTATTTCAGGTCCTTGAAATGTTTGTTTTCAAGTCTTTCATTTTCATGTTTTCAGTTTTTGTTGTTTTTTTTAAATAGAAAATGTTCCAATGCTATAAAATAAAATCTTTTGTAGGATGAGACTCTAGAAAAGTCCCTGAAGTGCTTCACTTTGAGGAGCTTTGTTCATCAAGGTAGAGGGCTTTGTAAGCCACAAGCATTACAATTACCTGGCTTTGCTCTCTTTGAAATCAGTGGCAAAGCTCTTGTAGGCTGCAGAGGCAGCAAGAGTGAAAGGAACTGCTGTGCTTTGGTTTATTGCTCCATTTTCTGATTAACATCTTAAACTGCATTTTGATCATGCAGCTTCCACTGTCAGAGAATGCATGATGGTCTTTTGTTGATCTTCTGAGAGAACAACAGCTCATCTTGATGCTCAGCCAAGGCATCTATCATTGAGCTGTCCCTCTCAGTTACTGTGTGAGAATGCAGCACAGCCTGGCTCAGAGTGTCCCCACTCCATCTGGTGACCTGTCAGAAGAGCTTGTAGACCTCTTTCCTTTCACCACCCAGCAGTGAAATTTCTTTTCTGCACAAAAATGTGTTTTTAACATTTTGGGTCGAATAAATTTAACAGGTCAGATTCAAAGTAAGATTACTATCATTGAAAAAAATTGCTCTGCACCAGTTTAGCCACAATGACTGTCCAAAAGAGGTGTTCTTAAGCAGCAGAAAGTATTGTGTCATTTAACTGTCCCAGAGGTCAATGTCAGAAAATAAAAAAATACATCCTGTTACCCAACATTTGTTTCAATGAGAAGTATGAGCAAGTGCTGAAGTCTAGTTACCATATATCCATTTGACTGTGGAAATGAGCCATTTTGGCATTTATTTCTTTTAATTTTCCTAAACAGATGGTTTATGCAGTTTTTTTTTCCCACCACTGTTTTTTTTCTCATCTAGCTTTCATTAGCTTTTGTTCTCCACATATTATTCAGGCAAGTGTGCTGCACATAATCTAGGATTGTAATTAAACAGGAGTGGGAGCAGGGTAAATGAATGGCAGATCTGAACTTAAGCTCCTGCCAGAGATAATGGTGGATAAGTGAAGGGGTTCACTCTTTCTGCTGCATTCTATGACTCTGTTATGTGTAGGTATTAAACAGAGAGGACCAATATTTCTCTCTGTTTTCCTTCTTTCACTTCTGCCTCTTACTTGTGTCACACAACATCCATCAGTCACACAAAGGCAGTGTCACATGTTTAGTTATTGCTGCCAGAAGTAATACAGAATCAGGCCTGGCTGACATCTAAAAAGCAGATCCTTCCTTATGGCAGGCCAATAAAAGTCACCAACAAAAAAACCTGTGGATTTTAATGGAGAAAAAGCACTAGTGAATAGGCATTAATTGGAAATTAGGGCACAAAAAACAGAGAAGAGGTAAGACAAATCAATTGCTGTACCTATAAGCCTGAGTTGACAATAAACCAACAACAATAGCAGCAAGATGCATTGGACCAAATAATCACAGGTGAAAAGAGTGGGAACTTAGGTGTGAATAAATTAGTTCAACAAAGGTCTACAAACACTAATTCTGCAACTGAATATGAGTGGAGTAACTGTACAAGAGGATTGGAAAAACTATGGAAGAAGAATTTAATATCTTTCTGGTTGGAGATTTGATGATTGACTCTGAGAGCACAAAAAACCAAAAACCATGGTGGTTCTTCCTTGGGCATAGTAGGGTCTGTTCCTGTGTTAATTTTATAATCTTGTGTAAAACCTGGGAGCCTCAGTTCCCTCTCTGCTAGGCACAGATGGTGCACACACCAGCTCCAGGTTTAGCAGATGGACACGTGGGCAGGGAAGGTGATGCAGAGGAGAGAGTTTGATCTCAGTCACCTTGCTGTCAGGTGATTCCATTTTTGATGTGAGGGGGGAGAATTTACTGAGTAATTCTGTGCTTCAGTTCTCCTCTTTACAATGACAAATTATTTTTCAATTGTGTTGAAAGCCATATTCAGGAACTGTACTTCAGCATTCTCTTGCCTTAAGTTCCTGAAGAGCCCTAAATATTTTGTTGGCTCTTCCCAACAGAGGCAGGCACTGGGCAGCTCATGGCTGAACATGAAGGAGGGTATTTAGGAAAGAGTTACAAGGTCATTTACAAAGCCTGTTCTGTTTACTGACATATAAAAACTGGTTAGTATTACCCAGATAATGAACAATTTGTGCCATTTTTGCTCTAAGCACTGCTGCTTATTTAACCTGCACTGTCTGGTGCCTGCACCAGGACACCTTGGAGGGAAGGATGCTGTTCCTTTGAGATTGCTGCACAGCAGCCAGCATTCATGTCACTTGGGAATTTTTCAGCATGAAATTACAATCATATTCCTGCTCTCCACTGGCATCAACAAAAACCATTAACTGTAATAACAGGACTGATTTTGCTCTTATTAGGCATTTATTAAGAGCTAAGTATCTTGATAAAGCAGAATATGCTGTGACTTGACAGCAGAAGTGAAGCTTTCTGGAGAGTGCTCCTGCCATCCATCCTCCTTCCCTGGTGGTGATGAATGTGCACCATGAAGAGATTAAATCATGTGCTTCACTCGAGTAATAAAATGCTCTGTGCACTTTCTCACTAGTCAGATTGTTGATTCTGATCAAGTGGAGGACTTGGCTGATCTTGGGATTCAGCTGATAAGAAAATGGAAATATTTGAAACTCAGAATTCACTGCCAGCTACATCATTTCATACATTCATTTATAATAGCTAAAATATTGTGTGTTCTTAAATTTATTGCTGCTCTTTACAATAAAGAACTGTCCCTGAATTTAAATAGTTGAATTGATTTTTTTTTTTTCTCTAAAATATCCTCAGGCACAAGAGCTCTTCTATCATAGTAACTAATCCTGGCTCACACCTGGGGCTAAGGCACAGGATGGGACAATGCAGTGCTCTACTCAGAGAATTGTCTTTGCACTGCTGTGAAACCTACAGAAACCAGCTGATGTATCAGGGCAGAATTAACAAATGAAAAAAAAAAAAATCACAGATTCAAATTTCAGGTGCATATAAGCAAATATTTTTTCTAGAATATTTTGGTTTTTGTCTAAAATATGGGTTTTGTCTGATCTGAAGCTATTTGGGAATTCAGATTGAATCCTGTTTAATTAAAATCTCTCTAATTATGCTGCTTGTTTTGTGGGATGAAATTTACACTTCCATTTCCCAGAATTCCAAAATTGCTAAATGAATCTGCAATACCATATTCTGGGTACAGATTTTTTCTCTTTCAGTAGGACCCAGCTAACTTTGTGCAATGGAGTGAGCTGGTGCATCAGAAACTAGGAATCTGATTTTCTCCCTTGATAACAAAGAATCTTTACAGCTCTTCAGTGTTGCCTCCTCTTTGTGAGTGTCATGCTCATGGAATATCTTCTACAGGAAGAATTGACCCTGACCCAGTGTGTCTGCAGAACTGAGATATGTAACAGCATAATGGTCAGGGTCATGCACCTACAGAGAGACCTTGTGAGTTTATGTCCTCTCAGGAAAGGGAATGTTCTCAATGACTTTTCTGGAATTTATTGTGTGGTTTAACAAAAAAAACCAAAAAAAACCCCCAAAAAAACAGAAAAAAAAAACAAAAAAAAAAAAAAGGAAGAAAAGAAGTAGTAGATTTAAAAGCCTCAGTTATTGTCAGGTAAAATACAAAAATACAGATATAAGCATTAACTACTGCAATTATTACCTACTGTAGTGCCCATTCACTTCATACACAAACTAATGTTTTCAGGTTTCTTTTGTCTTTATTTTGTGTGGTTTTGGTCTCAATGTAGAAAGCAGCTGATTGCTGAGAAGGGAATAAGCCTTTTATTCAGTGCAATTTGCACACATGTGCTTCCATGCAGAGCTGTTACTTTAGCATTTTACTCTTTTAGGTACTTGCTGTATTCTAAAATAAACCAAGACCAAAACTATATGGCTGTCCTTTCTGATTGCACAAAAGGACACAAGTAATCAATGTATGGATTAAACAACACTATCAATTAATCTTTAAGTTTGGAATGACTTGGCAAAGGTTTTCAGTACCATTCAAGAAAGAATATGGGGCCCTGCAGTTTTCTTAAAGGAATTCTATACATTTCTAAATATGCATGCAGCAGTTTGCTAATCCATGTCCTTGCTTTGCTGTAAATACCTGAAAACTGCATTTCTGAGTTATGTTCAGGTGACCTGGGTATGATCAGATAGTGCCAAAGCTGCCAGGTCTGCAGTCCTTGGGGCTGAGGTAATTCAGAAGGATGCTTGTCTCTATACATTTTAATCATATTGGGAAACAAGTGTACAGTATAGTACACTGGTGAGATGATATTGTTATACAAGTGCATTGTTCTATGATGAGCAGGATGTTCTCTTTGATTCTGGAATCTATTCCATAGGACAGTTGGCATGAACTTGGTTTCAAATGGTTACAAAAGCCCTGGAGGTTCTATTCTTAAACCAGTGGATCTGGGGAAGAGGAATAAAACATTATCTGCCAGGAAAATAACAGGCATCATTTGTCTCTTAGAAAGGAGACAAGTTGGTGAGATTTACATTTAAGGATGAGAAACTCCTTTCAAAACTTTTCTTTACAATACTGTAGTTTGAGAAATATAGAACAATGGAAGCATGTTTACTTTGTGTGGAATTCATGTCATGATGAGGATAATAAGACCCTCCAAGGCAATAATTGCTTCACTGTAGGGTGCTTCTGCATCTCAAATTGCTCAGCATCTGGGTTTTAAATCATTTGTGCTCCTGGTGGGCAAAGCTGCCAGCTAAACAGGCAGGCAGACAAGTAGCATTTTTAAACTTACACAGCATGATCATGGCATGTGTGCATTTAAGGCTGAGCTTATTGTCATCCAGAACTGTTACTTACACCATAGAGACAGACACCAAATAGATTCTGTATGATACAATCTTAATAAATTCTTTTCATTCACAAGGAAACCATTCAGCTTTTGTTATAGATGTGGTTTGGGTATTTCAGCAGACTGTCCAGCAGGAAGGCTTTGTCTGCTGAGCTCAGAAAATGTGCAATAAATTCCACAAGTTATCTGTGCTGTGCTGAGCAGGTGACTGCCACTAAATGCCATGCTGAAATCATGTTATAAGCAGGAAGAGGCTTTGCTGTATTCCTAGAGAATTATGATATTAACATGTAGAGTAGAACTCTGCTTGGTATGAGGCCATTCTGCCTGCAGGAACCACTGAAACTGAACCTGTGCTTCATTTTTACTGGGGGAGAGTTAGACTGGTGGCAAATATTTAGCTTTTGATGTGTCCTTCTCCACTGCAACTTCTAAATTATTGCATGCAGGACATCCTTCCAATCCCAACCTAAGGTACACTGAGTATGTCATGGTGCATTTGGGGAGTTGTGATGCTGATTTTTGAAAACCCTGATTCTAAAAAGAGCATCCTGAGGTGGCTGTTTGGTGGTATCTGGAAGTCCAAACATCTGATCTGCACCTTAGCTATCTGAATTACTGAAGTGTGAGCAGTGAGACTTGCCCTGTTCATACTCTGGCCATCTCTAGTTACGGCTTAACACCTTGTGTTCATATCCCAGCTTGTCACAACTCCCACTGTTGGTGTTTTGGGCAGCTTTTCAAACCCTGCTCTTGCCTATGTCCATCATGTCCCTGTGACAGAGCAGCCTCGTGTGCTGCTGTCTGTGCAGGCTGTAGGTCTCAAATGCACTGCCAATCCAACTGTCCTGAAATTGTGGCTCTGGAGAGACCCTGGCAAAGCTGTAATGTGCCTGACTTTTTTTTTTTTTTCTCCAGTGGCAGCTAATTTGAAGGTTTTTTTTTTTGGTTTTTTTTTTTTTTTTTTTTTTGCTTTTGTTTGTTTGTTTTGTTTTAGTTGGGGCAGGAGAGGGTTGGTTTGGGGTTTTTTTCCCCCTTAGGTTATTTTTAACTTGGATCCATTCCCTGATTCTGATTCACTTTACAGTACACAAATAGTTGTACTGAGGGAGCAGCAAGAATCAGCAGAAGGGGCAGTGACTGCACACAGCAGCTCTTGTAGAGGAAGAAAAACACCTTAAAGTCCTCTCTACTGTGTCCATTTGAAGTGCCCTCATTCGGTGTCTGTTACAGCAGCTTGTTTTTGTTGTGAATTTTCCTCTCTTTGTTGCTACACAGGTTTTCTCCCCTATACAAGATGTTTGTTTCAACTCTGCCAGTACTCATCTGCCACCTCGTTGGTTTTCTGCTGGCTACTGAAGCACTTAGGAAAGAAGCAAAAGTCTCTGCAGACTTCTAAGTCACGTTAGAAAGCAACTAGAAATTAGCAGTAAGATAAACATTACCTGATCTTGAAAAGGCAGAAAGAGTAATCATTTTATTTTAGCCACACAATTCTGGCTCAAAAGCTGCTGACAGTCACACGTGCAGAGTGATTTGGGTTGCCCATCCTGGAGGGGTTTTTCCCCTCTGCACTCAGGGAAAGAGGTTTGCCAAGCCAGCCTATGCCTGTGCTTGGAGCTTTCATGCTTTTCTACAGGGTGGTGTGAATCAGCATTGCTTGGTTAACTTGAAGGTGTTAATTAGGATTGTGGTCTGTGGTTTGGCTCTTTGCTCACAAGCTTCTATGTTGTTTTTTTTTTTCCTTTTCTTCCATGAAGGGAGATTGAAACACTTGGAAGGTGATTCTCTTCTCTGGTGTCATATTTCTCCATGTAATGACATAAACTTCTTAATGTACCTGAATTAATCCTTTTTTAAATTCTTATCTTCAGTTTTGGGAAAGGGTAGAAGTTAGTCATAAGAAATGAAGTTGTTTTACTTCTATGTTTGCTTGATTTCAGAAAAAGATTCACAGTTAGGTCCTGGCCCTTCTTGAGCCAGTAGCACCTTCAGTCATCCTGTGTACCACTACATGGTGAGCATAATCCTGCCTTTCTTCTTACATTTGAGAGTGATATAATGAAGTGGAGATGTTTGTGCACCTAAACCTATGACAAAATTCTCTAGTAAAACACAGATTTGCTGAAAGCTTCAGCATTTCTTTTTTTTTTTTTTTTTGTTGCCTTCTGCTTTGGTAATATATGGATTCTGGGCAGGATGGAGGTTACTTGGCAGCTGTGTGATAAAAAAAAAGTTGTGTTAATGCTAATAATAATAATAATAGTAGTATAATTTTTATGAAAATAAGAGAGAGAAATAACACCTGACAGCTGCTCACCACTCCCTCACCAACACCCAGCCCAGTCCCAAGCTGTGGTCAATGGCTTCTGTCTATACTCTGGTGTTCTGTGGTGTGGGATATTCCTTTGGCCAGTCCCAGTCAGCTCTCCTGGCCATGCTCCCTAAAGGACTCTTGTCCACCTCTCATTGTCAGAACATGGGAAACTGAAAAGTCCTGGGCTTGGGGTGAGCATGAATCAGCAACAACTCAAACATCAATGCTTTATCAGCATAATCCTCATTCAAAACACAGCCTGCACCAGCTAAGAAGAGAATTTACTTTATCCCAGCCAAACCCAGGACCCATCTGAGCTGTTCTTGGAACTCTGCAATTGAATAGTGTCCCTGGAAATAGTTCTAAGAGTGGGGAAAGATCCTCATCTGTGCCAGCCTAGAGCAGAGAAGCTTTTTGTTTGTTTCTGGAGCATGGAGAAGCCTTTCTGTTTCTTCATGTCCATTAAAGTGTTCAGCAGAAAACCAGAATTAGGAGGTATTTTACTTACCCTTTGGCACAAAATGCTATCTCTCAGCAAAGGGGACTTTCATTCAGCCAGATCCACTTGCTTACAGATGTGTACCTGGAGCAGGGACTGAGTTCTAGCAGGTACAGAGCACACAAGGGTGGTACAGACTCCACCAGTTTAGGAAAGTGTCCAGAGACTTACTTAATTCTGCTTTTACCCATATAGGTCTAAGGAAATTATTCAATAAGCAAGGACATGAGGTGAAAACATATGGTCTTTGGTATTTAATAAATGGATTAACAGAGTCCACCATTTAATATTCAGCCTCTGCCTTAGGAGTATAAATTAATAAGCATTAGGTTCTTTTTAATGAGGAATTTTCCCTTTTAAAACCTGAATGAATTATCAAAAAGAGCTTTGGCAGAATTTCAAAGACATTTTCTGACCTTCTAGTATTCTGGCCTGCATGAATTTTTAATAAGATGCTATATATCTGGAAGGCCTATTAGAATTTGTCTGCAGGAAATCTATCTGCCCTGCAGCCCCTCACCCTCTTTTCTTTCTTCTTTCCTTTCTTCCTTTCTTTTTTTTTCTTTTTTTTTTTTGAGAATAAGACAACTAAAACAAAAAAAGGAAAAGTTACTATAATAGCAAGGGATTGTTTAATTTATGAAAATAAAGTTTTAAAAAAGAGTCCTTACTAAGTTAATAAAACTCCACACATGGTTTTTAAATATTAATCATGGCTGGCAAAAATCCTGTGTTTATAGTGCCACTTTCATTTATATTAGTTTTTGTAAAGTATCAACAATGTAAAGTGTTCCAAGTTCTGTTTGAAAGTGCATATTTTAAAGTGCATAACATACATAACTTACAATTAAATGCACATGGCTACGGTTTTGTTTTTTGCTGGTTTCTATCCCAAAAAACCCTTAAGAATTTTTTTTGGCATCTAACACTGTTTGGAAAATAAATGTAACAGACCAAAGCAGATGTTCTAAGTATTTGTAGATTGATTTTCAGCATAATGAAGAAATCTTATTGTCATTACTTGCTTTACTTTTTGTTAATTTTTTTAAAGGGTTGCTCTGTGACATTTTGAAAAGGCAGAAACTGTGTTCCATAAAAGGCTGTAGTTATCTATGCAAATTTTTACTGATGATATTTTGAATTCTAAATTCCACTTCAGAAAAATACTGTATCTGGTAATGTAAACTGAGCTGTTTCACTTCTTGACATCACAGCATCAGCTGGTTCTACAGACAGGGCAGTCTGTTGGTTATTGCCCTGAATTGCTGGAGCAGATTTGGCTCCAGCAGCTCAATTCTAGCTTTGCTCAGTGCCATGGGTTCAACACCTCTCCTGGAGCTACCTGGGGGTTTCACCTTGCCCACCTGCAAGCTGCAGAACAGAAAACACCTGGGAACAGCCCCTGCTCCCACTCATGGTGAATGTGCTCCATGTGGACCAGGGGAGAAACAGCCATTAGGTTTCACTAAACAGATTATTAGAAAGTGGCTCTCTTTATCCTCTAAATAATGGCAGGAACCACTAATAGGATTTCCATGTCACTATTTCTTTTATTCCACTAATTTCAGGGGAAAGTTCCTGTCTGAGTTAATCCATTTGTGCAAAATGCCTCTCCAGGATAAACCCACAGGAACTGTAGCAGTCAGTGGAACTGCACATCAGCTGGACCTGAGCCACTGAGAGTCACTGAACATAAAACTGGGAAATTCAGAGCTGGTTCACACATGCAAATGCTAACTGGTCCCTTGGGTCTGGAGTTCACTGACATTCCATGCCCTGGTTCTCAATTAGGGCCACACAAGAGCAGAAAATGATGCTGAAACACATGGCTTAATAGAAGCTGGTTAATTATTTGCTCATATTACTTTGTCAGGACAGCTTAGCCCTGGAACAGCTCCACTGTGGCTGATTTTCAATAAGGCAGCATTGAGCTGACACAGTATTGTCTTTTCTTTGACAGGACAAGGGGTAATGGTTTAAACTGAATGTGAGTCCATTCAGGTTAAAGATAAGAAAGAAGTTTTTTTACAATGAAGGTGGTGAAACAATGCCACAGGTTTGGTTGGACAGGGCTCTGAGATGTCCCTGCTCCTTGCAGGGGGTTTGGATTAGATGGCCTTTAAAAGATCCCTTTTGTGATGATTTAATTGTTGAGAATAAGGCCTGCAACAGCTCATGCCAGTACTTGTCTGCCCATGTCAGACGTTTACAAGGACACAGAGCAAAGCTGGATGTGCCAGTGCTGTCAGAGGCAGTCAGGGACTGGATCCCTGCAGTACCTTTGTATTTTTTGTGTTGCTGCCATTGGTTCTCTGTCTTTTTTTCATGTCCAATTCTGCAGGTGCAACAGGCAGCCTTTCTGAGCTCATTGCCTACAGGGCAGTGACAGTTCCCTCCCAATTCCCTGGTGGAGGGATGACAGGGAAGTGGGATGCCACTCTCAGCAAAATGTTTTCCACTGGAGTGACAGGTGATTCCTGGGATGTGAAAGTGACTCTCATGGGGGACATTTATGCTTTTTTTTCTTGTTGGGAACTCATGGGTGCAAAAAGAAAAAGGCAATTGGACTGACAGGTGAGAGCTGCACAGTAACAGAGTAGGGAAAGCAGAGAGGATAAGAACAAAGTCTCAGGCTGGTAGGTGGCAGGAGCCCCAAGGCTGAGCACTAATGCAAAGACCTCTGTCTTAGACTTCTTCAGCTAAACCTGTGTTTTGTTGCTGAAGAAAGTATCACCTGCTGTTTCTTTGCTAAGGCTCCATGTAAAATAAGTTGGAGACCATTAATAACAGAGACATGCTTTGGCAAAGGCTCCACATTCAACCCCTAAAGGTTCAAGTTGAATAATGCTTGTACCCCAGAGCTGTGCAGGGCTGCTGTACAGCCTGACACTGCCCAGAGGGAATGGCAGCAAACCCCTGCAGAACTCATGCCAGAACTGGGAAATGCTGGAGGGGTCAATGTGCTCAACGTGTCCAATGGCAGAGGAGCAAGGGAACAGAGTTTTTTGGAGATCAAGCTCCTCAGAACAGCACACCTTGGAGTGGTGTCGTGCAATCATTGTGAACAATCAGTTCTATAATAAAGGTTCCCACAGGCCAGCGGTTTTTGAATTTTTAATTTCATTTTCAAACGTCCTCATGCTGCAGAGTTAAAGGATCAGTGTGCATGAGGAGATGAGGCAGGATCCCTATGCCCTGGTTTCATCCCAGTGAGTTCTGTTAGGGAAAATAATGATGAGATTTTGAAAGACACCTAGAGATGTTAATCACCTAAATGCCATCAACAGTGCTTGAAAATTACTTCCACATGCCTCAATTTGGATAAAGGGATTGTCAATATCTACTCAATTAAGCTGGGTCTCCCTGACAGTGCTATTGACCACAAGGGAGGTGAGTTTGCTACATGATGATAAATGGTGAAATAATTAGCAAACTGTTGTTCTTCAGACAAACTATTATATTTCCCCAGAGAGAAAGAAGTATGGGACCTTTTGTTAAGGAAGAACTTTCTGAGCATGGTATCAGTGGGTTAGAATTTAGAAAAAGGAATAATTCTGTGAACCATCATGCTTATCTTTAAGAACATTAAAATAAAAATACACTCTGCCTTACATCTGCAAGCTTCATAGGACTACATTTTCAAATTATATTTTTTTTCTGAATAAGCCACTGTACTTGCAGAGACTAATTTGCATTTAATGATTTAAATGAACGGGTGTCTGCTCAGATGGGAGAGCATACACCAAAAGGAACTGGGGAGTGGAGAGCACTGACATTTGTGTACTGAGCTAACATTTCTCAGAGGAAGCCAAGTCTATAGCTGAGCAGAAGCAAAATTAAAATCATGTTTTCAGGTGCTCAGTGCAGCTGCTATCTTTGAGTTTGCCTCTGCTTTTGCCTTCTCTGCTGATTTCCTAGCATTTCTTAATATGGCGTGACTTCTGATTTATGCAATGTGACAAAGAGACTAAATTTTTTTCTGAAGTTTAATGTGACTATTGGTTGGCACATTTGAAAGGATAGATAAGGCCAGGTGGAACAAAGAATACTACCTTGAATATCTTGTCTCAGCTGCTCTTCTGCAGGGCAGTGGGAAGAAGCTTTTCCCAAGAGCAGCTTGCCATTCCTTGAGAAATCCAAGCTGGAGCAGCTCAGGCAGGGACCAGACATGGGGCATCAGGGACCAGACATGGGCATCAGGGACTGGAGCTCTCTGGGAAAGTGAGACTTCACTTCCAGTGAGACTGAGTGCAAGAGAAGCAGTCACTGCTGCATGGCAGAGTAGGAGGTTTGTTTTACCATAATTTGACTTGTCAGGGGTCTGAATCTCCTGTACTGAGAGCTGTTCTCTTGGGAGAGGGAGGTGCAGCTTCAGCTGTTTGTTTGGGGGTCATGCCACAGTTTCTCAGAGCCACCTGGGGGGAAGGTCTGTCAGGTGTTCTGGGGAATGCTCAGTGGCTTCACACCAACTCTGTGCTTCAGGTTCAGCTTCACCATCTCTGGTGACTGTCACAGCAACTCCCAGTGCTTTCCTACACACCTCAATCGTTTGATACTGGCAGGATCAAAGGGCATGGTCTAATCCTGTCCAGAACAGTGAGTTGATGGCCACTTGGGTAAATACTGCTCTCAGAAAATCTCCAGACACTCCAGAGTTCATCTGGGCTGTCAGATGAGTGCAGCTATCAGCTGATTTAGAATTCTGGAGTAGGAAAATGAACTATTTCTGGAAAGTATATCAATGACTATATATTAGAAGAATAAATAGTGATCTGAGGAAATTTTTAGCTTTTAAATGCAGGTATTGAGTCCAAATGCTTTGTTCAGCCCTCCTGTTTTCCAGTTTGTTCTGAAATGCTGCAGGAGAACAGTACAGAGAGGTTCTGCCTCCTGTACACACAACAGAAGTGTTCAGTAGATTTTGTACAATGAAGAGCTCACAAAAGTGCATTCAAACACCTGTAATTTCCAAAAAAAAAAGCACTTACAGTGCAAAGACTTGGATGTGTGTTCATGCAAAACATCCAAGGGAGTACAAGACAGATTTTTTGTGTCCAAGTTTATTTCTGTGGCACTCCTAGGCCATAGCATGGCATCTGGAGATGTTTAAGGAAAGATTGGTGTGGCCCTTGCTACCATGGTCTGGTTGACAAGGTGGTGTTCAGTCAGAGCTGGACTCTCTCAGAGGTCTTTTCCAACCTCATTGATTCTGTGATCTCTGCTCTTTTATTGCTGCCTGGTGTGTTTCTCTGAGAGGTTTTGTCTGATGCATCTGTCCACACAATCCTAAGCATCAGTAATGGAGTTATCTTGGTGGAAAAGAGAAAAAGCCTTTTTAAGCATTTACTGTAACATAATATTTGGAGGAAGGGTTAATTTTGTCTGGTAGGATGACTCTTATATCATCTGAGGATGCCATGCATTTTATAGATTTAAAATTAACGATGTATTATATGAATACCACAGAAATTAGATATACCTGAAGGGAGTTGCTTGCCCTGTATAAATAAGGTTACATTAACTATGCATGAAAAACCAAAACCAATTAGCAATAATTGGATATCTGTGTTCTTCGTGCATGTGGTAAGAAGAAACAGCAATTTTGTGGTAGGAGAGGGACTGGGAATGACAAATTTACTTCTAATTGTGACTCAATATGCATCAACTCTGAATGTCCCTCAGACAGTGCAAGTCACCATCCTCCCTGCCTTTCTCCATCTCTCCATCTACAGGGTAATTGAGTACTGTGATTTTTTGGGGATTTTTCTCTCTCTCCACAAATAATGATTTGAATTTCAAAAGGTTTTGCTTTGAAATTGTTATCACCCTCTTTGTTTCTGCTTTTTTGCATATGTTCCGTGATTTTGCTGGCAGGGAAATTCATAAGCAGCAAGTTTTAACTAATTAGAGAATATTAATAGAGGATGAATTTCAAATTCATATATATGGCATTTCACACTATCTATTCTAAGTCATATGCTCTCCTCTCCCAAGCTAATAATATACTGTGTAATTTATGAGGTATGTCAAATGGGCTACTTCACAGATTTTAAATATCAGCTCATAAATTTTGAATAATCATATTCACAAATATTATTTCTAGACATTAATTATAATTAATAATAGATCTGTATACTAATTGTTGACCTCTGGTGGCAAAGACTATGTATATGGAAGAGGAAACTATTTTTCTCAATGATTTTCTGCACAGTTGCTCTAATAGACAATATGACTACAGACTGGAATATCAAAGCTTAAATTAGGTACTGAATATCAAGCACTGGGAAGTAGGAAACTGCATTGTTTGTTATGCACTGTGGTGACAAGCATCCCACTTCTATAAACTTAGTTCCAGCAGTCAACTTCATTGAAGAAACACTAAATTTTCCATAGAAACATAACTGCTTTCTGGAACAGCTCCATGTTACTAAAACAAATGCAGAAATTCACGTCTAAATGACATGCAAGTCATGCAAGTAAATCCATATATGATTGTGTAAATCCTTGAGATTTTTGATAATTCTGGCCTTGACCAAAAAACCCCTCAAGATTAAAAGTATATTTGTATATATTTTCTATATGCAAAGTTAGATATAATTTAAGGATTGGTCTTTTATATGAGAAAACAACTTTCTTCAGGAAACTGGTTTGCTGCTTTATAAAATAGTTTAGGCTGCCTTGCAAGGAGGAGCCCTGTTTTTCAGTTTTGTGCAAGGAGTGCCATTTGCACCAGGAGAAACTATTCCCTTGGCTAAGAATTACCTCTGTGATTTGAATCAGTGGAGCAGGGCTTTGGAAATTTGTTTACATCAAGCACATGATATGATTGAAAAACAGAACTAGACTCTACTTGCCTAAGACTTCTTACAAAAGAGGTTAAATGCATGGGTGACAGAAACCTTGGGTTTGCAGGTTCTTTGTGCTGACCTCAGTCTGTCCATGCATTCTTTCCCTTGTCTCCAAAATGGGGGGAATAGATATTGTGCTGTTTCAAAGGGGGTGGGAGCAATGGCTCTGAGTTATGTGGAGATTCTTTGGTGGCTGGAGGCTGAAAATGCAAAGTTCTGCAGAGTTTGTTTCTTGCTCCCTTCATGCACAGGGAAGTGACTGGGGAAGGTGTCCAGGCTCAGTCTGCTTCTCTGTTAATTCCTGTATTTATCTTCCTTTGAGCTATCTTTGATAGCTTTTTCCCCCCTCTCTGTTCATTTTCTGGCCCTAAAATATGTCTAGGCAGGCGATTTTTGCACTCTGTGTGGTCTGTAAGCTCCACCTATATTTGAATCTTTCCTTATGAATTCTGTTTCATTCAGTGTAAATCCACCCCTAATTACCCTTGTGCCAGTGCTGGCTTTCCACTGGCTTAAGAGTGTGTGTGAGTTTCCCTAACAACTTGCAGTGCAGGTTTCAGGAGACAGCAGTAGTTATATAATCCTCATAAAGAGATGAAAAAGGGCAAGAAATGAACAAAAGGCTCCTGTGTGTCTCCTGTCACTCCTTGCTCCAGCTGTAGCTGCTCTGCCAAATAGTGGCATGGGAAGATTAAAGCAACTTCCATGAAACAGAGCCAGATCCTGAACTGAGCAGGAGGATTTTTGCATGGGATAAGTGTGACTGTAAGGGGAAAAAGATGGAATCTGAAGGCACTCCATAATGGAGTACCAGAGAGGGAAAAAATATTAACCTGCACTAGTGTTCCAGTCTCTCTGTGCTATAAGGAGAATTCATTGTTCCCCTGGACCTGAAAGGAGTTCTTAGCACACCCAGTTGAGTTGAACTGATCTCTAATAATTGTTATTGATCACAGATTTTCTTGGTAGTGGCTATTAACATCTTCCAGCAATAGCAAAAAATCTCTGGTATTTTTCAGAATTAACCAGAGGCTGCACCTTGGCTTCTCTATTATTATGGATATATGGATTGGCTACCCAGCTATTTGGCTTTGAGGTTTTTAAAAGGATTGTTTAGGTCAGCTGCTAACTGCAATTTGTTAATTTTAGGAAATTAACATGTAGCTCAATATTTTTTTCCTTTATTTGGTTGCAAAACAAACAGGGCGTTTTGTTTGTTTCTTTTGTCTTTCTTTTTCTTTTTCTTTTTAACAGAAAAGCCCTGGAGACCTCGGGAACAAATAAATTATATATTTTTTCTAGTACTGCATAGTTTTATTATGTTTATAATTTGTTAGTCGTTCTGTTTCTTACCAGAAGTAGCTGTTGTTTCAGGATTACACAAAATCTATTGGGGATAGAGAAATGAGATATTTACAGAAGCAGACATCTTTCTTCAGTTTCTTTACTGGATTAAAGAAGAAAAATGGTGAAATGAAAAGGAAAATGAAAAGAAATGCTTATTTTTTTCTTGAGATAATATGTTAACACTATTCTGTTATGTGTATTTATCTCCAATCTTTGTGACTCAGAAGATTTTAATATAATAAAACTCTGGTACACCAGAACCAAGAGGTGATAAAAACCCCCATTGTTCTAATTTAATGTATTTGAAAAATTACCTCAAAGACAAAAAATTGCTTCTATTATTGTTTTGGGTTTTTTTTCCCCAATACAGAAAGAGCCTATAACCTTATCAGATTCCTTAGCAGTGCATACTTTGTTTATTATTAAAATAGTCTGTGTATCACTTGGGTTTTTAGGTTCTGAGTACAATTCAACCTGATTTCTGTTACATCAGTGCCAAGCAGGGACAAAAACTTTATTTTTCAAGACCTAGATTAAAAGAAAAAGAAAATTAAATCCCACCACAGTAATTAAAACTCTTTTTGTGAGATTTTTATGTGAAACCTCCATTATCTGCAAAGAATCTGCAACAAGTTTGTCCTGTCCCCCATTTTTGTGTGATTAAAAAAAAAACCAAAACCAACAAACAAAAAATAAGTAAACTTTTAAAACTGAACATAAGATTACAAATTATTTTTTAATTGTTCCATTAAATTAAAAAAATGTGTGGGATAGAATGGGACACACATTAGGTGTAACAAAAACCTGCTGTTTAGACATGGGCAGCACTCATGACATTGTTCACAGAGAATTTTGTGCGACTCCAGTCACTTCACATCTTAATACAATAGTCCTTGATTCTCTGTTTCTCCTAAAATGTGTGACAGTCTACCTTGAATGCACTTGCTAGAGAGGAGAAAAGAAAAAGAGAAGCCAGGCCCACCAGTGGATGCTTCCCATCTTTCTGGTATGGTTACAGCCCAACCTGTGGCTCCAGAAGAAAGAAGATTAGAAGGGCAGTGTAGATGAGGAGTATTGCAATGTACAATCATTTGACTTCATGTTTTTGTTCCCTGGAGTTACCAAACCTCTCTTGAAGCGTTAGATTTGAAGGAAATTGAAAGAACTATCTTTTTTTTTTTGTCCTATCCTGTTGTCTGTTGGAGGAGTTCTTAGTTTGGTTAAGTTCCTGCAAGCTAAAAGTCACTTAGACAATTTCAGTCAAGGACATGCTTAATCAGCTGCACTCAGGTGGGAGGTAACAGCAGCTCTCTTGGGCTTTGTAGTAAGTCTTGGTGTAGATAAGCAACATGGTGCACTGGCAGCTTAAAAGTGTCTCTTGTGTTTGAAGCAAACTCCATGGACTCTAAGCTGTGTTCAGAGTTACTTTGATAAATGCATATCTTAAATTTTCTCAGCCAGGCAAAAGTTTTTAAAACTGGTAGACCACCTTCCCCAAGCCAGGGAAAGTTTCATGTCATTTGCCTCTTCTATTGCCATTTTTTCCCACATCCAAGCTAAAAGAATAAAGCCTATTATACTTCAAGAAATGTATTTTGATTCCTTTTATGTTGTCTTCTTTAAATATGATGTTATATGACAGTATTATTGTAAATCTGAGAGTGATTCTCTTCCCTTTGAAGCTCAGACCTATTCTTCATTTTAATGTGTCTACCAGCTTCACGTGGCCTGCTCTGCAAGGTTCCTGTGAAGATGCAGTACATCTGCTTTTGTGAAATCTGTCATCTTCTTCTCAAATGCAGAGCTGAATACTTCCTGTTCTGGGACTCTAGAATTCAGCCAAAAATTTGTGCTCTTTTTTCTTCTAATTTTTTCATTTATTTTCTTTATCTTTTCTTTTTATTTTTTTTTTCCTTTTAAATTTTTTTTCTATGCTATGTGTGTCTAGAATTCCATAGTTACAACAAGTGTTAGAGAGTAAGTTTCACATGCAAATAATGGCCTTTTCAGGGATAAGTGTTTCAATTGCCAGTGTAAAAAATAGACACTTCCTCACAGCTTTGTGCCCTGCCGTTTGTTATTCCATATCAGCATCTGTGAAGTGCTGTTTAATGCTGCTCAGTGTTGTGTGTGTGGCTCAGCAGCACAATGAGCCAGCTCAGGCTGACAGACCTCACTGTCCTTTAGCTGAAAAGCCAAGGCTTGCTGCAATATCCCTGAAAGAAGCAATCAGTGGATTTACAGAACATCACAGGGCACCAAATTTCACTGCCTGTCCCCTAAAACATGATATTAAATTATGTGTTAAAAAGGATATTAGGGGCATGGTCTTTGGAAGAATCCAACTTGTGTCCTGTCTGAATTAGCATATAGATGAGCTGGAGTCTCAGATGAAGCAGATGAATTTCTAGCACTATGCTGCTTTGTACATTATCAAAATACAGCTTTGTGAATACAGACTTACACACACACACATTTTTGGAGATGTTGCATAGGCAGCAAGGAATGATGCCTGGAAATTCACCTCTGTTTCCATGATTCCTGAGCTTTATCAGAACAGACCTGACACACTGTGCAGCCCTGAATCATACAAAGTGCTTTCCCTGTAAGACAAATCTGTGAGCCTAAGTTCCTCTTCTTGTCCCCTGGACCAGCATTTAACCATTCCTAGCATAGAAACTGTTAAATGCAAATTTTGAAAACTTTGGTAGAATTGCAAGTGTCCTCAGTTACATGACTTCTACATGTTCAGCTAGGACATAATTCTGTGTACCAGTAACCTAGAGCCTGGGTATGACCTAGAAAATACTGGATAAACCCCTTCCAGTTAAACATATGTGAAACCTAAAGACTCATTTATGAAAACAGTAATGTTGTATTTGCAGAATAAAAATAAATAGCACATTTTGGAATTAGGCCTTGCATTATTGACAGAACCTAGAAATGGGGTTGTTGGGCAAAACAATAGCAACAATTGTTTTTGGAGAGGTTAAGCCTGAACTGTTCCTGGCAAAGCATGTAAATAATGAGATATTGCCCCTTTGCTTTGTTGCAAGTTGCTGCCATCCTGGACTGTGCATTTTGAGGAGTGAAGGAGAAATGTGTACACCTCTGTGAATTTTTGTCATAACACTAACACCAGTGGGGCAAAGGTGGCTCTTCAGTGCAATTGGAATCCATAGAAAGAGTTCTTCCCAATTTATTTTGTAGCTGCAAAGAACAGAACATTTTTCTCTCCAGTGAGATCACTATTCAATGGAAATTGAATATAGGAGAGGTTTTTGCAGAAAGGCCTTCTCTTACCTGGCTGTTGCATGTTCTCTTTCAGGCCAGGTATAACCAAAAATTCCTCCCCACATGGAATACTGAAGACTGGATGCTACCCAGAAAGGAGATAGACGAGAGGAGTATTTATTTTTCTGAGCACTGTTGTCAGGAAGAAATCTTTTATTACTAGCTTCACATCATCACAATAAGAGTTTAGAAAGAATTATTAAGTCACTGATGGAAGTGTAATGAATTATTAATACAAGCAGTTTATATAAATGAATGTTTACTTATATTTGAAGTTCTCCTCCTTGAGAATGTGGGTAAATAAGAAAATATCTATGTTGACTCAAGACTAAACCTGAGGGATCTGCTAAGGTCTCAGTGCAGACCACTAGGATTGTTTGCAAGAGTCTTACTGAAATCAGAACTTAGACTGTGTTGGCAAAGGAAAATCTATTTTATTGCAATTACTTTACTTTGTTTACACTAGGGAGGTAAATTTAACTTTGGAACCATCATTTGCATCCTTGCAATATATATTTTCAGGTTAAAAAAAACCCCTTGTTCTTTCTACCTTTTTCTTTTACTGAAAAAGTTATGAACAAAAGAATAATGAATGGGGAAAGGCCAGTTTTTGGGGGGCTTTTTTGCATTTAAAAAAAATTTATCACACCCTTTTATCAAGGATTTAAAATGTGGCTGTGAAAGGACTAATGTCAATGAAGCTGCATTTTGCTACCACATATTTCTCCACATGGAGTCCAGTTGACTCAAAAAACCATCAGTGCCTCATAACAGTTGTAGCAACATAATATTCAAAATATAATTAAAAGCCTAAGACTTTTCTTATATCCTACTGCAAGGCTTGCAAGGAGCAAAGTACCAGGGAGGTTCTCAAGAAAGGGACTCCTTATTGCTAATCATGTTTCAACTGAGCAGGACTTTTCACCTTCCTGGCAGATATTTGAACAAGAAAAGTGGGATATCTGTGTGGGAATTAACAATGGAGAGGAGTTACCATTTGCTTGAGACACACATCAAATTCTCTAAATTCACTGTTGGTGGAATGAGAGCAATGGACATTCCTACCCTGTGCTGGTTTGTTTTTTTTTTAATAGTCAGTTTGTTCAGTCCGTGATCCTTGAAGGTATTTAGGTGACTAACAAGTAGGTCAGAGGAATATATTTCACTCACTTGTAAACTTACTTTGACACTGTGAGGTACAAGTAGAAATAGAATGAAGGTGAGAAAATAGGTGCTACCCATACAAATGTGGACAAAGAGCAAACCTGTGTTTTATGTCTCTCTAAAAAGATGAATTCAGTTATTGTTATTTTCAGCTGTCTTTTTGTTCCAGAAGCACATAGCTGAATTCTGTGTACATAGAAAATATGTTTCTGATCAGGTAAAGGCTCTTAAAAATAGTGAATGGTGTGAGAACAAAAATAGGAGAAATAAGCAGAAATTTGTTTAAATTGTATTGAGGGTGAGTGAGTGAGGTGCTGCTCTGACCAGTGCCCCAGACATCCACTGCACTGACATGTTTTCTCTGAATTTTATAAGGGAGCTTTTTGTGCATTTCCATATATAGTTTGCCCTGTAGATATAAGAAGGTGTTTGTTCCACAAGAAACAATAGCAACCAGAAGTGGAAATTACTGCCAGCTCATCAGATGCAATCGAATAATAATGAAAGCTAATGCAAGACAACATTCAAGGTTATTTTTAAATCTTTGCAAAGGTCAATGTATTCAGTGGCATTCAATTCCAACTGCTAAAAGAGTTGCTGTGTTTAAATATGATGCCCTTGTTGTCTAGGAAATAAAAGATCCTCACTAGGAAGGGTAAACAGGACAAAGCCCTACCTGTGCCTTCTTATCACATAATTTAATGAAACAATTTCAGAAGTATGATTTTAATGAATAGTTTCATTCTCCAGAACCTGTGTACTTTTTCCTCCATCTCAAATTGCAAATTTCATTACTAAAGAAAGAGCAAGGTGCCTCCTTTGTGGACTTATTCTACTCTGGGTAGCTGAAGAAAGCAAAAACTCTCTTGTGACCCTGACTGGTGGAACCTCTGGAAAATCTGGAGATGTTATTAGACAATCATTTAGCCACTGTAAAAAATATTACCATGTAAATGCCATAATGTTTATTGTCTTTTGTAGTCATGACTTCTGGCCTCCTTTTGTTATTGTGCTTGTAGCAGGGAGAAAAGACCTCAGGGCTCAGAAATGGAGAACTAAGGAAAGAAAGTGGGGGGGGAAACAAAACGAAACAACATAGTGGTGGAATTGAGTTTCAGCTAGTTAAAGGTGTCAGCAACACCCCGTTTACTTTGCTAATTGTTGAAGAATATTAAAATTTTGCTTCACAGTATCACATAAAAAATGCTGCCAAGGCATTTTAGAGAGAAGAAATGCCAGCATGGAGCCTTGTGCAAATGCAGAGTCCCTTCCTGTATGCAGGAGGCCAATGGCTCTCAGCATCTGTATTGATGGCAGGAACTGCAGTACAGTAAAGAAAATCAGATATTTGCTGGTTAGGTCATCATACAACCAAAAACCAGAGAGGGAGAGGGAAGCACAGGAGTATAGATATGGGAATTCATAGATATTAATGATAGAAATATTTATTCCCAAGTTAATGACTTATTTTTATTTTTAAAATTAAAGTAATATAGGAGCCATGATGCCTATGATTTATGAGATAGAAGAATTATGTTGGAGGGAATATCAAGATTATTCGGATGTTCATATTCTCTCTCAATACATATTGGGCTACTCATGCAGCATTTCATGTCATTTACTTACAACTCCATTTTTTAAGGGCCAAGAAAAATCATGGCAAAGGTAACAATGTTAAACTCAGAGCAGATAATTCAAAAGTATTATAAGTTTAACAAAGCTCCTTTAGGATAGGAAAAATGTTTTTACATAAATATATAATGTCTTTGTAATGTAACATAGGCAAAGAAATTAATAAATAGTTCCTAGAGACAGCTTTGCATGAATGTTTACCAGACCCTTTTTTCCAATGATAGATAGGTGCTGAAATGCTTTAGGTGCTGAAATGCTTTTGAAGTTGTGGACCTTAAGACCATCTAAAAAGGTCTTTTCATACAATGAATTTTCATACAAAAATGCTGCTCTCTAATAATCAGATAAATCATGTGGATAAAGATTAAGGGCAGAGAGACACCATCCAAGGACAAGCAACAGCTGGATGGTGATGGCCATATCAGGACTGTCATTTTTTCCCAGCCCTATCAGGGGAATTGTTCTGAGTTCAGATTGAAGGGAAAGAGGAAATAAAGGAAGAGGGTTCTGAAATAATCAGCAGAAACAAAAAGCAGTACAGAGGAGACCACTCAGGGCAGATTTTTAATTCAGTGATGTCTGCTAATGTGTACATTGAGCTGTGCTGTGCTTTCCTTTAATTGTGTGGGTGTGGCAAAGAAAGCCTTTTGTTTTGTTTTTTTTAATTTATTACTGACAGCTATTAAAACTTCAGATTAATGTGGAGGTGTGTAGTTTCAGCAGCAATGCACAGATACCAGAGCTGCATTTACTTTAGGAGATTTAGAGTCATAATAATGGCTGTCTTTAAGAACTAATGTTGAAAGTGATGCTGAGTGTGCCACCTTCTGCCACATAGAACTGGAGAAGAGAGTACTAGAGACTGTTTGAAAGCTGATGCAATTTCATTGGTTGCAACAATATTATTATCACCAATTAACTTGGGTCCAAAGAGAATTTTTACAGCATTTTTTAATGTATTCCTCTGCAGGTTTCTTCCCATATCAAGTATGGCATCGTGTCCTTAGAACTTACCAGTAAAGAGAAAATGTTTACAACTTGTCTCTGAACAGCAGTGCATGGATGATGGAGCACTTCTGAAAGAATATCTGTGGAGGAAATAAACCCATTAATTGAACAGAATTACTGCACACCAAAGCTACATGTTTGAGAGGTCTCTACAGTATTCAAATAACTATTGAACCATTTGGCACATCCCTAATAAAAACCTTTATCCATTAGCCCCATTGGTGCACGCTTAGGCAAATTAACTCTTTTATATGTAGATCTAAAGAAAATGGTGTGTTATAATTAAATGATTCTTCTGGGGACAGTAAACCTCTCTTCAAACAGCTTGGATATTAGTGCAGCCGTTTTTCTTTCAGCCCTACTAATCACAGCAAATTTAGCTTGCACAGCCAGAGTCAGGGTGCATGTTACAGGACATTCTGGCAATGGCAATGAACAGATCCCACAAGAGCTGGTGTTTGGTTTAGAAGAGGATTTTATCTGAAGTTAATGTAAATTTATCTGGATTCTTGCTGTTCATGAAATCGTGTTGCTGTGTAAGATGTCTGGTACTTGAGATATGTGTAGGTCAGAGCCCACCCCATAGAAACCCAATTATGACTGACTTTGGGATTGAATGGAAGATCTAGAATAATGGCAACTGGAGTCATCACATTTGAAAACAGAATCTCCTTCCTCCAATTCAGTCAAGCTGTTCTCCCTAGTTTCTAAATTATATGAAACTTATTTGACTGATTGACATTTTGACCATTCCTTTTGATGGATGGAAAAGGCACCAGATACCGAATCATGATGGAGCAGACCTGTAGTTACCTTGATGAATATTTAGGCCAGGATTTCCTGATATGCCTAGCAATGGCTGGGACCTGATACTTTGAACTGTACTTCATTTACTGAAAGTGCTGAATACCTGTTTTTCTGAAAACTGGGCTCTATGGACATGACCTGTTCTGACTTTTAGTTGTAAAGCTAAATGCTCCATGTTTAAATGCTGTAATCTCCTGAGACAACACAAAGCTGCTTCAAAAAATACAAGTGTATGTGTTAGACTTCAGATTTTTGTCTAGGATATAGAAAGCAGTTTTTATATTATTACCAAATTTGAATTTCCATGTATCTGTTGGATATCTACTGGAATTACCAGGATGAAAGATTTATCCATACCTCTTTTTCTTTGCTGTTTTCTATATTTTTTGCTGTCAGGCTTGTGGGTGTGCTCCTTCTGAAGGGGGCAGGTGATTGATTTCCAACATTTCCATTGCAGTTGGTCAGTGGCTGCATATAGCACAAGTCTCTGTTGTTAACTACATCATTTTGTGAGGCAATGAGGATCTATTTTTTGTTTGTTTTGTTTGTTGTTTTTGGGGGGGGGGTTTGGTTTGTTTGGGGTTTGTGGATTTTTTGTTTGTTTGTTTGGTTTTTTGAGGGTTTTTTTGATTATTTTGGGGATTTTGCTTTTTTCTTTTTTTTTTTTTTGTTTGTTTGGTTTTTTTTTTGTGGGTTTTTTTTTTTGTTTGTTTGTTTGTTTGTTTGCTTTGGGTTTTTGTTTGGTTTTTTTTTTTCTTTTTAGGAAAAGAACCTACAGGATGTGCAGGTTCTCTGGTTTGCCTTAAGGTCCAGCTCTGCCTGCATCTTTATGTTCTTCTAGGGATTGGTGAACTCCCACACCAACCACAGTCTCACCCAAATATCTCTTTCCCCAGTCTCACCCAAATATCTGTTTCCCCTGGGCTTTCTGAAGTACTTGCTGCCTTGGAGCATTCAGATATATTTGAGATACTTTTTTATCTGGTGCCTGAGGTCAATTACTTTGAATTTATCAAAGTAGAATGATTAAAATAGGACTTCTGATAGTATGGAATTATAAGTGGGATTAGCAACAAGATATGATTCAAATGTTATGGACACTGCAGTTTTGAATTGCAATAAGCAAAGCAGATTTTTTTTTATATATAGATTATGTGCTGCAGGATATAAAAAGGCAGGCAGTTTATCTCACAGGACCATGAGCTGCCTTCAGTTTGCACATGCAGCTTACATTGGTGAGAGTCCCAATGTATTCTGAGAATTCAGTCCAAGCCTGACAAATATCTTAAGGGGAAGTGTTCAAATACGAGCCGTCCAATCTGTTTGCTGTTCTAAACTGAAAATTAGCACACTTAAAATGGCTAAATTCAGCATGCACGTGGATCTCTCAGGCCTCACCACCCTCACAGGAAGAATTTCTACAAAATGTCTTTATCTAAACCTGCTCTCTGTCTTGAGGCCATTTCCCTTTGTCAGAAGTTCCTCTCTGACTCTCCTGTGTCCCCCTTTGGGTACTGGAAGGTGCTGTGAGCTTCTCCCAGAACTTTCTCCTCTCCAGGTGAGCACCCCCAGCTCTCCCAGCCTGTCTCCACAGCAGTGTCCCATCCCTCAGAGCAGATGTTCCTGTGTTCATTTACATTTTGCCACCACAGGATATTTTAGATTTTTATTCCCACCTGAGAAGGCTGATGCTGCCTTTGCTCCTGGCCAGGCACTGATTAACACTCATACTGTTTTTTTCAGCCTGACTATGCTTTCCAAAGGTGGTAAGACAGAGACATAATTTCCAGGAAAACATCACTCCAGCTGTGATTCAGAGCAGTTTCCTCAGCTGCCAGCATTGGGGTTGTTTAACCTTGAGGCTGCTCCTGCTCTATCAGGGATGCCTCATGTGCAAATGTGCTGCTTTGTCATGCAGAGATCGTTCCTCCAATGTCCCACCTTGCAGACTGCATTAAGTTTTCTAGAAGGTGAAGCATTATTTTCCACATCTCTCCTGGGATGTATTGAAAGCCTGCTGAATTCTGTACAGACTTGGTATTTAGTTTGCTTACCAGTCTCTAGCTATTATCAGATACCGAAGGAAATACATAATGTAGCACACAAAAAAAAATGATGTTTCAGCATTATGTAAAAATCGCTGTTGTTCCACTTATTTGAGATGTTCTTTGAATGCCAGAAAAGGTCTTTTGGCATCTTAAGTAAGTCTTATTCATTTCCACATCCAGAAGTGTTTCCTGGTAGTGGGTGCACCGGATGCTGTCAGGAATCACAGGTGCCAAATTTTAGCATCACAGGTCTGACTTGGGAATGAGCAATTTCAGGCCTAAAGGAGGCTAGAAACATTTGGGATATTCAGAAGCAGAAAACACTTTTTTTTTTTTTTTTTTTTTTTTTTTTTTTTTTTTTTTTTTTCCTTTTTTCATCTCACCAAAGTAGTGGTCAAATTCTCAAGGAAGTTCATATCTCAGGCTCAGGCAGTGACCACATTTTGTCACTTCTCAATTCACTTTGTCCCAGCTGAAGAACAATGAGCCACAGCAGTTTTAATGTTCTTAGAGTGACTTGATGTTCTATGTGAAAAGCAAGAAGCAGTTCTTGTTAATATGGCTGGAAATTTTCTGAAGGCTTTTGCCTCTATTCAAAGAAGAGGTTCATTGAAAATGAAGCATATAGAAACCCACTGAACCTTTGAATTTCTCATCAAGGTAGGTTTCAGGGTCCTTGAAGCTACTGCATTCCCTACCATGTATTTCCCAGCTCTCTGGTTTCCTGCTCCCTCTGATGCTTGCAGGAGAGTAATTGTTGCACTGGTGGGGAATGAGGGACTGAACTCTTTAAAAAAATCTATTCTGCAGTTCATAAAAGTAAAAAAGTAGTTCATAACCTGCCTTCACCTTGACACCCCCAAAATTTTGCACCACATTCATTCTAAATATGAAATTTTACATATGGGGGGGTTATTTGGCACAACCTTAACCTTCTGCACTAATTACAAAGCCGCTTTGATGACTTCTTACAGACTTTTCACTTATAAGCATTTTTCAGGGTAATTAAACTGTTTAAGTAATTCAGCTGATCCTGTGCATAGACTTATTTACAATATAATTAAGACCACTGCAAGAAGAGTGCAAGCAATTAGTGATTTAATCCCAGTGAAAAATTCTTTGAGCTTCAGGTTTGGCTTTTTGTGCTTTTAATCCTTCCACACCTCCCTGTCTCAAAATGATGGTAAAGGAATACACAATGTGCTTAAGATTATCTCAAGGAGAGAATTCTAGTTTGGGAAGCATAATTGCTTTATATTTGCATGGGCTGCAAATGAAATATTTTTTTCTCTGCCCTGAGCAGTGTCACCTTGTCTTTCAACAGGTACTTGGGATTCCTGGTTTCCTCTTCTGACTTAGACATTGATTCACTGTCTGGCCTTAGGTAATCTATTATCACACTTTCAAATTTATGTGCCTGTAGCTACATTCAGATACTTAAATAAGTGGCTTAAGGACTGTCAAAAAGCAAGTAATTTATGGAGTTGTGTAACAATAGAATACAACCCCAGTTCTGCAAAAGCTAAGGATATTTAATTTTATACTGATTAGTGCTGTTCACTTAAACATTTGCCTAACAATGCATAGATGGGACTGGGTGATTTGAAGTCTCACATTTTGAATGTTATGTCACTTTTCCTTCATGTGAAATATTTTCTTTTAAGCAATATCTCTGATTCCACAATTATTCTTTTTTCTGTATTAGCCCAATAACCACCAATTGCAATGTCTGTTGAGTGTGTGTGAGTATAGAAAAGCTGATTACTTAATGAAATGATGCTATGAGAACTGTTTGTAAGAAAAATTAAACAACAGCTTATGAAAGATTCTTCAATGAAAAATACACAAACACTTAGGTTGCACTTACTTCTCTTTAATGAATGACCTCTTGGGAAATAAAGGACACCTATATTAAGTATCCTTTTCCATCCCTTGCTTGGACACTAACAAAAAGCAATTAATGAGATGTCAAATATTCTCCTGCTAAGAAAGAATCCCAGTGCATACATTTCTGACATTTCCATAGCAGAGAAGAAGAATTAGAATATGTATACATTTATATCCATATGGCTTGCAAGTGACTTGAGCTCTATCCTGAAGGTAGGTAAGTGCTGTAGACTAAAGGTGTTGGTGTAGACAGGCAGGAGAAGTTTCTGAAGCAAGATGGAAATAATGCTCATTCCTGTGTGAACCACTTCCAGCCATTCCACCTACTCTGTACCCATTAGAGTACAAGCACCTTGGACTGAAAATTACATATATTCCCTCCTGTAGCTGACATCCCCTCTGCTCCCTTGGTTCATTTTCAAGAATACCTCAGACTTTTCCCAGCTTCAGTAAAAAATTAATTTATACCTTAAAATGATAAGATTTTTTTTAAAATAGATGACTTGATTTAATACTGTGGTTTGTGAAATAGGTTAAATGCAGTTTCCTGGTTTCCTGCATGTTTAAAATTATGACCCTTTCTTTTAAATTGCTTATGATGTTTAATAATCAAATCAAGACATACTTCCACTCTAATTAAAGTTCAGTGGAAATGCAGCAGAGTAATGGACATAAGACAGGCAATCATCTGAAAATTTAACAAGCGTTTTAGGGAAGATGTTTATGACAGATTTTTGTTTCCAGAAGGCAGATACAATTGTTTCCACTGCATCAGTTATCAAGAATTTTAATACTTTGGTGTAGTAAAATTAACCATTAAATGAAGAAAGTTGTATTTTTGTTCCTTTGTAAGGGGTTTCTATATTTATTTACTGTAAACAACAGCTGTATCTTTATTTTAAATTACTCTAGTAGAGCTTATTATTTTTACTTATTATTTACTTATTGTTCCCGAGCATGAGTAAATTTTACAACCCTCAATATTACATTTTTGCTGTTTTGTATGATCTTAATTCCAGTTCCTGTCTGCAAAATCCTCTTAGGCTGGATTCAAACTCATGTTATGTCTTTGTGCATTTGGCCAGGCCAAGCTGGCTGGAATCCATCTGGCTTCATGTGGCTTGTGCCATTCCCAATAGCTGAGTGTCAGGCCCCTCTAGCTTTTCATAATGTGCTTTTTTGGCAGTTCTAGATGGTTCTGAATCCTGGGCTTGCTGCTTCTGGTGCCCTTGGATTATTACCCATACATCATTCCTTTTATTTCCCTTTTTTCCCCATCCCTTTCCTCCTAATTTTTTCACTGACTGCATGATTACAATAACATGGTGAAACACAGTAGGATGGATTTGCTGTTGGTGTGGTTTCAAAAAATTGTGTTAATTGTGAATTTGGCTTATGCAGAAACAAAACAAACAAAACCTTACTTATTGCCTATAAGTTACATATGAAGTCTTTTCTGGAGGTTTTCCAACAAATTAGGCCAAATTCTTTCTATGCTGCCGGAGGTTTCAGGTGTTGGTGTGGTTTTTTTTCTTTGTTTGGTTTGGTTTTTGTTGTTGGTTTTTTATTGTTGTTGTGGGGGTGGTGGTTTTTTTAATCAGATCTGCTTTTCTGAAATTCAGGCTATATGAGGTATATTATACAGGGAATGACAGGAATATTGTTGCCAGGCATTTGTGTGACTACAGATAAAACAAGAATCTCATAGCACTCCCTACTCATCAGTGTGGTTCCAAATAAAATGGTTATATTTTATTGGAGAGTAGGACAAATAATGACAAAACTCATCCATTTTTTAAGGAATATAAAGTAGGATATCTTTGGGGAAAAAAAAAACTTTCACATATTTCTCAGCTCTTAAACATTACATGATTAATAAGAAAAAAAGATTTTTTAATTGATAAAATAAAGTGTTTTAGTTCAAGTTAATACAAAGTTCATTCTTGAAATAATTTGATGAATCTTATTTATCCCAGTTTTAGTAACTGTATTTCATATCAAACCAGTCAAGTAGGATCTGACAGTTATTAATAATGTGAAAGCTGTGTTAAAATAAATAGGAGGAATTAATGTGAAGTGCATATATTTATAATTCTGATTGACTTCCTTTTGCTGAAGTTACTTCACCAGGAATTTTGCTGTAATTCAGGCCTGATGCCTTCAATTTGTCTTATGTTGCAGAAAAGTTGTATTCAGCAGATGGAAGGGCTCTGATGAATGCAGCACTTAGTTTTTCTGCTATCCAATAAAACTGGAATGACACTGTGTGAATCTGGGAGCTCTCGTAATCTGTGAGAAGTCAGGAGAAATTGTATTACAGTAATTGACTTCAGTAGTATTGAGACTTCCTCTAACAATTCCATGGGGCTTCCAGTATTTTTGCAGTCTATTTTAAGGCATGTGCACACTGGTGGAAGTAGTGCTTCTAATCAAAATGGGCTATATTTTATTCAGACCTTGGAGACCGAATAGGTAGAGCTAATTGGCTTATAACTGACCTGCTTAAAAGATGTCAAAATTGGCTGTTGGCTGTTCCTTTATAATATTAGTTTGATTGACTAAGAGTCTGGCAGCAAGATATGAAATATTATGAATCCAATTCATTAAAATTGTCCCCATTTTAGATCATTACATATTTTAAGAACAAATGGAACATACTTGCAGAATATGGATCAGTAAATTACTAACCTGTGAGCCACCTCCTTCTCCTTCTGTTCCCCTCCCCAAAATTAAAAACTCCAGTTGATCACATGAGAATAAGGGGGAAGCATTTTTTTTTTCTCGTGGTGCTATGCAAAATAAATGTGTTTTAAAAAAATAAAGAGGAATATACTGGGCTTGATTTGCTTCCAAGTTATTTGGTTGCCTGTCATGCAAGGACTCAGTCCAAGAGCAATGTGCATGCAGAGCTATCATTGCATCAGAATTCTGCCTCTCTCTCTATGGGGAAGATTTTGTTAGTTTGGATAATAGCTTTATTTCACCTTTTTTTAATCCCTGACTTTTTCTCTGCTAGGCACACAGCTGCCCTTACTCAGGTGACAGATCTCACCCAGTGTGGGTAGGATTCAGTTCTGGATGTGGCAAAACCAGGGCAGGGTTGGATGAGAGGTGCATGTGCTGTTTGCAGGATGAAGAAACTGCACTCCAGGGTGTAAGAGGAAGGGGATTGGGAAGTTGCAGTGCCTTGCACAGACATGTTTTGTACATTTGTATTTCACACCTGCTCTTAAACCCTGCTATCAGCACGGAGGCAGGATTCTTTTAGTTGTAATGATTAGTGGTGAGACTTGGTGCTGGGGTGTTGCCCCACCTGTTCCTCTGAATGCAGGAGGAGTTGGGGTTCTGCTCATCACTCATCTTGCAGCTGATGATTATGCTGGAAATCATCTCATGGAAGTTTGCTTTGGGCCACATTCCAGCTGCTGCATTTTCCAGTGCCCTTGGCTTTCTCCTCTCCTCAGGTCCTTGGCTCCATCCTTTTTAAATGGGTTCACCCAGCTCTGTTGAAAAGCAGCCACAGCCCCTCTGTGCTCCTGCTTTGCTGCTGTGTTACACCCTGTTTCACAAGGGTATTCTTTTGTGTGTACACAGGAAATATTAGTACCTTTTACATTCACCAGTTCCCATCAAGGGTAATTTTAAGCACATCTAGCCATGGGGTTTTCTTGCAAGCTGTGCAGAGCAGGCTGTGTTCTTTGCAAGGTGTTTCACATGTGCCTTGTGCCACAGAGCTCCTACAGGACCTGCAACCCCTCCAGAAACACTGCAGCAGAAGGGATGATGTGCTCTCCACGGGGACAAACCTTCCATGGCATGGCCTGGGTGCCTTTGCAGACCCTGTGCAGGGTGCTGCTCTCAGCTGCTGCTGAGCTTTCCAAAGCCACAGGCACTCTGTGCTCTCCCAGGGAAGCTGCAGCCGTGCTGGGGATGAGCAGGGTGTGTGCCACAGTCAATTTAGGAGGTGAAGGTGCAGCAATCTGTCCTTCAGCCAAAGGCTTCTGGGTTTTTCCTGCAGAATTATGGTACAGACAGAGCTAAAATTGCATTAGGGCACATCTGTTTGCCACCTAAATCTGTTATTACACACAGCACGTCCGATTTATGGTGGTACTATTCCAAGTGAATGTGAGTTATGCATCTTATCCAAGCTTTTGGAGTTCTTCATTAATATAGATTGTTGTTTGTTCGTTTTGGCAAAACTTAGAAAATCCTATAGGGGCCAAAAGCAACTGAAATCCTCATTACCTCTAACAGCAAATGATGCATTCATCATCTTTAAGCCAAAAAACACGGTCCCTTTCTCTTTCTTTATACACAAAATAGCTTTTTCAGGTTCTGAATTTAAGAACAGAAGGCTCAACATAATGAGAACCAGTCTTCTGAAAGAGGCAACATGCTAGGGAGGATTTGCCTTTTATGCTTTTCCTTTATTGTTTTTTGCTAATATTACATTGCAATCCCAAACATCACAAATTTCAGGGATGCTGCTGGATGTTTATGTTCGTCCCTGTGCACCTTAGTAAATATTTTGACAGTTGGTAAATTGAGGATATCATTCCTTCTTTGCAACGTGCTTTATCCACAGCAGTCACCCCTGGCTAAAGTAAAATCTCAGTCATGCTCCATTCCCATCCTTCACTTTTCAGATCTGTTGGTACATAGGTGGCACAGGTAGAAATCTGGCACCCACTGCAAGAGCTTTGTAAATACTATGAGGAAAAAATTACACAACGAAAATAATGATGTCTCTTGACATTACCTGTGGTAATGTCCAAAAGCTTGTTGCTTGTGCTCCACTGTCTAAGTTGAAATGTTTTCCTAATTGTTCTTTTCTACGGTGATTGGGTAAATTGTAACAAAAAGCCACAGCAGCCAGTATGAAGTTGTGCTTATTTTAAAGAAGAAATTATTTCCTGCTCCTTTTCACAGTACAGCTGGGACTTGCTTTGCTTTGGGACTTTGGCTTGAGGTAAATTTTGCACTGAGCCTTGCTGCCAGGCTCTGGGGGACTAGGGAGGAGCCTTTGATAGATGGTGATGAGCAGGAATTTCAGACTGCACATTCTAGTGACTAAATTAGCTGCAATTATGAAAGCAACATAGTTCAAAACAACATAAGGAAATTCTCAGTTCTGTCTAGAACAACTTTTAACAAAGCTGAACTATACTGTCCCTCTTATTTCATCCAGCTTTTCCAGTGCTTTGTTTTCCTGATGAAAATTTAGATTCTTTTTGTCATCTAGTCCAGTAAATGCTGCCTTTTTTACATTGTCAGCAATGGGATATTACTGGATACATGATAGAAAGGGCAGTGACTTACCTCCAGTCTTCCTTCTGTCCATCTAAAGTTCTGGTGTACAACTGCTTCTCTCCATGTAAAAATTAATGTTGTTTTCTATGATTCACACAGACTGAGGACCAAAAATCAGGTAAATTCATCTGTTTGAATTTTATGCTTCCTTGAACCATTTTTATTGACTTGAGGCCTTAATATTAATCATTATTTCAGAGTCTTTCTCTTGTCTAGTTCCTGTCTACTGCTTCTCCTTTCAAGTTTTGTTGAAAGCTCATTTTCTTACCACCTTTTCTCCAGCATCCTGTACATCCTACCTTAACTGTAGTGTCCTCTTTTCATCTCTCTTATGTATTTATGGTTGGAATATGTCCTTTGCTGTACATTAAATCCTTTGGTGCCCCCAAGCCAGCCTTGCTGTGTGAATTTAATGAGGGTTGTGTGGTTATCTTAGCCTGATTTTTCAGCTGTCTGCTGCTGGACTAGTTTATAATTTTCCTGAAGTGGTGGTGGGTAGGGGTGCCCCAAAGGGCACTTTAGAGCAGGATTTCCTTCTCTGAGGGCTGTGGCTCACCTGGTGCAGGGCTGCAGCTGCTTCCCTCTAGTTCTGCATTTAGGTGGCAGGGTGGGACATTTGTAGTGGGAATCATTGTCAGGGAAAGGTTTATTTCTCCTGAGCATCTCCAGGGTGCAGGGAGGAACAGGAATGGAACTAGAAGCATATTTTAGAGCTGTGAGTAGTTCATCCCTTTTACAGACTGAAGAGAGTTTATGAGCAGTGAGGATGGTGATCCTGGCAGTTCCTGTACAGCTGCTTTCAGTGCAGGGTGGAACAGCATTGCTTTCTACTCCTGTGGAGTGATTGCCCCTCCTCAGGAGGAGCTGAGGTTTTCTGCAGCCATGGAAATTGTTCCTGCTTGCAAACTATGGAGGAAGATCAGAACTGAAATTCGAAATTTTATTAATCATCAGGTAATCAAACCTAAATTGGAAAATCCAAAAGTGTAGTCAGGCATTGCAAGAATCTAATTACACATCTTCTCACAGAGTAGGAAAAAACCCCCATAGGATAATTGAACCTTTTTTCTTTACCTGTACGGGTTCTTAAATTCAACTAAACTGGCAACAGATCAAAACAAGTCCTTTCAGGTATTCTACTTGAGTCCTTGACTGTCCCTGGTAAAACAGACCACACTGCTGGGGCAAAATAATTACCAATGTGCTCTGTGACTCCTCGTGCACATCTTGAAGGCAATTCAGGAGATTTCTGTGTGATAATGAGGTACAGTATCTCAGCTTCAGCCAGCCATTGTCAGAATGACATCTGTTGTTAGAACTGGTGGTAAGAGATGATGTGAGGCACTGTACAGCTTTCTTCTCACTGTTTTTAGGTGTAGCAAATATCTACAGCTCCCAGATTTATAGAGCAGCTGTGATCAGAAAATTTACAACAAAAAATGCTGTTCTTTCACCAATGTTTTCCTTCAATGTCCTCTAACAGTATCATGACAGACTGTAGTTAAGCAGTATTTTTAAGCTTTGTTTATGCTTGGTTGTGATATGGGGCACAGTATTGGTATATCATGTTACAATATTGCTAGGCAGCTTAGGTCTGATATATAGAGATGATAAAACATTAGACAAAAACATTGGTGCAATTTGGGTGATTCTAGTGCAGATGCTGAGCCAATATGAAAACTAGCTGAGTACTGTGGGCCTTTTTTGGGGGTGCAAATGGTGGAATGAGATGTCAGGCTATTGGGGAAATAACATTTTTAGCCAAGATACCATTGAGAGGTACTGTGACTATAAAGTAATTGTGGTTCACTGGGAACTCCTAGCTGTCATCAGTTTTAGCAAAAAGAGTGCAGAATGTCCCTGAAAAGTGGAGTGGGAGTCCATGGTCTGCCCCTCACCTGCCATGGACCTGCACTGCAGACACACACAGAATGCTTCAGCTGGGTGACCCAGGATCAGCCCTGCTCAGTAAAGATAACAGCACCCAGAGAAGTGCTCTGGGACCTCTCCAGGCTCTCAAATGGTCACTAAAGACCTGATCTTTCAGGCAATATTGAATTTTTCCCTAATCTCAGTTTCTCTGGTGTTTTAAACTCTGTTTTCATTGTTTTTTACATTGCTGCTCCTTTTTCATGAGATTCCTTTTCTTATCTGACAGGAGGGATATGTGGGAGACAGTTTTATCTGGCACACAGTACTCTGTCTATTGAACTAAGCAACCAGGAGACAAAATAAATAGGCATTTAAAGAGATTTTTGAAATTTTTAAAGGCAATATATTGGTCAGAGGTTAGTTTTGTGATTTCTGTTTTAGTACAGTACATACTTTGGTCCTTCTGTGCCCACTCTCCCTTTCCTCTCATTCTTTTGCAAGCCTCTCCTAACAGCAAAATAATTTTCAAAGCTGTTCTGATAGCACAAGCTGTCCTTTGTGAATACATGGTGCCAGTTATTCAGTCCCTACATGAAGAATTGGGGGTTTTTCCCTCTGCTTTTCTGTGCCCTCATTCAGGTGAGATTTGAATACTAAGGTTTTGCACAGCCTATGGGATGATATTTTGTTTGCTCAGGATTTTCTTTGGCTGTGTTTTCCTTCTTGCTGTACTGGAAGTATTTGCTTGGAAAGTTGCCTTCACTTTAGTGAGCAATCCTGGCACCTGGAAGTGGCACTGCTGGTTCCAGACCACTGGGAAATGGCAATGCTCAATGGCTTCATCTTTGTCAGGCTGAAAGGCTGGTTCATTTAAGTGCAAATTTCCTCCTGAGCAGCTTGACCTCAGCTTACCTGGAGCACTAATATGAACTTTTGCAAGCAAATGTGTATAACTTTTAATAAATCAAAGCACTTGTAAGCCTAAAAACCCAGAGATTCTCAGATTTTTTATTAAAAAAAGAAAAAGAAAAAAGAAAAAAAGCAAGCTTGTTCTTCTTACTCTCTACTGAAATTATCTGGAAAGATAATTACATTCAGCAGAAGTGAGGACATGAAGAGGACACCTGCACTGCTTTTTCTGCTTTTCCTTTCAGGATGGTGGCTTGTCTCTTTTCGTGCCAGTGAGCCAAACTCTATTCTGGACAAAATGAAACGCCAAGGTCAACTGAATGTGAATTTTTTGGTGTTAAATGTCAGACAAAGCATTGCTGATTTCTAGAATCCACATGGAATTGTGAGAATATTTCACTGAAGTGTTCAGGGTGTGTGTGTTGTGGACACAGAGGTTTTGATATGCTCAAATGACAAATGCCCTTCTAGAATAATCTGGTGTGACAACCTGCTCAGTGTGAGCCACTAGAATTTGATAAATTATCCTTTTATCAACCAATATAATTTTTAATTGAACTAGAAAAGAGGATTTTTCAAGGCATCAAACGATGAAGCGTTCCTCTATGCCCAATTTAATAGTCAATTATCCACACAAAATATGTATTCTTTACATCTAAACATAAAAGATGGATGCTTTCAAAATCTGAGTATTGTTCTGCCTTGGCCTAAAGAACTCTTTATGATCAGGAACCCACCTCCTTCTTGCTTTCATTTTATATGTGAAACTGCAGAAGAAATTCTCTTAATATTTCAATTTATCAGAAAAAAATTTGTACAGACCAGGTATGGTGCTACAGGAGCAGTATCTGCATCTTGAAGTGTAGAATGTTTCTTTGTGTTTCCATTACTACACCATGTTTATATTTCCATTTTCATGTCTCAAGGACAATCCATTTTACAGGCACTCCAGTAGCTTGAAGTATTTTGAAGAAAAGAATGGTTATAAAATTCCTGGTGGGAAATTATAATGCAGCTACCATTCTTTCACTATGGAAGCCACAATGCCATCTTAGAGGGATTTGAAAAGAATAGTGTGTTATTTCACTGGCTAGATGTACAATAGTGCTGTGCATAAATCATCACTCCAGTTTTGGGTGTGGTTGGCAGGACCAGGGCTTGTCAGTCTTGGGTGCAACAATTTTTTCAGGAGAAGGTGGGAGAGTCGATCACCCACAAATCTCCAATCCTGACCCATCAGAGCAGAGCTGTGGGACATCCCTGGCTCCATTTGCTCACCTTGGTGGCAGCAAGCTTTGTCTGAGGATCTGTCTCACCAGTTTCTGGGTCACATGGAGATGGATGTGTGAAATTCCTGCAATGCAGCCTCTGCAATAAGAATATTCAGCTTTTTTTTTTTCAGTCTGTTAACCATTTATTGAGAATTCATCTCGTTTGATAATTACTGTGAGTTGAATACAGCAATAAAGATATTTTATTCCAATACAGGTGTTATCTCTGCTTTGCTTTGCCTCACATTTAAAATATCTATAATTAGATTTGGAAAGTGAGTCTTTCATTCTTAAACTTATGGAAAAAAATGCATTTTGCTGTACTTCATAGAATAGTAAGACCAATTAAATTCTTCAAGATAATGGTGCTCTGAACTTGCATCTATTTTTGGAACATTAATTATATTCTGCAATGCTTCCTGTGAAAAATCAGAGACAGATACAAGCATTAGTATGTGTTAATTAAATCTGAGTTAATACTTTTGGTCAGAGCACTACAGTACATACATAGAGGTGTTTGCTGGTTAATATTTTTTGTATTTTTATCCTAGTTGTATTTTCCTATTAATTAAATGACACATATTGATTTTTGCATATGTTAGAAAGGCTTGATTCAATCAGGTCAAAGTTCATTTTTGCCCAGGTTATCCAAGATCAAATTCTGCATTACACAGAGCAAGAAAAATATGTAGTGGCAATAAAGACAGGCTCTTTTTCAGAAATGTTAAACTGAGGGTCTTATTGGCTGTTTTTCTGCAATTTTTCATGAAGTTTTGCTGGCTTATTTGGGTTTTTTTAGAGTTAAATCTCTGAAACTCTCAGTTTTCATCCCAAACTAAACATGCTGTTAGATTGGCCTTTTTTATCTTAAATGTTGCTGAAATTCTTCATTTTCATTTCCTTTTGTAAACTTAATTCACGAGTAGGTTCCCTTTTGCAGCACTTGCACCAAGCAAGTTCACGAGGTTTTTTTTTTTTATATTTGTGCCCTTCATTTCCATTTTTATAAGGACATCATGGAAACTATAGTGTCAGCTAGGAAGCTGAGCATATAGATGAGACTGGGAGCATGAAATATTCATGTTACATCTCCCTGAAAGCCTTGCATTGAAGCAGAAGAGCTTGTTTTCTTTGCCTTTCCCTCATCCCCCATTATTTTACACTGAAAAATTGGCATTATCTCAAAAAAAAAAAAAAAAAAAAAAAAAAAAGTGGGTCAGGAAGACACAGGACATGAGAGTCTTTCTGTTCTTCTGCAGGGCATTGCTTCCAGCAGATATGGGAAGAGAAACTCCTGAAAATCTCTTTGACCACTGCCCTTCACCTGCTCATTTAATCTTCTCTATGTTTTCAGACTCAAATCTATTTTTAATTTGTCTTGAAGTGATTTGTTGTAAAAAAAAATTGCAATTCTGTGTGTGCTGGTAATATTCAATCATGTCAGTCTGAAATTCTCATGAAAATTTTTAAATATTTTGCAAATTGTTGAGTTAGGTGATATTGATTTCTTTTTTTTTCAGGGATAAATTTATTAACATTTAAAAACATAAGTCAGCCTTGAACACAAGGATATTCCATTTAGGAATTATAATAATGGAAATCTGTGTCTTTCTTCATTCTCCTGATATTCTTTAAAAATCAGTTCTTGGTGACTAAATTGTGAATGTGTGCTAGAGAATTTTTTTCCCACTAGAAATGAATTAGTTAATTTTTTTACCAGATTTATTTATTTACTTGTGGGTTCTTGTGAGCATTTTCTGGAATTATATGTGCTATATAATGTGCTTATATGTGCTTATATATGTGCTTATAACATATTTGAAACAATGAATGGAAATATTTTGACATATAAATTAATTCAGATTTCCATTATTTATGAAAAAAATCTCACTGTTTTCTGAGAATCCAAGTAATATGATGCCTGAAAGACCTCCAGATCTAACTACTCTAGGCACTTAAACTTTTTAAGCTATTCCTATAAATAAGCAAACTAGGTTTCTTTTATTGGTACTGTGCAAAACAAAAACAATGAAAATATAGAATTATGTGGTTTACAATAGTTAATTAATTGAGTAAAAAAAGAGGTTCCATTATGGGCATTTTTAGCAGAATCTGCAAATGGACTTGGATTTTCTTTTGACTTATTTGTCCTCTTTTCTCTTGTGTTTGTTAGATGCTGTCAGTCACTATTCATGAATATATGGAGGTGTGTCACTGAGGAATTAGAGGAATTGGTCCAGAATTTTCTATTATCTGTTCCTCACTGGAAAAATTGGGAATTAAAATTGGTTATGTCTGATGTCTAAGAAGTAAACTCACCCTAAGATTGAGGGGAGTATTTTTTTTTTTATGTTTAAAAGTTGTTCCATGGGAGTTTCAGGAGTGCTGGTGCTTTTCTTGTCTTCCTGAGCTGGAGAAAGTGTTCCATGTTGTATTTCTGGGTTTACTGGGAGGAAGGGTGTTCCATGTTGCATTTCTGGGTTTACTGGGAGGAAGGGTGTTCCATGATGCATTTCTGGGTTTACTGGGAGGGTGTTCCATGATGCATTTCTGGGTTTACTGGGAGGAAGGGTGTTCCATGTTGCATTTTTGGGTTTACTGGGAGGAAGGTGTCCATGGTCAGGGATGGGCAGCTGCCCAAACACCAGTGTGGTAAAGCAGGGGGCTCGTGGACTCCTGTCAGAATGATCAGTGACATTGGAGCATCAGGGTGTGGGATGTGCAAAAACTTCTCTTTTTCTGGTATTTACTGATGGATTTATAAAAAAGATAAAATCTATAAAAGAGATCAGCTTTCTGCAGTTTCTACCATAATATTCCTGTTCTGTGTATGCCTTTTTGACATTTGTCTGCAATAAGAGAATATTTCTTTAACTGTTGGTTATTACTACTGATATTCCTATTTTGAAAGTCTGCTTCACTCTTATAATGAAAGACCTATGTTAGTTTTCTCATGCTATGGTCCTAAAGCTAATTTGGTAAAACTTACAAGCTGTTTGAAGCATATTGAGTCCTGCATAGTTTTTGCACAGTCACATTCAAAATGATCTGTCAAATAATCAAATATAACTCACATTAGACCTTAGCAAAGCAGAGGAGAATAATCTGTACAAACTGTGCAGTTACTGATTGCCATCCCCTCACCTCCAAATAAGAAATAATTTACAGCTATCACATGTTCCTTCTAGAGTTGAGTAAACAGGCAAAAAAAGAAACTATCTCCATTTCATCATTAGCTTAATCAAGGCAGTGTATCAGTAACCTGCAGTGAAACTGATTGCTGAAGAGCAGGAGGAGTTGATGGCTGAGTAACAAATGATTTTTGAACCTTAGGCCTTTGGAATTTTAGCCAATTTTAACTAAACTTCCTAAAAACTCTTAAATTCTTTTATATTAGAATTTATAGTATTTTGAAAAGACTACCTGAGAAAACAATTTCGAAAATACTCAAACACCATCATTTCCCTGTTCCTTTTCCTTGCTTGTTCCAGTGTGAAATATGGTTTCTTGAGCCTTGCAGCAAAGGGTAACCTTCAAATTCTTGAGGAATAGAATATCCTCATGGAATCCTTGAGGCTGCAGACCCTCAAGCCTGTTCAGCATGGAGGCAGCAATTCCAGAGTGCTGCTTTGTGTAACAAAATCTCTGGGTCTGCAGCTTTTCACCATGGAGTTGAGAGCCAAAATTTAAAAATCTGAGTAAAGCCAGGGCTTCTGGATTGCCAGCTGGAGCAGAGGAGCAAGAGCCAGGGACATCAGAAGAGAAGGCACAGGAAAAACACAGGAATGTGGGACTCAGTTCACATCCCAACCAGCCAGGTGATTTTGGCTGTTCTTGCATAATTCAATGAATAGATTCACATAATGTGCATGATAATGATAGCAAAACTTTTTTTTTTTGTTTGGGAGTTGTATGGATATTTGTGGTTTAGAGGCAAAAAAGATGGAATAGCAGAAACTCTTCATGGGTCTATAAAAATGTATTCACTATCCAAGTAACTCCTGAGTCATGATTTTATCTGAATTTTGCACTTAAAATCTTTGCTTTTGGATGATGAAAATGGTGAGTAACTGCATTATTCTCTTGGAATTACCACCTTTCTCTTCTTTCTATAATAATCTATTTCCCCACCTTCTTTCAGATACCCTGTGGCCATTTTTGTTTCTCTGTCTATCTCCAGGCTTACTTTTCTATTGTTTCTCTACTTTCCAGAGTTTTAAAGGCCTTGGGTAAAAAAAAAAAAAAAAAAAATAAAAAAAAAAAAAAGATGAAGAAGGCAGATCTGAAATGCTCAAGAGGGTTCACAGCCTGTAAAAAGAGCTGTGAAAATCAAAATTGGTAAAAAAATATGGAAAAGCACAATGCACAGGACCTAGAGGTTTAAAGAAGGCTTAAAAAGAGACTTTCAAAAACAAATTTTCCCTTTGAGAAATATTCTATCAAAATGTTTCAGCTTCTTTTATCTCCAGTGTCTTCTGTGAGTTATGTTTTAACACTGAAATAGTCCCTTGGGCATATATAAACTCAAAATGAACAGGGAACTAACTAGAGATGCAGGATTCTATTTTGTTCTTTAGATGCTCTGGGTTTTTTTCCCCCACTGGGATGGATATGCTGGATTTTTCTAGTTTAGGGATACAGGTAATTCTGGAGTAATGGGTGAAAGTTTTCATTTTCCATGACAGACCTAATTCCTTGCTAGTGTTTTGATGTTTTTAAGCTTTTCTCAGCATCAAGTCCCAACCATTTGCCTCATGTTTTATAAAGCCAAGTTGATAAGATATAAGAGTTCATCAAGATATCAACAGTAAAATAGTGTCAAAATAGCTAAAGCATTTTTGGGGCCAAGCTGCTAGGAATGACAATGACAAGCTCTAAAATTAAAGTTACATAAATGTGAAATATATTGACTAAAGATAAGCATATTTTCAGTGTCATGTGAGATAGTGCAGCCAGGAGTAAATTTTGGGCTGCTTTACTTTTCCTAAGATCCCACTAGGCCAGATTCTGACCTAGATCAGATAAATATCCAATCAGAGTGGAGCAGTAGAAATGGATCAGTTCATAGCCATTGAAGGAGAGATAAGAGTCAAAGATATTGATGCCACTGTAGTTGCACCTGAAACAACTCATTTCAGACTAAATAAAACATTAATACCTTCATGCTCCTCTCTGTTACATGGAATGCTCCAATTATGAGTTTGAGTATCCCCAGGTATGTTTCAGTGCAAAAAATCTGTTTGGCAAAGGGTCCACTGAGGATTCTGTGCTAAGTTATCTAACAAAGAATAATTTAAAATGAGTCAGTGTCTCATATGCATTAGTGCCTTGCTGAACCTGCTGCTGTATTTGGTGAGGTGTGAACAAAGACTGCCTTGATATAGATGATTTTGTTTAACAGTGTTAAAACACTGAGGAAGGATTGCAGCTGCTGGATAGACTGAGGGAGGCTGGTGGTGTGAGGAGACATGTGGGCACTTTTAATTACAGGAGAAGGGATGCCCTACCTGTGATGGAAGGGTTTACTATGAGAATTGCATCTGAGAGTTTCTGGACCTTTACAAATGTTCTCGGTGCTTTTTTGTTCACAGAAGTGATCTATGGTTATTTTTATTGCTGGTTGGATTACAGATAATGTAAAGGCTCTGCACATATATAGAGGCTTAGAATCAGGGATTTATTGTTGGGTGTCCAAATAATGCCTGGATAGACCTTGAATTCAGAGCTGGTCCTGCAAATAAGCCCAGGTAAGGTTGTATTTATATATAAATTTTAAAAAGTGCCATTCTAAAACCACAAGAAAACATTTCTTATTTTCTCCTTTACTTAGACTGTAAAACAAAAAGGCAGTGGTAAAATGCCATGGTTAAAAAATGCTGAGGAGATGACTGAATGACCCTTTTCTAGCTGTTGGATAGAGGTTCCCTAAACACAATCTCATTTAATGGGGTAGGAAGCACTGGATCCCTCAGCCTGTAGGAAATGGGAAATCACAATTATTTATTGGGTCAAACACTTGATTTGCATTCAAATAGGGGTGAAAGAAACCCCATTTCTTTGTCTGCCTGAGTTATTGAAGGCTGAAGTTTTTATTTATGGAAGTTTCTAAAGGTCTCAGCATTGCTCTCATCAATCTGAGCAGGCAGGGTGAGTTCTGCTGCTCTCCTGCCCTGCCAAGCTGGGTACCACACACCCTCTGGCAGCACCTCTCACCACATCCATGGTCTCAGAGGCACCACCAAGATATTCCCTATGAACAAGTAGAAATTCTGGGCAGAAAACACAGACCAGGATCCCTTCACAGATTTATTTCTTTCTCAGAAGTAGCTCACACTCGATTGTGTGTTCGAATTCCTGCTAACAGTTTTCTCAGTTTCTTCACCAAAATGATATATATGTATATGTATGATGTATATGTACTTTAATATTTCCAAAAGCAGACATTAGTGCACGAGGCAGTCAGAGGAGATGGGCAGGCAAATTTCCCTGGAGTGTAAATGACAGCTCAGAGCCAGGAGATGACTTTTGTTCAAGTGAGAGAGTTATTTTCCCACCCTTTAAGCACACAGCCTTAGCTCTGGAAGTGAAGATCAGCTCTGTAAATTAAGCAAAGAATCCCTGAAAGTCACATACCCAGGCAATCCTCCCAATATTACATTCAAGTGTTAGAGTTCAAAGCCACATTGCTCAGGAAGGTAGAATCAAAATGCTTTTCTGCAAAATTACATTGATTCTCCACACTGCGTTCTGATGAACTTCAATAATTTTTTTCCCCTCGAGTGATCACTGATTAATCTAAAAACTGTGAAATTAAGTTGTTTGAACCAGGAATTAAAAATTTCCAGCAATTAAAAACAAAGAAACAAACCAAAACAGCCACCAGCATTAGGAAGTGATTAAACATGACAACAACTGTGATGCTGACATTAGTTGTCCTCGTTCCACAGGGTTTGTAACTTGTATGATGTTTTTGAAGATATTAAATGATAGTTAAACTGTGTTATTATTTGTAAAGCAGCTACTTTTGTATCCTGAGCCCACAGAGTGACTGTTTTGCACAGCAGGAGCCTGTAACATAGCAAGTCTAATCATTGTCATTTTACTGTACAAGAAGAAATTTTAAAAAATTATTGCTTAAATTATAAGATCCAAATGAAGTCAAGGCTTTCCAGCTGGTAACTTTTTCATTTTCTGTCATTCTCTATACTGTGAACCTTGGGCAGTTTCACTACTACTGGCCTATACAAAGTAAAGGAAATTTAAAATTTTACATATTTAATAATTTTTCTCTTAGTTTATATAAGTATAATGAGTTGTCCATAGAGAGGGCACTGGGCACTGGATCTGATTCCCTCCTGAATTACTCTGGCTTGGCTCCAGAACAGCTGTGCTGCAATTGATAACACAGCACTGCTGTGTATTTAATATGGAAAATAATTAGATGAGAAGAATCTAACATTTTGAATAAAGACTTTGCTAATACTTATATATATACTTCTAGCAGTTTGGATTTTAATCAGTACCCCCAGATATGCAGATGAAATCTGTTTTACTTCTGCTACACAGCTTTTGGAGGGTTGTGTGTACTGCAAATATTTCAGAAGCTTTTAGGATGTGACCTACCATAACCTCGTTTTCCTATGCAGTGTTTTGCAGTGTGTGCTCTTATAAAGAATATATTCCATTCTTGTGCCATTTTCTGCAATACTATTACCTTTTTTTTTTTTCTAAATTAATTCCATAAACTTTTCATTTAGCTCCTAGTTCATTCAGATAATTTAAATATCTTCCCCCCTTTAATATACTGACTTTAACTTTCACCCTTAGCAAAATGTCACCTCTATCTGGTTGCATTTCCAGATTACAAAAAAAATTTGTTCAAAATACTGCTTAGTTCTGAGGTTCCAATATTTCCCCTTCTGTTGGCATTTTTCCCTCTCTGCAGTCAATGTCAATGCATTGCTAATTTTGATGTGATAGCATTTTGCACTCCCATTTCCGATTGCAATGCAAAGTGCAAGGCAGCAAGAATTAGGCCTACAGCACACTGGGAGCCTCATGACAGTCAGGAGCTGACAAAATTTGAATTCCACCCCATCTCCTCAATTCACTTTGCACAGGGCATTCCTTTCAAATGCTGTTGGTGAGAGGCAAGACTGTCTTATTCCCAAAGGCAACATCTCCCTGGTGAACCTGACGTGAAATCCAAGTGAGGAGCACAGATAAATAATTCAGCCTGCTATTAAACTGCAATATTTCCCCCCCTCCCTTTTTTTTTTTTTTAATTTTTTTTCCCCCCTTCTTGGCTTGCACTGGGTTATCAGAGTTGTCTGGAAGTGATCACTGCTCTGACCAGAGGTGTGTGTGTGGCTCTGCCTGTTGTCATCAGCTCCCAGTTCGTGGATCACTGGGGATTGACACCACTGGCAAGTGACAGCTTTGGGGAAAGGCTGCATGCAGAACAATGCACTGTGCACAGTGTGCCAGAGAGGCAGGATGGATCAAACAACTACTAGAGTTGCTAGAGGGGAGAGTTTAATGACAAGTTACTGTGACATTTATGACCAGATCGATTATGAAGACTGAAAAAATCTATGGTGTATTTCCAGGGTATTACTGTAGAGCCATCTGATACAGGGGTTGCCATGGCAAGTACAGATTTTCTATTAACCAGGAAGGTGAGTAGTCACATAAAACCCATGAAACTTGTTAGTGAATAAATTGTATACGGGAAGCACCTCTATTGACCCCTATGGAAATTTAATATTTTCAAACAATGCTGTAAAGTCTTTTCCTTGGTTATTTTTAAAAAACAGTCTGGGGTACTGTCAAAACCGAATGCACCATGTCTGGTATTCCCCATGTCTTGAATGACAGCCTAGACAGATTGGAAAATCAGCACTCAGCTAAAAATACTAGTGTGGAGGCAGCAGGGTAAGAAAGTAAGTTACTGAATATTGTTAAATAGGACTGTCTCTACAGCTTTGATACTTGGTAAGGTTAAGATCATCATCACAACCTGAGAACTAAAACAAATCCTATGCACTGTTTAATACTTGATTATATATTTTTTAACATATAAACCTTTCAGGAGACCAGTAAAAACAGGAATTGTTGTTGCAAGCAACAGAAATCTCATCAAGAATCGTCTATATTTCATTCCACCCCCCCAGTGCTGTATGCACTAGATAAGAGTCCCCTTGCTTATGTATCTTAACCACAGAGAAACCAAGGGTAGAAGGAACAGGCTGTCCAGAGAATTTGTGGCTGCCCCATCCCTGGGAGTGTCCAAGGCCAGATTGGACTGGGCTTAGAGCAACCTGGGAGAGTGGAATATGTCCCTGCCCATGGCAGGGAGGGTGGAACAAAATAATCTTTATGGTCCCTTCCAGCCCAAATTATTCTGTAATTCTGTATTTCTATGGGAGGGTAAATTCTGAGGTGTCTTTCTTGGGCCCAGACATGCAGACACAAAACTGTGAGGTGCTGGTTACAGCAGAATGGCAGGAACATTCCTGTGCTTTTGCCATCTTCTGTATAATGGAGTGCTGTTTTCTTTTATGGCAATTTTGGTGTGCAGCAGAACAATGAACTTGTTACTACCAGTAGCACAATGAAGTTGTTACTAAATGCTTTGTTTTCACTGCTTCTCACAGAGCATAAATTGATCAGTAATTGATGAGCTTGGGAAAGTCTAGATGAATACAGAAAATTCATTGATATTTCCCTGGGCAGCTGCCTTGTTTGGTGGCAAGCATTTCTGCAAAGGGTCAGTCCAGCAGGACTGTGGTGCAGCTGTGGAGGCATTAACTGATGTGTATGTTCTTTACATAAAGGGAGGCAAAATCACCAGTTGTGTCCTGCTGTTCCTGCTTCTCATTCATGCAAGAGGATGTCTGCTCTGACTTCTTCCCTGTTTCTGATCCTGGCAGCCCTGCCCTGCTGGCTGCTCCATGTGCAATTGCTCAGGCAGAATAAATTCAGAAACAATGCTGTGTGTGGTGGCCATGCAGCCTTCAGTGAGCTCTGCCTGTCCAGCAGAATGAATCCAATGGAATCACAGCTTTCTCTTATCTAGGGCAGGTAATTTCTTACTCACTTCACCACCTGTATTTTTCTTAGCACTCATCCTTATTAGTAATTTATTTCACCCATATGCTAAGTATCTGCTCTAATAATTAGCAATGTTGTGTATCCATTTAGTACAATACCTTTTAAAATGCAGTGTGTTCATATTTCCTAGTCCACATATCTTCCCCCAAGCAATACCACAGGTGCTTCCTTTAGGCCTCTGTTTTCCTTTGAGCTACAGTGGTTCAGCTCATTAGCCTGTCTCACTTCTTATCAGTCACACTCGCTTCTCATTACTCTGGTTGCAGAGCTACCATAATTAGATTTTATATTTTTAGGCATTCATAACACTGCTTTAGTGTACACTGTGCTATCAGAAGCATTTTAGACAAGCCATAAGACCAAACTAATTAAAATGTTCAGTGGAGACTTTTTAAAGGAGAGTTGCTGTTGCTGCTGACTTGGTGAATTTGGGCACACGCAGCTGTTGGGGCCAGGGAAGGCTGATAGGAGAGGTTACTCCTGCCACAGGATCTCAGCCTGAAGGTTTTGCTTTGAGGCCATCATGTCTGATGTCTCTTAGCAGAAAAAAAACCTACATTTGGTTCTAAAGACTTGGATTTTTCCCCCAAGCTTACCTTCTCAGTCCTGGAAGTTCTCCTCTCTTGCCAAAGGCACTGCAGAGACCTTGAGCATTTAACTTTGCCCAGGTAATCCAAACACTTCTCAGAAACTGCAAATAGGGTGTCCCCACCCTGTTCACAGATTGTGCTTGTTCTGTTCTCTATTATTTTGCAGTCTCCTGCAAGACATTTTCTTGCCAGAGGTAAAATCTCTGCATTTATTTCATTTCCTGAACAGCTGCATTTTCCTCCTCCAGTGAGTTGCTGCTCTCTTGTTCTTCTGGAATAATTTAGTAAATGATGGGCTGAGACTCTTTCATTCTTGCATAGAGGCATCTGTAGATAGATGGACCTTGGTGACAGTAAGGGAAGTTGTGCATACCTGCAAGATATTAATGGAATTACTGCTGCTTTTATTTAAAAGGGAGCTTTTTGCAGGAGCATTTGCCACATACTCAGCAGTATCTCTTGAGATGTAACTTATTTTCTAGTCTCTATGTAGAATGGGATGGTTTTTAGATGGGAGAAATTTTGTGCACAGGAAGCTTTAAATTTGCTGAAATATTTTCTGTGTTGGACAGAATCTGAGTTATTGAATTTCACTGGCTCCTAAAAGAACATGCACAGATGTACTTATATTTATATTTATTTTGTAAGTTAATTTGTATTTATAACTATGTTGCAAACATTCCATCTGAAACAAGAAAAATTACCTGGTGTTTTAATGGCTTGCTCATTTCCCTGGAAACCCAGCTTCGAACATGAAACTTACTTGGAAATTAGTTACAACAGGTGTAATCACTCTCCATCCTTCCATCTGATTTATTCAGTCTCTGCTAGCAGTAGAAATCTTTGCTTTGAGGAAGCAGAAAACTGTGTTCTACCAACATAATCATATTCTTCTGTCATTCAGACACTTATTTTAGAATTAACCAAAAAAGTTAAAGTTCTACTTTACAATAATAACAACTTAAATTACTGGAATCTCTACTGGGAGTAAGTAGCAGTAAATATGAAACAATTATATGACAGTATTTAAAAATGACTACTGCAGTGCAAATTTATATAAATAACTATTGTTCTTTCAGAATCCAAGGCAGTATATTTATTTCCTTCTTCAATAGACTGCTTGCTGCTGGATTTCCATAACTATTAATTTTCGTTTGGCATTAATTATTATTTGTAATATTGTTATTTGGTATTAATTGTGAAAAGTATTGGCTTTTTTAAAACCTTCTTGAAATTTCTTCTATCTGTATTATATCATGTTTTCACACTAGAATTTTCAAGACCATCTGTATAAGGGAGTTTGGGGCCACAGATTCACTAAGGGACATTGTATTTGTTGTTTAGTAGAACAGGAAGTCCAGACTCAAGGGCTCTGGGATATCACACTTTGATATATGTAAATATATATACAAACTACAGGATTGTTTCCACATGATGAATTATTCTGCATGCTTGAACATGCACCAAAAAAAAAAAAAGTGTATTTTTTGTAGTTGTTTTTTTTTATAAGCAAGGTTTTGTCTGCAGGAATCTTCCTGGAAAGAGATTTCTTCGTCAACTGATACTCCTTGTGTTGAATCCATCATTTATTCATCATGCATGTCTGGAAAAAAAGAGAGGTGGACTGAAGGCAAGTCTGTAGATGCTCCAGAGGACTCTCTGGTTTTACACCCTGTTAAGAGATTGATGGTGTGGTTGCTGTAGCAGCACACAGATTGTTTGTGGATAAACAGGTGAATCACACAGATTATGTGAAGACCACTCCCAAGGGTTCCCTTTGATTTGACTCTTCCTGTGTGTTCACGGGGGAGCACTCAGGGAAACCCTGAGCCTGTCTCTGTGGGGTTTATATGCTTAAAGCAGAAAATAAATTGGTGCTGCTCTTTCTGGGCTGGAGCACTGCATCCATGCACTGCCCTCCAGGAAATGTCCACAGAGCAGGTGGATGAGGGAGCATTGTCTGTCAGCTGGGAGCCTCTCCCACACCAGATCAAGGCAGCCAAGACACCTTGCTCCTCCTTTGAACACTTACAAATGTTTACAAATTGCAAAACAACACTCATGTGGCGCAATAGCTCAAATGAAAAGCAGGGGCAGTGACAGAATTTGCCTGCTGGAGCTGAAGCAGTGTCCCTGGACAAAGCAGATCTCCAGCTCCAGCAGCAGGGAGAAGAACAAGTAGATGTTATTTGAAAATTACGATCTCCACCTTCAGTAAAGTGAGCATGTTTGGTGCCTTGCTCCACTTTTCTCATAGATAATAGTGGTATGAAAGCCTTTGGCATTCCTGCTTTCCTCAAGAAAGAAAACATGTTGGGGAAGATTTACAGAACTCTGGCTCAGGAATTGGTCTGCAGCTAGGATAAGTTTGTTCAAATGTAAATATGAAATATTTACAAAAGCAGGCATGTTTAGAAACCAAGAGAAAGGAGTGCAACTGACATCTTGGGCTTGAGTATAAAACCTTTTCTTTCCCTAAGGATAAGAAGTTTGGGGGAATGGATGCAGTCAGGAACAGGTTAGGCATTTTTGTCCAATATTGCTTCAAGAATAAAGAAAACACATCCTTTTAAACTGCCTTTTGCTTCTCCAGTTAGAAACTGGAATATTTCTTTTATGCTTCTTTGTTCTGTATGGCAGATCAAGTGTGTTGACAATTCAGACTGTTCTGTAAATTTAAAGTGAGAGAAGCCCCCAGCACTGCAGGGCTGGGCAGTGTCCTGCTCACATGGGGCTCGCCATTCCCTGTGCATTTGTCCTGGGCTCTCAGAAAAGTTGCATTTCCTCCTTTCTCTCACTGTTCTCTTTTCATATAAAGTGAAGGTGCCTTTTTTTTTACAATCAGATGGTTTGCTTTGTCTAGCAGAAGTAAGAGCTTGCATTGTTATTTCTGCCTTAATAGCTCAGCAGAGGTTTCAGTCTATTTAAAGATTCTTGTAATGATTTCAGGGAATTTTATGTGTATACAGGGGGGATTTATTGATGTATGAAAGCCAATATTAAGTGTCAAAGACATAAAATAAGAAATGTGCCCATGTATGCACGCTTCCTGTGTAAACCTACAACCCGTAATCAGTTGTTAATGATGCTGATTTTTCTATTTTTTTCGTGCCATAAGTGATTCAGAGGCTTTAGAGCCTCACTGAATCCAGCTGTGCCTGTGCACTCATTGTTCATAGCCTGGTGGTGACAGGAACTATCAGTACAATGCCACAAGAGTTTGGGTCAGGGTCTGTGTGCTGGTTCTGGTTCTTCAGCTGAATTCCTCTCAAGTGTTTTGTTTTTTGCAGTCCTCCCTGTATAAGTTGTTTGTTCTTCATTTATACTGAGACCATTGTATTTTCTAAAGCACTGGTCTCTAAAAATATTCTGCTCCTTTAAGCCTCATAGTCCCAAGTGGGACTATGCTTCTGTCCTGCTGAGACAGGAGGGAGCAGGTGGCATTCACCCTGGAGGAGATGTGATCTAGCACAAACAGGAAAAATACAATAAAAAAAGACAAATTAGGGTTGTATAAAGAAGCAATGCAGTAATTATGGCAAACTTGATAGTTGGCATTATCAGCATAGCCTGATGGGATGGAGTGTCTTTTGTCAGCCTTTTTGTTTATCTCTGGAGCACTGGTCCAGCAGTTTGCTGGAATATGTGTGTGTTGCTTAACCCACAGGAGAGGAGGAGGTGTTAAAACAACATGGCTTCTACAAGGCTGTAATTTGGATATCAGAGTAGAAAATGGAGCTGCAGCTGGCATGTTCAGGATGTTCAGGACAATTAAGAAACGTGGCTGTTCATTTATATCCTTGCTGCACTGTTAAGCAACCCCCAGGAAAAGCAATTTTGCATTTCCATATCTGGATTTTGAAAGAGGAGATGGGAATCCAAGCTGTTATCCCTCTGAGAAGAATGTTTCTCGTTTGGTGAAGTGCAGGCATCCTTTCTGATGCAAGGAAAAATTATTGGTGGACAGCAAATAAACCTTAACAAGAAATATCCATTGAAGTGTAAGAGGAAATAGAGAGCTCAAGGAATCTGGCATGAGCACGTACTTTTCAAGCCGATTAAAATCACTGAAAGAACATTTCACTCTCCTACTGGCAAATGAATTGCTTAACCAATGAGGTGATGTATTCATTTTTTCCTTTCCTGTGCAGGGAAAAAACAGTGGAAAATTCTTATGGCCAGGTCTGCCCTCTGACTTTGTAAACCCCAGCTGAGATTCAGAGGACTCAGTAGCTTGTTTCACACCCACTGGATCAATCCAGATGCTCTGTTGTGTTGTCTCTGTTACAGGGGTAGGGCACACTTCACAGTTCTTCTTCTGGGGCTGTTCAGAGTTGAGACCTTTCTGGCTGACAGTCAGAACTCACCCCCAAAGCCAAGGCACAGGTTTGTGCAGGATGGGATGATGCAGCTGTGGGACATGTTGGCTCTCCAGCACAGAGGTGCTTGCTCCCAGGGCCAGCAGCTCACACCTCACCCTGCAGGGTGTTCCTTCCAATGCAGCACAATATTCCTGTTCAAATGTCATGGGGGATAAACAAGAAATGAGAATAATTCAATCTCACCCTGCTGTATCAACCCAGGCTCAATAAACAGTGTTATCAAAGCAGCAGTTCTCTTTCTCAAGGCAGTCCATGGCACTCACAGGCAGAGCAGCAAAGGACAGATCTGTCTCACTAATGGGCCTGGCACAGTTATCACTCAGCAGCTGGAAAATAGCACCTATGTACTATGGATAAATTTAGGCACATAAATGTAACCATTTACTAAGATGCTACTTTCAAAGTTTGGGGTTTTGTTTTGCCTCATTTGTTGAAACACTTTCTGGAGTGTCTGACATCAAATAGAAAATCTTTTCAAGATTCAGTTCTAGGTCAGCAGTGCTACAGAAACCCTCCTTAGGCCTAAACCATTTATAATATATCAAATATGTGTAAATTCTGTAGATAGAAAATACCTTATTTCCATAGTATTTTCTGAAAATATACTGAAAATTCACTTAAAGAATTAATTGAGCCAGAACTCACATGCAAAAAATATGCTTCCTTCTCTGTATTACAAGAAAGCAATTAGTGAACACTGGAGGCAACAGCTTTTGCTAATCAAAAGAGCTGAGTTTAACTTGTGTCTGCTTAAGCAACTCTGTTTTGGAAGAAAAGGAAAAACCAGACATACTACTGGACTATCAATTAAAATTAAAACATGCAATGCAATTAATTCTTTTAAAAGCAAGAATTTTTCATTCATAGTGCAAATGTGTTATGAAAATGACATGGCTAATACAGAGTCCTTGAACACTGCATTATGTGAATGACTTTTAAGATTCAATCTTTCAAGTTCATGCCTGTTGGTATTAAGGTACTTTTTATTTAGATGCTTATAGAACATTGATATCACAGTTTCACCACTCTTTTCCATTTTAATCTTAATATTGATAGGATTTTATATCTTTGCTTCACCATCACATTCTCTTCATGCTTCATAAGAAGAATCTGGTGAACTTTAAACAATGGCTTGAGGGAGAACAGGTCTTTTACAGTTATCACTGCATTTAGCTGGATAAATATTGTCCTTTTTTCCTTTCTTCCCTCTTTTTTTTCCCTTTTACTGTTGTAAGTACTGTACTGTTTATAAGACATAAGGAAAATTCAAATTAATATTTTAAAACATAATTTGTATTTTTCATGTTGCAGATAACAGGCTTTGCATCTTGTCTTGATAGTTGCATTTCAAGCCATAATGGCTCTGATTTAATCTTTAAATGAAACATCTCTACAAGGGATTTATTATTATTCATTTATACATTAGAATTGAGGAAAAAAATTCCCCTGGAATTCGGTGAGATCTAAATGGAATTCTTGGCTTTGCCACAGATTTCTTGCTTGTTCATGGGAATTTGCTACTATTGTACACCTGAGATAAGTCATTTGATTATATAAATATTTAATAATTGTAATAGTTATTACTTTATTGTTATTTCTATCAGAGCAGTCAAAACCCCAAACAAGAGCTTAAATTTTTAATTTCCCTCCAGTCTGTTGACAAAGCTTTTTTCTCCAGCTGAATAAGAGAGCTTGGTTGCTTGGCAAATGCATTTTAAGGGCAGTTGAGTATTTTTCATGGCTGGTTCATCAGTATGAACCAACCATTATATTGACAGACTAGTAAAGATGGCATTTAATGATCATTTTAGCCTTGGGGTGTGAAGGGATGAACTCAAAGAATTCATTTGGTCCTTTACTGTCCTATTCCCATCTGTATTTAAAGTAACCCATCATAGACTTTGCTAATGAAAAAGAAAGATGTAGCAGCCAAAAACCTTAATCTTATTTTCCTATATTCTCCACAAGGATAGAGTTTAGAGAGAAAAGAATGTATAACCTAATGTTTTGCCTGAGATGGGATGTCTGCTTTCCACATTATCACAATGTCAGTGGTATATTTTTCCAGTCTGTTTTCTCTTTCTAATTAAGTTTCCTGTCTCCCTGTCATGCTCCCACCCCCAATACCTTTTTTGTTCATCTCCCTCTCAAAAATACCAAAGGAGCAGGCCAGTTTTGCTCCTGCTGTGAAGTTAAAAAACTCAAGACAGTGTTAAATTGACATGGGCTGTGCTGCTCTGCCAGTCTCTGAAATGTCATTGCCTGGGCAGCCTGCTGGGTTCAGTTCAGCACCATGGTGCCAAGACTGCTAATAAAAAAGAAGAAAGGTTAATGAAGGAGGGAGGGGGTGGAGGATGTTATTATCCAAAATCAAGTTGTCTGCTTTCTATCTCTAAGGTTTGCTCAAGGCCTAAGGTTTTGATTTTTAATTCTTTATTTTCCCCCCTTAGCAGTGTTTTTATTTAGTTCACAGGGTAAGTCACAGTGGATTCACAGAACCCACTCCAGTATCTTGCTTTCAGCATGGTGTCCTTAGTTTCTCCAGCAGTCCTTGAAGTTATGAGTGAGTTATCCTCATCTGGCTCTGTGTGATTGCAAGGCATAAGTGATGTCTTTTGTGGCTTTAGAGGTCCCTGTTTCCAGAAGCAAAAAGCTGAGCATGCCCAGGGTATGCTGTTAGTGGAGATGCCTCTTGTCCCTCCCAGTGTGGTTCCTGTGCCCTGGCTCTGCATGGCTGTGTGTTGGTGCTGGGAGGGTCCTGTCATAGAGGGTCATTTCTCTTTAAATGTTGGGGGCTGTTCAGCATTTTTACCTCCACCAGAAGGATGTGCTGCTGTGAGCAGCCTGTGTGCAGAGCAGGGGCTGATAAACAAAAGCAAAGGCCATTAGACACAGTTTTTTTCTCCTGCCTGTGCACAGTAGCTCCAGTTCATCTCTAAAACACCAAGATGCTGCTCCTACCTGCTCTTACTGATCCTCTCCCTCCTGCCATGCCCTTGAGAGTTGTCAATCTGCTGTTTGTGCATTTCTTCCCACACCAGCCCTAGCTCTCCTACAATTCTTCCATACAAATACCCTCAGATGATGCTCTGAGCTTAGACTGCACCTGGTTCCTTCTTCTGCCTCATGTCTCTGATAATGACCCAACCTTTCTGCACACAGAAAGACATCTGCCCTCATTCTCCACCTCCTACATCCGCTTTTGTCACTGCAGTCACAGCTGGCCTGTCCCTACCAGAAAAAGTGCACATATTAGGATTTTTGTGGGTCTGTGCATCTCAAGCCCATAAGTTTGTTTTTTATGGTGAATTTGCAGTATCAGGGTATTGCTGGTACATTACTGCATAACTTCCAGCTGCAGCTGAGATGGAGACAGTTAAGTGTCTGTCCTAGGGTGAATTTTTATTTTTAGAATTATGAAAAATAACTTACTTTGCAAAGGTAAGGATCTGTCTTACCTCCCATTCCAACCTTCTTTAGTAACCCCCTGAAAAGCAGACAGGGAGGCTGACAGAAAAATTCTCCACAGCAACAAATAACAGGTTGGAATCTGACAGCTAGAAAATATTCTTAGCTGTAAGTCACACTTATGGTAGTAAAGAAATCCAAAAAAGTCCACTTATTTATTTGTTGAAAAGCTGGTCCCAGCTTAGGTCATTGCTGTAGTTATTGCTTTTCTCCACTGTAAACTGTTTGGGTAACTATTTTTTACTGCTTTTTTAACAAGTAAAAAACAAGTCATATCAAAATGTAAACAGTTTAAATTTGTGTGAGACCAGGATAAAAATGTATAAACGGATGTGCATATAAATGCATCAGTGCAGGTACTCACCCAACAGTGTATCCATACTGATTTACCTAGAGATATGCATTATAGAGAGACCAAAAAGATCAGGTCTTGAGGTTTATTAAACTGGAAGTCCTCAAAATTAAAAACAAGAGCTGTCAAAACTGGAACAAATGAAATGGTTCCCAGAATGCTATTCTTTGTTATTTGAGAAATGACAGGAATTTACAGTAGTTGCTACCTGTTTATAAAAGGAGTGAAAGGGTCATGTGAGGAAAGGAAGGGGTTTTTTTAAATTTTCCATTGCCATCAATACATTAAAAGTGGCAAAAATAAATCTCTGTTTAAAAATAACAAGCAAACAACACACCTTACCTGAAGAGTAGAGGGAATTTGTTTGCTGTTTGTTCTTTGATTTTGAGTTTTTTAAATTAAATTCTTTAAACTTGGGCAAAATACCAAAACAAAGTTCAAATTCAGCAGTTACAGGTGTTCTCCAGCTCTCACTTAAGTCAATGTAAATCCTCCTATTGACAATCCCTGTGCATTGCACAGTGCTGGAGGCAGAATACACAATGAGAGGGAAAACCTAATGTAAGTATTGTATGTAGATACACCCAAGTGTTGTATAAAATGATTTTTTAGAGTGTTATGCAATGTAGTAAAAATGTATGACGGTAAAATATAACTAGGGCTACTATATAGAAACACCATAGAAATAAAATAATTTAGAGCAGAAAAATAAAGAAATAAAACCAGATACTATTGACAAGAAAGTAGAATACTGTGGTGAGAAGGAAAAGACCATGCTAAACTCAGTTTTTTGTTGAAAATAATTTAGTATACAGCTTTATATTTTCAGGAATAAAGGGCAGTGTTTTAGAGCCTTCTTCAAAGAACTCCACTATTGAGACCAACTCAAAGGAACTTTGAAACAGAGCAAAACTCCCTTGAAGGCAGGGAGCAAGAGCTCTGATTTGCTTTGGAGAAGCTGAAGGAACAAAACTCTTGCAGAGATCCCTCCCATTCCCCTAATTTTGATGGAGATTGTTCAGTCTGCTCAGAAGGTGACTCCCTGGGGCTCCTTCCTGCAGCCCCCATTATCAGCTGAGTGGGTGAGGGCTGGCACTGCTCAGTGGTGGGTGATTTGTCAGAGGGAGCTGCTCAGGCATGTGCTGGTGAGTGTGTGCAGATACCACATCCTGATCAGGCATTTAATTGTTCTGACTGTGCCCTTATAAACTCCTTACAGCCTGCTCAATAGTTGTTATTCTCATTTGCATCAACAGCAGAAGTTTGCTTGTGCTGATGCTGTGTCCCGATTGCTGCTTCTCAGCTGAAAAATTAAAGGCAGGAGAAAAGATTCCCTTCTCTCCTCATTTTTTACTTTAACCCTTTTGAGTGAAGTGGTGAGAGAGGGGATCAGGTCTCTCTGGTTTTTGATCAGGGACAAACTCGGTTTCAGACATATTTTAAAAATGAAAATTCTGCTTCCTTTATTTTATCTGTTTAGAACACAAAGAGGAATTGTGCTCCACTGATGTTCCCTGTCTATAATTGTAATTAAATTTCTGACAGTGAGCAACTGGCTTTGTATTCATAATTAAAGAAGAAGTTTGCTAGTTCAGCTCTCTGTTTTTCATGGACTTGACTGAATTAGCATGTAGAATAAGAGGCATCACAAGGAAAAGGCATCTCCTCTATTTATGGGAAATGAATCTTGATTTCTTTTAAACATTATTTAAATTACACCCTTCTGGCCATACCTATCTCTGCTCTCATTCTAACCAGCACTTTTAAAAGATGAATGAATTACTATAGTCCCTTGTTTTTATGAACTGCAGTTAAAAGTCCATGAGTTATCTTTATAGAAATGGTGTCTTTTGAAGCTATTCATGAATTGCCCTTTTTTTTCCCTGGGTTATAGGAAGCACTGAATTATTCCAGAAATTCAGAATCCACATCCATTTCTATCATAATTTCTGGGTTTGCTTAGGTTTAATACTTTCCTTGTCAGCTTCTTTTGTCTACTTTAATATGATTTTTATTTACTCTGTAGCAGCAAATACCCAGAACACCTATATTTGATTGAAACTGTACCATCTGTGATCTTCATATGTGTGGGACGTGTCTGGTAAATTGAAGTGTAACACTTTCCTGTTTTGCTGTGGCTGCAGATGGGAATTCCTTTTTGGTGAGCAGTTGATTTTCTCAAGGTGCTGTAGGATCATAGCACTGCAAGGTAGACTTGGTGTCCTCCAAATATGAATCCTGGGTGTTCTCCAAACAAATACCCCTGACTTGAAGCAGCTTTACTTGAAATTTTTTCCCCCCCTACATTTTAAAGAGAACTGAACAGATCTTATGAAAAGTTTTGGTGGAAATTTCCTGACGTTTATCCCTGTTACAGTCCAATATCTACTGCTTAACTGGCAAGAAAATCAGTTTAGTAGAAAACCTGCTGTGTCTCTTTTTTTCATGTGAGGTTAAGGTCGAGAGCAAATGGGGTTTTTTGCATGTGATGTGTAGGGTGGGAGGGTCTGAGCTGCCTCTGGGTGTGCAGAGAACCAGAACTGTGGAAAATCCCATGCTCAGACACTGGGGCTGGCTGCACGTGGGCCAGGGTGGGTTTAGATACCAACACTTCACCCAGCATTTATCCCACTCTGTTTCCACTCTGTTTGCACCAGTGGGTGCAAGTTAATACCCTTATGAATGTTGTTAGTATGTCGACTAAGATCAGAGCAGATCCTAGTGCTTTGTGGTAGAATTCTGTGTCTGGGATTGTAAACCTGAAGCTGGAGGTAAGAATTATGGTATTTTAGGCAGGATTTGCAATGATTTTAGAGAATTTAGGTGGATCTTCACTTTGTGCTTCTATGAGTCAGTGGAGGTGTACCCACCCTAATTCCTGCAGAGTTTTGCTTCATTGTCCTCAATAGTATTAAAACTAGTTAGTAATTTTGGTGAACTTTTTTTACATTGTAGTATTACTGAGCTCTATGTACCGAGTACTATTGATGAAACAAAAGTAAAGAAAACAATAAGGAATTTTGAAAGAATCAAAGGAAGTGTTCCAAATGTTCTCAGAATGCATTAAAAAAGAATGTAATTAGGAAAGGGAGGATGTAGTTGTCTTCCTCCCAGAAAATACATGGAACTGCAGGAGATTTATGGTGGTCATTGGGTTCAAAAGCATAAGATTAATCCCTTCAGGTACCTGTGGATATCTGTACGAAGAAACCTCCTTGCCCTCCACTGAGAGGAAGGTGAAAGAACCAAGATGCTGAGGTCACAAGCTGTATAATCATCACCTTCTAAATAAGAACCTTTACAGATCCTTTGATGATGCTACAGAATGAAAATCTATCATATTTATAGATGTTTCCTCCATCATTCTTAGGGAGGAAAGGGAGTCTGAGAAGGTAAAAAGTACAAGTTCTAATTTTAAAAATCCAGATTTTGCATTTTAAGAGTGCCAGTTGATTTTCAAGTGTTCTGTGGGATTTGACATATGGTTTTATTAGGTTAGCACAATTATCCTGGAACCACTTATGGACAGCACTGACAAATGCAGCTCTTGGGAGTGTGATTACAAGAAGACACTCAATGTTTCTCAAGTGTTGTCTTTAGTACTACTTGAGCAATTGACTTTGCAGAGTAATGAGACATCAGCTCCAGACTATCAAGATTTAGCCAAGTAATTATTTCTTGAGCTCTAGTTCTGTACAAATATTTAGGGACTTTTGCAGTGCAGTCACATTTGAGATTTTAAGGGATGTTCCATGACTGTAACTGCACAGGGATGGGTTTATTTAGCATTTTTCAGGCAGATGTTGGAGCACTTCACCAAGAAGACGTGGTGTTTGTTTAGCAGAAGTGCCAAGCTGGCCAGGAGCCTTGTGGCTGCAGCAGAGCTGTTTTGAGTTCAAGATAATTCACTCTGCCTTTCCCCAGGCTTTGTGAGCTCAGGCTCTGTGCCCTGCTAACAGGGCTCAGCTCTGGAGCTCTCTTGTGCCCAGCTGGATGGGAATGTGAGGAGTTTACATCACACATCATGTGCACTTATCCAGTATCTCTTTCTCTTCCCCATGGCCTCATCCAAATCCCAGTGGGGTGAAAAGATGATTCCCCATTTAGCTCATTAGTCTTTCAATCAGAACGTGGTAGAAGAAGGAATTCACCAGGACTAGGGTATGCTGCTGTCAGGCATTCACACAACCAAGTTTAGGATGTTTGTGCCTACTATGTCACAATTCTCTGATATTTTCTTCCTTGATATAATACTTAATTTTTCCATAATTACTGCTACTACGATTACCACACCAAATATTTTGCCCATGACTAATTTTAATCTGTTTTAAACTACTTGCCTGCAAAGGGCTAATAAATTCTGAATATGCAGCCAGTTTTTACCAAATCTAAAATGGCAGAAGCTGTCTCAGAGTCACTGAGTTTCTAAAACTTATACTACTAGTAATAATAGTAATAGGCAGCCAACGCAGATATAGAGAACAGAATATGTAAACTCAGTGGTTATTTGTGAAGGAATAGAGGCAATGGATTCTTAGTTTCCTGTGACAGGACAGTCAATATAAAGATTCACATAAAAAATAGAGAACTGATGAGGATTTATTCAACATGGAGTAATTCAAAAGCAGAGACTCATAATTTTGCTTTACACAACTCCCTTAATTTGTACATTATCAAGATTTGAGACTGACTTTTGGAGGACATTAATATGGAATGGGTGCAGCTTGGGTTGTTTGCCATATTTAGTAGAGTTTCTGAAATATCTACATACTTCAGCATAAATTCTTCTGATAATTTTAGTAGATATGTGAATAATAAAAAGTATGTTAGGGCAGCGAACAGTCAAAAACAGTTATTTCCAAACTTGTAGAAGGTTTACTTTATATTATTCCATCCATCTTGTCTAATGGCTGAGGCTGACAGGGCTAAACAACATGAATATTTTGCTTTAAATATTTAATTTTGAAAATTCTCTCGATAAGAAGGGTGTGCCCTGTGTTGTCCTGCTCATTGCAAGACACAATTACAATCATAATAACCTAGATCAAGGTGTTCTGAGCCTGACATTCAGAATTGGCATTGCTGAAATCCCTAGCAGGGCACCCTTGATCCAGGAGCTCATCATACCAACTCATGGTGGTTTCCAGTTACCTCAGCCTAACTCAAAAAAAACCCTGGAAGGGATATCCCAGTGCTAACCACAGGAGTTAACCACTGCTCTGAATCAAGAGCAGTGTGACAAACTCTTGCCTGGAGTTAATGTTTATGGCTGGTTTTATAAGCTGCTGGAAAGCAGGAGGTATTGCTACACCCTGAAGTATAATGGTGCTTGTGACTGGTGGCATAATAAACTGCAGAGCCTCCTCCCAACCTTTTGGATTAAGTAATAAAAGAAAATGATTAAGAGTGAAATTCCATCATTTATCTTTTGTTGAATAAAACACTTTCTTTTTCCATCCCAGCTCGCTAACAGCGACAGCCATGAAAATGAATGATTTGGCTTCACCCAAAATGATGGATAATCCAAAATGATGGATAATCCTGCTGGAAGAGTATGACAATGACAGACAGACATCTTCTGAAGGAGAAGGTAATAGAAAAGACTGACACTTTGATAGGCACCATGATGAACAAGCCCTGGGGGGCTGTGAGTTAATAGGTTAATAGAAGTGATCCAGCTCTCCCAGCCTCTTCTATCTCTGTGCTGCTTTTAGAGCTCCTTGAGCAGCAAAATAACATTTTGAGCATTGTGAGATGCATTTTGTAATTCTCAATGTGATTTTTTTATATATTCCTTAATGCTGTGGTGAAACACAGAATTAAACTCCTTCTTTAAGTGAGGTGTAGTGAGAGCCCACCCTGCTCAAACCTCATTAGAGGCAAACCTTTCCTTTTACCTCTTCCATCTCTCAGACACTGCTTGCAGGTAATACAATGTCCTAAGGGTACTGCACATGTTGAGTTTAGTCATCTGGAAATAGATTGTTGGAGCCCTGCTGAAGTTGATGGTGGGACACATTCTGACATGGAATAAACCAGAATTTAGCCCAAATAATTTTATTGAAATGAGCAAAATGGGTGCCTGGTATCTTGGTCAGCTGACAACAGAAATATTTGAATACTATGAAAACAAGAAAGTAAGGTTTATTAAAATTATTTTTAATTTCTTATGGCTTTCTTATTCCCATTTTTTCTCTCATAAAACTGTAATTTTTCTCTGATAACACAAAATAACATTTATCAATGTGTATTTCATTACTCATTGTATGTAATTATTTCTTTCATTATTAATGTCTGTTTAAAGAGGTTAGGACATTTCAAGCCAAACCATCTTGGTTATCAATTAAGCTAACATGCACTCTAAAAGCTTTTTATGTTTTTTGCATTATGGAGTATTTTGGTTTGAACTAAGAATTCCTTATTCTGTTTTTGCAACCAACTACAAGAACAGGTCTTGACATGAGTGGCCAGTACAATTTTACAGTAAAATTATCAATATAAGTCAGACTAACATGAGAATAGTGACATAAGTGAGTAATGTGGTAAATAAACAGAAGAAATATAGTGTCAATAAGCATGCTTTACAACTAAAGGAATTTAAGTCAATATATTTCAGAGCAAAAGAATATGATGCACAGTTAGCAAAGTCTCTCTGAGACTATAATGAAAAATCATAATGAAATGCTTGTCTGTGTTAGTACTAAGAAATAATGTATGGTTCACTCTGTGGGATGGTGGAGGGCAGATCAGCTCCCTGACATGCTGCATTAACTTGGACACACAAAATCCCTCTCTGTACTTATCTTTTCCCTTGCTTATTTATTTTTAGTGCTCCTGGACATGGATTGTCAATATGTCTCCCTACACATGCCACGTTTCTGTATAACCTTAAAAGGATTCATGTAATCCAAATAAGCTTGGGGGGTGTATTTTGTAAACACATGACAAATGCATTTATTGATAGATTTGTAGTCTGGCTTCAGGACACAGCTGGTATAAAACATACAGTACCTGTAGAAAAGGATGTTTTAATTAGTATATCTAAAAGTTTTATTTGAATGCAAAAGTGGTTGCCTTATCTACCAGTTTTTGTGTTGACTTTCTTATTGAAATGCTTTTATTAAGCATATTTATTACTTTCTCTTCATGTACAGGAGTATTTCTGACCTTCTCTAGGACATAACAGGGGTGTTATACTGTTATTTAAAATGACTACATCAGGTGTAACCCCAGATTTAGTGCAGATCAAGCAGGTTTACATCACTCTCAGGTATTACTTGGCTTTCTAGTACATGACTGCAGGCTGCTAAGCAGGAGCATTATGAAGCAAATTTATATGATGGAACAAGATCCTTTAGAATTACAAATCCCATTACCCTGCTGGCCTCTGGCCTGACCCCCCTACACCAAGCCACAGGTTATAGGTATGTTAAAACTAAGTCAAAACAATGTCAGAACAGAATAATTCACAGCACAGAGTGTGTCTTGCTGGAAGGGTGGCTAAATTTCTCCTGTGCTTTTGGAAGTTGTTCCAGTCCCAGACGATGAGAATGAAGCACACAGCAGATTATTAAGTTCAATCTGTTTTATTTCTTCTCATAGGATATAACATATTTTTTAATCTGTGATTCTTATGAATTAATCAGTAGTGCTTGTGGATGGTTCCACAATTAAAAGCCTCTGCTCCAGGGAGTTTACAGAAATAGCACACCCTAAACACAGCACTCCACAAAGTGCCAGACAGGTAATTACAAAAAGGTGATCCAGAACTGAACCTCATGGGTATCATTCCTGCCTCATTTTCTGTCTATCAATGAACTGGTTAATTCTATCTTTCTGTTGTAGAACCCAAAAATGTTTGTGCCAAGGGGCTCTGCAAGCTTGTGTTGCATTATATTAATTAGTGATCCATAAAAAGACAAGGCATCCATCCTTCTGCAGCAAGTCACTCCATGCTTTTGTGCCTTGGCTTTCTCATCTGCAGAATCAAAAGAATGATTCTGAGTTTCCTTTGTAAAATCCCTGAAAGAATTCCAGAGAGAGAGAGGAGGATGCCCCACCTCTGGAGGGTCAGCACGGATGCCCTGGCACACAGGAAACAAAGAAAAATATGATTTCAGCTCATCGCCTTTTCAGCTTGTGCTGGCAGTGACAGCCCTGGCAGGACCATCACAATCCCTGTCTCACAGGCAAAGGAAGGAAATGGAGTGGCTGAACCAGCTCTGTGATTTACTGCTGACAGAAATGTGGAGCTGAGATGTACTTCTGGCTTTATACAGGTATTCAGGGTGTGGTGAATTGCATGTACACTTCAATTGCAGAAGCTTATGGTTTTTTGTGCTGCTTTTAACCTAATAGGTTCATGGCTGGGCCTTGCATCTATGAAGACTATTCAAGTAATAGTAATGAGCTGTAGAGATCTGTGTTTTTACAGAACACTGGCTGCACAACCCGTTGATACTTGAAAACAAAGAAGCTTTTGAAATAAAACCCACTACACCTTTAGTCCAGCACAATTCCCAGATCACAGATTGTCCATTTCTTTCATTTTTAGTATGCCCTCAATGTCAATTACCTTTTTAGTTTACTGCTTTTTTCCCCAGAAAAGCAGAGTTGACATTAAGCTGTGTTCTAAAAGAACAAGCTGATCTGAATGTAAAATTAATACATGAGTATGCATGCACATATATCTATTTTAACTGCAAGGCACATATTTCAAATGTATCAAAAGATTTTGTCATTTACGTATGAAAATTAATTCATAAATCTTTTTTGTATTTACAGCAAGCCTGACAGAGTTTATCAAAAATGAGCTGCCTTACAGAACTATCAATGGATTAATAAAAAGAATCTGATCTAATATTCATGACACAGGAGACAAATGTAAACGGTCAGGCAGCTTTATCTTTTTATTCTTGGTGAAATGTTGTTTTTTTCATAACTTTTCCTTGTAGATTTTGTTTTCTCATTTCATAACTGCTTTAACAAAAGAACTGTGCCATCAATTTTGCTGGATTGCATTATTCATGTGGAGGTAATACACACCAAATTCAGTGCACAAAGGAAAGAAATACAAAAGAGCATTCTATATTATAATTCATACAAACCCAAGAAAACTTTCAAAATCATGCTGCCCTGTTATATTTATGACCCAATAATATTCTTCACCTGTGCAGTTCCTAATGTCCAAACATGTCTTGCTGCCCTGATGCTCAGAGGAAATCTTGGTATCTGTTTGTTTATCCTGATTATCTCTACAACTTGATTTTGCACTGAGATCCAGGCAGCCAATAACTAATCTGGGGAAAGGATCATTCTTACACTCAGGTCTATGACCTGAGCTGCTGATTGCAATGGAAGCTATTAGCCTATTACAGAGGAATGTGGAAATTAAATGTTTTTGTTAGGGGAGTGATTGCACTCGTGCTGGACTCTCCAGATTCTTTTTGAAGGGCATTTTTGTGTTGATGGTGTTAACTTTGGAGTGATCTTGGCATGAGGATTCCTTAGCTTCCTTGGCCTGTCTGAGCCAGAGACCCTGCTCAGCTTCTTGTTCCTATTTTGCTTATTTTGCCTGCTCCCCTGGTTTAGAGGTGAGCCCAGCAGTTCTGGGTTAATGCTTGGACTCAACCTTAAAGACCTTTTCCAACCCTAACCTTTCTCTTTCCAACCTTCCTTAATTTTATTTCTGAGAAACCTCCCATTCTCACCTAGCTGGGTGCTTGGAAATTTATTGAAATCTTTGTTTGGCTACTGCATAATTCACATGAAGGTGCTTAATAGTTTCTGGGCCAGATTCTCATCTGGTGGCAAAGCACGTGGGTGTCAGGCAGGCAGATGCACTGCACAGGGGTCCCCTGCCCCACAGTGGCCACCTCACAGTCACTGCTGCTGTTGGACTATGGGAAATGCAACATTAAGCTTTTTTCTCTGCTCAGGTGGTGTTACCTTCCATTCCAAAGCAATGAGAGTCCTCAATATTGCACATATACCATTTACTTGCTTTCTAATTTAGTGCTATACTAAGGGCAAATTACTTTCCAACAGAAAATGTCAATGGTTTCATAGCAACCAGAGGTACCTGAGAGCTTTCCTTTCATGTTAAATCCCATTATAAGAGCATCAAGCCTGGTGCTTTATCCCTCATGTTGGTGTGAGAGACTGACTGCTGCATCCAAGCAGCAGAGCCAGTCCCTGGAATCTGCTCCTTGTGCATGCTAGAACCAAAATTTAAGAGGCCACCAGCTTGTTCAGTCAAAAGTTGGGTGCTTTATTTTAATTAACTTCAACAATTGCTTCAACAGACAGAAGGCTGTTTTAAATGGGTTTTATCATCAGATCTTTTATTTTGTGGAATGGCTTGATTTTGTGCTCAGAAACTGTGAAATGAGAAGTTACTGCAAAAAAATCAGTCGATATTAACAATCTTCCAGCTGCTTTCCTACCCAAACCAAATGGTAACCAGTACTGCAGTCTGATCCAACACTGACAATTGGAAAGGAAAAAAAAAAAAAAAAGAGAAATCTTGTGTTTTTGCCATGAACTGAGCAAAGACTGTCTGCAAGGGTTTTAAACTGGAGTTCTCCTGGGAAAAGCCAGCTCCTGCTTGATCAGCCTTACCCTGGGGCTGTGCAGTGCTGCAGAAGGCAGGGGAAGCAGAAAGAGATGGGAAACCATTGCACTGTGAGATGGTGGTGGGTGATTTCTTTTGTTCCTTCATTTCCTGGGATGCACAATGACACAAGGTTGTATTTGCCTCAGCTATTGCCTCAAGACAAACATTAATTTTCAGTGATTTCTCCAGTTTTATAGTTCACTCGTGGCTCTCCAGCTGCTGTGTGCAGGTTACTCGGCCTCATTAGGTCCAGCACTATGTGCATTTGAATTTTGCTCCCCAGAAAAATGAGTTCATGTGGGAGGGCTGTCCCTGAACAGGTGCAGAAATTCATCTCAGCACCCAAATTCTCTGCAAATGTGCAAGCAGCAAAAAATGTAGGAGCTTGCAAATGCTTTATTTTGCTGATATACATACTTTTTTCTCAGTTCTTTATCCACATTAGCTGTTTAATTCAGGTTTTTTTGACTGGCTGTTACAGTGCTTAGTAAGTTTTGGGGTCAATTTAATGAAAAAAAAAGGGGGACTGACTTCTGGCTTTGCTTCTTTGGTCAAAAATGAGTTATGGTCTCAATACACAAATCAGAACATAAAGTAAGAAATTTGTCTTTGTTGGGCTTTGTATGGGGAAAGAAATGAGCCTCAGCTGATGTGGGATTTGGTAAAATTAAATATGCCTGCTGGGGAAAGCTGTTATTGGATATTATAACAAAAGATTGATTTCAAAAAGCTCAGACTGTTGTATGAACAATCACTGAAATCAGTATTTTTATACAGCAAGGGCATAAGAATTCCAGTGAGTCACAGTTTCTTCATAGAAACAGGATTGCAAAGTACCTTGAGAAGGATGAGGCAGGTGCCCCAGGGTTGGCATAGTGATGAGCTTTCCTCCTGCTCTACCTGAACAAATGAACAAACTAAATTTGCACATTGCTTGGCATGGCTACACCTTCTGCTGCCTTTTCAGCCATCTTTTTCAGTGTTTCTTTGTGAACATGATTTTATTATCCTAAATGAAAAAACATATTTCATACCCTATCTGGACTATCCCTAAAACTTTAATTTCCTTACCTTCAGCTTGACACAGCTTATAAAAGATAATTGGGCTGCACTTGGGCAGACCCTGTGCACTTGGACGTGCAGAAAATTATTTTCCCCAAATAAAGCACCTCACAGCAGACTGGCTGTGTTGTCTTGTTGTTTGTGCTTTGTGTTCTGAATAAGCCTGAAGTGATCCCTAATTTTTTTGTTTGTTTGTTTTGTTTTGGGTTTTTTGTTTTGTTTTGCTTTTTGTTTTAACTGAGCCAGACTTGAGGAGATACTAATTTGCTTTCACTTAATTGTGTTGTTGGCCATGTGAGGGATAAAACCAAGCATTTAAGTCTTTGAATGGCAGCTGTGCTTAGCTAGAAGTGCAGTTATGGGTTATAAAAGTAGAGTAAGGATCTTTTAAAAATGTTTTATGTGTCGTGTTTGTATGTCACACATCACTTCATTTTTTATAAGCTCAGAATTATAATTGTGGACTGTGACTCATAATCCATAAGAAATATATATAGATATTTAAGATTTCTAACAGAAATGAAGCATGACAGTTGCAGAACTAAAGCTGATTCTTGTAAGAGTAATAAATCCATGGAAATCGTAGAAACACAGATCATTGCACAGACAGAAACCAATATAACAAACCAATAAGCATGAGGATGCCCAAGGAGAAAAGTGATTATGAAAAATAACAAAGAACTTAATGCTAGTCCAAATCCAAAAGAAGGAGAACAAAAGAAAATAAGTATGAAAATTGACTTGAATGTTGGTACTTTGGCAGAAAAAATAATTCCCTCAGGCAGCTGTCCATCTGGTGCCCAGTTTGTGTCCCACAAACCAAGGTCATCTTAACAAATGTGTAACATATTCATGGCTAACAAGATTTGTAACCTGCATTGTTTGTTGTGTTTCTATGATGTTTATTTAATTGACTCTATTCCATTAAAATTAGGCTGAGATTTCATAAGCTTCAGAATTTGTTCTGCTTCTATGAATTCCCCACCTTCTCTCCCAGTAATTTTGTATTTCAACCATTTATGGCAGGAAAAGCTGAAGTGTTCATCTTTCTAAAGAGTATTGGGAAATGATAATTGATTGCCAGTACTGTGACCACCTTCTAAGTCTGCATTAGGCTGTTGGGGAGCAAAGTATTTATTTGGTCATCCCTTCAACTCTTGGGATATTAGAAAGATACCATTATTACCATAATATCAAGTGCAAAAACAACCCTCTATCATAGCCATAATATGTTAAACTGAGTTCTCTTTCTCCTCCCTTTCTAGATCTTTCCAAGATATGAGTTGTTGAAGATGTATGCATGCTTTTCTTGTAAGGAGGCAATGCTTTTTTCCAGTACTATGGAAAGAAATTGAAATGTGTGGGTTGCTTATACAGCTCACTCTGCAGGTTGGTCTATTGGGCTCCAAATCTGACCTATTATTTTTGCTTCCTTCAGTACATTGGCTTGCATTTAATGCCTCATCTCTTTTCCCTCATGATTTCAATGGCAAAATTTGCTCAGTTTTCATTATGGTAAAAATTCCTTTAAGGTTATGGATAAAAACAATTTAAAGTAGTATGGTGATATTAAAGTCTCTAACTGTTACAGATGAATAGCAGAATATTGGGAATGATCCTGCTATCTGTGCTGCAGGAAAAAAAAAAAAAAAAAAAAAAAAAAAAAAGGTATGTGCAAAGTAAAGGTACAAGAAGGTTTTGGAGGGCAGAGAAAATGCATTCCAGTGGGAGATTTCTGTTGAGCTTATAAAAAAAGAAAGTTAAGCCTGTATAAACACCTTTCTGTGAAGAAAACACAAAATACTACAGGATTCTTTAATCTACCAAAGAAACATATAGCAAGAACCAGTAGCTGGGAGCTAAAGCAAGGCAATTTCAAATTAGAAATAAAGCACTTGCTGTTGCTTTTTTCTCTCTGTTTCACAAAGATGGTAATTAAACTTTGGGGCAGTTTTCTACATTGCAGTAGAAAATGGTAAACGTCATCTCTGGAGACTTTCAAATACAGTCTAATACTTTCTGAAAGTTATTTTTTGCCTGAACACAAGTAATGGGGGGCTCAATATCAGAGGTAATTGGTTGGAATATAAGTATCTGAAACAAAAACTCAGTGTAGATGAACTAATCTCTTCTCCTGGCTTTAAATGTATGAAAATATAGATTACATTACTGCAGTGTGTTTGTTTCCTACACCTAATTGCTTTTCTTTCAAGGCTCAGAAATCTTTAGTCACTGCAGCTTGCATCACTAACCTTTAAGAATTCAAAACAATGCTCTTTACTGCTTGCTGAATTGTCACATACTATATGTCTCTAAATCCATCTGAATGTGCAATTTCCAACTTCTGATTAGCACCAGGAGCCCAGTCAAGGATGACAGAACAGCACCAGATTCTGTTGATCTCTACTACAATTACAACACTCAAAAGCTGCATACAGGCCATCCTACAGCTTAAGCCTTTTGAGGAAAAACTGCTTGAAAACATATCACAGGGGTTATTGATGGGAATAGGGTGATTGACAAGAAATTTAGAAAAACCCAAACCTTTCTAGGATGAATTACAGCCCAAATATGTAACCAACAGAAAATGGACTGACTTCAGTGCCAGCCTCTGTGGACAGAATCCCCACGAGTCACTGGGTAGAAAGTGCCACCAGACATTTGCAATAATTCCAATCCCAGAGCAAGATGCTTTCCTGATTCCAAGGACACAGTGCATATATTGGTTTAAATTTTCCCTATTCTCCCTGAGCAAGTCAGAGATTGCAGGGAGTTGGATGTGTGACAGTGAGTGTTCAGACAAGCTGCTGGGGTTAAACCAAACACTATGTCCAACCTGCCCTGTCGAGGGACTCAGGATTATTTTCTGAGGATTGTCAGCCACTGTTGCAGTGATGATTTAATACAAAAACATGTGCATAACTCTGCCCTTATCCCTATTCTTCCTTTTTATGCTCTGCTGCATCTTCCTCCACCAGCTCTTCCTACCAGAATGTGATTCCATTCTTTCAAACATTTTTTGTTTGATTCACTTTATCTCATCGAGTATTTATCTTCTTCCTATTTCTGATTGCCACTGATGTCCTTTCTCCTAGAAGAGATATTCATCTATTCATATATTCACTATTTTTTCAGATTTATTTATATCAGGTTGGTAGAAAAATATAATGAATTGCTGTGACTGTGGAGTGCTCACAGGAATAAATTGTCAAAGACTTAATAAAATTATGCTGTCTTCTAAGCCAGAGTCTTTGTAAACAAAGGCATTATACTAGAATAAAACCTTCCTGTCTAAGCTCTTATGGCAGGTCTCAAGGACCCCAAAATTGAACATGGATAGATCATTGATAATTGGCTTTTCCCAAACCCTGACTGTCTGTAAGGAAGTTTTCATGGTCAGTGCTGCTATCAGCCCTAACTCCAAGCACTCATTGCTGATCCAGATTTTGTCCCAGTCAGGACAAAGTGAAGAAGAGGGAAGTCCCACAGAAATGCCAGCAGTGCCAACACACTTCCCCTTGAAAAGCAGAGCTGTAAATATAAAAAATAAAAAATAAATAATAATTTTTAAAAATCAATCAATTAATCAATCAATCAATCAATCAATCAATCAATCCCTATTAATCTAAACCTTCAATCCCAAACAATCTATTTTGTGGGACTCCTGAAGTTCAGAACAAGTGCCCTCAAGTCCCAGTTGTCTTGCATGTTTGAATTTGTGGGTAGATAGTTCACCTGAGTGTGGAGTTAATTTTTTTAAACTCTTCATTAACTTGAATTCTAACTCACACATCTTTTTGTAAATTGAATGTATTATCTCCTTCTTCCACCACATGCTATTATATAGGTACTTCTTGGGTAAGAAATTGTCTCCATTAGCATTTCTGTCATGCAGAACAAGCATTCTGTCAGTGTTGGCAGCTCTTTTTTAATACAGGTCTCAAATGTGAATTGAATTTTATATAAATTTCATGCTGTGACTTAAATTATCTCCCTTGAAGAATGACTACCTGTAACACTCCTTTTGTTGGAGAGTCCTCAAAGAATCCCAACTATGGGACTCAGTAGCAGAGTTAAAAATCAAGAAGCAGGTTTTAGGTAAAAGAACATTTTATCCAAAGTATTTGTCACAGTAATTTTACTGTTTCCATCATAAGGAGGAAGGCTAGCTATGATTTTTTTTGAGTTCCAGGTATTTCTGATGTTCTACATTTCTAAATATCAGTTCCCAGGTGTGAAACTTGGCACCAAGTTGTTAAATCCTTCTGCTTTTGAAAGCTGCTTCAAAATATCCTTCACATGTAAGGGAGGATAATTTTGGAAATCCAATCAGCAACACATATGGTGTGCTGACTTTATTTTTTATATCTCATATGCCTGCAGAAGACATGGGAGAAACCCAGGAGAATCTTACATGGATTTTTAGTGCTGCCCAGGATTTCCCCCATAGAGAATTTCTGGCATCTCACCACAGACACCCTTTAATAGTTTTGTTCCCTAAAATCCCTCTTTTGAAAACCAACAAGTAACTTCTGTCTCCTCCTTCCTGTAGAGGCAGGAAACTGAAAAAGCAGTTGCAGGTGTGTGCACTAGGAAATGATACGATAGGGGCATTTTGCAAAACGTTTTTTGAAGAGCTTTTATCATGATAACTGGTACAGCATCCAGCACAGAGCCACAATCATGTTCCCTGTTAAAGAGAAATTAACTTAATTCATTTTCATGTTGTGACCTGCAACAGTTTAATTTACCTGAGAGCATTCTTCCTGTCAATACAGGCTGGAGGGAAACATGATAACTTCAGGTTATGTTAAGTGTCTGATTTGTGATGCAGTTTACCTCTGCAATGACTGCACCGTTCAAATTAATTAATGCCAGATCATTATCTTCAGATGGCAGGCAGATGTTGAGGTTATGCTGTTTGTGAACCCTAAGCCTGTCTTTTTTTCCTGTACAGATAACCAGCAGTTGCTATATAAATTGGAGAGCCAAGGTCTAGGCCTTCTGGCAGTCAATTGGTTTTGTAATTATCTTAGTAATAGTTCTCAATTATTATTCAGCAAAGGTCGTCTTTCTTCTGCTAATGGGTCATGGCACCCTCTAGGGACCCAGAGATGGGCCAGTTCTCCTTTTTATCATGTAAATGACTTGCCATCTGTGTGCCACTCAGGTTCATCTAAGGCAGTTCTGAAAACACTGGTTATTAATATCAAAGCTGCAAATTCTGAGAGGATTGTAGAATTGGTTTTAAGCATTTTTAAAGATGGGCTGTGTTTCCTGAAATTTTCAAGACTCTGTTAAACCCTGTGGACACCTTAGTGGCAATTTTCTTCAAGTAATAAAATTATTAAAAATACAAACTTTTATTTTAACTACTGGCATTCTTAGTTAACAAACCCTGATACCCTTTTTTCCACCCCATGCCTGCCTTCATTTGTGTCCCATTGTATTTATTTCTGCCATGTGATTGCCTGGGGGAAGTTAAATTACCAGCCATAGTTATTACACTTGCACAAAACTTCTTTATTCCCTTCCCTAGATCATGTTTACATTGCAGGCTGTGCTGAAAGTGAATAAAATGAAAAAGTTAACAAAACTGGTAAAGTCACCATTTGTTTCTACTCTATTGTAATAACCATGCTGTAATTGGTGCTGTTTCATATAAAATTACCATATAAATTGTGCCATCCAAAGCTGCAACAGAAAGAGCAACAGTATTTACAATAAATGGCAAATCCCCATTAATTATTGATAGCCTAATAAACACACAGTTACAATTCAGTCTTATTATTCATTATTAACAATAACTCTTATTTACTATTCATTGTGTAAGGATCAATTATGATTAACTGTTCTAAAAATGAATGGTCCACGTGCATGTTTCTATTTCCAGGGCCCTTTCCATTGAAGGAAAGGCTTTCCATATTAAAAGGCTCTGCCCAGCAGGACAGAACATGACTGTACCCAAACAGCTCACAGTGTCCTGATTCTGTTGTCTGTGGACCCAGCAGTTTTCCTTTCATAGTAATGAAGCTTTGCTTTACTGCTTAGTAATGTCAGGGACCTCTTTTTAAAATAAACTCATTGTCATAAATCTTGGTGGTCTCAAAGCTTAATTTTGCTGGGGAAGGAGGCTGAATTCCAGGCATTACAGTGACAATGAGTCCTTGTGTCCTGCAGAGTGACCATCAGGTGCTGTGTGAATGAAGAGGTCTTCTCCAGAAATGATCAATTTATTGAACCTTTGTCCTTAGAATATTTTTTATATGGATGCAACCAGCCCAGTCTTTCTAGGCTGCATTGCCAGAGTCAAGACTTTACCCTCTGGTGTTGGTAGTGTCACTGCTGGCTGTAGGAAGGAAAGGACTAGAAGTATTGACAGCCAACATTTCTCCCTTTCCCTGCCAGGCTGTTGATTTTCTGACCTCTCTTCCAAGCATAACTCAACTGCTAATTGTCATTAAGAAATAGCACTAGAGAATAATGATTTCTTACAATGCAGACCAAATGCTTTCTTTGTTTGTGTTTTTATGCTTCTGACCAGCCTTCAGCTGATATTTGGCTTTGTCACTCATTCCAGTTTTTTCATGCAGAGGTAACTCCACCCTATCTCCTGTTAGATGTTAAATGCTGCAAATCCCATCTGTTATGAGATGCACTGAGACAAGAAGTCACTGCCCAACAGTGCTCCTGGAGTGTGCCCTACGTGTGCCACACATGGAGTGCCTTGAAGTTTTCACAGTGTATGAATATGGGGCAGGAGGATAATCACTGCCAAAGTGAGTCCTTCCTTTAAATCTGCCTGGATTTCACACTGATTTATCAGTGGGGGTTTAAAGCACACTGTCTGCAGGCAGCATTCTTGAGTTACCCAGAGTTTCTTGGCACAGAGGAGTTTCTGCATATGCAGTTTTTGTTTGACAAGGGTTCTCCACTGTCTTTCTCCAACTGCCCACTTCAGAATTTAAAATATCTGCAAAATGCTCTGTATTTTTCCATGATGTGCCAATTCTCACCAGCTGTGATTTTCCAATACATTGATGCACTATAAGGCAGCCAACTGACTTGCAAAAGGATATGAGTTTGTGTGCCAAGGAGAATTGAGCATAATGTTTCAACACAATTTCACACAATTTCAAGAGGGAAGATAAGAAATTCAAAATTTATATTAAGTGATATGTATAAATATTTCTTATTTTGTTTCAAACAATGTCTTACTCTGCTGTGTGTATGGCATCTAAGACATACTGGACATTTTTAGCACAAAAGAAATAATTCACTTAGTTTATGGACACAAAGCAGTGTATAAACCATGTAGGTCGATAACTGCTTTGTTTCTATGTGCATTACTCTGTGACATACCTGGAGTTATTCCAGAAATTCATTTCAAGGTAAGTCCTGGCATCAGAATGAAGTTAGAGCAGAAGCCTTGCGTAGCTCTACCAGCATGGGTGCAGTGCAGGAGGAGGGAGGTGTAACAGCACACCTGTGCCTCATGCTCACACCTCTCCTCAAGCTGTGCAAGGCCATTCCAAAGTGTCTCTGCTTAACCACTGCTCCCATTGCCCAGGGGAGCTGTCTCACAACCTTGGCTGCACAAGTCACACCTTCATATTGAGGCACTGACACATCTGAAATTAGAGCAGGATTTGCTCTCTCTTTAGCTGGTCAGTGGCCCTTGCACAGTGTCCTTAGGCAGCTCTCCCAACTCCTCATGAAGTAATTAAATATTGATCCTGCCCCTTTTACAGATGAAAATACTCACACTGTGTTTCAAGGATCTTTTTCATGGTGCCAGATTCACAGACCTGCTGCTCACTGCTCGCCAGTGGGGTTGAGGAGAGAATCAGGGAAGTAACAGGGAGAAAACACATGGGTTGAGATAAAGATGGTTTAGTAGGGAAAATAATAACACACAGTGCAAAGCAAACCATGGAATTCATTCCCCACTTCCTATGTCCAGGCAGGTGTTCAGCTACCCCCAGGAAAGCTGGGCACCATCACCCCTGAGGGTGGTTTTGGGAGACAAACCATCACTGAATCCCTTGGGTCAGCCCTGTCCTCTCCCAAATCCTTGTGTCCCCCAGCTCCCTTGCTGCTGGAGGGGATGAGGTGCAGAAAAGGCCCTGGCAGTGCAAGTGCTGCTCTGCCACAGCTAAAACCCCCCTGTGCTATCAACACAGCACAAATGCAAAACACAGCCCCCTGTTAGCTCTAGGAGGAAAATTAGCTCTATCTCAGGCAAAAGCAGTACACAGTCTGTTACTCCAGTTGATATAATTTTCTAATTAAGGTATAATTAATGTATAATGCAGTAGAAATACTAGATAGGAGTGAAATTGTGACCATCTACTGTTATTGAAAATGTTCTATGAACCCCATTATGCCATTGTAAAATAATTCTCTAAATGTCAGTGATGTGAGGAGCACAAACAAGAAGTTGCTGTTATTAGACATGCTTTTATTATGCAGCCTAACTGAGAGCAATATTGTGCTTCAAAATAAGCAGGGAAGTAAAAAATGAGGGATTTTGATCACAGAGAAATCAGTTTTACCATGTGCTGTAAATACTACTGAGACAGCAGCATGCCTACTTTTCAGAAGCCAGAAAATGAACAAAACGAAGGGAGGAATATCATGAATCGTAATTTGCTGCAAATGTAAACTATTTGATGTATTTAGTCTTTTCTTTTTAATTTTTTTTTCTTTGTTTTGTTTTGTTTTGTTTTTAAGTAAGGTAATATACATATTTTGATCACTTTGCTGGAACCTCAAAACATGGAAATACAGCACCAATGAGACTTGAAAGCTCCATCAAACGCCTGCTGAAAAGTGTCTTTTGTTGGCACAACTGCAAGAGCTTTTGCTATTTTTTTCAACTAACATTTGCAGCATTTCCCACCTAGTGCAGGAAATGGTGGCTGCTTGCATAAACATATATTTAAGGCTTAAAAGAGCCAACTTTGAAGTCAGTCCAACTGTTGGTGTTTATGGAGGAATGAGTGTGTCAGGAGAGAAGCTGCCTGTTCATCAGCTTGCTGAATTTGAATTCAGCAGGACAAGAGTTAAACTTTCACTCCCTTTGCAGCTAAAATAAAGCTCTGGTGCAGAGCACCATCCTCCACCTTGCTTTTTGTGTATGGTATAATTATCAGATTCATTACAATAACTCTTGCATTTAAGTATTATACCTACCCAAGGGAAACCTGGGAGATTTCATATTTGCAAACCCCATTTTTTCCTTCTGTAATAAAACTCTACACTGAACATAGGGTGGCACCAGGCAAACATCAAAATGTCTAATATTTAGTAAATAAAGGATGAAGACTATGATATAATCCTGCAGAGAAATGAAGACTGGTAGATTGAAGGCAACGAAATTAATTAAGCCAAATACATAATTATTTGGCAATTTAATGACTAGATATTCAATGAATATTTGCTTATTTATCAGATTAAACAAGAATTAAATTAGTCTTCATAACAGGGGAATGAGACAAATGTTTTTCTTTAATTTTACATTCCCACTTAAGGTTTTCATACAAGCAGATTTTGATTACCTGGGAATGCAGAACTGTGCAGTCTGTGAGACAATAGCAGCACCAAGGAAGTTATATTTTAGTTTTTTACCACAAAGGTATGTTCAATAACCAGGTCAGCTTTCCTAGGAGAAAAGGAGAAAAGAAAGCAAATAAACCCAGCCTCCCATCCAAACTTAATTTGATGCAGATGAATGAAACATCAGCAGGCTTTTAGCCCTAAGTGAAAAGGGGAACAATGAAAGGCAGTTCTTTTTGCTGGGAGATTTTTTTGGTGTTTTACACTTCTAAGATTTGAAGCCTGCCTGATAAAAATTGGAACTCAAATATAGGTCTTTGTTTTTAGAATTTTGGTTTTTTTTCATTTATATGAACACAGGAAGCTTGGGAATATCTCATTTTATTGCTTTTGTGATTATAGAAAAGAAAAATCTATAACTTTATGTGCTGTATTCCTGTGCCATATACTACATTAATAGCAGCAGAAGGTCATTACCAAGGCTAAATTTTAACCCATTCTCAGTCCTTTGGGCTTGTCTCACTGAGGACAGCCCTATAATGTATAGCATTCATTTGAGTCTAAACCTCTGGTTTTAATGATGGAGTGCTGAATATCAAACATTGTTCAGTACACTCTGATGTGAAATATTTCCCTCTCTGGTAGCTGTATCACACAATAAGTGTTAAAAAACCACAAGGATAAGATGCTTAGGCAGGTGGTTTAGTGGTGGACCTGATCCTGTAAGGTTGATAACAGCACTTGATGACCTTAGAGATCTTTTCCAAGCTTATTGGTTCAATGATTCTTACCTGGAACCTGCACATGCCCCTTCCCAGGAAGCTGAACACAAAACTTGTGTTTTCCCAGCCCCTGTGTGCCTGTGTCTCTACTCCTCCCTCTCTTCCCAGCCCAAGAGGTTTTCCATGGGTGGGATGTAAAGAGGACAGTGGTCCCCAGGGCTGCTACCCTCTGATGGCTCCTCTGCTGTCCCCTCAGAGCAAGGGCAGCCAGCCCTGCCAGCCCCAGGATTTGGGGGAACCCAGGGGGGAAACAGAGAATGTGTCATTAGATGCAGGTGAGAGCTGAGGTGGGGAACTGCAGGAGCAAGAGCTCAGCCAGTGGGAGGGCCAGGAGCTGGAGGGAGAGGAAAAGCACAGAGGGATTATTTTATTCTGAAAGCCCAGTTATTGCATGTACAGAAGGTGTAGTTGGTATCACAACACTTGGATGTGCTCTGGTGTATTTTCTAATATTCATAGTGGGAAAGAATCAATCTAATCCCCGTTCAGTGCTGGCAGTATGGAGGAGCCTCCAGCAGCCAGTGCAAGGGACTGAGGATGGAAACAGCACAAAGCCTTAAAATGCTTATCTAACCCTGTAATGAGCTCATGCACTGCCCCAAGCCTTCCCAGGAAGGCAGGAACACTCAGCACATTGGATGGCACAGCTGGCTGCTCCTGCTGTGGGAGCTCCATAACACTGACAATGGCCTGGGGGAATTCCTCAACCAGCAGTGTGAGTGATAGCAGGGCTAGTGCACGCTCTCTGCTGGATTTGGGGGGTTTTAGTGGTGTAGACGAAGTGTAAAATGGATGTAGGGCTTTTAAAACTTCCCAATAAAGAGAAAACATTGTCTGAAGCCATGGCAGCTGCATATCCACTGGCACAGGAACTAATGCAGTTTCCTTCTCCAGTAGTGCCCTGAAGTATCTTTAGATATTCATATATAAAATGTAAGTACATAACCTGCTGTAAAAAGCTACAGCAGTGCCCTTGGCAAGCTTCCCTGGCCTGTGGAGGGTAATTACATGTGGAACACAAACACAGCTCCAAAATTGTCCTCATTAGATGTCCAGCTTTTCCTCATACAAATGCTGTGAGATCTATCTGTGCTAACAAGAGCATTTGTTGGGTCTTGGAGAATTTTTACTTTGTAACCTAATCAGAGCTCAGTTGGGGAAAAAAAAAAAAAAAAAAAAAAAAAAAGAGAGAAAAAAAAGAGAAGCTACTTTTCCCATCAATTCCAACAAGGTTTTAGGTCCATACACAGCTCCAGTCCCAGACTGCTGTTGGAGGTGAGCAAACCAGAATGATCAGCTTGTTCTGGATGGAAATGGCGAGCTTGGAAATACAGCTTTGTGTTTCAGCCAAAAATCAGAAATGGTCACAGCTGAAATGCCACATCTGGCCCTGGTAACTGCTCACAGCAAATGACACAGCTGTTTAGGAAGGCAGGACTTAAAATCTATTCTTTTCAGGTAAAACTGTGAATGTTCCTGTGTCATTTTCATGACTGCCATGGCTCCTGCAAGTACCATTTAAAAAAAAAAAAAAAAAAAAAAAAAATTCTGCATTTTTAAGATGCTTTCACAATGTTTTGAGATAATTTTGTGATTGGGGCTTTTTAGGCATTTACCTGTGCTTTTAATGGAATTATGAGGTTAAAGCTGTTAGATCACCTTCTTCGTCTGTCCACATCAAATTATTTTTGTCATGGCTAATACTAAGCTAGACAGAAATGTTTATTAGAAATGGCTGGTACTAGAATTATGAGTCCCCCAGTTTTTTTGTTCTGGAAATATAGAAATTCTGATAAAAACTTTAAAGCAGCTAGATTGCTACTGTCCAGGAGGATTTTACTAAGGAGTTTATAAGAGAAGATTATTGAGAAGAGAAAAAACAGATTCAACAAATAATCAACTCAGGTGTGGAGAAATGAGATTCAAGTATCTTTTCTGCAGGCAGATTTTGGCACATATGCAGAGAAAGAAAATATAATTATAAATTACAAAAATTACTGGATAAGAAAATGAGCAATTTGCTACAGATTTACTGTTTGAAAATTGAGGTGCAATATTTGTAGTTAAACATTTATATAAATAAAAGCTGTGTGTATATTTCTGTATGAATTATGAAGGTGACCCTGATTTAGTTCATTCAAAAAAGAAAAAAAAAAAAAAGGAACATTTAAATATGTAAATCATAGATGAGCTAAATTTAGAGAGGGTTATCAAAAATGTCTGTTATCTTTGAACATGAACATATGCTCACTATGCTAATTCTGTAGGATCCTTAGATCAAATGCTGGCACATTTCAGCATTTTGCATTGCTTTAAATTTTTACTTCAGATTTCATAATTTTCTTTATTTTATAAGGTTTTGTTTGCTCCAACCACCAAATGCCAAACTAAGGAGGACCATCTGAAGGGAGAAATTTTCCTGTGTCCCTCTGTTAACCTTGAGATGTTGCATCTTGCTGGACACTGCACTGAAAACAGTCCAAGAAGAATATGAGACCAGAACCTGACCACTCCACAATTTATGAGTAAATTTAATGTATTACAAAGGATAAAATTTATTTAAATTTTCCTTTTAAATGCATGCCTTTTAAGCTGCTAAGATCAGAGAACCCCAAATTTTTAAACAGACTGGTGGCTCAGAATTGCTGGTGTCTATATGTACTTGAAGTTTTTCTTTAAAAGATTATATTTGCCACAAAAGAAAATTATGATTTTACGTATGGAAAAAAATTCTTCATTTCCTGATTGTGCAAGAAACTTTGCTGCAGGTTTATCTCAACTCTGGAGTTCTGTTTTCCTTTAAACAGTTTGGCAAAGCCTCTCTAGCACAGGGTTGGGTTTTTTCAGTCAACTAAGAGCCAGTCAATGCTTTTTGACTCAGGCTGTACTCCAGTCTTGGGTGCTGTAAGAATGTAAAGAGAGCTGGGGGAGATTTGTGAGAAATGACTTGGCATCCTTCCATTCCTGCTAACAGCATTGGAAAAATGATGAATTGTCACTGGAGGTTTTGATATCTCAGTTTTGTTATTTTATTGTCTCTGTTTACAGCATGTATAACTTTGCTCCTGGTTTACTCATGATGTAACACTTAACTAATTAGTTAAATACTATGGTTGCTTGTCCAAGTCTTCACAAAACCAGAATTTAATGAGATTTTATTAATTTTCTTTGTCATATTTTTTTCACTGACAAGAGATATGATGAGAAGGAGAAGATTATACCTTTTGACTGACAGGGAGAAAGAGTAAACTAATGTACATATACTTGGACAAACCCTTTTAAAATATATATTTCTTGGTTAAAATAACAAAATCTAACATATCAAATCCCTGATATTCATAAAAATAAGAATAGTGTATTGAATCTTCTTGACCTAGTCCCACTTTGGAACATGTTTTCAAAATTTTCAAAGTATTTCATTAGAAAATTTTTAGACTTTCCAAATTTTGTTTTAATTTTAAGCTAACTAGGTAATAGTATTTGCAGAGAAAAGTATTCCTATAAAATGAATTATTTTAAGGTTTTAATAATAAAGATAGGTTATTTCATATATTACCCACAGCAATGGGAAATTTCATTCCATTTATTCCTTATTTTTAAAAAGTTATGTGAATGTGATGATGTTAAACAAGTCAGAAAATTACTTCTAATAACAAAGTGTATTATTATTCAGTGGAAGTGCCAAGAAAATAGGTTTTCTAATAAAAAAACCCCAAAACTAAGCAGTAAACAAAGGACATTTAAAAACATTTGCCTGTGGACAATCAGCTGGTTTTGGTGCTTAAATTGCGCCAACAATCCTTGTGCAAATAACAAATGGTGACTCTTTAGACACAACCTATTGAAATAAATTGGAAATATTCTATAAAGACACACAAAAGAGTTAACACTTTACCTTATTAACACTCCCTTAACACCAGGTATTTTGCCCTGATATGAATTGGTCCTTTGATAAAGACAGAACACCAAAAAAAAGGAGAAAGAACTCAGATTAACAGAATAATTTAAAGACATTTATAGCCCATTTTCACAGCCACATTGTGCCAGAAGAGCAAAGCAGCAGGAGTGATATATAGATCATTGATTTTTATCCCTTTCAGAGCAGCCCTTCTTAGTATTTTTAATGAAACATTAAATGATTGTAATGTAAACTGTAACAGAATGGCATAGCTTTATACTTTCTTAATTGGATGCTAATATCCATGTCACTATTTGCATGAAAAATTGTGTACTAAGCCAAAATATCAAGGATTTTAAAACTCATAATCATTCTTCAGCTGATACCATCTGTCAGCTTAATCTTCACCTCCCAGAATTCAACAAAGAGGTTGCCTTCAGGGGAAAGAAAAGAAAAAAAAAATTACAGTTATGAAAGTACAGTAAATTGAGTTTAAACCACGAGCCTGAAATCCCATTTGATTATATAGGACTTATTAGTTATTAATTGTCAAACTTGGAAAATAATTAAGAATTGCTTTTGGGGCATTGTCAGTCATCCTCCCTGAAGGAGGATGGAAAAGAGAAGGAGAAGGGATGGAGAAGGAATAGAGAAGAGGGGGAGAAGGAAAGAAGGGATGGAGAAGAGATGGAGAAGGAATGGAGAAGAGAGGGAGAAAGAATGGAAAAGGGAAGGTGAAGGGATGGAGAGGGAAAGGAGAAGGGATGGAGAGCAGTGCAGAGGCACAGCTGGCACAGCAAACACCTGGATCATGGAGCTGCCTATGAGAGCACCTGGGCAGCTGAAATTCCCTCTCCAGCAGGGAAAGTTTGTGTCCCCTCTGCTCTGCAGTGGAGGGGATGTGAAGGAGTTTGAGCAGTGCTCGTGTTTCCTTCTTCACAGAGCCCAGAAGGGTTTGGATTGCAGGGAACATTAAAAATCCCCTCGTTCCAGTCCCCTGCTGTGGGCAGGGCTCTCCCCCACTAAATCAGGTTTCTCAGAGCCCCACCCAGCCCGGCCCTGATTCTGCTCTGAGCTTGTCACTTTTACAGCACTCCTGCACAGGGCTGCTGTTTAGGACAAGTCACCTTGTGCTTGTCATTTCTGGGACACACATCCCTCAGTGCACCATCAGACAGCCATGAAGGGAGCCAAATCCTCAGAAAAAACAGGGAGGAGGGGAGCTGGAGAGCACATCACCTGCTGCAGCCTGCTCTGAAAGCAGAACATATGTGCAAAGCAAGCACACATCTCCTGGAAGATTATCTCAAATCTCTGCAACCCTGCAGGGGCTGCAGGCCAACGTTTTCATGGAAAAAGGAAAAGGGTTCAAACCTCTCCAGCTGTTTGCAAATCCTTGAACACACAGCTACTTCACTGCCCTGAAGAAATTCCAAAGCCATAGTTCTTTGGGATTTCAGAGGAGCAGCCCTGTGGTGTCTGTCTGCAGGTGACCCACAGGTGGGACCTGGCTCCTCTCCACTGCTCTCCATCCTCCAGGGATGCTCTGCACAGGGCAGAGCAGTGGCTGTGAGCCCACAGAGTCCCTCCACTTCCCTCATGCAATAAGAGGAAAAACAAGTAGGAGTTGTTTCCAAAGTGCCAATCTTAAAAAAAAAAAAAAAAAAAAAAAAAAAAAAATTCAATAAATAGATTTTATTTCATTTCTTTCATATAGTTTAAACCAGAATGAGCATTGAAAAAAAATATGCAAGACATTTTTAACTTATTCAAAAAAAAAAAAATAAATCAAAGTGTTTTAATGTTGAAATGCTTTCAGTTTTTCTTCTTTTTTTTTAATTTTGTTTTTTTTCTCCCCAGGGAGTACTTGCAGCTTTTCATTCTGTTTTGAACAGCTGGAGAAAGGAAAAGGAAGAAGTAAAAATTTGATCTACTGATAGCTGCCCTACTAAGAACCTGCTGCTCTAACCTTGCTTGCTTGCAAAGATGTGCCACAAAAATTACAAAAAACTAAAGCAGGATGTAAGAAGTGTGTGGCCCATTCACAGGAGGTGGTGTTTGCTGGAGTCTCCAAGGCAGAACCTGAGGAATTTTGGCTCCAGTTTTTCCAGCTGGGGTATGAGGTACAGTGGGAGGAGTGTGATCCAAGGAAGACAAAGGGGAGAAGAAATATAATCTTCATATGGAAAAATCTTATTTTGGCATAGAAAATCAAAATTGTTCCAACAAAATTTTCTTCCAGCCTCTGGAATAAATGAGCACTCATGGCCCTCTCCAGCTCCTAACAGGGCAGAAAATATCAGAGATGATCAGAGCTATAGCATCAGGCAGCTCAGCTTTTTTTTCATTAATTCTATTTTCATAATGTCCAAAATAAAATTAAGCATGTGGTTAGTTGAACAGGATGGGCAAGTTGGCATAAGGAGAAATACTGTTGGGTTCTAACTTGCAAAGCAGTCTTTTTTTGTCCCAGGAGCTAGTTTATGTAGGATAAATCTTTGTGCAGAACAGCTTGCAAATGTGAGGTTTCATAAGGTTCTTGTATGTATATGCATATATAAATATACATACATCTATATTTATTTATTGATATAAAAGGCATTGTACTTTCATTGTACTTTTTACTTTGTACTGTACATTTAACTGGCTCCCCACATCTAATATGAATTTTCTGAATTATTTATCTTATGTTTGCTTATCTGTGGTTCCAGAATGACTTGAAGTGATCCTGCTGAGCAAATTTCCTAGAACCAGAGTCCTCAGATTGGGGTAAGTTAATAGCAGAAGACTGTTTCAGAATGCTTTAAAAATGGGATCCCTAATTTTAATTTCTCTCTGTTCCTCCCCACCCTTCATTCAGTAAGCAATTGCAGATTATCAGAGGGAGGAGAGTGTTTCATATATTTCCTTGTAAGTTGTTTTAAAGCTCAAGTAGTTTATCCTACTTCCATTTATTAATACCAGACAGAGTCTAAAGTACACAGAGACACACCACATCTTCATTTAGCAGTGACAGGTTAACCAGGCTTTCTAAAGAATATAAAACTCTGTTCAATCAGTGTCATTCTCCAGGTCTTTGTTTGGTCCATTATGGGGAATGTGAATGAGGAATTAAACTCCCATATCAGATAATAATCAGTCATTCTGATGGGAAAGAATTTCCATAATTTATCTGCCAAGGTGAAATTCCACCCAGGGCAGAGGAGCAGCCAGAGGCAGGGAAACCACTTCAGCTGGCATGAGTCTATTGAAGCCTCAAAAAACACAAAGGCTCCAGGTTGCTCCTTCCAAAGAGACTTTTTTTACTGCAAGACATGGAATCACCTCCCTTCTGGAGAAGTTAATTGTGGTTACACCAAAGGCCAAATTAATTTCATCATCAGCTTACAAATCAAAGTTGGGTCAATAAGGACCTACATACTACTTCAAATAATAAAACCTCTTATAAGGGGAGGAATTATTTGCCCTCCCTTTGAAGCATTTCTCTTGGGAAATTAAATGGAGAAGGGCAGAAAATGACACCACCACCTATTTTAAAAATTCTAAATGTCTTTTCACATTCATAAGCCTTTAAGTCAGAGCTTCTTGGCTTTTCATGTTGTTTCAAAGATGTTTTGAAACTTTTTTTTTGTGAGCATGCTCACCTTACTTTTGGGTTTTATCTACATATTTCTCTAGAAGTCCACTTTAACTCAGAGCCTGGCAAGTAATTTAGCACTTATTTATTGAAACATGTGCATGAGCCTTAAAACCACCAGACAGTTGCAGCACAAACATCTGTCTTTTCAAAAGATAACACCCTGTCAAAATGCCCCAGAGCAAAATCTCTTCCCTTGGTTTGAAGCAGAAGCAGCAGCAGCTACAGTAGTTAGAGAGCAAGTATTTTTGGAAAGATGACAGCTGGGTTGTCAGACATTAATGCTGAATTACACAATGCTTGTATGCTACAGCAGAGATGTAATAAGCAATTATTCTTACATTATCATATATAGGGCTGCCAAAGTACTGTCTGAGAGGCAAGATAAAGGGCTGGAGGTCTGTGCTGGTTCTATTGATGCTGGGGGGTTTCCATCAAATGATGTTAAGTCTATTTTCAGTCTTGTCATCTAAGGAAGCATCAGCTTAAACATCTCTCATGGTAAAAAGATACAAAGAAATGGCATCTTCAAGGCAGAATTATCCCCAGCATAAGAAAAGCAGGCAGGCTAGTCACTGTAACTGCTGCTGATCAGAATTTAGCTTCTTCATCAGCAGATTTAGTACAGAGAGTAAAATCATATTTACTTAATCTTCAGTGTTGGGAGTCTCAACAAATTTCATTGTATTTCTCATATGTCATTTTTACACAGCACTGTTGAAAAGATCACTGCAGACTTCAAAGAAAGTAAGAGGTCTCTGGGTAGTATTTATTTAGATCTTTTCTCATCTGGAAAGAGAAAATAAAAGAACTCCAGTCAGGGAGAAGAATGAGCAAACATATTGAATAGCTTCTTTGTCAAAGAAAACAGCCAAGCAAGCCTAGGGCTGGAAAACAAATGACTGGGGGTGATATGGCACAGGTTTGTGCAATTACAAATAAAGAAATTAAGAGAAAGGATTTTCTCACTGTCTAGAAGAAATAGAAGAACAAATGGACAACAAATGGGCTGTTTGGGTTACAAGGTCCAAACAATCATAAGGTCATTTTCCACCATCCAGTTCAATGGTCAGTTAAGTTAACCTAGTTAGTTAAACAACTAGTCAAATTCATGGCTATGAGCCAGAAATATATTGAAGGCTAAAACTCCAGCAGCAGAATTTATAGAAGAAAAAACCTCCATTGAGGACTTAGTAGCTGTAATTTCTGCCTCAGTTGCAAAGTCTTACCCTTGTAATTTTCCCCCAGGTGTGCTCTGCTGGAGAGTGTCTCATGGCTTAAAGCAGGCCTGACATGGATCTTCTCATGCTCTACATCACAAGGATGGAAATTTAACTCGTTCCAATTGTCAGGAACCCACTGGAGACAGGTGACCCATGCAGATTTATTCTGAAAGCCTCTATATATTTGTGACTGTCAGAAAAAAAGGAAGTGCCCTAGGAAAACAAAGAATATAAAGAGAAAAGTTTTAAGAAAAGTTATTCAAAGGTCTTCTCATTACCTTAAGAAGCCAACTGTTTGAAATAATTGTGTGTTTTTCCAAGAAGCATCATTCGCCTCCTGGCAAAGCTTAGGTAAGGACACTTCTCCAGACATGACTTTGCTAAACCAAGGCAGGGTGTTCTTTTCAGTCAGATTCCTCAAAAATGCTTTTTAACCTTATCTCACACTTCTGGTTTCTTAGATTTCAGCTCAGATTAAACAGTAACTCATTCAGAGAAGATATGAAAATAGTTGAATCCAACACAATTAAATAAATTCACAGTCAAGTCGTGTTAAGAAAGATTAGTGTGTTTCTCCTTCCACTTGGGCCAGTGCCAACTGCCCAGCTGTTTTTGGGAAGAATGACAGACTTCAAGCACAATGACAACTAAGCAGAAGCATTACTTAGACTATCAACTGAACCAAATATGGCCATGCCATCTGAAGTCAGTTTTATGTGGCATTAATAGATAAATATTCTGTAAGTATGTAACAAAATATTGTTTCTCATGTTGAACAGCATCTGATTTCCCTTTCATTTTGGACAGACCAAAACCTGTGAGATTCTGCCCCACATTCACATTCCAAGCTGAGAGAGAATTCTGTGCCATGGGTGTCTGTCCAGCTGGGGAATTCTGTTCCAGCACACCTTTTTTCCAGCTGGGCTCTGACCTCATCCTTCCTCTGGCTGACCCACAGCACAGTCAGCAATGCCAAATACACATTCAAGGGAGCCTCTAATGAATCCCCACTGAAATGCCATCAATTGTGCAAAGTACATGGAATAAATGCTGCTTGCCACACAGGTGAATGTTTTCTGTGGTGGGTATTTATTGGTAAGAAAAACTGACTAGCAGGGTACCTGAATTTTATTCACAGCAACTATTCATAGCACATAGACACATTCTACAGTTGTAGTCACTATTAAGAAAAATCAACAAAAGGCTACAGCATTATCTGAGCTTCTCCAGCAATTTCCTCTCACACATTAGGCATCCCTTACTTTTCCTTTTGTTGTCCAAGGAAGTATTATTTGTATAATGTTCCACTGTGCTTTCAATAGTTCTCCAGACCATTTCTCAGATGAATTAAGAATAAAGTTACCTGCTATTGAACCACTGTTATCCCTTTGTTGCCTCAGATTCTCAGTTTCAGATGTGCCAGGGTTAAAAAAAGTCCTCCCTAACTCTCACAAAGCCCTCCAGGGAGTCACTGTCACATTTAATCTTCCCCTGTCTCCCTGTTTCTCGGGTGTCTTCTGAATAACAGCAGTTTTGTCTATTTTATTTGCTCTTTCTCTTACACACAGCCAGTTGAAGAAAAGTAATTGAAACTATGGCATCTCACCTCGTGGTATCTGTGTAGTTTGAACCGAGGTGTGTCTAGAGATCAAATTTCTGCTTATCAACTGCACAAATGTGATCCAAAGCCTGGAGACATCAGTGAACTCTGCAGGAGTTCACTTGCTGAGCAGCTGCTCATGGCCCATCACAGGAACTGAGATTTGGGGTAGAAATAGCTTTTCACCTCTGCAAACTGAGGAGCTTTTTGCTGCAATTTGCACCTCTGGACCTACCAGTAACACCCAGGTCCCTCTGAATGAGTCTGGCAGCCCAGGCTAAACACAGCAGTGAGGCATCAAACAGCTGTGTGCCTCCTGCCTGGGTTTTGCTGTAAAACAAACTGGTGGTGCTGCAGCAGCTCTGGACCACAGTGGCTGCATCTCTTTCCATGCCATGGTACACACACTTCTCACTCACCATAAGAAAATTCTTCCCATTTTCAACACAGCTATAATTTGCTTTCAGCTATGCAATCTTTTTTTTTTTTTTTTTTTTTTTTTTTTTTTTTTTTTTTTTTTTTTTTTTTAAGTAGAAGCTTGATTTTTTTTTTCATGTTAACTTCTAAAAATAAAAATAATCACCAGTGTTAAGAAAGAAACAGGCCAGTCAGACCTCATCAGACAAGGCAGTGTTTTGTGAGAAAAACCACCTTATTTCCCAGAAAATGAAGGATCTCATGGAAAACATCCCTGAATCTGGAAACAGGTCTGAGCCAGGATTCTCTAAGCTCTAGACTGCCTCCCACCAAGGGGGAATCTCCCAGCCCTGGAAAAGGCTTTGAAGCACTTCTGGCTCCCAGGCAGCTCTTTCCTTGGGGCCAGGTTCCCAAAGGGCTGGGGGCAGCCCTGCCCAGAGCCCCCACCTCAAACCTCACCCTGCTGGGGCTGGGGAATCTCTGCTGCTGACAGCTGGGGTGTCCCAGGGGTGCAGAGCTGGGAAATAACCCAATAGTCCTGGGCACAACTGTCTGAGCTGCCCAGGATTTCAGAGCACCTTGAAAACATTTTACTCCTTCCATGCCTTCATGGATGGAATTGTGGTTGCACCAGCAATTGTCTGATTTGAGGTCTTTTTATAAAACTGCCATGCTGGAGGGAACAATTTTGGACCTTGAATATTGTCAAAGAATTCTATTCCCTAAACATCTCCAGTGCTGAGCTGCTCATGTTTCTAATAGTGTGTGCTTACATCCTCTCCTTGCTTTTCTATTGACAGAGACATTTAAAACCTTAAAGCTGATTTTTTTTTTTTAACCCAATAATTGCATGTTAGGCTTCTGAAAGTCTCTTCTAAGGACTGATGCTTTAATTTCATTCTCAAAACCTCAGTCCTGTTAGGAGGCAGTGATATTTGGATATTAAAAAATGAATTCTGTGATGACTTTGACTACTCCCATCCTCTTTCAGAACCTCACAAATTATAATTTTGTTATTATGCTCTGATGAAAACCTGTCCTTGGTGTGAATGATAAGACAGGTGTTTATCATTTTGAAGATTCTGCTAAAGGTATTTTAAAGCAGTACTTAGCAGTATAAATTAAGTGTTCTCTAATAATCTGTGTGAAATGTTCAAGAATATTTTCAATGCAATTATGAAAATAGACTAGGGAAATTATCACACATTCTCAGGACTGGATTACATTTTTATATCTTATCATAGAGCAGTTAATTTCTGGCCATTTCTTGCAGAAATGAAACCTAACTCCAGTTGCTGGCTCTTTCCAGAGGCAGGACTTTGAACACAGATGGCACATTTGAACACAGAAGTTACAGTGGCATCAGTGTCCCCAGCAGGCCTTTGGATGTTGGCCCCATGGCTTGGGATCACTTTGTGGTGGGAATTTAGTGGTTTCAGGGGGGGAAAAAAATAATCATAGGGAAATACCAGGAAATGGGCACTTAAAAGTTGGAAATTCTCTCGTGCTCCACCTCTTACTGCTGCACTGTCTCTGCAGTATATTTTCTTCTGCTTTTGCCCAGCTCATTCTGTTTTACTGTATCCATTGAAACAGGTTGGAGTGTTTCCCTCACAAAATCATAATGAAGCAGCCACACAACCTTGCTGTTAAATACATTTTTTTAAATTTCCCCTTGATTTGATCTCTCCTATTTACTCAATGTTTCACAATTCTTTGTATTCCCATTCTAAGTATGGCCTTAAAATATCTGCTGGCTCCTTTCCCTGCCTTATGTTTTAGCCAAGCTACATCTAAATTACCTTAAATGTCTTTATCTCATGTGAATGCTTACAGTTCTTTGGCTGGGTTTCTTGTGGGGTGTGTTAATGCTGTGCTTTGCCACTCCTGTCCCCACCAGTGCCCTCTCTCCCATTAGCAGTGGATTTATGGCACTGAGATTCCAAGGGCAGCTGCTGGATCACACCATGAGGATTCCTGCTGAGCTCCTGTTGTGGAAGAGCTGGCAGAGATGGGAAGAAAAGCTGCTTTTAAGGTATGGTAAGATAAAAGAGAGCAGCAGCAGCTCTGTGAGAAGCTCCAGGGTTGCTCTTGCTCCCCTAGGATAGTTGACTGTACACATATTTTGTCTGGTTGCACATTTTTATTTTAAGCATTCCTTTTTTTTTTTTAATAAGAGATAATTTCTTATTAAAGTTGGTCTTTGATCTCCAAGTGGAGGTTTGGGCACAAGTACAATTTGAAATTATTTCTTAACAGCAAAAAATTATAATAGTAGTTGTGTTGCCTTTTTAAAAGTAAGTTTTGTCTCTGCTAGTGAATATCTGCAATTTGTGCTGCTGTTCCTCAGATGAAGGTGTGGATTTTTTACAATGAAGAATTCTACTATGAAAAAACTGGAGAGCTCCTTTAATCTCCTTGGCCTTTCACTTGGGTCATTTTTTCACTACAGATCTAATAACTGAGATGAAACCTATACAGTATTTTGTTCTTTTAACTGACAATGTGTTCAACATAACACAGCTGGTCTTTTTCCTTCTTTCTCATTCATTTTGGGACAGGTGTGGTGGCCAAATGACACTGCCACAGCCCACTGTCCCTAAGGGCAATGAGGCAATGACCTCACTTTCTTTGTCCAGCTGTAAATTTTTAGAAGGTTTGGGAAGATTTATCTTCTTAGAGGGGCTATGAATTTTCATTTCCACTAAAATTTATTCAAACAAAATGAACATAAGTCACTTTTAAACACAAAAGTTTGTTGGGTTTTTTTTAACTGCATAAGTGCAGCTGACTAGACAAGTTTTCTGCCTGAGAATCCAGGTGAGTACATGGTGTGAAATATTGCCACATGCATTTCAGAAAGTCAAAAGTCCCAGTATTGTTGCTGTGCAGCAGAATTGATGGGATTCTTGAGGATATGAGTGGTGAGCAGTTACTCAGGTTAATAACAGAATGTCTGCAGTCCACTAAGGAGCACTGGCAATCACTCAGACACCTGAGCACTGCACAGGGAGGACATTCACAGCAGAAAACCTTCAAATATATTGCTGAAAATACATAACATTTCTGTGAATAAATGAAGCTCAAAGTCATGATCTAACTAACAGAGAAATTAAGTGTGAGTGGGAGATGCATGACTTGAGATCTAATCAGTGGAAACACAGCAAAATGAATGAGAAACTGATGAAACGTGTAAAAAGAGGGATTGGGAAGTGTATTTTGAGTGTATTTTGAAGTGTATTTTGTATTTAAAGAGGGGTGGGTGGCAAACCCAGGCCTAGAACCCTGTCCTGGATATTCCCGAGTGAGCCAGTTTGGTCTTTTGTCAGGATTTGGTGCAGGAGGGAGGAAAGGATCCAAACCCACATTCCTCAATCAGCCCAGGTTCTATTAAGTGGCCTTTCTGTATTTGCAGTTCCCCATGTCTTGATAGATAGTAGTAAATAGTTTTAATTACCTGCAGCCAGATTAATTAAATCTGATATGCATCTTGATAGGAACAGCTTGTCATGGCAGGTAAATGCACAGGGCATCATGAAGTTGACAGTGGCTCTCTAGGCAGCAACTGCTCTTGATGGAAGATCTCCAAACTGCTTAAGATGTGTTTGGAATATTAAAATAGAAATGACTGCTTTGATTCCTGCCTGGCTTCAGGTTGAGCATTAGGTCACATCAAAGTCAAAGTGTATTTTAAATGATCAGTGTTTCTGTGGTGCTGAACATTGTGGGATGATGTGACAAAAGGGAGATTAGGACTAAATTGGCTTCTCTTTAGGATGCTGAAAAGAGAAAGAAAAGCAAGAACTACCTGGGAGTGCAATGATAATGTTCCATAGTCACTTTTCAGTGCATGTCCATCAGAAACAAAAACAAAATTACTTCATTGATATTAAACAGATAATCCAGCCTGCATGCCTGGACTATTATAAACAATAGCAATAAGAAATATTATAATAAAAAATATGTGTAAAAACTAATATTATTCACATATTTGGTTGGAGTTCAGACCATTATTGGCATTGTGAAGTGTGTCCAAGTTTGAGGTTATTTTTCCTTAATTGACCATGATTTCTTTCATCCAACAGCTTGGCAAATGACACTATGGGAAGTTTTAGATAATTAAATAAAAATATATAAATTAATACCCAATATTTCTCCATTTCACTGCTTCAAATGACCTTTAACAAATGCAAAGTAAATTATAACTTTTTTTGTGTTATGAGTAATCCAACAATAAGCATATAGCTCAGCTCTGAAAATATGGCTTTATCTTTGATGTTAGTGATCAAATATTCATTGCCTTGATTATTCAAATAATTAGACATTTTATCAGTTTCCTTGAAAAGCTCAGAAGAGCCAAATCCCTCGAAGGGCTGTTCAATATTTAGTTTACTGTAAGCAGAAAAATCATCAGGCAGGAGGACATTATGACAGGAAAAAATGTGTTTGTTGCAGAAAGTCTCAGATTTTCAAAGTGAATCCTTTACAACCTTTGCTGTGTTGTAGTTACTTCTAAAAAAAAAAAAAAAAAAACAAACAAAAAAAACAAAAAAAAACACCCCCGAAAAAAAAAAAAAAAAAACAAAACCAAAACAAAATTGGAAGCCAGATCCACACCTGAGGATCCCTATCCCAATTGCAGGAGTGTTAATGGAAGCAGAGCCAACCCTTACCCAGCTGAAGGCTCTGCTCAAGCACCCATTCTGCTTTGACTTAAGTGCTGCTTAAAGACAATAATATGAGGAAACTCTGCATTTCACCCTTGCAGAAGAGGTGATGCAAAGCTTCTATTTTTATGCACAAAACTAGATTTAAAGATCATATATAATTAAAACAGGAGATGTAAATTCCTCAGGCTTTTTTTTAATGAACATCAAATATGGCACCAATGAAATCCCAATGTTTTTAAGGTTATAATTTATCAGTGACATGAAAAGAAAAATTAGTATTTAGATCTTTGTTATGCTTAATCATTTCAAGCTTTCTGACTGCTGTGAGGATGTTGAGGAACATTAGAATAAAATCAGCTCAATGCTCATGCATAATGTGTGAGAAGCTTTCTGTTTGTTATAATTTCCACTCTTTCATACTAATTGTCATCAGCAGAGGATGCAGACTGTCATCCTAAAGATAAATACAAAAATAGCTACAGTATTTTTCATTCAATTTATTCATTTATTTCACTCTGGGTGTATGCACCATGTAAAATGTATCTCTGAAGAAAGATAAAGTATTTCAGTGTGTGTGCACTGTAGAAATGAGAGGTGTAGAATGTATGAGTGCCTCTTATTTTTATTGAGAAACAAAATATAAGACTGATTACCATCCCTTTTTGCCACAGTTTTTGGTTATGGCTCCATGCTCCAAATACTTATAGAAGTGTGCAGAAATATATTCTCAAAAAAGTCAGAAGTGGCTTGACTTAAAAAATTAATTATTTTACAATTTCATTCATCTTAAGTATTACCTATAAAAAAAGACTTCACCACAAATGCTTCATAATAAAACACTGTTATACTTGTATATCACTGTAAGTAACACTTTATGGACATAAGTTCATAATGAGTTTAAATGTTTGATTTCACCATCCTGAACTACCCCATTGCAATGAATAATACAAAGAGTTACAAAACCAATGGTTTGGGTTTATTCTTTTTTTTTTAACTTAAGTGTTTGAAGTGCTTTTATGACCATATGAATAGTTAAATAATTTCTGAAGAAAAAGATGTTCTTATCCATAGTCGAGCACTACATATTCAAGAGGCTTTTCTTTTTCTTTCATACTGGATCAGAAATAGAAAGATGCAGTTACAAATAGTCAAGGAGAAAAAGGATGTCTGGGAGCATTAAAAGCAGGCAAGTATTTTCATTTTCATTTTGGTTTTGCATCAAACTAAGACATGACCTAACTATTTTCTTTCCTTCAAGAATGAGTTGCTGCAATATTTTACAGAGAAGCTTTCAGTAGTGAATATGAGCAAGAAATAGAGATACAGAAATATTCTGCTTGAAAGCAGGCAATTAAACATGTAACTTTTTTTAATGGGGAGATGAAAGTTAGCAGAATCCTAAGCAGAAATTTTATATAATTTTATATTTCTTCACACAACAAGATGCAACCTTTACAGTTCTCCAAGAGTTTAGCAAGCTGGATGCATAGTTCTAGAATAGACCTTGTCCTAGAGAAACTGCTGAGCACAGCTTTTATATTGTTGTATTAATGCAATTTATTTGCTGTGAAATGTTCACATTATTGAATCCTATTTTTCTCTCAGCTGGTCATACCAGGGAAAGCAAAGCATCCTGTTTAAATAAATAAACCAGTACCATTGTGCTGGTAAGTCAGAAGATAGCAATTCCATGTAATGGAAATGCAAACACTAATGTAATTTTTATTTCATGGATAAATGGAACTTGCAAAATTGTGGTGCAATGTTTTTCCCCTCTTTTGTTCATCTCATCATTAGGTCATGCACTAACACATCCTTCATCCTCCATATTCCATATGTTTTAGTGCAGTTCAAAAGGGTTTATGAACATTTCTCTTCTGATCTAGTAGCTTGGTGAGCAGAGGTTGAGGTCTCAAATTACTGAAGGTCTCCAAAAGTTATTTCATAGACACGTCCCCTTCTCTGGAGATTACTTGGGTCTCTTTTCATGTTGGAGAGTATTCTCAGTACAACATCCTTTTAGGCAGCTCTCAGCACTCCAAACAATAAGCTACTTACTCACTCTGTCCTCCCTTTATTCTTGCACTCATTGATTTAAGAACAAATGTACAAACTGTCGTAAATTTCCAATAAACATTCTTATTGCCGCATTTCTTTTAGTGGTCTAAAAGATGTTGAATATTTTGCTAATGTTATTTCCTTATTTCTTTTTGTTTGGTTGGTTTTTTCTACAAACACTAAGACGTTTAGAAAGGTCTGGGATTATGAGAGTCAGAAGATTTCAATGTTAGAGGCCCCACATTGGGCGCCAACTGAAGTAATGGTTCCTTTCCCCTCTCTGGTTTTCAGGCTAGCTCTGGAGCAGAAAGGGGTGGAACTACTTCATGGACAAAGGTAAAAAACCAGAAGGAGGCTCTTCCACCCAGGATAACATCCAACACTTTATTTTTGAACCATGTCCAAGGAGAAAGAGAGAGAACAGAGGCATGGCGGGGAATTTCAAACCAAGGGGAGAGGAGGGGAAACTGAGCTGAGCCAGTGGGTTCACACTGATGGGGAGGGGCTAAGGGAGGGCTGAACAACCTCACAGAACTCCAGAAACCATTTTTGTCAGTGCAATATGAAACAATAACAATACAGAGTCATAACAGTGCAATACAACAATAAAGATGGGTAGAGGGAGAACATAATTAGTGAGGGGTGGAGCTGAAGGCTCTGCTGGGCAGATTTCTGAACCACAGTGCAAAGCAGAAGGAGGAACTGAAAGCCTGGGTTTAATGTTTTTCATATTAATCCTCCTTTAGTACTTGTGATATGTGCATTGTCCTTGAAGAGAGGGCCTGTGTAGAGAACATTCCCCCACCTCGTCCAGAGACGTGGGAGACTCAGAGCAGCAGCTGCTTTTTCATGGTGCTTATCCAAGGCAACTGGAGCTGTGAAACTTTTGAGGATCACCTTTCACATTAAATCTGTTTTCTTCAGGAAATAAATTCTCACTTCAGCCTGGCCTGTGCTATATAAGTACACAAATCAAGAAGTGTTTCTGATTGAAAGGGCACGTAGAGATTGCTTCAGGCTACTAATACCATCCTTGTGTGAAACAAAGAGAGATAACCAAGAGAGGGCTCAAAAGTGATAATACAGGCACAAAAAAGCGCTATTTTTTCCAAAACAGCACACCTTCATCACCACTAGCTCAGAGAAATAGTGCTTTTTTTATACTTTAGTGACACAAAGATTCTTGCTAAAAGATGTAAAAGCAGGATTCAGTACCTGTGTTAAAGCTACAGTATTTGAAAATAAGCTGATGAAGAGCTCAAAGATCCGGATGAGAATGGTAAAATAATTTTTATTTCAATTCAAATTTAATGCTGCAATGGAAGAACAAATTTCAAACTACCTTCTAACCAAGGACTTTTATGCTCCTATCCTCAATATCTTTAAATCTGAGCTTCATTTTATCTTCCAGCTAAGTCTGATTCAGTTCCCCTCTAAAGGACAGAAAAACTTTCCATTAGTTTCAGTGTGGGCTAAGTGAAGTGTCATGGACAAGGTGAAAGAGATAAATGAGCATTAACAGAATCAGGCATGAGCATTCCTGAGTCACAAAGGGATGATATGGTAATATATGGTACCCAGTGGGCATGCTGAGCACCTGGAGAATGATTTTCATGAGGATGTGTCCTACCTTCCAGCTGGGACTGTCTCCTCTGAGGTCATAATTGCATAAACACAACTACACCAGACTTACACAAACTACCCTTCAGCAAGACAATGATGAAATGACAGCACAGAAAGTGGGGTACCCAAGTGTTTGCTGGATTCTGCACTGCAGAATGAAGCCTGAACCATTTCAACATCCTCTTGGCCCAGGAGAATATCTATGTATCTGAAAGGTTATTTGAAAATTCAGTTTGTACTCTATATGCTGTAAAAGTATTTCTTTAATTCATCATGGTAGAACCAACTGTGTAATAAGGCACTTCTCCTTTCATACTTTTTAAATAATACTTTCCCAAGCTATAGGTAAAAAGGTCTTGATCTGCAGGAGATAAGGGTAGCAGATTGTCCAGTAATATGGATCATTTTTCTTGCCTGTCTGGAATTTTTATTACAATGCTAGATTCTCTACAGAGCAAAGAAAAAGACAGGGAAAGCATTGACAGCACTCTCCAGTGCCTGCTGAGGTCCTTAGCCTTTAAATATTTCAGGCAGCATCTCTGATTCAGAATGGAAATGGACAAATGAAAACATGAACTGAGTTCTTCAAGGATGGGAGTTGTGGGAAGAGCTAGAGATGAGATTTATCAGGGGATGGAATAGCTTTCTTGTAGAAAGTTATGGCAAATTAGCCTGAATATAGTACTCAGATATATGGCAGGAAGCAATTCCAGAGAGTTATGGCAATAAGCAAAGTAGCCTCCAGGTCTTTTTCATCTGGACAGTTTGGGAATGAGTCTGTGATTGGTTTCTCTCACGGCACAGTCTGCAGCTGGTAAGCAAGGAAGGGAAAAAAGTCAATATTATTTTTTTTAAAGTGTTCCCATTATTTTGCTCTCTGGCCAGTACTCATTACTGTATAAGTCTAGTTTCCCACTTACTCTATAGCACCCTGGAAACAATTTTGATTGTGGGAACAACAACAATAACCTCTTGGAGGTGGTGACAGGAAAGTAGGGCAGAATCAGAAGGGAAAGAAAAACCAAAACTGCTCATCTCATCACTCCCTCCACTGCTATAAGAGCACTCAGCTCAAGAGAACATTTTTTGTCAGGCCATGTTCAATCTGCTGCAGTTTTAAAAGTCTCAAGTGGTAGGGAATATTTTCTCACCACTTACTGGGAAGTTGGAGTGTGTCAGCTCCAACTAATAAATATCTGCTCTGAGGTGACATTTACAAGTCTCCCGCTCCACTGAGCTCAGTGCACAAGGTAACAGCTCACATCCCAAAGTCAGTTCCTTAATTATCTTGTCCTTCCCCCAAAGATTTGTCAGGAATTCTTCTGATGATGCCCCAGACAGATGTGGTACACCAGTGAAGCAGGGTTTGCCTTCAACAAGACTTTTGGGTTCCTGAGGACACCTGGCATGGCAGGAGGAAATGACTCAGCAGTAGTCTCAGTGCTTGTTCCTCCAACCCCCACAAGATTTTCCTTAAAATGCATTTGCTTGAGGGCTATTCAACTTTTTCATCACACATTCAACAGAAAGAAAGAAGTAATATCTTCCCTCGAACAATGTTCTGTATTATTGAAGGCAGTTTGGGGAAAAGATCTTGTATCTAGGACAGGGTAGAATATAAATTAACATGGAAAGGACAAGAGGAAGTTTAACACAGTGTGTGGAATCCAGATTTTTTTCATAATTAAATTCCTGCTTCTTAAAGAGACATAGACTCTTTCTCCTTCACAGATTTTCCACTGAAATGTTTTTAATAGCAGTCACAAGACAGGGAGAGAATAAACCAGGTCCTATGGCTCTTTAATTGCACCTATTCCTCTGTCTCCTTCATGAAACATTATAGGGAACAAATAAATATAAATTGTGGAATGATACCTTCTTTATATGCAGAAATTAATTATAAATCCTTCCAAAGTAAATCCTTATTATCTCATCAAATTACTGTATTAAAAATCATCATAAAAAAATCTTTCCATGTGAGACTCTCAAATATATGAAATTTAAATTAATTCTCAGAAAACCATCCTGAATTAATGTATTAAGCCTATTCCATGGGTGGTTTTAGAGACACTTTGAACATTTTTTTGTTCATATCTTCAATCACCTACAGTGGCACAACAGCAAAACCCTCAAGCCCTCCATCTTTTTGCTGCAACCATGACACAGAAATTAGACAGGAGATTTTGGAACAAAAATACTTAGAGATTTCATTAAAATATTTAATTCCTGAGCATCTAAAGTAAAAAAAAAAAAACAAACAAACAAACAAAAAAAACTACAAAAGACTCAATATGTTGTTTGACCAAGTAACTGTTTAGAGGATAGAGGCAGAAGAGAGCATCTCTATTTACACTGAGAAAGCTATCCAGCATACATAAAATCAAGGTGAAAAATATCTACTAGCACTAATTCACAACACCACCAAAGTGTCTGAAAATGCACCTTCCTAGAAGATTTAATGCTTTATCTAAAGGTAGGCAAGTATTTCAGACAGAGGCCTGGCAGTGTTTTCATTAACTTAAATGATGGAAGACTGTACTCATGTAAAATTTACAGTGTACATTAAACCATCAAGGGAACAACATTCTTGAAGACAGAATTAAGATTCAAAATTATCTTGATAAATTGGAAAGATGGTCAAGATTCAACGAGATGAATTGGGCAAGTGTCAATGTCCTGCTGAGTGTCAGAAGAGAAGAACAGAGCTGACGTGCCTGTGAGCAGTGCAGGACTGGAGTGCAAATCTCATCTCACTCTTTGGTAACACCACTGGCATTTATAAAACATGAGAGGTTATTATTCCTTGGTGCCTGGCACTGGTAAAAGTCTCATCCAGAGAACATCACTCAGGACTAAAGTATCTTGGAAAAAAAAACAAACAAAAAACCTAAACAAAAAGCTATAGATAAATTGATGGGAGTTGAGAAGCATCAGAACAGGAGTTTTAACCAACATCTCTGCATAAAGACAGAGTAAGCTGCAGCTTTTGTTTGTTTGTTTGTTTCCAAAAGAGAGAGACATAGAAAGAGAGGAAGAAGAGAGATGGGAATAATTACAATTTTAGTGAAAGTACATTTTTAGTCTATAGTCCATTGAATATCTAAAGATGCAACTGAAGACAAACCAAGGCTGAAGACTGTGATCAGTTTATTTTGCAGATATATGAGTTTAAAACCAAACAGCCACAAGTGCAAGATAAAAACTTGCTCAAGACTGTTCTGCATCTGTTTTTTCCTTCTGAGAAACACCATGGTACTTGTGCAAAGCAACAAGGAAGGAAAAGAATGGAACTAACATTAATCATACATTATTCTCTACTTCAAATGTCAAAAAAATTATCTACATTATTTACCAGGTCTGATACTTGCCACGACAGTAAAACAAAGACTATTCTTTCCTTTTTCTGACTCAACCTACAAAACCTCTCTCATTACTGAGGACAAGACAGCAGAATTAAGATTGCATCCATCCTCAAACAACAAGCTCCACAAAACTCTTCAGCTGTTATTTGCACATTTCTGGCACACAATATAGGCTGAGAGCTTTTAGGTGCTGGATCCCATGTAATGCTGTTAACAGCAATACATATCTCTGCTGACATATTTTAAGGAATTTTCAGTCACAGTTATTAAGGGCAAGCAGTAAGTATTAGATTTGAAAAAAAATTATTAACATTCCAAGGTAGAGGCTTTTTTTAACTTTTCAAATATTATTTGTATATTTAATAGTATTTGGATGTGGATGAAAATTTTCTACAGATCAAGCAGTAGAAATCCCTTAAAGAACTAGCAATGCTCTTCTGAGCTTTCCTTGCCTACATTTATCCTCTTTCCTTCTCTTATTTCTGTTGCTTTTGCTTTTCTGTTGTCTCTCACAGTCACAGAGCTGGATGATCTCCCATGGCAGGCACAGGCTCTGAGCAAAGCATGCTGAATATTGCAGTGCCTCTATTGAAATGACTCCTAGTAACCAAAAAATACACCTAAAGAATGTCACTGAAGCAGCTGTTGTTCCTCCTGGATCACTGCAGAGCAGACTTGACCATAATACTGGGTTTCTTCAGAGCAATATTTGTGGGCAAAGCACATACTAAAAAGAAAAGCAGATATTTTAAAATAAAAACACAATAAATGTTAAAGCAAACAATCAAAGAATCAATAAACTCTTCTCTCTCAAAAACAGTTTGGGGAACAAACTTCTTGGAAGCCTCCCTGTGTTAGTCAGGTTTCTCCTGAAAGGAGGCCTTGAACAAGGCACAACAATCTTGCTTCATTTCAAAGCTTTCCCTAGAGAAAACACATCACTTGGTCTTGTTAAAGTGTCTAATTCAGCAAGGAAGAAAGTGAGGCCAGGAAGAATGGTAAACAATTCCTTTCACACCAGGTACTGAAATAGAGATCTGCTGTTGAATTAGATAAAGCAGAGCTGCTCACAGGTATCAACCCTCCCCAGGTGTTCAGCCTCTCCTGGGACACAGGCAAAGCCAACGAGGCTGTTCTGTGAACAAAATCACCCCCAGCTCTGGCACTGAGGCTGCCCACTCCTCACCTGAAGAAAAAAGAGCTGGTTTTGCTGGGATGTGTATTCACTCATTTTGAATCGTTTCCAAATCACCTTCTTGACCCTGGAGCATCCTGCTTACCATTCCCACTCCTGTCCTGTGAAAAGATGGGAAAAACATAGTGACTACAGCAAATTCTGTTCTCAGCTCTGTCCAGCATCATTTAAACCTATGGCATGGTGATATTTGGCCCAATGTTTTCACAGTGTTTATTTTCTTCCTCTTGGCCAGCTGGAGCTGCAGTGTCCTCTTCCAGGATTCTCCCCACGTGTTCACCTGCTTCAACCCAAAGTTCAGCTTTTCAGAGAAAGTGCTTACCTTTTTCAGGTCTGCTTTACTGTAGCACCATTCAAATGTGAAGTGAGATAGAGGTGGATAAATAGAGAGTTCAATTGACTGCTTCTATTTCCTTTATTTTGTATCTTCCCCATTTCTGTGGTTTAAAAAAATTGCAAATATCAGCATAAAAAAAAAAGTGATGTGTGTTGAGACAAGGAACCAAGTTCATTTGCTTATCCTTGGAAGAGTGCAGTGATGTTCTTCCAGGTTTAGAGATTATTTACTTTTTGAAATATGTTTTAGAGAGTGCATTATGGTCATATTCACAGTTGGCCTCAGAGAAGGACACGAACTTGGAGCTTGTTCAGGGTAATTTAATCATTTTATACAAAAAAGCAACAGCCAACCATTATGGTCCAAGTCAATACTAAAATGATTTCCCAAAACTCATTTCAGTCACTTCCAGGAATCAACTGGTAGCTTCAAAACACTGACGCTCAACTATAAATTTAATTTTCTCTAAAGTCTGTAATTGAGCTTTATTTTAAATAAAAAATATGGTTTACTGCCATCTCCTTTAATAAAATACCGTGCTTTGGGTGGCATGTCATTGTGTTCCTGGTAACTCCTAATTTTTTAATGTATATCAATATATTTGGTACTGTTGGTACCACCTCATAGTGACAAGAAATACTAAAGCAGCTCATTTTGTAGAGGAAAAACAAACACATGGCATATATTTAATCTGCCTGCCTACCTACCAGATGGAGAAAAGAAGGGCCAAGACACTGATGGAGTAACTGTTTAATCACATCAGCTTGGTGGCTTATTTATAAACACAAACAAGTCCACTCGCACCTTTGGGAACTCACCATGTTTTCTCCCAGCTTCTGAAAGTTCATGGTGGTTAATATTCTGTTTACAGACGAGACAGATAATGTGATGTGATCATGACATAACAAAGAAATAACATCTTTGAGACTACTGGCTCATCTGGATACCTGTATCATAGGTATTTGAGAGCTAAACTGTTCCATTTCATGCACTGAGAATACCTCTGATTAATTTAAAAATTCTCATGTTTTGATGAATTTTTCTTGTAAGTTCCACAAATATATATCACAAGTACCTGATAACTATTCCATACAGAGCAACACTTACTTCAGCAAGACATTCATTCAGGTCCAGCCAATGCATATTTAGACATTTTTTCCTTCAAAGGATAAAGATTTGCTCAATGACAAAAGGTTTGACAGATTTTGTCTCTTTTTCGGGTACTTTAGGTCCTGTTTAAAACAGTGAAATTTTTATGGGATAAAGGGATACCCAGAGGAGCAGAGAATGGCAAATATTTGTCTATTTACCTGTGCTGGACTCTTTGGGTGTTTCACTCAAATCACTTCATCTCTGGATTCAGAAACCTACAGAAACAAAGCCTTTGGCTCTCTTAAATTTCTTAACTTGGATATTCTGGCTGGCAATAGACACAGTGTATGTAAGGATTTGACACTAAATTTTCCCTTCTATAGCTATGGATATGGATAACTATGGACAGGAGGTTACTGGGAGCAAGTGAGCAGCTCCAGAATCTTGCTTGGATTTCTGAGGGACCTCTCAATTTCTTATTCCAACCTCAAAAAAAAAAAAAATTATCCAGTGCTCCTAAGCCTGTGCTCTCAATGAAGACAAATTATTATGACTTTTAATATTCATAGGGACACTACAATTTTTTCTCTTTAAAATAAGTTTGGGGTTTTTTTCTGTTTTTTAGGTTCTTTATGGGTTTTGTACAAAGCTCCCTGTGGTGAGCTCAAGCAAAGTGAGGAGCAAGCAGGATATGCAAGGGTTCTGTCCTCTCTCAAATTCAATAAATGCATCTATAACAGATGGCTAATCACAGACATAACTATTAACCAATCCTAGTAATGCTTAGCTCTTCCAAAAACATCGTGGAGGGGTGTTCTGGCACACTGTGTTCCAGCACTGCAACTGAAGGGAGCCAAACATACTCTGCCCTAGGCTGGTGTAGAGATTGAAAAAAACAGAATATCTGGTGTCCTGGTGGCTTATTTTGATTGTCTCTCTAACTGCAACCCCTTATCAGCCATGGAGCTTTATTCAAGACAAGGGCAAGGGCTGAATAATTGGATTTTCTTGGCAGGTAACCTTTTTTTACTCTGCCAATTAATCCAGAAGAAAAGAAAAAAAAAAGGGTTGCTGATCTGTGAGGAGAAACACCCAAGTGATCAAAGACTGGATTCCCTCTCCCAGCACTCCTGCCAGTGACTGTGAGATGCATATGTGGCCATACTGCTCATGCACCATAAATGGGCACATTATTGGGTTTTTTCATTCATCTGGAAGTTCAGTGTGAGTAATGGAGGTCCTGGATATCCATAAATATGGAACAGATGCCCAATATAATCAAATTTAGCCTGAAAAATTCTGGCTGAAGAAAGGAAACTTATGTGGTAAAGGGATATGAAAATCTTGAAAGCGTGTGCTGTGATGGACAGGCCAGTGCTTTTCCCTGTGCTCTCTGGCCAGACTTAAACCCTTTCCTGCAGCTCCCTGTGTTCCAAAAGATTGTTTCCCCTCTCCTTCTTTTCCTGGTCTCACAGCTTCTGATCTGGGTGCTGTTTACAGAGGGTGATACAGGTGAGCAGCCTCTCAGGCAGGTAGGAAAGCTGGCTGTGGAGTGCAGGTCCCTGGAGGAGCAGAGCAGCCCTTGGATGGCTGCAGAGCAGGTGTGATGCCACACACTGTGTGTGGCAGGAGCTGAGGGATGCTGGGCTGCATCACATCCCCAGCAACATCCACATCCCCAGCTGGATCTGCTCTGGGTGGCTCACATCCCTCTCAGTAAATCCACCCTTCAGTCAGTGGCTTCTGCATCAGGAAGATCTGGGGCTGTTTTGAGGGAGCCAAGGTGCTATTGAAGTAAAGGCAAAACTCTTATTCTCCATGTTCCTGACTCTGGAACAGGGTGAGCCATGGGTGTCCCCTTTCAGGCCTGCCTGGCACAGCTGATGAATAGGATTCCTTCTCTCCAAGAGCTGTTCATTTATGTGCTGCCTGCCCCAGGGAGCAAATCTGAGCCATCCAATTTGTCCACCTCACTGCACAGGGAACCCTGTGCCCTGATAGAGTTTTGTGCTCATTCCTGGCAGCTGGGCTCACAAAGGCAGGAGCTGAAGAGAATAAACCAGAGACTGGCCCTGGCTGAGCCTGACATCAAGAAGAGGAGCTGTGCTTTGGATTCTCTGCTGCTGATCTTCAGCTGATATAAATCAGCTTGATTCTGCTGGCATCAGTGGAAATGAGCTGATTCAGGCCATTTATAGTTTCTTCTTGTTTACTTACTGCATCCCAATGACCTCCAGGCACAAAAGCACCTGACTGAGGACATTAGACACAGAGGCTTTATATCCTTAATGTTTTGTTCAGTTAAAGACTAACAAAGACCAGGACTTTACCTTCTGATGAGAAAGCCAGGCCCCTAAACACTTAGCACTAATAAGGTGCTTTTCAGTTTCTAAGTGCTTTACAAACATTAATTAATTCTTCCTTACAACAACACTTGGTTATTTTCAGTTACCAGAGTGCATGTTTACTAAGTTAGCTCCATTCGTGCACAGCACATTGTTGGCAGCAGGCAGGAGCATAAATTGATCTATAACCACACGCTGTAATTTGCAGCAGATTTGCTTCACCAAACACCATCAGTGCAGCTCCAGAAGCAGTTTGGAGGAGTGACCACTCCTCCCTGTGTCCTATGGTGGGGATAACCTTTACCTTCCCTGCTACACTGAGCAGAAACAGAGAATCTGTTTGCTGCACAATTCCACGGGAACATATGTCAAAGGGGAGCTTCACACAGCTGCAAGAACAGAGCAGCAAATGTTGTGTGTGTCACACAGAAATACCCATTACACCACAGAAATGACACAGAGAACAGGCAGGTTTCTGGTTAGTGAGGTTGCCAAGGTGAAGCAGCAGAATTTCCTGCTTGCAGCAGTTATCAAAGATACAAAATACTCACCTGCATCAGGAAGCTGACAACAGCTAAAGAAAAAAAATCTAACTGAAAAATCAGCCAACCAACCAACATTAAAAAACAACAAAAAAGGAAACACAACATACTACCAACCCGAACATGGCCAAGTTCCACTGGAAAGGAAGATGCCCAGAAGGCAGGAGCTGGAGTCTCACAAACTCACCTCAAAATGAGGGTGGGGAAACAGTGGAACAGATTGCCCAAAGAGGTGCTGTCTGCCCCATCCCTGGAAACAGGCACAGCAGCTTGGACAGGGCTCTGAGACTCCTGGTGTAGGGAAAGGTGACCCTGCTCATTGCAGGAGGCTGAAGTAGATGACATTGAAAGGTCCCTTCCACCCCAAACCATTCTATGATTCTACAATTCTCTGATTCAATGATCCCTGCTCTGTTCAGGTCATCCCAAAGATGGGACCCACATCTTGGCTTTCTAGAAGAACAATCTTAGACACTGAGGTCTCATTTATTTTCTCTCTCCTCTTATACCACAAGCCAAAGGAAAGAAATGCTTTCTGTCAAAGTTCTGTCTGGACCAGTATGTTTCCACTGGAAATGAGGATTTCAGTGTACTGCAACAGATAATAGAACTATTACCATGGGCAAAACCTCTGCAATAGAAAACAAGGTTTTGGGAAGTGTTAAGAGATCAGTTTTTAATTATTTACCCATTATTTCTCCAGGGAACAGAATTCTGACATAAAGTGGTGAAAAAATGATCATAACCATCAGCAGAAACCAGGCACAACCTTCTGCTGTGTCTCCTGCCCAGGTCCTGGTCAGTGAGGGGCTGGTACATGGCAGCAGAGCACCAAATGCTGCATGCAGCCAAATCTCATTTTGTGGAGCATTCAGAGCACACTGCCTGCTGCCAGCACTAAGGTGGCTCCAGCTGCTTCCTTTGCCTTTCTTCAAACCCTTTGCTCTGGGCAATCAAGGACATGGCTTAGCATCATGTGCACAACAGGAATTAAAATTGCAGAGTCAGGAACGAAATCTTTCAGTCTCAGTAACCTGCACCCCAGGAGGGATAAGGAACACAAAACTTTAATGCTCTGAGACATACAGCCTAATTAATTAGCCATCATTCACCTTGCTCATATTTGAAGTGTTTTTTCTGCAGGTGGAGCTGTGCTGGCACACACTGGGAATGTACTGCAGGTCTCTAAACAAAAAGAAGATGTATTAGCAAATAGACTTGTATACCTGTATCCATACCTGGGCTTCTGCAAACACTGCTATTTTCTCACAGCCCTGCTCAGCAATTCTTTCAGCTGCATGAAAGGCCTGAGACTGGTTACTGAGCATTATCTTCAACATGGGTGTTTACAGCTCCCAGCATCTCTCCTGGAAGAGTCTCACTGTAAGTAATACACAAGTATTTACTGGAATCAAGAAGAAAAAATATTCAGCCTATTTTCAGAGTGAATAGTTAAACTGAGCTCTGGGATTCTCTGATGCTTTGGTTGGGAAAAAAACAAAACTCCCTCCTGCTGATGAGTTCTAATTCACCTCTATCTGTGCTGAGTACAAAGAAATGGTGAGGTAATCAGACACACTTCTGTGTCTGCTCTGCAAATACACCCAGCCCTCATTTGAGAAAATGGCACATTGCACACTGCTGCAAATAAAAGATTTGGGATTATATTCATTCATCCCAAAACAAATGCAAAAATAATTTCTTTCCTGAAGTGTTGAGAGACACGAAAGTCATTTTATTTAATGAAATACAAATATCTCTGTCTATGGAAACACAACGCAATTTTAACTTTTAAAATTTTCTGCTTCTGATATATAATTATATTCCTGCTTCTGACTTCAGGAGATTGCATGCAGTCACAATTTTTTCTTCAGGTTAACATATAGTGCAGAAAACAATTAAAACATGTCATATTTTAAAGGATATCGTTTCATTGCTTATAGACACATATAATTTTGCACTGATCCTCTGTAAAATATTTATATCTTAAGATACAATGATTACTGCAACCATAAGTTAAATACCACAGATGTAGGCTAAGCAGTTTTTTGCAGCAAATATGTTGAGAATTACACAAGGGGTGCCAACCAGTAACATGCAGAAGGTGTATAAAATCCCTCCTCCAAGAAGGGACACACAAGGTTAGTGGACCATCTCTTTTAGTAACTATTCTCCATTGTTAGCCAAAACTAGAACTTCTAGAGCAATGTGCCAAATCTCCATGAAAACTGTGGAATTAGATGGGTACAGTTAAAATACCTTTCCAATACTCATCAGGAAAATATGTGGCTCATGCAGTAAAATGAAACATGAAGGAGTTTTATTCCTTTCTGAAATTGGGATTAACAGCCCCTGGTCCCAAACTCATTTTAAATAATTCACCCATGGATGTTATCTTTATTCTAAATATCCCCAAGTTTCAGACTTTTGTTATGCTTTTGGTCCCTGCTACATTCCTGGCAATATGAAACACCAACTAATTTAACACATATCAGAATTATTTTTCTCCATCTTTTGAGTTCACTGAGTATTACCTACCCCCACATGAGAAATGCAGCCAATTAATCCAGTCTCCATAGCAATGACTTGTACAAAAGCCCAATAGCAATTTTCAACAATGTAAACCTGTGATTTCTTTAAGCCATGGAAAATTTCTTTCACCTCTCTTTTTTTTTTCTGTATAGGAACCAAGAGATCACTTCCACTTGCCTCTTATGATTTTGTAGGAAAACAGAGCAGGAAAGAGGGACATAAGAAACATGTTCACTCTTGCACTTCTGCAAATGTGGGTGTTGGATGTGTTTGTAACATAACTTATTGCAGCTGATTGGCACCAAGCCCTGACATGCTCCCTGTCTAATAAAATGTGTTTCTCTTGATACCAAATTCTAATCAGGGCAACTTGCTTGATATATTCTAAATGTAAAATATGTTAAGCATCCTAGACATTGAATATGTGAAAAGGATCATTATTCACAGGCTCCTAATCAAAGCTTTGTTTTGTGTCATTATTTGTTGGGTTTTACATGATTCCTGCTTGCTTGAGTGAAAATGTCTGGTGCTGGAAATTGTCACATTTCTCTCAGAGAAGCAAGGCAAGGAGCAGTGCTGCATTCAGAAAAGCCCAGGCATAATGGCTTGTTTGTTTGTTTGTTTTTGTTTTGGAAAACTCTGCTCTGTTTGTTAGATCGTAAATTATTGATTTATTTGGTGATTTACTTTGCAGCAAATTGAAGTCATATACAAGCTAAATACAGTTTCACTTAAGTTAATTATGATGATGGGGGCTATAAAACTTCAGAAATAGACAATTGCATATACTTGACATATACACTATAAGCCAAAATATATCCCTCTTCCACTCCCACTATAGAGTAAATGTAACTTAAACTACATTTATTTCATTAACAGCTGCAACATCTGTGCCTCTGAAAGCTTTGAGGTGCTATTAAACAATGGCATGGAAATATTTTAGCCTCTCCTGGTTTCCCTGTAGGGAGAAATCACCCCCTCGATGATGTGGCCACAGAGGGTCTAAACCAACAAGTGGGGATGGGGACACCATGACCTCCCTCCTCTTTTCACTGAAAGCCAAAATACAGTTAGTGCTTTCCATGTGAAACATTCACTGAATTACCTCTCTTTTTCTGTACTTGTTGAAGCCATAAATGCTCCTCAGAAAAATAGATGTGGAAGGTATTAAATTCTGGATAGAAAAGCTGGAAGCTTGGCATGAGCTGGTAAGGGCATGGAAGGTGGGCTGCAGTGCACAGAGATCTCACCTGCCCCCCACTGACCACAGCTCAGTCCTGGAGTTTCAGGGTTTTCCCTGACAGAAAGGAGGTTGACTTTTGATATGGATTTTCTAGAAATAAAAACACCACAGCAGAGACCTGCCTCAGGATGCAACACAAGTGATTGCACAAGGAGCAGGGTGCAGATGGTCTGAAGGGAACTCCAAGATGCACAACAGATTTTGGGGTGCTGGCTACCAATTTAGGTATGTTACAGCTAATGTTTAAGATGACTAGGCAGGATACCTATGGCAGCATAAATCTGAAAATCCCAATCCAGCTGTACTCTGAAATCCAGGCTGCTGTGGGTGCCCTACCTGCCCTGATTTCTGAGCCAAGGTGCAAACACCTGTACTGAGGAATAAATTGTATTCCAAAGCTCACATCTGCATCAGGGCTTGGAGAAGGAATGCAGCTCCTATCAGTGAGAGCCAGAAGCACAGAATACACATTCCCACACTCAGACCAGCCTCACAGGACAGGTCTGGGTGCCTTGAGATCCTCCCTCAAGGATTCTGGACTCTCTCTGTGAAATTGAGCACCTGACTAATCTGAAAGGAGATCCTTCCCACCCAGAGCCCTTGCTTAATGAAATCAGTATTCCAGTCAGCTCCATCACTAGAAAAAGCAGCTGCACTATGCAGGGGAACATATTCTGTTTTCCCAGCTCCATGTGCTAGCACTTTGCAAATGAAATTTTCTCTGACTTTTAGGCTATATGAAATCTTGAAATTAAAATTAAATATAATTGTCAGTAAATGGAAAGCTCTACTTTTTGGCCAGCTCTATTTGTATATATAAAACATATTAGATATCCCAAAGTATCTTTCATGCCATCTTGAATTATTTTCCTTTTATTTTTTCTTTTTATTGAGATCTCCAAAGCCAGCTGCTTAGGGGTTTTCAATGCCCAAATTCCCACTCATTATTTCATTTGACACTCAGATCCCTTGAGCAGCACTGAAAAATTGCTAAACCTTAATATCTGAGCTAGACTTCCAAACAACAGCTACAATGAAGAAACTGGTCTTGGCACTAAAAACCAATGAATATGTAAGACAAATTGTATCTGGAGAGAGCAAACACATTAAAACAGGCTACCAGGAGCATCTTTCAAAAGATATCTAATGTAAGAAGCATACTCTTCAATAGCTCAAGGGGCTTATAGTCAATAAATTTAACAGGTTGTGAAAAAAAAAAGTCAAAGCTAAAGTACAGTATGTAAATGGAAGCTGGAGTGTACTCTTCTTTTCAACCTTAGGACAGAGTTAATAGAGGGGAAATGACAAAATACATAAAAAGGAATACACAGGATTTGACAGACTATGTTTTGTTTTTTTTTCTTTTTAACTTCAAGGCAAGCTACCAGACTATTTTGGTTTACAGATAAATCAAACAAAGAACTTTTATCAGTTTGCATAAAAGTCTCATTTTTAGCACAGGAAAGATTAGGCTTCAGAGCCTTATTCTGTATGTGTATGAGGGGGATTACAAGGGAAGTGGTGAAAGTAATGACCTTGCCAGGGATTAGTTTCCACAGTTGCATGGTAAAACAGTTGTGTTTTCTATGCTTATGGATTAAGATATTAATTGACAGTTTCTGTAAACTAGTGAAATTCACAGCTATTTTCAGTAATAGGGTGATGACAGGAGCAGTATCTGACAGTCCCATTGCTGCCTCTTGACATTACCCATGGTGTTGTGATGTTCAGCCTGGGGAACCAGACCCTCAGCCTTGCCAGATTTGTTCCCAGTGGCTCAGTGTTTGTGTGACTAAAAGGGTTTCCTTTTGGAATTCCCTTTATTTTACAGCTGTATGTATGGTTGTGGTAAATGCAAATGTATTGGATACATTTGGTCTTTTTTTTTTTTTTTTTTTTTTCTGTTTCTAAAAATCTCTTGGGAAGAAAACAGGAGCTACAATGTGAGGCTAACAGGACCCTTGTTTTGGTTATCACAAACCCAGTCTCTGCTCTGACTAAATGGTGACTCATTGGAGTGAAAGCTGCTGCTCTGAGGAAGGCAGAGCAGAAAATGCTGTGGAGGCTCCTGAAGCCCAAACCAATGTCTTGGTACAGAAGATAACAGGCAGAAAGCCCCTCTGAGTGAGTGGCTCAGTGTTTCTGAAGACTCTCCAGCTAGTGTAATCTTCCCAAAGATGTTGAAAATAAATTCACCACAAATGGTCAGCTGCTTCTCTCTGTGCCTGTAAAATGTAAAACATTTCCTTTTTACCCTGATGATATAATTTGACTTTGGAGCCTATTTATCATGCAGGATAGTGAAAGAATAGGTCTATTTTGTTTACTTATACAATAATCTCTATTGCAAAATAACTGGATAGAAGAGTAAAGACAATTTGGTTCATGAGAGAAACCTCCCCATGAGGGACAGCACAGCATAAACTTGGTTAGTTTGCCTCAAGCAGTCCCAGCTCACTCTGGTTGGGTTCTGCACACAAAACAAAGCAGTCTTATGGCAAAGAAATGAGGGCTTAAACCAGCCTTTTTATATGTATGTGTATATATATACATATATTTTCTTGTACTAGCAGATTTAGTTAATATATAATTATGCTCAACAGAGAAAGATTTTAAAGTCCTAGTCTCTGACTACCTGAATCATTTCTACCACAGATGCAACATGTTAAGATTTTTCTTGAGCAATATTAACTGTCAAGTCTATTAAGCTGTGTGAAATAGTGCCTGGGCTTCTGCTCTCATTTAATGACAAAGGAAAGTGAGATAAGCAGAGAGAAAAAAGAACTGGACCTGGATGGAGGTTTTTGGAAGTATAGCACAGAAATAGTTTTAGACAGATCTGTGTAAAGCAGCATCAAGCAAAATTGATAATGAAGTCTTCATGATGATAGTGATGGGTGTTTGCACTGCCAGTGCAATCCCAGACTCTGCCTGGACAGCAGAGTGTCCCTGTAAAGCAGTCACTGGCCATGGCAGCAGTCTGTCTTCAGAAACACAGAGCACACACAGTTCAAGCTGCAAAATCCATTCAGAGAACTGAAAAACCAAGGAGGTTAACCTCTGCTGAACTCAGTGTTGCTTGAAATGGTTTAAAAACTAGGCTGTGTCTGCCCTGAAGTTTTGTAGTGGTTGAGATACAAAAACTCTGAGCTTCAGCTTGGACTGTGCAGGCCAGTAATTAGCAAAAAATGAGCTGTCTACCCCTGATCAAGGGAGAGGTTCTGGACATGCACAGGGTATGAATGCAGAGCTTTAAATATGGAAAATTGTTCAGAACTAATCACCCAAGGAACATAACAGGCTAATCAGAAAGTCCTGTAGAAACAGATATCTTTCAACAGACATAAAACAATCCCTTTCATGCAGCTGAGCTGAGAAATTTTTATCTCATGTAGGTAATGAAAAATACCCATCAACTGTGATAGATGTAGTTTTGCATTTGAGAAATTAACTTTTTTTGTAATTACCTTTTCTCCTTGTTGATTCTTCATTTCTTTTATATAGTCATCCAGTGGACAGTTTTGTGAAGACAACCTTAAGAACAGAGATCTCACTGTTTTCTAAAGAAAAGAGAAAACAAAAGGCTTCTAAGTGCTGTATTTACCATACTAAATCCCCACATGATTACACCCACAACTTGACCTCACTGTCTGATTTTAGCAGGAAAAAGCAAAAGGCAAATATACTCTCTATATCCACAAACTGGGAAATAGATAGGAGGATGCTGTGCCTTCAGAAGGCATCAAAAATGGGGAAAGATTAAATGCTTTTGCTTTTCTTTACTGTTGTTTAAAAGACATTGAGGAAATTCTTTTTCTTTTAGTGCACTTTTACCAAGTTTTTTTTTTTTCTTTTTTCCCAGTGGTTTTGGACTGATGAGAGCTTTTTTTAAAATCATACTGACAATTTCATATTCTAGAAGGAATCTGAACATGTTATCATGTGTTCAAAAATACATCCACTTGCATATTACTTAACATTAAATAAAATCTGTCTCATTACACTCTGAACCAAGAAACTTTAAAAACTCTGCATTCTTTTAGATAAAGTAATTTACTTGTCTAATCTATCTAATTCAGTAAAGAAACATTTAATATATGGCCATAATAGTTTCTTTATGCCATACCAATCACAATTTCTAATTATAACTGGGCAAACAGCATTTGAAGTAGATGTGATCTGTCTTTGCTTTGTCTGACCTTTGCCTTTCAGTGACCTGAAAAAAATGTCAATTATTAAATGGAATTATACAAAGGTAGTATTCAGTTAGACAGAAAACTACCTCTCAGACAAATGGTATCATACATAGTAAGCAACTTTAGATGGAGACAGGATATTTAAAACTAGGTAATAAGAATAATTTTAGAATCAATAAGGTCAGAAAAGATCTCCTAGATCATCAAGTTTATCGAGATTTTAAATATAAAAATGTTAAGTTAATGGTAGAAGTACAAACAAACTTACCTTGTCTTTTCTTACAAAGTGGATTCCAGTATCTGCAAACACAAATTTGGAGCAGGTGCTCAGTTCTGTGGCCAGAAGGGCAGCAATGATCAGCTACAGGAAGACAAAACTGCTAAAGTAGTGAGAGTCCCAGTGTGGTGGAGAGCACTGAGCAGCCTCTTGAGCTATTTATGCATCTGACAAACTTTGAGAAAAGTACTGGAATAAACCTCCTGCCTCCCAGGCCCATCACTGACACACAGCTGTGCCCTCACTGAGCACTTAAGACATGCATTTTTATTTCCTGGAGCCCAAAGGTTTTCAGCAGGATGGCAAGGAGATGCTTCACAGGTGAGTGGGTGCAGACCTGTCCTCAGCCCTGCTCACAGGGCCACAATCTGTGTCACCCTCTCTCCAAACCCACACACACTGGGGAGGCCATAAAATCCATTCAGTCCGGGAGACTTCCTTACCAGCTACAAGAACTGAAGCTCTGCAGGTCAAATCTTGATTCTAAATTGGATTCAAGTACCTTTGAAAGTATAAAGTTATGAGAGAGCTCAGCATCATCATTATCATTAGCAGCCACCCCTGAAAGTGCTCCAGAAATGATGCTGACTGTTGCTTGGAAGGAAGTCAGAGAGATATTGCAATTACCAACTATGTTATATCATTTAAGTATATATTTAGCTTAATTGTGGTAAAACTTGATAGTAGTCTGTTGATTCCATAATTACTAGAAAAACTGCAAAAACAAAACACATGTCTAGGGGGACTGGGAATTTGATGTGGTTTATAATCAACAACATTGTTCACAATGACAGATCTGAGTATACAGAAATTATTTCACATTGCAGCACTGGTGCTAACACTTGCTTTTCCACTTGCTTTTCATTACCATTGCAAAGTAGTTTTCCTAGACAGTGCTTATTTTAGTCATGGCAGAAACTAATGAATTTTTCAGACTCGTGTCTGGGTTTTATTATACTCCTATACAATCTTTTATTATACTCCTACAAAATCTGGTTTTTATGTATTGTACTATCAAAGAATGGGCTGAGTATGCCCTTACTTCCCTTTGAATCTTTTTTACAACTTTATAATTCAGAAATTTAAACTTTTCTTGACCCATTATGAACCACTCACCCCTGAGTCTGACCTTTCTTCTCCCTTTGGGTCACTGTGAAAATTATCAGAGCTCCGGGGGCACCCAAAGCCTCTCTTTTTTGGCCCTGTTGTACTAAACAATGTAAAAACAAGGCTGTAAACATCCCCACTCTCAAGAGCCTGCAGTCTGGCATGTTTACAGGACAGATTTTAGCAAAGTAAAGAGATGGCTGAGCTAATTCCTTTCAAGCTAACATTTGTAACTCCAGTCTGTACTAGAACATAAGCACGATCTGAGTTGGTAAGACAAGGGAGCTAAATAAGTGACAGGAAAAGGGAAACTCATAATTCCTCCCTGCACACAGCTGACATGAACCTGGGTATTCTCAGCAAGAGACCCAGCAGAGGAGACAAGGGATTTTGTGTGAGCAGCTGTCAGTTTGAACATCATTTTGCTCTTTCTCAGAAGTTGTCCTTTGAAGAGCCATGAACACCACCAGGGTGATTCCCAGCCCTGTCAGATCAGAGCTGCTGGAGAACCTCTCCATAAGGGGAATCCACTGGTGCACAGGGAGGAACCCAGCACTGAGTGTATTGATTGCCTTTGTGCTGTTGTGTAGAGGAATGTACAGATGTACCAAAATGTGAGAGGGAAACAGAAAGTTTGCTTGGTTGATACAGGAAGGCACCAGCAGCCAACAGACTCTAAACTTTATTCCTTGTTTCTTCTGCTGCTTTCACTCAGTTCATTTTGCTCCATAGATCAATTTCCATATTGGAAAAAAAGACTGGCAAAGTTCTTTTTTTACCTCTGTCTTCCTGTTGCACCCCATAGGGGTCTGTGGAGTGGAAAGATATTGCAAAGTGAAATGTGGGATTGCTTCTGGGGTCTCCTGTTACTGATTAGGTGGAGCCAGCTCTTCCCCTACATCATGAGTGCTGAGCAGGCAGATCCCAACACAAAAGTTGCCTATGATATGAAGGTGTGGAGAGGGCAGACTTAAGTGAAATACTTTCTGTATGCTCTAAATTTGCTTTTTCTCCCTTGTAGAGATAAGGTTTGATTGAGCACCACTTAATGTAGAACAGAGAAAGAAAAGATATTGTAGAAAGGTAGACACTGTGGTGAAGAAAAACTTTGGGAAATTAAGTGCAATTGAAACAGTAAAAACAGTAGAAAATCAAGATTTTCACAAGTAAAACAATGGGTTTTTTCCCTCTTACCATCTGTTTTTACAGATAAGTACTCCTTACCTTCTCCATGCTCCTCTCACAGCCTCACACAACTAGGTCCTGGCTGGCTTTTTCAGTAACACTAAAACAGGAGCAATGGAAAGGCAACAATCCTGGTATTTGATGTTGCAAAAGGAAAATTCAGTTAAAATATTTATTTAACTTGAGGGTGGATAACCCTCCCAACTGGGAACCCCAGAGTGAGTGTTTAAGGCATGGCCCATGTATTTCAGAGTACCAGAGGAAAAACCAGCCACAGGAGAAGCTCCCGGTGAAAGATGGTCACTGCTAGAATAGTCCAGATCTGTTTCAGAGCAGGTTTGGACATCCAGCAATGTCCCTGGGACATTCCAAACAGACAGGGAGATGCCTGAGGAGAGCAGTGAGACCCACCTGCTACTGCTGCAGTTTGAAATCTGCCAAATGCCTAATAAACATGCAAAAACCAATTGTTCAGCTTCTGCAAGCTCTGGGGAGAAGAGCAGAAACCATGTGAAGAAGGATATAAAGAGCATGAAGCAATCCCATAAGAAACCAAACTTTTGCTGTCACTATTTATGGCAGTGATCTCCACTAATTCACAGGAATGATGAGAGCCTTACTACTAGTTAAGGTATTGTGACAAGACAGACAACATTGCAGACCTCAGTTAATTTCAAATTATATAAAAATGTTGGCATTTGCATACTTTAAAACCATACTTCAAGCAGCTTAATAGAAAATTATAGCCTGCTTTTTAGTAGCAAAACCTATAATTTATTTTTCATTAACTGCTCAAGTTCAATTTTGATACTGTAAAGCTAAATACATTTTTTAAGCTTTTACTGGCATCAATCATTTGAATTTTTTTCCAACACGTGGCATATCTTATTCAATGGTGTTGGCTGCTGTGTTTTTAAATAATATTCTGTTTTCTAGAATACCAGGAGGATTGCATTTAGACATCTTTAAAAATGTAGTGACAGCAATTTCAATCAAAAAAATGAGAGGAAAAAAATACAATTAATAACAGCAACTGAAATAAGTTAGAAATAAGGAAGGCAAAAGCAATATTGAACTACTTTGGTTTCATTCATACTGAAGTTTGTGATGTTGTGGGAGACTTGTGTGGGCCTTGTATACAAGTTAATACTGCAGTAGATCACCATTGCCATCTCCTGGTAAATAAACCATATAACTGTATTCTAGATCTTTTTCTAAACAGTCATATATTGTACAACTGTAGAGAGATTACGCCATAAATAGGCAATAAAGGATTTAGGGTATTTACTGTGAGACTATCATTGCATTTTTATTCTTTGCTCATGTAAGACCTTTATAAAGAACTGCATTACAGTTGATAAATAGTGGTATTTGTTCCAATGCACTCTTTATGCTGAAAAGAAATACTGCTAGTTATGACTCTGTAAATTAAGGTGAGACAATGAGTTTTGTTGTGATTGAAACAAATAGCAGAGCTGCCTAAGGAAAACTCCCTATAACCAAAACAAATCTCCACTCAGGGAGGAGGGGATGGCTCCCAGTGTGCTGTGATGGGACTGTGGCACAGAGTTAACCAACAGCACCAAGCCATGGCACCTAGGGACAGCAGGGACAACAGCAAGCTGTCATTTCACTTTCTGGTAATTCTAATACTTTTATTTTCGTACCACTCCCACACTTCCTGCTGTCATTTCCCATTCCACTCCCTCTCTGCCAGTGCTGCTGCCTGCATGTCTTTGTGCAGGTCCCTGAATCTCCTGACACACACAGAGCACATGCTGTCCTGTGTGCAGGTTCCTAAATCTCCTGACACACTCAGCACATGCTGTCCTGTGTGCAGGGAGGGTCCTGCAGCCAGCAGGAGCAGCCCCTCCCAGCAGGGCTGTGTGTGTCACACCAAACCAGCAAACTCTCACCTTCTGCAGCATCCTCACAGCCAGGTGGGGAAGGAAAAGGAGATGTGTCTACAACTCATTACCCTTAAGAGCAGAGAGCAGCACCCAGTGTGATGCTGAGCCCTGATAAATCATCCCTTCAATAAAATCAGTGAACAGAGGGAAATGCTGTCTAACTGGCAATAGATTTCAGGCAAGTTCAGCAAGGAGTGACAGATCAGTCAAAAAGGCTGTGCCTGGCTCTGTTTGTGTATTACTCCTTTCTGCATTAGGGAAAGTGAATTCTCTCACTTGGAGCTGCATTGGTACCAGCATTGCCAATTCATGTGTCAGGGAACAACCCCTGCAAGAAGTGTTTGCTTTTTGCCATGCAAGCTGAAGAAATATTTGCAGAATTCTGGAAGAAACTAGGGCTGAAGGCTTTCTGATTGCACTTTCTGAAGGCAGAGCTGCATCATGAAGAGCATCCACTTAAGAGCAGCCTTTGCAGTGGTGACAATTCAGTTTGAATCTTCCAGCTCAGCACCCACACAGCCAGGACTGCTGTGGATGGGGTCAGCCACAAACACTGGGAAAAAGAAGGATAAATGCAGGCAAGTGCAATGGCATTTAAAGCTGCCATTGTGTCAGAAGGAGTAAAGATTAACAGCAGCTCAGCAAGAGCTGTGAAAAGTTGCTGGCTGTGGAAACTTGGAAGGAAAAGAGCTTTGGAACAAAAGTAAGAGTGTCTTGAGGGACTTTTATTTCTCATCAAACCAGCTCCCTGATGAGGGGACACAGAGCTGGTCTTGGACTCACACAGGCATTTAGAAACCAGAGTCTATGACAGGTTACACTTAATGATCATAATAGCTATTAAAGCCAAAAGGGACTGGAAAACACAAGCTTAATTACTTGACTATCCCAAGGGATCCAGAATCAACAGACAATACTATCTCCAGTCATTGTTATTAGATTATGCCTAGAAACTTTTCCCTGAAGCAACACTGTAATTATGTATTTATTAATTTATCTTTATTTGCTTTAGCTTCTCCTCTTTAGAAATATGCATACTTTCCATTGCAAAGAAATTCAAAACAAATTCATCTCTTTGAAGAAATGGGTGAAAACAACTGAACTCTAAAAACAAAGGTATAGAACTCAAGAATTCATAGCTTCCTTTGGAATTTACAAGGAAAAAATTCTTACTTTTACCTGCATTAGGTAAAAATAGAAGACAGATGAAAATCAGAAGCTCAGATAGATTTCCCTTTCTAGAGAGAGTGGCAGTCAGATCTGCAGCTGAAATGAAATTAAGGACCTGTTCATTCTAAGAGCTTGTGTCTATTCAAGGAAATCTGACCTTAAAACAGGATAGGACAAAAATGAGAAAGGAATGCCATTCCCACTGCTCTCTCCATATTAGGTACATATTGTGTCTTATTTCCATAAGACACATGGCAGACTATGCTTCTGATGCCTCCCATATGATCCAAAAATGAAAGTCAGAGTGCAAGATCATCCCATTCATTCCTCAATCTGCTCCTTTCCAATAAAAAATATTTTACAATATCAATCAGACACCAACAAATGTCCTAGGCAGGGATAGCACGGTGTGGCAAACTTAAGGCACAAACCATGAAGGTTCAATGACTCCAAGGCTGTCCAGGCATCAACAAATGAGAGAAACTCTGTGGTCTTTATGTAATGGTTTAAAACTCTCAATATCAGGAGATGGAAAAAATGTAAGGCAGGTTTTTTGCACAACGTAAGTGAAGACTGCAAGACTGACCTTCCCCTTTCTCTTGAGACTGCATTTTTAGTAATTGTGCTTAAAATATTTTCCTTGAAGAAAAAGAGGGGACAGTATGAAGGGACAGGAACAAAACAATTACAAAGATTTGATGAAACACAGCTCATTGCTGACTATCCATCTTATCTTCATATGCCACATTTTTAAGGATTGGGAGTTTACAAATAGCACTGCATCTTTTCCTTAGCATGCACGGGTGGGAAGACAAAGAGTCAAGCTTTTACATTCCAAAAGAAGAACTATTTTTAGGATAGATAAGTCAGAGGTACATTTGAGAAATGCAGAAAAATGTGTCTTCCTAGAATTGAGTGTACTATCTAGCAGGACCTATATAGCAGGATTATACTCCATGGCTTACAAGAGTATTGATCTGTGTGTACTCCTCAGTGGTGTTACATTCATTTTAGCATTGATCTCTCTTTCATTACACCACTGCATCATGCACTCTCAGTGTCATCTCAGTGCTCCTCTAAAATCTGACTGTCTTCTGTTGCTGTCAAGATGTATGAATGCATTCTGCAGCTTCCAACTCAAAATATCAATTTCAAAGACTTATTCACACACAGACACTCCCCCCCTTTTAAAATAATGCTAAGGACCTTCCATCCCTTAAGCCTCCAAAACAAGTTAAACACAGAATGAAGAAGACATTGGCAAGTGCTTTTTCTTCAAAGGTTTTTTTACTCTGTGCATTGTTTGTGTTACCTTTCAAAGAAGCTTGAAAATACCATTGCTTTTCCTCACAGCTCCTTTCTATTCCATTTGGAAAACATTGATTTTCCTTCCCCCTGTGATTCTTATGCAGCACAAGTAAACATGGCTCTGTTTAATATATGTCCAAGTCTGTGCAGTGCCATCAAATTCACTGTAGCTCTGGGAGAGAAACCAGGCACTTTGTTGGCTTCTAGCTTTGCTACAAGGCAAACTACCACAATTCTTGCATGTCCAGAGAGGTTACTGGTTTGGTTAATTTGCTTATACATGCTTTATTCTTCAAAGCACTTGACTGGGCACCAGGAACTCATGAATTCTGATGTCAGCTTTAATAATACACAGTTGCAATTACAGAGAGACAAGGATGCCTGGATCAAAAGCTCATGGCACATAATGTGCAAAATGCATGAGCAAAAAGCCTTCTTTCCTAATGGATTACCAAAATAATACACATGATCTTGAGCTTATCACTTCAGCTTCTGCACCATTGTTTACTGCACTCTCCTGCTGTAAGTTAGAGATGAGTCTGTTGTCTTCAGGCTGGCAAATTTGAGGACAAAAACCTCAGAAAACCCACTGCAACCCCCTGCAGGAATTGTCCCTTTCCCTGCTGAGTGTGCCTCAGGATTGTATGCTGTTCTGCCAGTTCTCACCATATTTTGTAATTCTGGGTAAAAATATCTTTTCTTGCAGCCATCTAATTATGCCAGCCTGAGGAGCAAATGCAGGGCATCTCAACATCTGTACCTTGGCTATTCCATAATAATAACCCTCATCTTCACTGTGTGATGTCTGTGTGCTATCCTTCACACCTTTGAAACTGATATCATATTTACCCATCTGAGAGGAGAAAAAAGCTTTGTTCTTCCCTTGCATGTATGTTGCAACAGATGAGAACAAGCTGGGAAAAACAGCTATTATTTTAATCTTCATTATTTCCAAGTTTTTCCTCTATAAAATCCCCTTTTCTGCCTTCACACAACTCTTGCTTTTTCTTGTCAGTATTTCACTGTCACCCCATATTCTTACAGCCCACATTAACAGTAATGCCATATTTTACTGCTGCAAGTATAACCCTCAGCACTTTAGCTGCTGCACCACAGACCCCAATCCAGTGTTTAAAGATGGGAATCCTTCCAAGAACATCCTTAGGCACTGGCACTGGATCAGACACTATGAGCAAGGATGGATTTCTCATATCTGTAGGTTAACTTCTGAAAGAAAAGGCTCTATCCAGCGGGAGAGTTACTTACCAATGTAATATTTTATGCATTGAGCTCCAGAGTGTCACAAGCTGACTTTACTATCACAGCAGACAGAGTAATTTCACATAATGAGTTAGTTCTTTAAACTGTTACCTCACTTAACACTGAACCAATTAATCAGGACAAAGAAAAAAAGAAGTCCTGCTTGTGCATTGCTGTACCACAATGCATTACTGCTCCCAGCTCAAAGTCCTTTTCTGACAAAGATTAGATCCCAAGAACCCAGAGAGCTTTTACTTGCTGGCACTGCCCTTTTCTAATTGCTCACAATAGGAGCTGACAGCCAAGCAGTCAGGGAGATATTGTTTTCACAGAAATTGCATATAAAAGATTCAGCAGCTGTGTAAATACATCATTTTTTAGAAAATGGACTATCCTTAAGAAGCATGGAGATGTAACACTGTTCTGAAGTCATAATACCAACACAAAAAAGACTTTCAACTCGACCAGTCACTGCTGTGGGATGGGCTGGCCAGAGGAAGCATTGTCCTGAGCAAAAGAATACAGGCTGGATCCAAAGCTACTGCTTGCTAATACAGTCAGTGGCATTTAAAGGATTCATTCAATATTTTGCTATTTATTTTGAAAGCATTAGAAAAAATATCCTGTGTAAGGACTGAGACTTGTTCTGGCTGGTGTGGTCAGCATTCAGGGCTGTGCATGTCAACCTTATGTCAGCCAACTTACTCCTCTCTCTTTGTTAGGAAAACACCTTTTTCTCTATGTTGTGTCATGAAGATGGTGTAATTGGGGAGGAGGAAAAGAAAGGGGATATCATTTCACCAATGATTCAGTTACAGTCATTCTTCTCTCCCCTCTTATTTCACTGAATATCTGACAATCAAGAAAGGTGCAATTATCTAAAGTGAAGAAACTGCAATATTAACAGAAATGCCATTTTACCACAGAGATTAAACATGAAATTTCAAGGGCTCATTTGTCAATGTGTTGCTTACATGTTACAGGTAATCTCTGGAAATCAGTCGAGTTGTACTACTGGGAAAGACAGTGATTAATGAGATCCTGCCTCTGAGGGAGATACTGCAGGTGAAAAGAAACAAAAGTAGAAGAGACAGGTGACAAGGGCCAATGAGACAAACTCCTAATTGTAACCATGAACTAATTCACAGGGGGTTATAGGGCTATGAGAGATGCAGAAAAAATATTTGGGGAATCTTTGTTCTTTTGTTTCAGAGCAGATAAAAAAAAAGTGGCCAGTTTACATGGTTGTCATAGTAATGTAAGCTGTTATTTAAAATACTTACATATACTCAAAGTATTTCTAATGCTGGGATAACTGCATAGCCAAGGGTCTAAGTAGTTGTGTATTGTTCAAGCAGGTCCTTCCTTGCTCACTGCCCTTTGAAATTTTTAGGAAGTTTGCTGAAGAAGCATAACCACCTCTTTTTCTTCAGCCCAAAGTTTGTCTCTGTTTTTGTCTCAACTTTTTTGCACTCCTTTCACTTTTCAGTCTTCTTCCATTTTAGTTTTAGTACTTGTCCTCCAGCTTAATCCATGGATATTTAATCCCTTGGTTCCACTATTCTCTTCCAGTTTCATAAGGTAAACTTTGCCTTTACTTTATACAGCCCCCTGTACTCTGACATCAGAATGACTTTCAAAAAGTAATTCATTAGCAGCTCTCATAATAATAACTTTCAGTCAAGAATGACTAATTGTAAAGGATTGCCTAGATGGACACAGCAACCCCCTGCATATCCAGAATTAATGGTTGGTGCAATGAAATCCCAACCCTGAGTTTAGATATGTGACATTCTAACAGACACTTAAATAACATTAATTTACTAATTTCCTCATCTTCCACTCCAGAATTTAGTCAGATAAGCTCCTGACAGAAGGCAGGCACATGCAGATGAAAGGATGAGTGAAATGGGACTGTAAAGGCAAAATGAAGTGTAAAGTGAACTTGTCACTATTTCCAAAGTGCCCTCCCTAAAAGGCACAGTTGCTGGTGGCTGCTCTGCCCTCCACACTGTCCCAGACAATTAAACTTCACCCAGACATCACTACTGCAGCCCCAGAAATTTTAGTTAGTCGGAACTATTTTGAACTGGGGAAGATTATCCTAAATCTATTAGGTCTGAGATGATTATTCAATAGATGGAAGCTGAGACATACTCAGATTATCAAAAAAAAGCCAAACAGAACTGAAGAAAAATGTGGAATAATCCAAAGCTCCAGGCACCAGAAGCAAAGAGAAAGATCTTTCTTTTTTCCAAAAAAAAAAAAAAAACCCAAAATAAAAAAAAAAAAAAAAAAAAAAAAAAAAAAAAAAAAAGAAGACTGGTTAGTTATATATATGCAAATATAGCTATATAACAGATTTTAAAGAGAAGCATTTAATCCCATGATAACTGCATCCCATCCCTTTGTTTCTTGCCTCTCCCCTCCCACTTGGAGTGGTGCAGCATAGCTCAAAATCCAGCTGTGTGCAGAGGCAGCAGGTCACACACCCACAGGAGGCATGGCCAGAGCATCAGGAGCTCAGGTTCTTTACCTCCAAAAACCAAAGCAATGTTACAGTGCCCACTGCTCCTGCTGTTTTTAATGTGGTGCTGTCATTTTCATTATAAATTCAGATTTCCTGGTTTTATCATTCAGTCATTAAAAAAACTGCTGAGAGATAAATATTAGCAAGCAGCTCTGCTTACCAAAAAAATTCAGAATTTCTAGAGTGTGGGGAGAGAGAGGGAGTCTCATATTCTGTGTATTCCAGTGGGGCAGTGATTCCAGCATGAGCAGGGCTGTACCAACACTGAGCTTTTGCCAGAAACTTTGTACAATACAGCAGGAGGATGTAACCACACTCTGCAGCCACAGGCACAGTGCAGGGCTCTTCAGTGGAATCCATGGGACTAACTCAGGATGCCAAACTTCTCCCCAGGTGTCAGACAGGATCCTTGCTCTCTGCCTTAGATCTATTCTGAGGCAGAAAGAAAATGTAGCCATATATGTATGGCAAGCATATATAAATATATATGTGACCAGTGTGACCTTCCTGTGACATCCACACTGTACTGCAATAAAAATTGTAAAATGCAAAAATAGTGTGTAGGAAAATTAACAGAAAGACAGAACTAATGAGTTTCAGCATCTCACACACATATCCTGTCATCCCTCACAGATTAGTGATCTCAGCTGCATGAACAGCTCTCTAAGGTTAACATTCTTAAAACAGAATTATTTTAGATGCTCTATTTCATATGCTGCTTTGAAATGCAAAATTAGAATTTATTGCTAAAACAGACATCTACTAAAAAAATATATTATTGTTAAAATATGCAGACTATAATTTTATTTCAGAGTCTGCCTCTTTAAAGATCTAAGTGGTGTATAAAAGTCTTTGTTGGGTGATGCAGCGGTTACCATGGCAATTTATTTATTTTTTTTAAGTTTAGTGAAGACAGTGCAGTCAAAAACATAAATAGCCTGAGCCCCTGGCAGGGTAAATTGTACAATGCCATTCTAGAATAAATCTACATGGCTTTTTTTTTTTTTTTTTTTTTTCTGAAAACATATATTAGAGACTAATAATTCTTCGTGAAGAAAAATACTTCACTTTTCTTAAGACTGCAATTATATTTGATTATAATTTTTAACTGTACCTGCTCCAGGATGATACTAAATTCTATAACCCTTCAAGTGCCCATTAGCTATGGTTCCTCTATGACAGTGATACAAGCTGGTGGGTGTGGGAGAATTTCCTGGAGTGCTACCTGCTTAAAAAGGTTTTAAGTTTTGCAGGAACACCACCAGAGAGATTTATATCACACCATCAGAGAGATTTATATTTGCCAGCAGAATCAAAAATGTGTCCTGGAATAAAATAACTAATTGAGTTTCAGACCTGTGGAGAACTCATATATGTATGTGTGTGTGTATATATATGTGTGTGTGTGCTAGCCTGGAAGCAGGAAATTAATTTATACCTTGTTTAGGAAGAGAAAGGCAAAATTCTTAAAATTAAATATTTTTTTCAGAATTGTTTGGTAGCAATACTGTTGTAGAGGACCTGACCAAAACTACAGACAATGTAATTTCTTTCCTCCAGCAGGGGTGAAATGTGCATTGAGGAAAGACTCCAAGAACAGGGCAGACTGATGAATACATCACCTGTGTGCTCCCCCCTGCTCCAGTCCTTGGCAGCTCACAGACATCCAGAGCAGACACAGTCCCAGCAGTCTCAGTGGATTCATTTCCATGATTTGTCCTTGGAGTCCAGTGACCTTTTGCTTTCCACAGCATCCTGGGGCAAAAAGTCAGAGTTAAGCTACCAGGCTGAATTGTACCAACAGCAGTCATTACTGTATTTTATAAATATAATGCTGCTTTGATGCAAGGCTAAATGTCTAATTTTGCTAATGATTCTGTGCCCAGAAGTAATGTGTGATATGTGGTTAAAGATAATTGCAAAATGCTTGAGCAAGATGAACAGAGGGAGTTGATAAAAGAGCATTTACAGTCCTGTGGTACTTGGAGCTACTTCTCCAGGTACCAGCTATGGCATCTCACCAGCTCACTGCTGGAAGAATTTGGAAAGATATCTCTCAAAAAACCTGACAAGTTGGAACTGCTCTATCTCCATGGGCAGAGATTCCTACTTGGAATTTTGCAGTGAAAGAATATTGTGTCATGTCCTGGTTCGCCTTCTACTGGGCAAGCATATGGGTTATCCACAAAGATTTCAAACTCATTAGGAGGAATCTGGCAAAGCAACAGATGTTTAACTGGCCAGCAAAAGTCATATTCCTGGAGGAATTTCTAATAATTATATCACACCTAGTCCTTCACATATCTTTTCACCCAGCACAAATTAGTGTAGCTCTGTTGATAAAAGGAAATGGTTCCAGTTAGAACCACTTGAAAAACTAACCTTTCAAATTCATAAGAGGATATGTCTATTAAACAATCTGAAAGTAAGAGATCTTTTAATACTAAATAGCTGAATTTCTATGCAAGCCATGTGAAATACTGGAATACAGGAAATTTATTTTTTTGTCTTCATTATCCTTCATGGGTATGAAAGAGGATTTTTTTAGGAAATGGGCCAGCAAAGGAAAACTGACTATTCCCTATTTTATATGTAGAATAAAGCATTCCTTCCAACTGTCTTTATTAATTTATAAACAGCTATGATCCTAGGTTGTTCTGGCCATTCAAATTTATGATCAGAATAAAATTACTCTCAATAGAGAGAAAAAAATGTCTCTTCTCTAAAACTTCATAACGAGTGATAAGCATTCACTGGACCATAATTACATCTTTCTATTTTTCCTATGCTGCTTCAGGTTTTAATTTTTTTTAATATCACCATTTTAATTAAGCTTTAATCTTCACAGCACTAAACTAAATTAAAAGGATCTTTATAGTGTTGCTTTGGCAACTAACAGAAGGGGTAAAATTACCTTATCTGTTTGTTCACCATGTTGCTGCTGTAAACATCCCAGTTATGGTCTTTAATTTGCTTATTTTCACTAGAAAAAAAAAAAGAAAACGACATGTGACACTGAAAACAGTTATCACTGCTGGAACAGTCCTCTAGCAGGATCTCACTGTGATTGTCATGGACAAACATGGAGTTGGGAGCTCTTTACTCCAAAAGATTAAATACGAGCTAATTAGGCAAGACACAAAGCAGGCAGAAACAAGTGAAAGCAGCAGGTACCCATCACAGAAATTCCCAACTCCTTGCCCTTCTGTCTGGTCCCCTTTATTTCCTTCAACAATCTGTAACACATTAAAAGTTAAACATAAACTTCTTATGATTTTCCCATGGTATCCTGCAGATAATTAGGAACAAATCTTCAGAACACAGCTGCCATGTACCTGCCATGTCACTGTCCCATTTTATATCTCTGTAAAATGCCAAACAACAGATTGAGTTGTCCAGGACTATCAGCTAAACACAATCCTGCACCACAATACCAACAGAAACATGCTGAAGGCATGAGCACACCCTACCTTGTACAACCACAGCTGTGGAAGGGCTAAGAGAAAGGGGAAGAAGAGTGTTAGACCTTTCTTCTAAAGCTGAGATATCACAGATCAAAACAAGAGCATGTTCTTGTTATCTAACAGTAAAAATAACGCTTCTGAGGATCACTTAAAAAATAATACTTTTATATGATTTCAGAGTTCTACATGTCTGCTTCTCTTCTTAAACCTTTCTCTATTTGATTGCTTCATCCTCAGTAAGGGACTGATGTTCATTTCCAGCCAAACAACACCACAGACACTGGCTATAGTGGCCTGAAAATGCAGTTTAACATAAGCTTTGGGACCCCTCTAGACTGAGGTGAGTGAAGAGCCTTCCCAAAAGGCAGAGCCCATGTGGGCATCACCCACAAACACAACAGGACCCCTCACACCTGTGCAGATGAGCCTTCCTAACCCCAGGAAATGACCCAGCACAGATGCAAAGGCTTTTTAATTACAAAACATTCCTGCAATACTCTTTTGCTATGAACTGCACTTCTCAACTTAGCAGGATTTTAGGGAGTCTTGATTATTTACAAAGCAGTACAGGTGAGCCCCTGGCACAGGTGACCCAGAGAAGCTGTGGGTGCCCCTGGATCCCTGGAAGTGTCCAAGGCAAGGCTGGATGGGGCTTGGAGCCCCTGGGATAGAGGAATGTGTCCCTGCCCATGGGCTGGAAGTGAATGATCCCTAAGGTCCCTTCTAACCCAAACCACCCCATGGTTCTATGAATATGGAAAACCCTTGTGCCTACACAGCTGATTCCCAGCAGCTCTGGCAGCCCCACAGACAGACTGACTCCAGAGCTATTTCCCCTCCAATTTGGCTGTCCGTGTCCATTTTTGCATTTTCTAATGTTCTTAGTAAAGCACTTAGAGCCTCAAGTCCATCATCATCATTAGCAGAGAGGTCAAATGTTGAAAGTTTAGTTTGTTTGTTTTTTTAAAAAAAGAAATTAATGTAGCAAAAAGGGTTTTACATGTGCAGCACTCTACAACAAAGCTGTCCTGCAGCTCTGATTGCAACTTGGTTTGTATTTTCAACTTATTTTCAATTTTCAGCTAAATAAACACAAAACATGAAAGCCACTGAAACTAAGGCAGATAATAAAGTGCTGTCAAGCTGTGATAAAGTCAGTCTTCACCAAAGATCAGTCTTCTCCCACTGAGAGATCCTAAATTTGAGGCTGAACTTAGAATGACAGAACAGGCAGCACCGAAAAACAAAAGTTTTCACTCAGTAAGATTTTTTTGTTTTCTGATTTTGATGGACAACAAAATGGTTGAAAGTTACAACTAATTTAGAAACATGAGAAAAATGACAAAAAATAGAAGGTATCAAACAAAAAACCTAGGAACTGTCAACCACTGAATATATAAGGAGGACAAAAATTACATTTTATTTTGCATCACCTTTTCTGTGTCCTGGAAAAACCTTTTTTCTCAAGTCACGTGTGTTAAAACATCTTGGGTCTTTCTTCAGTAATCCATAGAAAAACAGACTCTTAAAGTAAGCTTAAATGTAGGTCTCATAGCAATTAAATATGACTAATTATGAAATTGAAGTCCTATCATTTGATATTCACTGAGAGAACTTTTCCCCAGAGTATGTTACTCAATATATCCTCCTCAGAAATCATGTAAACAGATTATTCACCTCACTAAGAACAGCTTGAACCTTTTTCTTACATAATGTCTTTTTTTCCTCCAAGAATATTTGAATGTAAGGAATATTTAAGTAGCACTTAAGCAAAATAAAATTGCTCTGTTCAACACACAAAATGTTTTAAAAAAAAATACCTGTGTCTATAACCATGCCACTGGCTGTTTGCTGATTGCTAATTGTTGCCATCATTTTCATCACATAGGAAAAAAAATTCCCCTGTAAGTATCCTGTGAACATTGTAAGGATGATCTCAATGCATCAGGGTAAAGCAGCTGCCAGAAATCAGTCAGATCAGTGCTGGGAGTGCAGTCAAGCTTCTTGTGTACACTTAGCAAATATAATTATTTAGAACCTAGGGGTGCTTCTATGTCTCCTTGCTATTGCTTCTATTGTGTAAACAGAAAATGAAACCCTCCCTGAGCAAGGCTACAGGCTGAGGGCAATATGTTCACATTCCAGGAATGTGCTTTCCACAGGGAATCTAAAGGAGCATCTCATAGGCTTTAATATAATCCAAGAATTGCAGGAGCAACTGTGGCCACAGCTGGGTTCCACCTGTTTGTATCTCTGACAGATGTTCAGGGCTCTTGAACCCCTCAGTTAAACACCAGCTGTACCTTAGGCAGGGAACAGACCATATCTACTGCCAGGCTGCAGGAATTGCCTGTCCTGGAGCAATCTGCCTCAGAGAACCTTCCCCAAAGCGTCCCCCCAGTGCAAATGCACATCCCCTGGTCTCCAGCAGAGATTGCCCCATGAGCCTGGCTCTCCCTGACTCAGGAGCAGAGAAACACATTTATCCTCCCCAGCCACAGCCTGGCGTGTGCTTGCTCTGTGGCACAGCTAAATTACAGGCTGTGCTCAGTGGGAGCCACTCCTCCCCACATGCAGCACTCTCATCATCAGCTCCATGCAGTGGGTTGGATCAGGAATCAAATCTAGCTGAAAAATGACCACAAGACAAATCCTCAGCATGCTGAATTGGAGCAGGATGCTCTGCCCACCCTGTTCACCATCTGACCAGAAGGGACACACAGGCTAACAGCAGTGAAAAGCCAAGCAACTAAATGTTCAATTACTGCCTCAGCTGAAGTAGCTCTCCAAATATTTCTTCTTGTAGCACACTCCCAATAAATAATTAGAGTTGCCCAGAAAAGCCAGAAAACTGACACTGGCATAGGTCTTGTATTCAGAAGATTATCTCTTCTGTAATATACACTGGTATTCTGCAGAATTACTTGGGATTTAAAAATAGAAAGTTACAGAAAAAAAAAAAAGAGATTTCATATTAATGTTTGACAGTCCGTACAGGTTTTCTTTTTAATGAATGCCACATATATATATTCTGTATATATTCTGTATATATTCCCCTCAAACTTACAAAACAATATATGTTAAATACAATGGGCACCATTTATTGTTTTATCCCTAATGTTAATCTTGTATATCTGGTTATTTCTTTTTCAATAATAGCAGAAAATTACTTTGTCAATTATATTGCTTCTCCTGTGCTGAAATATTAGAGACTAAAAGGTAAATTCAAGAGAATCCCATCCCAAAGATAGACTGCACACAGGTTTATAACAAGCAATCCTAGACCATGACCAGTAAAAACATTTTCAGAAAGAAAGTAGGTGGTAGTCTGGACATTTTTTGGCTATTTTAAATCTGTTCTGCTTTTGCTGCATATTTAAAATCACATCATTTGTGCTTCTGTGAACTTAGTCCCCATTTTCTTCTTCTACCATTTCCTTTGTAACATATATTAGTTTATTTTTAGATTGGTGAAGTCCCTCATCACCACAGAGATTGTTTTCACAATCTCTCTCCTTGCAGCTGCTGTATTGCTGGGGGAGGCACTATTAGAAACTCATCCATAACAGTTCAGTCTCTCTCAGCCTCAGACAACTTCTCCATGGATGTGATACTTTGCTTAGAAAATTATAATGTGATTTTCTTGGGAAATAGATTTCTTCCTTGAGGTAATTGTCAGGAATGTAAGATGGTCAAAGAGCTCTCCCTTATATTTAAATAGGTTCCAGGCAGAATCACAGATTATTTTGTTGTTGCTGCAGTTATTGTTTTTGCAGTAAAGACAGAGCCATCTGTTCCTTTGGAGAGGTGCCAAATCAGTTGAAAATAATTCACTCAGGTATTCAGTGAACCACAAGAGCTGATGGTTTAAGGATTCTGGAAGGTTTCAACAGGGAACACCAAATGCACTTTGCCCAGTTTGGATTAGATTTTATTTAAACTGTGGGCTCTGGGTAGTTCAGGACAGCAAGAAGTGGACACAAGAGAGTTCCTCTCTTTCTATCTCCTTCCCATATCAAACCTGCTTTAATAAGAGTCAACAGCTACATATCACGTGAAATGACCAGCTCACACTATCCAAAGGGTAATTATAAACTATGGTGACAACTTTGGTGTAGTTCTGCATATCAGAAATCAACCAAATGGCCAAGACATGTCTGGTTCTCAGTGGGTTTATGTCCCCAGTTTGTGCTCTCGTGGGACAGCTCTGCCCTCTTGGCCATGCCTGAGTATCAATAGCAAATATCTCACTATTGGGGATTTGGGCACAGCCAGGGCAATATATGCACACATATTATTGTGTGCAGCATGAGCAAAAAAGGGGAGGGAGGGACTATCTAGAATCAATCTGTGAGTCTGGACAAGTTGATGCCTTGCTTGACAAGTCTCTGATAACACAGACCTGCAGAAAACCAAAATAAAAATATTCCAAGGACCTCCTGAGCCCTTAACCATCCTTATTTGCAATGGTTTTCTGATGAAACAACTGGCAAGTTAATATTAGCTGGTGTCTGAGAGAGGATAATTTCTGAAGCATTTTCTGCTATGGATTTTATAATGATGAAGAATTGTCTGCACGAATTTATAACTGAGTGGGTTAATTAAACATTACCCCTGGGCATCTGAACATTGAAGAATGTGTCTCTATTCTGAAAGGAACACTTAATCCTCCTCAGCCTGATGCATTCCCTGTATTATTTACTAATAAATTTTAGTTTATTTATTGTTTGAATTATTTATTATAAGCATTGTGGAAAAAAAAGCAGTGCCTTAATAAGGTTTAGTTTTCTCACTTTTCAAACTCATTGGGATGTTAAATTTTAAATAATGAAAACCTAAGTTGGAGTCCTCTTTTTTCCTGTTAAACATTGGAAACAACTGAGCATAAACATGACTGATACTAAACATTGTTTAAAGAAATTATGAATAAAGGAAGTAATAGGTTATTAAACCACTCTGTAACACCTTCCAAAGCTGTGACAATTGAACATTCATTACAAGCTTGTTAAACAGCTATTCTATCAGTAGTTCTAGCATCACAATGCAGGACCTTAATTAGCTGATGCTTCTTTCATTTTATTTATTAGGTTTATTTATTAGGTTTTTGAGCCAAAATAATAATAAAAAAAGATTTGTGGCTCTAATAAAGTGCCACCACTGCCATATTTCTTTCATGTATTAGTAATTTGTTAGTTAATAGGAACCTGCATTTTCTATATTTTTCTTATGATAGATGTGCCAAACACAACAACAGAGGGCAAATCAAAATATTTACAACCTACTATAATTTCCTTTGCAGCCTAATGTCATAATTAAGAAACAACTAAGTTTATGAATCAGCTTTGTACATTTGCAAGTCATGTGGAAGAGTGGCTGACAGAAATGACAATCTTTTTGAGCTTTATCAGTCACAGTAATTAAATACTATACTTCCCCCTCAAAAAAAAAAAAAAAAAAAAAAAAATCACGTATTTTTGCAATGCAACAAGGTTATTTTGAGAGTTCCTTTGTCTCATGACTTTTTAGAGACAAATGGCTTTTTGTCCTGGGTAGGAAACAGCTTTAAGTCTGTACCAGACAGCAAATTTCTCACTTCACACACTGATTCATCAGATATTGGAGCTAAAGCTTGTCCCTGATTGAGAACACACTGTTATTCTCTCTGCACTTTAAACAATCCCTTTTTAATTAAAAAAAAAAAAAAATAAAAAAAACAAAACTCAAGCTGTCTCTAGATACATTTTTACTTTATCTGGTTATCTCTAAATAGACAGATTTGGGTTTGAACTGTGTGAAATAATCCTGTCAGATACAGATCAGCAGGAAAGAGGCATCAGAAAGGCAGGATGGGTTCCATGGATCCCACTGTGCCAGGGCAGGCTCTGCCAGGAGCTGCCCATGGAGAGCAGATTGAGCCTCTCTCTCCTGGATTTTAGCAGAGCTTTCCTTTCCCAGCTGTGGCACCAGCATGGCCTGTGCTGCCCCTCACTCAGCTGTCTGTGCTGAACACCTCTTTTTGTTATTTTACTGCTCTTCCCATGGCAGGAGACCCCCAGCTCACCCATGATAACCATCACACAACACAGGAAGCAAAAAAAGACATGGTGCTTAGCTAATCCCAAAACAAGCCAAGATGCCCATGTGCTGATAGCAAGGATGCTGCACAGTGGGTAAGTGTCCTGCAGCTGTAAAATAAAGCAAGTTAAATAACCTGGCCAGCACAAGAGCTCACTACATGCTCAAAATTCTGTGTCGCTGACAAATTCGGTACTAATGCAGAATTTGTCACTATTTTAGGACTGGTGGCTTTAGAAAGTAGTGGTTGGTTGGCAGCAAATTTCTGCAACTTTTCAATATTTTTGTGACAGGAAGCTCTCTGTAAAAAAAATTATATAATTTCCTGCCTGATATCAAAAGAATAAAGAAGAGTGATGCATTATATATATATATATATAAAGACTCTGCCCTCAAATACGAAGCTTCTCTCTGGCCTGAAGTCAGAGAAAGAATGGATGAACATCACCATTACTGAGATTATGATCCCTGAGCAGCCCTACAAAATGGACATACTTGAAGGTGTTTATATAACCAGCCCTTACTGAAAATTATTCAAATAACTGCTTTGATGGCATAGGGTTTATTTGTGAACAGTCCAAGCCTTCTGCATTGCAGCTATGACTGAGGGCTTATGGTACTTTAACTTAAAATTCTGCAAGTCATTATGAGCCTCTTAATAGCAGATGGATTCTATTCTGAACCACATCAAATTCCAGTTAAATAAGATTGTCAGTATAATAATTTTCTAGCTGGACATAGCATGCAATTGGCCAGAATCAGACAGTTAAAAGGCTTTTCATTCCAGTTTAAATACCTAAAACAGCAAATGCTTTAAGCAGGCAGCTCTCATTAATAACAAACAGTGATCCCTTCTAAGTATTTATCCTGTATTCTGGAAGCACTGAATGCCTACATCTTTATATGTATTAATTGGACTCCTCTATTCATACTAATGCAGTGAAAATATGCACACAACAGGCACGAGAGCTTTTTAACTGAATGGATAATTGTGCCACAGGGAAGAAATTCATCTTGAAATTTGTGACAGTTGCACTTACACAAAACTCCAGCAGTTCTGGAGTAGCAATGAGACCAATCATAACCGATAAAACAATTCTGCTTGTGGAGTGCAAGCAAATAATCAAAGCAGAAATCTAATCAGCCTTTCTTGGTAGATGCATTCCCTTCACATGCCTTGGGAGGTTCTCAAAACAAGGTAATGGAAAAGCCATGCCCTTGGAGAAGGGATTCCCAGGAAAAAAACTGAGAATGTCTGCAGAAAAGGTGGAGCCTGAGCCAGCAAGATACTCTGCAGAGCACCCGAAGCAGAAGCAGGGATTTCAGAGGATGTTTCCACGTGGATTTCGGAGGATGTTTCCACGTGGATTTCAGAGGATGTTTCCACGTGGATTTCAGAGGATGTTTCCACGTGGATTTCAGAGGATGTTTCCACGTGGATTTCAGAGGATGTTTCTCAGCCACATGCACAATGTTGAGGAAAGCCCCAGCCCTCCATCCCCACCTTGCCCATCAGCCCAGCACGGGGGAGCAGCCCGGACAGAGGGACCTGCTGTGCTTCCCAGGGAGAACCGGGTGGATTCATCCTCGCTGGAAACGCAGAGAGAAAACAGAAAGGGGAAATCATCTCATGTGCTTTAATTTCTTGCTATTTACTCTTTTTGCCAGCAGCTGAATGAATCAGTGTATTAGCAAGCTTTGCTTTTCTGTTTCTAGAACAAAACGCTGGCTGCCAAAACACGGGGGTTTTACCTTTGTAAAGTCGGTGTCCTGCATTCTAAAACACTTCCAAACCCCTTCCTTTTACTGGTGGTTACCTGTTTTGAGTCGACCTCTATGTTTCACAACTACAATTTTAAAAAACATTATTTAATTAACGTCCTTCGTTTGTATTCCCAGCGACTCCCATTTGTATGCATACAACTCACTCGGTCTGCGGTCTGTGGCTGGCAAATAACACCACTTAACAGCTGTTAAATAGGGTAATCACCTGTTGTTATCCACAGGTAGCTTTAATTCAAATGCTAATTGCTCTCAGTGCTCTCCTTACAAACCTGCCCCAGTGTCAGCTGCTGTCTGAGCCTCACCAGATGGATGCGAGCCTCGCATGGATTGTGCTGTCCCTCTGCAGGAAAAAGGTCTGACTTATAAAAAACATCGCTACCCCACCGTGCCAGCAACAAAAAAAAAAAAAAATAAATGGGCACAAAAATTAAACAGCGGAGGTCTTTCAGAGAGCAAGAACTGCAGCAAAAAGCGAGGAATAGGGAAGGTGAAGGAGTGCAAACAGGACATCAAATGTGTGAGCTGGTGCTGCAGCCTGCTTGCAACCACAACCAGTTAACATTCACCATTAATGAACTGACTTTGATAAAGTTCAGAAACAGCTGCTGCAGATGTATGTCAGCCTGAAGTGATAGGAAATGAGAGCTAAACTGCTTGAACAGGTAATGAGCTGGTAAAAATCCCACTGGAAAAATAAAATTTCTGGCCTGGTTCAGGTAAATTTTTTTTGTTTTTTTTTTTTCCCCCCATACACTTAATTTTTACTAAAAAGATTTTATGTTTTTTCTCTCTTCTGTAGAAATACCTCAAAACTACACCGTACAACTACTTACTCCTCACAGCAAGAGGCTTCACATAATTTTTTTCTAAAAGATCTCCAATTCACCCAAGCTCTCTGGAGGCAGAGTTTCATGTTGTGCCTAATTTCATCAAACTGTGCATTGCTGCCAAAAGTGATGGTTTAATTCTGTCTCCTTTCCCCTCTTAACTCCACTGACGTGTTCCTTAGCCTTTCCTCATATTAGAGTTAGTCATTCCCTCTGTTTCTGGAGCATGACTCACTGATGCAAAGGGAAAGTAATTTATTTGTGGGGGGAGATGTCCATATGAGAGCCCCCATTCAGCCTAAGGCAGCTGTAGAGCAGTCCTGAGTGTCCTGTGCTCCTTGCTGCTCTGTGCTGCAGCTCCTGCAGCTTTTATTTTAGCTCCCCCGACTGCAAAAGGGCCATTAATTCCCCAGTGCTATCAGATTTTCACACTGCACTGGGTGATTTTCCTGCCCTTCTCTCCAAAGGGCTGCTTTTTTTATAGGTGAACAAAGCCATGCACCAGTGGCCCAAGAGCAGAACCTCCTTGCTCAGTTCCTTCCCTTTGGTCTGCTCAACTCAGATGATTCTGCTGGGTGCCAAGAACCCAACCCGAGCAGCCCTGAGCTCTGGAGGATGCCTACCCTTCCTCTGGGCCAAGTTATGGCCTCAGAAAATGACAGCTAGCATGTGTGGTACCAGACACAGGGCACCAAAATGTGAGGTTATGAACCTCTGGTGCTCTGGGCACCAGCTTGGTCAGGTTATCTTAAATGAGCAAACAGCTAACAGTTGCTAAAAAAGTTATTTATTACAAAGCACATCAGTCTCAAAAGGCAAGCAGAAAAGCAGTGGCAAAAAGTGATGGCAAAAAGCACAAAAGCAAATAGCAAAAAGCAGAAAAGGCAAATGGCAAAAAGCACCAACTCTTCCCAATACTAATTCTTATATAGGATCTTCCCAACAAGCTAAATGCAAACTCAGACCACCACTCCTTAACCCATTAGAATTCCAGTTTCTTAGCACACTGGGTTACGTAAAACTACACATACACCCTATCTGAAAAATGTAAGCAATGTTCTTACTGTAGCTCTATTATGTCTAAGCACTGTCTACAGCTGTGGAGCCTCTACTGAAAACATCAGTATATTTTTCATCCTTCACTAGAACTGGCACTTCCACTCTGGCATTTGAACCTTTCACTTACTAAAAGCATTAAGCTCATACTAAAATTAACTGACTTACTTATCCTAAAACTTAAATTTACACTAAAACTTAAACTTCTACTTTATGTGTGAGTGTCTTAATATACTTCAATGCATCCAGAAGCTTTAAATCAATCCCTGCACTCTGATTTCTTTCTGAAGAATTCAGAGACCCTCAACTCACTGGCTCCAACACTAGCACAGGGCTGGCTACACTTTTTCTGCCTCCTGTAAAAAGGAGATAGATATCCCAGGTGAAACCTGGCTCTGAGAAATGAATCAAATTCTATAAAAGTCACACATTAGGTAGATCTGCAGCAAGTGTTGGCACAGTTTCAGTTTTGGTCTGAGCTCACTATACTGATTGGAGCTCTGGCCTTGAAGAAAAGAACTGCTCAAAATTTCCAAACCAAACTTTAAATTGAAAACATGTATTAGTAGCCCAGTTCTTTGACATCTTGTGCTTATGATGAGCAGAGGGAGGGATGAAAACCTATTAAACCCAGGTCACTTTATCTCTTTGTGTCCTGCTTTAGGGACATAATTGAAATGAACATCCTGTAGCAACCAGCACTTATGTGTGAATGTTCATTTTAGCAAAGTCAATTGTTTCAATCATCAAAAGGAAAGAGCTGCTTGTTTGACAGCTATGACTCATTAACATACATTTCATTTTGATGAGCTTTTTAAAAATTTTGTTTTGCATATTTTGCTAACAGGAAGGGAGCAAAATAAAATATCTGTAAAAGGATACAGAGTTCATGCTTTTTTAAAAATCTCTCAATGAAAAGCTGTAGGTAGGCCTGCTTTGCCAGTTTGAAAACTATTTTGTCTTTTCTCTTTCAGACTGAATAGAAATACAAAGCTGTGAAATATAGATGTAAAGTTGAGAATAAAAAAGTTATATGTAAAATTCTATGTTTAGTATAGAAGTACATTTTAATATTTATTCAATCCTGTGTGAAAAAAAGAAAAATAAAACCTAAAAATTGAAATGCTGCTCTTTCCCTATTTAAGTCATAATCAATCCATGCTTTAATTTACTTTCAATGTGAAATTGAAAATGAATTGGTCAGATTATTTCTTTCACTTAACACTGACTGTATAAAGAAAGGAAATAATTCAAACAACTTAAAGAGGGCTTTTTGTCACTTCTCAAGGAAAAATACCCACATAAATTAATAATTAACCTAATTTTCTTTCATTCCAGAGATCACAGGTCAAGCTATCATTAAGCACATTTCATCCTGAAACAACAGAATTGAACAGTTTGTTCTTCTGTCATTTGTACCAAAAGATTAAAGATGGTTTGGTGTGAGGATATGCAGCAATGAGAAAACTTCACCCTCTGGGACTGAGCCACAGCTTTCAGTTCATTCCTGAAATCATAACTCTTTATTATGAGTCACAAAAGGCCACTTCTATCTCTTGTATTACTGCTCAAATTAGGAGCCTTACTCATTTCCTTTTTTAAGTTCCATGACTATTATAAACATCCACTATAACTCATTCAGGACATGAGCTCACCTGGAGAACCCAATCTATTTGAAAGTTTACTGGTGATCATTTTAATTCCAGTAAGCTGTGCCATGTACAATAAATGACATGACAATTAAGCAACTGAGATGATCTTGGATATAACCAGACCCATATTTTGTTCCCCTAGAATTGTAAGGGAAAGGGCACCAAATTAACAAAAACTGAGAGAGGAAAGACCAGAAATTGCAGTTTCAAATCTGGCTTCCCTCAGATCCTCTATTTCATACTACTGTTGTTGGAATGATAAATTTTCACCCACCAGATTCAGTGTAATTCTGTGTAAAACCTTTAACCAGGGAAGAGGATCCCACCTTACCTCAGACAGGGCTAATGTGGCAAGGTCACAGGCACAGCTGCTGGGTCAAGCTGTTATTTCTTTTCTATATATCTATGTATTTGCAGAGTGAAGGTGAAAGATTAATTAAACACATAAATAGGCAGGTTAAAACCTGCCAGTGAGGAGGAAGAGGAAGACCTAAACCTCTGGGTCTCCTGTAACAGGATAGAAACTGTCTCTGCTTTAGAAAGCCACAACTCTCTTCTTCATAACTTTTGGGTTGCATAAATCCTTGGGATTTTTGGCAAGTGATAAAGCCTAGCAATGGCTTTTCTTGATGTAACAGCTCCTGAACAGAGACAATCCCCTCTTCCTCAAGACAGTACGGATTTCATAATTAGCCTTTAATATTGATGTTCACAGGTCATGAGTCTCCTTTAACAATCAATAATGAATTTAAACAGCATCACAGAGCTCCAGGTGTGTGCCACAAGGGAAGCAGGAGTGTGCATGTGAAGCATTCCAGGAATCACTCACCATTTCAGGATGGAGCAGCTCCCCTGGGCCCACAGGTGACAAAGGACACAGGACAGCACATGGCAGCCAGCAGCTGTCACCCACTCTGTTTATGGATTGGAAAAATTTGGGTTAAATTTTTTGTCATTAAACCTCTTCAGCACTCTCCAAAGCCCAGAGCTGCTAGTCTTAAACGCTCTTTGTAATCATGCTTTCAAGCAAAACTTCAAAATTATCACACACCAAGGAGTGAATTATGTTTAGGGGCTGGAATAAATTGGGGAGGGGAGGAATTTTTTTTCTTTAAATGACAGATTTTAACCTCAATTATTAAATTTCAAACATGAACAAATGCTTCTAGTCCCTGAATCAACTGAGAATTTATTAACTGTCAGAGTATTAAAAGGCATGCCTAATACATTTTACTGAGAGCAATTGCTGGTAAGTGCTCATGCAGTAAGACATGAGGAGATGTGAATGTGGGCATGTCTGTCAAACTTCCTGGCAAATGACATGTGAAGAAATTACATTTTAATCTACAAGCATGGGATATTTGAAGTATAAAAATCAGATTTTGAGAGTTTTTTTTTTTTTTTTTTTTTTAAACAATAGGGGTTTTTTTTCTTTTTTTTTTTTTTTTCCGAAATTACATAATTTTTCCAAGACAGACAACCCCAGAGTTTTACTTCTTTAAAATCTGTGCATTTTCACAGATTGAGACAGCATGATGGGTTACCTGGCAGCATGACTCCACTTTTGTTTAGTATTTTTTACCATTTTCTACCCAGATTCTGTGGTTCTTATCAAAAAATATATAGAAATTCCTACCTGGGCATTTAAAATGTAAAGAGATTGGATCAGTAGGGAATAATCCTTCCAGGATAAAACTGTTAGGGCAGAAGCAATGCTTTTTGTGCTACAAAGGGAAGGGAAAAAACCAAACAAAACTATGCGGAACACAGCAAAACTATGTGGATTTCATCTGTAAAAATTACTTACTTAGGAAGAATTTTAATTTCAGAGCTGAGGCCAGGCAAATGAAGTTTCTCACACCATGTGCCTCCTCTTCTATTGCAGGGAAGTCCATTTCTAATACCACCAGGTGGTCAAAATTATTTACTTTTTTTTTTTTTTTTATGCATTGACCATGGTGCAAGATCTCATTTGAGGGAAAACTGCATCAATGCCAATATTTACATTGTCCATGACCCCATCTGTGTTGTGCTCTCCTGTCCTTGTAACAGCCTGTGAATTAAGAATCTACAAGAATCCCTGTAAGAAATCATCTTCTAAATGAAATACTTAATGTAAAAGGTTAGAAATTTAAAAATTTCAAGTTTCTTTATAACAAACTGGAGCTTAACACATTTCTCCACAATATTTTTCTTGCATTTTAAGATTAGCTGAAGCATTTTTCCACTCAGCTACAAAAAAAATTACAATTTTTAAAAGATATTTAGTTTTAATATATTAATTACCATAGCTTCTTCTAAATTCTGGCATGAATTTAAAGTCTGATCCATAGTAATTATGATAATTCAGTTAATTTTGCCATGAATTAATGTGTGATACTTCCTGATTGATCAATAACAAAACTTATTTCCTTTAAGTAGCATTTATTTCTATTCATCAGGAAAAGTTCTGAACTTCTTGAAGTTAAAATACTGATGAAAATTAAATTATCCTGTGAATAAAATCAATATTGCTTTTCTCTAAGGAGGAATAAGCTGCATATTTAACATTAATCAACTGATAAATATATAAGACATAAATAATGAGATGTGCAAGTCAAAAATTAGATTTTTTTTCCAGCAGTAGGGACTTGAATAAATAGGTCAAGAAGTCATGAAGAATAATTACTGCTTCTCTATTTGTCAGAACCACTTTTAAATGGGAATTTGTTGCCTGGTTTCCTTTGGTTATAAAAAAATAAAAGACAAATGATATCTGAATTGTTGCTTTTTTTTTTTTTTTTACATTGTCCAAAAGAAAAGTGCTGAACTAGGAGTCTGTTAAAAATTTTGAAATAAAATCAATGAGCTATGGGCTGTCTTTTACTTTTCTTACAAAAGAGAATTTTCATAAAAACTCATTGGAATGAAGCAGTAACTGCTTGGGTTAGAAGTCAAGAAAAAAAATATAACCCCAATATAAATACTGTCATAAGAATATGGTACATTTGTGTCAATGTCTGTCTTCATTAAACTCTTTGCTACAGATATAAATTGTCAGAGAATTATGAAATGTCATATTCTTCTCTTTATAAAACAATCTGGTAATAGATTAAGATATTAACTTACTATAATAAATTATTTTAATGATTCCTTTTCCTAGGTTCATTCTGGCTTGTGTGGGAAAGACAAATCTCTCATGCCTCAGTCCTGCTCATTAAAATTTAATCTAAGGGAAAGGGCTCAAATGAGTTTATTTTAAGTGAATGCATATTTGTGGAATAAAATTCCAAAGCCATATATCCCTCACACTTGGAGATGAAGGAAGTGCCTACCTGCACTTATCCTTTAATATGATTAAAATTGCAATATTCAGACACTTTAGGCTCCAGGCTTAAATGGAATCAGAAGCTCATATCCTGTTGCTCTTCAGTCTCCAGTAAAGCAACTTGAAATTTTTGTTTGAAAATCTTCTGCACAAAAAAAATTATCTGTGAGTCATAGTGTAAATGATGCTAAATTTTTTCAATAAGAATATTTGAAATGAAAGCCATTGTTTCAAAATTCAAATTCAAAGTAGACATACTACCTTTAAATAGCAGATTAGCTCTCACTGAAATTTTGTTCTGATATTACCAATAATTTTTCCTATGTCTTTTTAATATTTAAAAACTTTTATTTTGCATTCTAGGAAAACTTATTTCAAGATGTCAGCAGTTTCTACAGTGGAAGCATTTCAGCAGTTTCTACAGTGGAAGCATTTCTGTTTATAAAGAAAGTTGAAATATTTCAATGTATTGTGCAGTGAAACCAGCAGAATTCAGGGTTATATTTTACAGACATCCAAAAATCCCAGTCACTGTAAGAACAGAACAAAACACATGAATGTGATATTTGTGAGCTCAAACGTAACAGGACAGCATAAAAATGAATACAATTCCATGGAACACCTGCCAAAACCTCATGGAGTAGGACTTGAGGCTCATCTGCATAAATGTTAGGGGTTTTTTTAACCAGAAATTGGCCTTAAATTTAGGTTGGAATATCCATGTTCTAATTCAATTAAAGGCCACTTTATTCTCTATGTGGAGTCTTTCAAAAGACTGAATGCTAACTTCCCCCACTCTCCAAAAACCCAAATAGCTCCATTTTACCCTTCTTTAGGGGAGACTTAAGGGCAGGCAATAGTACAAAGAACAAGTAATTACTGAACTTAATTTTTCTTTGAGTTTAGTGCTCCTTAAACAGTTGAAATTCCACACTCAGCTGAAAAATGGTTCTCTGAAATGATCTTGCTGCACAAAAAATGACTGAACAGATATTTAGCTGGTGGAATTTTAAAAGAATGATGTCAGTTCAGCACTGTAAAGTCTCATCAGTATCATGAAAACCCTTGACAGGTTGCCCTCAGCAGTGTTTAACAAGGAAGCAGTCAGAAATCAATGATAGCACCAAAAAAGTTGAGGCAATTTATGTAACAATACTGAGAAATGTCATATAATGCATGTAAGGGCTATCAGTCATCATTTACTAAATGCAACAAAAGAGACATTGGGTGTTGCATTTTTCATATACAGAATTCACACTGGAATAGAGGGAGCCATTTCTACATGCTCAGACTACAAAAGTTTCAGGTCACTAGCTTATCCTTTGTAGCAATCTTCTGTTAAATCTAAATGAGGATTTGTAATTGTAAGTTGGATAAAGTCAACATTTACCATTAAGATTACAGAGAGCTACTGTTGTATTTTGGATTAGGCTGTCATGGAAGCTATGTCAAAGCAGGTTTTTCAAAAGTATGATTATCACCTAGACTTATCTGGACTTATCACCCCTGCACAATTAAGATTTAAAAACCAAATCAGAAAAGCCAAGATGAAGGAGTCAAAATCAGCCCCAAAAGGTGTCTGATGGCTAATCCTTTGTATTGCTCTTGCTCAGGTGCCTGGTATCACTTCATGCCTTTCCACATCTGAATGCAGAGAGGGAATTTAACTCAATGCTCTGCACAGTGAGGATGTGCTGCACACAGTGCACTGTTCCTTTTGTCCCTGAACAGCTCCAGAGAGCACAACCCATTCCATGCAGGGAGAGCTGGGAGGTCAGGGGTTAACATCTGCCTTAAATACCTCAGCACTCCTTGGCCTGGACTGCAGGATGAGATTCTTGATGTTTCTGCACTGCACCCTCTGCCTTAGTGCATGGCACAGCTCAGAGCAGAGGGTCAGGTACACAGAAGAGAATGCACTCAGATTTTGTCACAGAAACACACTGTGCAAACCTGCACATATCAGTGACAAGTATTCCAAACCACCAGAATCTTAAAGCACACTGAGTTCCAATTCTTATTCAGCTCTTCAGTCAGGTCTCAATTGTACACTAAGAGATTTTATTAAAGTATATATATATATATATAGATATCATCTAAAGCAACAGACTGCAAAAAAGTGCACCAAAAGATCAATTTTTGATTTGGTTATTGAGGTCACAGCCTGCTCCTATTCCATTAAAGGACTTTTTTTTTTAGCTGAGCTCAGTGGAGCAAGGGGAGGACGAGCTCTTCCTGCTGAATGGATGTTCACTGGCAGCCTTGGCAGTGCTTTGAACAGCTTCTGGAGAGTGGCAGAAAGGCTCTGACCTCCCCTGCAAGCAGCTGTCAGCACAGCAACACTTGAAAGCTTCCCCACATGCTTTTCTCACCTATTTGGGAAATGTGATACAGGAAGCCCACTTTAATGCTCCCCATACATGGGGTTTTATTCAGAGTGTTCATCTAAACAGAAAAGGAGAGAGGCTTACTGGAAATAGCTGAAGGTTAAACTATTCTCATTAATCACTAGTTGCCTATCCATCAACTTTGAAAATCAAAGAAAAAAAGAGAGGAAGTTACAACACTGAAGTTGGAAGGACAAGGAATAGTAAATATAACAGATCCCTGGTGTTCAAGAACAGGCTGGGTGGGGGCACAGGTGTTGGAATGAGATTATCTAAAAGGTTCCTTCCAATTCAAGCCTTTCTATGATTCTGTGATTCTACTACAATGATACTCCTGAAGAGAATATCAGAACCAGACAAGATCATCTAGAGCAGTGTGAAGATAGACTGTGTAATATCAGTTAATTTAAGGTCAGACTTTGGTCTCACATTGATATATCATTTTAAATAATCTCAGTTATCGCCTCAGAATTATGGTTATACAGAACTAGTGAAAAGCTGAAGAAGATTGTCATTGCTAAATAAGTTAAATTGCACCTAAGACTATTAATAGTATCACATATTCAGTGTCTACATTATTTTAGTTATAAAAGCATCCTCCTCCACCTAAGACATTAACTTTTTGTGATATAAAGCTACTTCTTTCCTGTGGGCCTGATGGATTTTTTAAAAAATTACATCTAATGTGTGAATACAGAATAAAGTGTATCACCAGCATGAGACCCATCCATTCTGTGATCTTTCACTACACCTGCACTGTCCAAAACATGAGACTTCATTTTCAAAACATTTAAAGAGACTTGGATATGAGGAGAAGCAACATAGCAAGTTATATTGTCATGGAGAATTAAACGCAGGGACCATTTTGAGAGTCTACCAATTCCACAGAATGTTCCCAAAAGACAGTGAGAGGATAAAGCACAAATTGCAATAGCCTTTAAAAATGCAATAGTCTTTGTATAAACCTATATAAACACCTAAACTAATTTATACACCATAACATGAAACTTTTCCAACTATAAGTCCAAGAGATGTAAATTATTTGTGTATGCAGCAATAACAGTGGGTGCTTTCTGAAGCCAGAATCTTTTTGTGACATGCTAATCCACTAAATCATTTTATACATGCCACAAAAGCAATTTCCCAATTATTCTAGGCAGCTTGTTGTCTGTATGAGGTGTGAATGAATTTCAAATAAAGGCTAAGTCCTCAATTTGGAACCACTGATATTAAATAGTATTAAATGTTTCATTACACATGCTGAAGGAGCAGAAAGGAAGGTTTGTAGGAAGATAAGTATCTATCAAACTGATCTTTTAATTCTACTAGGAATTCATTGTATTACTATTGTTATGAAGAGCAATCCAGAGCAGTAGGTAGAATTCTTAAACCCTATGCAGAGGGAAATAAATTTCTGAGCAAATGAAATATGGTCTGATTGAATATCTCAGAGGAAGTTTCCCAACCCAGCTTTTCCCTCTTCAAGAGTGTCATCCAGCTTATTTTCATCAGATCCCTATTTTCATCTGCTTTTACAGAGAGGCATTAGAATTCCACAGATAAACTGGACCACTTTCTGTAATTCATCAAAGAGATGAAGGCTCTACTTTTAATGCTAAGACCCTTGGGAGATTGCAGTGAAAAGCATTCCATCATAATTTCTAACAGAAAATTCCTCTGAAGTACAGTGAGTAAATATTTAGGCAGCTCAGTGGATAGGACTGTAGTTTCATCCCTTCATATTTCCTAACATGAGTTCTTACCAATATAATTTTCAGTTCAAATTGACTTGCAGAATCTACATGCTTTATGTTAGTTCACTTGTAAAAACACTTTTTTTTTTCTATTTGAGCACATAATAACTGCTACTGGATTAGAGCAATGTCATGAACTTAATTTGATATTTTTAGAAGGAAGACAGATAACTTTATATGGATCTCTGAAAAATGAAGATTCTGCTTCAATAGAGGACTGCGGAGTTTGATGCAGTATTTTAATAAAGACTAGTATTGTGGCAGCTAAGGGAAAAAATCATTAAACCACGACTCTGTTGGTATGCAGAACTTTTGTGTGAGAGTGAAAAAACACAACATCAACAAATAAAAACAACCCAGAGCAAACATTTCACTCTCTGGTGCCATCACTCTGCACTAACAGGGCTGTGGGTTAGGTTTGAGATGGAAAACTCTGAGTGTGATTCACACCCTGCTCTCCTCTTGACTCTCCCAGTGCAGTTCCCCACGATGCTGACTGCAATTACTCAACACTGCCATGACTGTCTTGGGATCTCACCTGCAAAATTGGGTGTGACAAAGAGCATCTATCTAATTTACTGCCATGTAACCAATAGAAATATGAAGCAAAGACTCCTGTGGGCTGCCAGCATGAGGATACTATAATTTAGCCTAACATTGCTTTCAACATTTTCACTTTTTGCAGAATGTAATTACAGGAAAAAGAAAGAATGAAGATAAATATTGATTAAAAAATCATAGGAGAACATTTTTGTCTAGAAAAGATCGAAGAAAAAGCTACAATGTTTGAAGGTAATAAAAAAGTTGCACATATAAATTACAAGAAAATGTCAACTTTCTTCATAGCTGCATATGAACAGGACCAAAAGAAGCCCAGAAAAATTGAGTGACAGTTCAACTGCTATGAGATGTAGTCCCATAGCTGAAAACAAAGTTTTAATTTTTTATGATTTTTACTTTTTAGTCACATTTAGTCATTTTGAATTAATGAAACAAGTAATGATCTTAAGCTACACAGGAAGCTGAATATACTCAGTAAAATTAGAAGCAAGCTTGAAGCATCCTCTTTGCCTGAGGCAACAGAAATGATGGATGATAGTCTGAGGAATACTTTTTATATTCTGGTCTACTAAATAAGCAATCTCATTAATCTTCTTGCAGCTTTTACCTTTTACTTCTGTAACTGTAGCTCCATAAAACCTGAGAAATTTTGGATTATTTTTCCTTGAATTTTTGATATTGAATAACACCAGTTGGATGCAATGGGTGCTGAGACAATTGCAAAGGGTCTGTGCAATGTTAGTTTAATTAACTCAACAAACAACTTATCAGTGTAGTGTTCAGTGAGAGGATAACAACACAGTACTTAATACAAACAAAACCTAAACTATAGAAAAAAACCTTTGATGGAACACTTCCAGTTCTGAGTTGAGGTTTACTAAAAATTCTGAAGTCAGTGAACCAACCAAAAACACCTGGCATGACAGAACAAAGCAGGAAATAGGGCAGGGTGAATGGTGGAATTCAGCTCTTATCCACATTTTGTGGAATCAACACTTGTAGTGAGAACTTCTATTCTGATATTTATTATTTCTAGAAATTAGGAGAACTCAATCTTGAAGTCTACCAAAGAAAATTTCTTGGTTGAACTATTCAAGCCATAAGGTAAATTCCACTCCTGAAAGTTGGGTACAGCTTCCCTGCACAAATGAGCTCACAATCTGTGAATCTTCACAATAATTTGTATTCCAAAACACACACCAAATATGATAGACACAACTAACTTCACCAAACAGGTTCAGCCAAGATGTCAAATGGTTCCTTTTAATTAGGAAGGAGGGAAATGCCTTGAAGAAGGTAGAAGCTTTACCATGAAGAGACATTATTGAGGATTTTGGCAGCACAGAATCCCATAGATTTTTACATTCACAGTCCCAGCTGCCTACCTGTACAGTAATCACAGCAGATGGATAATGTGCTGTGTTCAGGGTTTTTAATAAACATGTCAAACATTTAATGTCCTGTTCACAGATGTACTGTAATAAAATGTCTTTGCTGTGATTTGAAGTTGTGCTGCCTCAAAAAGCAGATTTTGCTTCAGAGAAAGAATTCTGCTGCCACACACACACCTTAGCCATGACTTATTTTTGCACCTTACCTAGAGGAAGAATTTCAACCCCAAGACTTCAGCCATAATATGATGATAAGCTCTGTGAGGTCCTGTATGATGGAATGCACTTTGCCTTAGAATTTCTATTTTGCACATGCATTCATGGTCTTTGGAGACCTTACAGAACTTTTAGTAGATTCTTTATTCTTCTAATCCTCACATAGAAAACTGTGCTGGAATTCACTGAGCTTCAACAGTGTTCTTCACATTACACACACACACACACTGTGAGCAGCACTCTCAGTGTGAGAAAACGAGGAGAGGGAAAAAACCTCAGCAAATTAAGTCAGAGGCAAATACTTGATTCTGAGGCAGACATTGAGGGTGGAGAGGCACTGGAAGAGGTTTCCCAGAGAAACTGTGGGTGCCTCATCCCTGGAAGTGTGGTCTAGTGGAAGATTTCACTGCACACAGCACAGGGGTTGGTATGAGATGATCTTTAGGTTCCCTTTCAACCCAGATTGTTCTGTCATTCCATTATTTAATCTGTAGTTAAGTGGAAGGGCCAAATTAAATCCTACAAATATTTTTATCTCAAAACTCAACATGTCTTTTTTACTCCTTGTAAACTCAGAACAGATTTTGCACAAATCCAGCAAGGATGTGAGCTGTGGGCTTGGTCAACAAAAGAGCAAAACCCTCACAAGCATGAGGGCACCAGGGGTCCCTGACACACACACATGTAAGGATTATAAAACAGCTATTTAGGGCTTCTGCTTCCCTTTTGGCAGTGCTGACAGTGGAGAGACAAACTAAAACCAGCTGTTTCCAGCACATTTCATCAGAAACACAGGTTTCCTTAGCAACGTGCCCCAAAACATCCAGGAGTCCTTCACTCCGTGTCCTTGGCAGAGCATCTTGAGGACATGGGAGTACAGGGGCCATCAAACACCCATGTTCCTTCTCTCCAGCACAACTTAAGGAGGTTTTGGGGTTTTTTCCTAAATACAAAACAATTGGTTTATTAGCTAAATGAGCAATATGTGCTCAAAAGGAATTCAGCACAATATTTCAGATTTCTGTCATCTTTCTGGAAAAAAAAGCTGATTGAAGAGTGCAAGTTATGGTCACAGGTCCCAAAAAATCTCTCTGCATTAAGCACTATTCAGAAAGCTAAAGTCATTCAGACCTCCTGCATAATGAAGTAATACATCCATGATTAAAAATATATCCAACTTTAAAGAAAGGCATAGCCACAGCAGACTCTTTAAAGTCAGTGACTCATTGAATTTAACAGGCACTTTTGCCTCAGCTCTGTCTTTGATAAACAGATATTCTTGCCTTTCCTGATGGCTGATACATGCCCAGGTTTGGGGTGAAATGCACAATATGTATGTATGCACATAATTAAATAGAATATAATACTTCTGCTGCTCATACTCCCAGGCATGTCAGCAGTAATATATCATTTCAAAACTAAATATGACAGGTTGTGGAATAGATACATATTGGTCCAAATGGTAGAAATACCTGTGCAGAAAATTATTTGAGTCATGACTGACTGTCAGAACACAACAAAAATATCCCATGGATACCAATGCACACACACATTTTCTTTTTTTTTTCTTCAAACAGGGTTGTTGGGGCACAGTGATGACCAATCTCACTTGCTCTAATGGCTTACAGCTTCTCCACAAGTGCAGATAATTTCCCTGCACTTACATAGAAGATTGCTCTATTAAAGCAAGCACCAATGTCTTGTTTGAAAATACTACAGCATATGGGAGCATTTGTCAGATATGAAGAAATATGGAATTTTGAGGGAAAATGAGGGATTTTACTGTTCCCACCTATTTTGCAAATCCTTTGGGCCCTGAGGCATTACATTTTAAGGGGAGCTGTTGATGATGTGTAGCAGATGAGCATCTGTGGTTAAACCTGCAGCCCCCAGCACTGAAAGCACAGCAGGTGAAGATCCACTCATGCTTTTGGAGTTACCAGAAACTCTCTACTAAAACAATCAGATGTGAGAATTTGGATTTTACTGCTTCAGAGGTAGATTTGCCTCCAGTAATGTTTTTGGATTTTGGGTTGCTTATTTTTGTTTGTGCTATGTATTGCCTCTCCAGAACTTGTAAGTTTAAAAATCTTCAAGACTCATGAAAATATTCCAAGACCCTTTACCTATAAATTCACATTGTAATCTCAGTTATTTCTATTCCAGTTTTTAACAAAATGGTATAACAGCACATTAAAATTTTGTAGTGGTTTATATTTGCAATCCAATCTTATAACTCATATATCAAATACACAGTAGACTTTATGGAGGATACTAATTAGTTCCTAATCATACTCTCAAACTCTCTTTAAAATTTTGTGCTTTCACAATATAGCAAGACACATCTTCCTTTCCCTAATGTTCCTGCATACTAAAGGTCAGCATTAACATTATGGAATTTCACGCACTGAGGAAATAAGTTTGAAATATGTAGGTGGAAGTTCAGTTACTTGCATGGCATCATGCTTCTTTATTACAAATTCTGCTCTATCTCCTCATTTGTAATTCCCACTGAAATTTCATCTGCTACTATCAAAGCTACTGGCTGCCTAAGGTTATCACTGCTGTTCTTCCTTTTTTTTTTTTTTTTTTTTTTTCTTTTCCCATGCTTATTAAGTTGTCAGTACCCAAATACTCTCAGCTGGGCAAAACACAGAGGGGTCAGCACAGTAATACCTCTAAGGAAATCAAAATGGGACCAAGATAAGAGAGAATCAAGAACTAATAAACATAAATACAGGCTGGGTGGAGAATGAGAACAGCCCTGAGGAGAATTTGGGGTGTTGCTTAGCAAGCAGCTCAACATGACCCAGCAATGTGTGCTCACAGCCCAGAAAACCAACCCTGTCTTGAGATACACCAGAAGAAACGTGACCAGCACGTTGAGGAAAGTGATTCTCCCTCTCTATTTTGCTCTTGAGAGGCCCCACCTGGAGCCCAGTTCTGGATCCCTGACATTGAAAGGATTTGGAGCCACTGGAGGAAGTCCAGAGGAGAACACAGAGATGCTCAGAGGGCTGCGGGACAGGTTGGGAGAGTTGGGGCTGTTCATCCTGGGGAAAGCTTACATCACCTGCCAGCACCTAAAGGGGCTCCAAGAGAGCTGGAGAGGGACTTTGGGCAAGGGTGTGGAGAGATGGGACAAGAAGAATTCCTCTAAACTGACAGAGGGCAGGGTTAGATGGGATATGAGGGAGAAATATTCTACTGTGTGTTGAGACACAGTTGCCCAGAGAAACTGAGGCTGCCCCATCCCTGGAATTGTTCAAGGCCAGGCTGGACAACCTGGGCTAGTGGAAGTTATCCCTGCCCATGGAAGTGTGTTGGAAATACATCTTTAAGGTCCCTTTCAACCCAAACTATTCCATGAATTCAAGGTAAGATAATGTAATAACTCTTATGAGGACATGTTGCACTGGGTTAGTTCTCTTTGTGCATTTTACAGAGGCAAAGAAACCCCCACAGACTGGTAACCATAAATTTTGAAAGATACCGAATTTTAAATAAAACTCATTTCAGGCAGGAACAATTTGTACCCATTAGGCAGATCAGCCAATTTCTGCTGAAAGCATTACCTTCAGAAGAGATATGGAGAGCTCGGGGTGACTTTCAATTTGTGGAAAATATTTGCATTTCCAACATTTTTCTTTTTGAGTCAGAATGGGCATTTTTTTGAGGTAAAGACATTCTTTCTCAATCCCAGGACAGGAAATGAGCATAAGTCACTGTAAAATACACAGACACAGACAACAATTACAATCAGCAAATGGGGATCCAGACAGGCTTATTTTTACTCACTTACAGAGTTATGGAACAGCACAAATTGTCACTGAAGCAGTAAGTTTTGTCAATCAGCACCAGGCCACCTCTTTGTGAACTAGTTTGTGTGAGTTCTAGACGTGGCAGGCACAAATTATGCAAAAGATTTTGCCATGATAAGAGAAGGATTTGATTACTAATGTTTAAATCAGGATCCCTTGAGCTGTCTCTTTTCTGTAGGAATGGTGTTAAATATTTGGCAACAGGATGACATGTCCTGCATAATTTAAGCAGTTCCTTTTACTGGGCACACAACACACACACCCCTGCAATTCATTAGTTCCCACCAGCATCAAATATACATGTAAGATGAGCTACTGAAATGTCCAGCAATCCCTCCTCTCCTTTTTACTTAATTTATCTCTTTATTGTTGACTTGTCTCTTCCTCCAGGTAGCATACCAGCACTTCAGTGCATTGGGGAAGCAAGAGGACTCAAAAGCTCAGCATTTGATCTCTTGTGTGCCTGACTGCCTTCAGGGCTGTCCCATCAGGGGAAGCCCCAAAGACAGCTTCCCCCCCTCTCTGCCTGCTGCAGCTTATCAGCTTGGTTTTATTTATCAGAGTCAGGAGGATGGGGTGCCAGAGGAGGGGCAGTGAGCAGAAGGTTGTGTGTCTATTTAACAAAGACATGAAACTCTGTGCAGCCAGGCAGGCTCCTCACCCCAGACAGGAGCAGGCAGCTGAAACACAGAGAAACTTCAGCTGATTAAGTCACTTCAGGCCTTTATGGAAGAGTGATGAATATTGCTTTTGACAGCTGCTGAAGGGGGTTAGATATAACTCGATGTGTGGAGATTCCAACATGTAAACAAGAGTCACTGCTACTGCTCTCTGTCCTCTACAGCTGTGATAATTTGCTTTGACTTTAACACCACTTCAAAAAATGATTAGGTAGCCCACTAACTAATGACTTCAAGTTATCATCAAGAAAGTTTACTTTTATTCATGTCAGCCTTCCCAGTTTTTTTTTTTTTTTAATATATTACATTCATCTGATCATACTAGTAATCTATTTTTTATTACAAAACCAAAAAGTTCTGTTAGCCAAGTTCTCCCCTGACAAAAACCCCCAATCCAAACATTTCTGTAAAAGATGAGGATTAATGAGGAATGAATGTACAGCTAATGTAAATTCCTGTCAAGCACAAAAGACAAGAGAAGAAAAAAAAAAGCAAACACTAAGGATTAGCATCACTGGAGATGTAGAAGTGTCATTAGTGAGAGTTGATATTTGTTTGTCTCTGTCTCTACAAGAGAGACAGTACAAGAGTCCCTTTCCCACTACAAATTTGGCACTGCCAAGCTGTCTATGGGTTTGCCTCTCAAACACATACAAAATGTACATTAATACCTGCTGTAAGATTAAAGAATGAATTTGCAAAGACTTCTGTCCAAAGCACATTACACAACATTGTATATATATGGCAGCACATCAGAGCACGTTCTCATAATTCACCTCTGAGTTATTCATCAAAGAAAGCCAGAAAACAGAAATTATTCTACAAGAATTAGAAATCAGAGCACAAAGAAAAGTAGGTCTATCTACATTTTTTTCTAAATTGCAATTATTAGGAATATTGCCATCACTGGAATAAAAAAATCCAGTAAGAAAATGAGTGAAAAATGTTACAGGAGAATGGGAAAATTCAAAACTGGTTACTACTGTAAAGAATAAAAGTCATATTTGCCCCACCATGTTTGGGTTGAGTTCAAGCCACCTATTAAAGCAGCAATACTCTGACAGGCCAGGGCCCAAATAATCCTAGGGAATTGTAAAAGTGTCACAGAAACAAAACCTGAGAGACTTAATTTGCTAACTGTGAGTTTGAGGATATCCCTTCTCTATATTTTGTCAGCATCTCCAAAATAATTTAGCTTAAGGTAGTTGAGCTGGAAAATTAGTTTCAGGACAAGATGCTGAAAAAAGGATCCCTAAAAGGTGTCATGACATGTACAAGTAGATTTTATGGTGCAAGGAGTTTCTGACAAGCTTGTTAAGGTAGCAGCAAAAAGAGATTTGAAGGTTTCCTTTATCCTTCCCCAGGAGCTGTTGTATGCAAAGCTCTCATGCACAAGAGCAGCACACTGGAGTCATGAAACTAGAAATCAGCATTAATTTTTTATTCAATAAAGGTGATTTCTAACAATTAATAATTTGAATAAAAATCATTAATGAATTCCAGACATTAATAAATCATAATAAAATATTTGGATCTGCACTTTCCAAGATTAACTGTGCAGACTCAATCTCCAGGGTGTGAGAGCAGGAGCCTGTGTGCATCTGTGTGTCTGCTTCTAGGACAGCACCTACATTTCCTGAAGTGGGTCCAGGGTGATTTTAGGAGCTGTGGAACACCTGAGACACTGCTGAGGTACACTGCACTCATGGGGAAAAAAGACACATAACTATCTTTAAGTGAGTAAATCACATATGTCACTATATTTAGCACTGAGAAACTACTAGGGCAGCAAAAGTTCAAAGTATGACCACAGAGAAAATTGTAATCCCACACCTCCAGAGCCATCTGTTGTCCTGCTTTAGCTGAAGCACAGCCAAAGGGATGTGAGAATGAAATGCTGTGTGTTAGGTAAGTGAACTCTGTGTTCATGATGAACAGAAAGTACACAACATATTGCATTAAATGAGGCATAACAGAGTGGGGTTTCTTAGATATCCCCATATTGAATCAATCTGGAACCCACAGATCCATTTACTACTCTAAATTCATGCTGCTAATTGTATCGGGCAATGAACTCACAGATAACTTCTGTTGGTGAATACAATTAATAAAATTAAAGAAGTAATAATGTATAGCTGTCATCATTCTTCTAGTGCTATTTTTCACCCAGCAACTGACAAAAATAACATATTATTGTCCTGGATTATTCCACGGAGCAGTAAAAATTCTACTTCACATAAGCACTTAACAAAATACTGTATCTAGACTCTAAAGATTTAGCCAAAGTTAAAGTGCTTATTTGTTTTATTTTCTTACATTTTTTTCATTTATTTGCACACACTGATAATCTCTGGACATTTTGTGGGGCTACAAACATTTTGCAATAGTTTTATGCAGCAGATACCTTATGCTGCCAAAGACTGAAGAGAATTCTTTTAAATAAATGTCCAGTTCCTGCACAGTGGATCAGTGTCAGGGCTCAGCACGGCCAAAAGCAGAACACAGACTCCTCAGAGAAGCCCAGGTGAATATTCTTTGGGAAAAGGCCTTTTTGAGCACAATGTCCATTAAGAAATTAAATTAGAAACCTTAACTATTATTTAATAGGCACTACAATGGGATTTGCACCTCTGGTATAAAATGTCCAAAGCAGACTATATCTGATATTAATCAGAGTAATTTTCCCCAAGGTTTTCTAAGGAATTCCTTGTTTTTCAAGGAATTGTTTTTCTAGAAATTGCAAATAGATATGTGAGAAACAGTTCTTACCTTCATGGCAAAATCATTCCTGTGCTGTCACACTTTTCTCTTTCCTTTTGGTAATATTTACACACAATTTACCAAACTTCAACACTTTGCAAATAACCATTTTGACAGTCTGGAATGAGAAAACCCTTCATTATGACCTGGAAAAACAAGGTCAAAGTCACAAAAACAGGAAAGTTAAATATCTTGTATAAATTATTCCCTGTGTATCATTTCTACAAAGGATTCCACTCCCATCTGAACATCAAAGGTTCCCAATTCCCAAAGGTGTTTGAGGATGTTGAACACCTGGAAAGCTTTGCTGGGAGGGGTTTGAACAGGGAACCCCCAATGAGGGGAGGTTGGTGAAGAACATTTCCTTCTTGCTTGAGATTTCTGCTCTTAATTTCTCCTGCTCAGAGGTTTGCTCACTGCCACAGCTCAGGTGAATTCTGTCTCCACTGTGCCCACACTGCTGCAATATGCAGGGTAGGACAAGTTGCTATTGATTGCTCACATATCATGGGCCTTCCAAAAATCCTCATGTCCTGGGGAACATATTAATTTGAAGGGGTGTGAACCTCTTCAAAGATGAACAGGGCTGGAAGAGGGCAGAGATCTGCAGATGTGGAACTTACAGCTTTGCTGCAGAGGCAACAAAAAGACTGGAAAACAGAAGTACTGGGTAAATTGTACTGTTTTTGATCTCAGGGAAAATATCAGATACTGGTACATACTGAAAAGGAGAAAAATCTCCATTGTTTAGCTAGAGAAAGCACTGCTCAACCCATACATGAGGTTATTGTGTAACTACAGAGAAAAAAAAAAAATCTTCTTGGTACTTCTCTTAACATATGAAGAGCTGAATGCTCCCCTGCAGAACTAAGCTGTCAGATTTGAAAATGAAATTTTAACACTACCTGTCCTTCAAGTGTAGACTTCTCATTGCTAGATTTTCCTTAACTGGCAATATGTCCATCTTGCTTTTTGGTAGTATGATAATTGCTGGAGGTGGGTGAAAAAGTAAGACCTTTTTCCAAATAATAAGGTATAACCTGAATTCTGCATCCTGTTCTAAGTCCTAAAATCTGTCAGCTCTGCAGTCACAGTGAGGATGTTGATAACAGCAGTAAGATTTCAGAAGCTGCACCAAGTTGTTTTGTCCAGACTTGTCTATTGCTTGTAATAAGCTCAGTTCTATAAAAATCAAGTCATTACTGGAACTCCAGGAGTCAGAAGGACAATGACAAACTGCTAATTAATTTTTCCTCTGAAAAAATGCAGTAATAATTGGATCAGGGAGTGATATGTGCATTGAAAAGCAAATGCATCCCTATGAACCGGTTTTGCCTAAGATGTTTTTTAATATATCCATATTGGGGGATAGGAGGAAAGGCAGAATAGCTCATGTGTTCATGTCCTTGCTTTAGACAAAAGACAGGCTATTTTAAACAACTTGATTTTTCCCCTCTCTCATAAGAAAAATGCTTACATTTGAGGGCCTATCTGAACTGTATTGAAAGGTGATATTCATGATTGTAAGAGACATTCCTCTTGGGAAAACACACTACCACTCCAAGCCTCCAAATGAAGGCAACAGAAGGGCAAAAAGTAAGTAAATTGTGGAGAGAAAAAGATGGAAATGAAAAATAAATTGACCAGAAGATGCATCAGTAGTTGCTTTCCCTACAACAAAGCCTGTTCAATTATTGGGCCTTCTTCAGAAGCAAACTGAAAAAACTTAAAGTACCATTTATTTTTTGGCTATTACAAATGATACTAGGGGGTTTATTTCCATCATGATAGCACCACAAGGTTCAGTGAATACAGGGTCTCATTGCTTAGATGTAATACATTTAATGAAAGTCTGATAAAAACCTTGGGTCTTCTTTTCCTTCCTTTACCCTACTAAAAATAAAATAAAATTTAAAAAAAAAAAAAATCCCACAGAAACAAGTTTTCAGCTGGAAGTATGAAAGTCCTGTCTTTGCCAAACATACCCTATTCAATGAATTTTGCAAGAGGCCTTAAGATAAGCAATGAGTCCAAGTTCAGGTCTCTTTGTGGTGGAACAAGCCCTGTGCTGTTGATGACACATGGACAATGTCCATCTCCTGTTACCTCCCACATTTCCCACCCCTGTTTCTGTGTTTCACTCCTTCCAGGATGGCAGAGCTCCCCAAGGGTGCTGACACACCCTGCACAAGATATGTTAAATTCAGCAGCTCCAAGGCACCCAGCACACAGCAGTGTCATGAATTAATGGTTCTGCTGAAGAGCCCTATTTTCATTTTATCTCCACTGCACACTGCTCAGTGCTGCTTTTTTGTGCTGTTGACCCAGCACAGCCTGATACAGACTTAGCTTGAGGGAGACCCCATATCTGCAAGGTGAGGTTCTCAAAATCCAGTTTTAGCTATCAACTACTTGATTGACAGGATTGGCTTCTCTAATATAAATCTATTTGAAATACATGCCCACTCTAGCCTTAATCCCTTAGCACACATTGTAACTGTTATCAGGAGAGCACAGCTCACAAAAATTGCAGGAACTCCCATATTAACCACCATTTCATGGCAGAAAATACAAAATAAAAAGGAAAAAAAAATCTGTCTCATGACTCAGCACAGATCACTGAACTTGGGGCTATCTGACCCTGCATCCCAAGCCAGCCCTCAGCTTCCAGGGCAGGACACAAGGTCACTTCCAACCCAAGCCCCAAACAACTCACAATACACTTTAATCTTTCAATAATGCAGAGCACAGACCTGTCAGGGAAATTCTCTCTGATCAGCACAGCAGTTCTGAGCCCCACAGCTCTGTGCTTTGCCATGTGCAAAAATGCATTTGGTCTCCAAGGGCAGGAGCAAAGGAAGATCAAAGACAAGCCCCACTACACAGATCCCAGAGGAGAATTTGTCATAATCCCGTGTTCCATCTTTTACCTTGAAGCATAGAGCAAATGAGAAAGGAAAGAAAATGATGTCTTAATACTGTATGCAATTAGCAATCAGAGGGAACTCACCCAATTCTTTTTTTCAAAATATTGTATAACTTTTTGGAAGATACACTTAACCCTCTCTTCTCCAATCTGCTAATTTCAGAAATAATATTTAATTACTTTTTGAAGCCTTGATGGCAATCCACTTTGACAGCTGTGCACCCAGAAGGGTTGGTTCTCAGAAGGAGCATTTCCCTCACATGCATCCATAAAGTCTCCACAGAGTCCTGAAACCTCTTGCTGTTAATACAGAAGAGCAGAAGAAATACCTGAGGAGAAATGGGATCAGCATTTCTGATACTCTCCTCTCCTTGCCAGATCTCTGCACTAGGTGTTGTTGTGTTTGCTCTTCGTGTGTTCCAATTCCAGTCTGAGTAGGGAGGTTCTGCAGCACAAGATCAATCACAATTATGATGCCCACACAGTCCAAGTAGTGGTCTGAGCTTCAATGCCAATGAAGAATTGCTGACTTGCATTTTATTCCAGAATAAAGAAAAGTAATTTAGAAAGGGGAACACAGTCCTTGAATTTGAAGAACCCAGATAATTTGTGCAAGTTTTACTCCTCTCAAACACCTCTGCCAATACTAGAAATCTTTGAAGAGCTGTATTTTCCATCACAAATCTTTTCACCCCCCAAAAATGGCAGCAGTACAGGATTGCCATTTAAAAGAGCAATGACAAAGTAGTCTGGAACTGTCAAATCACTGCATCTTCTGTTTGCAGGCATACCTCAAAATCAATCCACCTAAGAAAGCTGATGAGGTAGCAAAGCATTATTTTTTTCCTATTTACAATTGCTTAAGCTTCTAGTATGTTTGTGCCTAGAAGGATGCTGAAAAGAGATATTAGAATCACATTCTGCAATTCAATTTTGGCTGTCTTTCCACCCAGGCAGAGGACTATTAGATTAAATTTATTAAAATGGCAGGTAAAAAGTACAGAAATTTTTTACCTTTCTGCAATAGGTCAACCTCAAAAGGGAAAAGATTTGAAGGCAAGTTGTTATAATGATCAATTATCTGAGAGAACCAATATGAGGGGGATGCTGGAATCAAGTTGCTCATTTAAATAATGAAAGAATGAAAATTGCAAGTGTGACACCAAACATGTCTGTAATGATCTGGGGTTAATTGGGTTGGAGGGAACAGCCTGGGCTCTCCAGAGTGCTGGAGCTGATACAGACCACAGGCAGAAAGAGAGCACAGCAAAACGAGAGGGGCTCACCAGCAGGACAAAAAAGGTCTGACATAATGTTTAGGCTGCTGGCAATTTCAAGACAAAAGAATTCAGAGAAAAAAAAAAGAATTAGTTCTGGAAATTTTGAGCCCAGAGGACATTTACTATTTTTCCTTTATTCCTTTAAAAATAAGTTTATTTGATGTGTGGGTGCGTCAGCCATTTGTATTTTCCTCAATGTTCCTAATAAAAATTCTAGATTGGTAGATTTAAAATAAATTATAATAATTGCAGATTAATATAACAATTTTAAAAGTGAAAAAATAGAAAAATCTATATTTACAGACTACATGTAAATATTTGAACAAAACTAGTATTTTTAATATTATAATTTGACACCACATTTCCTTGCATCAAGCCCCAGTGAGAAAAAGCAGTAACCTTTCAATTACAACAAAACTGGCTGAAAGGTCACCCTTTCCCCAAACTATGGCTAAATAGATTTAATCTTCTCAGTCTAGTATTACAGCCAGAGCAGTGTTTATGATCAATTCAATTAAAATGGTAATTTCAGGGGGACTGGCAGCTCTCCTAGACTGTAAAGAGTTCTAGTTTACTTGAAATCCCATGGCACAAAGTAATAATATGGGATGTTTGCAGTTCTGTCACTGTGGTAATTTTCCATGATATTACACTGAAACACTTGCACAAATATAACTGCAGATAACACACAAACCAAAAAAAAAAAAAAAAAAAAAGGAGGTAAAATATTTAATTTTAATGTAATTATCACATCCCACTGAAAATACATGACTAAGATCAAAAGATAATTACAATATAGACCAGTGAGAGTTCTGGTTTAATCAGAAGGAGCTCTGAATCAAAGGTATCCTGCTAGCCAAAGTGAGTGTCTTGTTGGGTCAAATCAGCTCACACAGCCCCTCAGAAGAAGTCATTGGAATTACATCATTATTTTCAGCTCTTGCAGAGTTTGATAGTGTAGCAGACCCTGAAGCAAAGCTTTGCCTTTGGTTGCAATTATAAAAACTTCACAGTTTTTACCACAAGTCCTCCTGAAGAGTTTTGTGATAAGCCATAAGCATAAACAGGTAAGCAATTGTTGTTACAGAGATCTATTAATAGATATTTATCTTTTAAAAGAAAAAAAAAGAAAAAAAGATAATGCTGTTCACATTCAGCACTAATGCACAGAGCATTTTAAAGGGAAGACTGCCAACTTGAAATTTCATTTCCTCTGATTACTTCAGACATACCCAGAAGCTAACAAAAAGAGTGAAGATCTGTATTTTTTCAACATCCCCTCTTCTCCTCCTTCTCTTTTGGTGAAGTCACACAAATGTGACCATCTCTGCTCATTTCCCTGCTTCATTCATGGCACACCTTGCCATGTGTGCTCTGGGGCTGGGCACTCACTGACCTTCCCCTGGTTTTGCAGAAAGCAGCAGAGCAAGGCAGGAGTTTTAAGGGATTGCAGTGAAGAAACAAACACTCAAGGAAAAACCATGACAAATGTTATCTTGCTTATTATCATTGTTTTAGGACCACCAAAAAGAGCTTTCAAAAGCAGTATTAGAAAATGAGTGGAAAAGGCTCCCCAATGACAATGAGAGTTTTTGGCATCTAAGTAGTGTGAGTGTTTAGAGGTTGCTGCATTTGGACTTAGTGAACCAAGGAAGGAACTGGTTTTGGACTTATGACAGATTTACAAACATCATTTTGTAAGTTGAAGCTCTGTCCTGCTTCCACTGCAATCTCTGCTGAGGCCAAAGCCTGGCTAGGTGTACCTGCCTCAGCCTTCAGCTGAATATAGCTTCAGGAAAAGAAAAAAAAAAAAACAAGCTCACTCTGGACTGCAAAACCCTTCAGAAAAGCAAAGCAAATATTTAGGTTGCTGGCTGGCTCTGACATCAGCTCTGCCATCGCTGAGGGTGCCAAGCCAAGGCAGTGTGATTACACAATGAATTCCCTCAGCAATACAGAATTCACATTCTATTGGTCTTGATTTACCTGCAAACGTAGTGACTGCAGAGATCACTCAGTTGGGACAGGGAGAGGGGTAGTAAAAAATGTAAAGAAATCTCTGCCAATTTGCTGAGTGAAAATGTATGCAGTCAGCACAGGAACCATAGAACCTTACTCCTTTAATGACATCAAACAGCGGGGTAGTAAAAAATGATTTTTATTTTCTGTTAAAGCTCTTGGAAATCTAACCAAGCAGCTATTGATGAAAAAGGAAAAGGTCCCACATTAACCAAAATTACTATCTAAATCTTCTGTTAAATTCAGCAAACCTTAAAGTAGCTTCTTGCTACTTGACCCATTTCACAAATCATTTGTGTGCTTTTTTAGTGATTACCTGTTTAAGTGTTCAACAATAACCTGAGGATTTGGGTGTGCTGTTGAGTAAAAGACAGATTGGACCCTGGGTGATACACAAAGCAGAACTAAATGAAGAATTACAGCCCAGGTGATATACAGAGTCCTTAGTTTAGGACAGTGACTTCATGAATAAAGCTCCTAAAAGCACGACTCAGCTTTCAGCAGACATTTGGCTCAAAAGATCTCTGTTTCAGTGTCAGAAATCAAGCTGCTTTAGATTCCTAACACCATTATTTGTTAAGATGCAAGTGATGAAGAGACTGAAAGAAACACAACAAAATGTACACCAAAGAATGGGCAACTGCAAGATGAACAGCATGAGAAAAAAGTACACAAAGGAAAAATGAACTTACAGTTTCTTCAGGAAGTCTGAAATATTCTCAAAGCCAAGTGTGGGCACATTCTTATTTAAACATCCCCAAAGCAGCAGATCTACATTCAACATCCTGTCAAGCAGTGACAAGAATGGAGAACTGGAGATGGAACCATCTGGGGGACAGAAACATAAAGGCAATGTTAATTCTGACAATTATAAGAAATTTGGGATGCTATGTAGTTAAAGAAACTCAGTGTGTTGATTTTATGGGCAGTTTATGGGCTGGGGTAGTTTTGTGGTGGTTGGCCTTGGCTGCCACTTTTATCTATCTGACTCTTAAAGCAGTTAAATGATCCCAAAAATATTTCTGCCCCTCTGTGTTCCTTCATTACAAGAGGATCTGCTGCTATTTCCATTAATACAAATCCTGGATGCTGTAAGAACACATGGCTTAGCTTCTAATCAGCTGAAAAATTACAGCAGGAAGCAAGATATTCTTAGGCAGATTATAAAATTAAAAAGCTCATGCAGGAGATGTTTTAAAAGTATTTTTTCCTTCCAGAGGAAAAAGAAAATACCCTCTCCTCTGTGTAGCAGGAAGATACAGCTGTAGTTAAAAGCAGAAACTTAAGAATATCTCAGGGTTCAGATAGGATTTTTTTTTTTTTTTTTGGCATTCAAAGAGTCTTCTTTCCTTCTGACAGTAGGCTTTGCCAATTTTATTCTTCCAGAGTTTATAATTCCCGAGGTTACCATGCTTTCAAGTGCTGTGCTGGGTATATGGATAATTACTGCTGTTGCTATTTGGACTTAAATATTGATAAAGCTTTGACTGTTTTGAAGTACCCTCCATTTCTTTTACTGATTTCTCCTCACAGACCTTTATGGAAGTGCAACTTCCTACACAGGAGTGGGGAGCTTGACAATGTAATTTCTGAGATTGTTCCATGTTTGAAAAAGCACGTACACACGATCATCCTGCCTGCCTTCAGTATTCACCCAGGATTTAGAAAGTTTGCCAGCTGGAAAACAGGAAAAGACAGGAGTAGAAATGGATTGGAAAAAACAAACACTTCATAAGAAAGATTTACCAGTATTACCCAGAGAGCATCCTCAAATCCCAGCAAAAATCCTAAAATCCAGGCAAAAACGTAATAAAAAAGTGGTTTGATGGAACCATGTGGACTTAGGGGATAAAACCCAACTAGCTAATTTGAATTCAATCCAGAATTCTTAGGAGGGGGGAAAAAGTGTTATCATTGAGTTGAGGAGCAAACAGCACAGTTGTTTCTGCTGACAGATAAGCAGGAAATGAGAAGATCTTGAGGAAGGAGAGGCCAAGGAATAGGGGCAGAGGGATGCATGGAACCATGCATCTGCCATTCAGCACCAGCAGGGACTTGCAGACCAACAGACTGACAAGATGCTACCTGAATGTTCATGGTAAATTTCCACCAACCTAAAGTCATCAACCAGGATTTAAGAGTCTGTGCTTATCTTTTGTTAACAGCAGACTCAAAGCATCTGTGGAAAAAAAAGTCTGAGTGTAACAACAACAAAAAAATTCCAGAGCTACATTTCTGAACCACGTATCATTTATAACCAACCTGGCAACATTATTGTTTCAAGGCAGGCAAATTCAGAAAATATATGACCAGACACCCAAAAGCTCCTCCACTTTTACTTTGTGCATATGGCCTTTGAGCACTATAATTTATGCTACCAGGGCTCACTTGTCCAGATGGACTTTTACAATATCCTTCTCACAGCTCTCCAGGTGTTGCAAATAAATAAAACACTTTATTTCAGGAGATGAGAATAGAGCAGGTATCAGTGACAGTTGCCAATGCACATATTTTAGCAACAGCCATTACAAAAATGTATTGCAATATTATTATTAAGAATGCCAAGTGATTCTGTATATTATTCAAATGTGACACATGACAAGCAAACCACAAAAACTACTTTCAGTAAACTGCTGAAATCAAGTTGAACTGCTGTTAATGATTCTGTCACTGTGTCAAATTCAATAAGAGAATTTAGGGAGTTTTAGCAACAGAATGATAACTGGCCCACCCTGCCCTGTGAGATACACTGTGCCACCAATATTAACCAGAATTAAAAAAAAAAGTGTTAAAGATTCAGTGGATTTCTACATGAGTAAATGGCCACCCTTTCACAGAGATGCAGGAAGCAGAAGAGGCTGAGTTTGTTGCATGAATAATTTGTTGCAAACCATTTACGACCTACAGCACATTAAATATTCACACAACTTGTTCAGAATGAAAAAGGCTGGAGCATGTGAGAAGTGATTCTGAATCCTCACACAAAGTGGGCTCTGCCTGCAATCACAGCTTCTCCTGGATCACTGGGAGAATAGCAAACATGAATATTGGGTCTTATTTGAGACAAAACTCATCTTTAATTTAGGGCTATTCTTATGTTTGAATATCCTTCTTAAAACATACACTGTTTTTATCTATGAAGGCTCAGATCCACAGAAAATATTCCAGAGTTGCCCAAATCTCCTTGTACTTATGCCCCAAGTGACTGAATGGGTTGGTGCTTTTCAAGATCTCCAGTCCATACTGTAGTTAATAAAAAAAATCCAGGAGCATTATTGAAATTCACAAGTCTACACAAGCAATAAATTAGCAATTTTTTAAACTGGGAAGGCCTAGTGGTATATTTGCAGGCAGAAATGCAGATCAGAGAAGCAGCAAAACCATCAAACATTTTACATCAAGCCTACCACACTTACAGAAGTAGAACCATCTGTGGCCCTTCAGATCTGCAGGTCTCAAATGACTGTAATCATATCCTGAAAATTCAATTAGTTGTCAACCAAAGTGTGGATTTGGACAGAAATCACTTTTGAAAGGTTTAGGTAAAATGAAGAACTTACACAGAACTAAAAAGTTGATCAAAAAGTTAAATGTTCAAAAGAAACTCGGTGTGTTCAAAAGTATTAGAAGAAAGCTGAGAGATGAGATTCAACCCTAAAATATATGATTTAACAAAATTTACTAGAATAAATCTGGCACACACATGCATGTTCTTTGGAGATCATGATCAATGTTAACTGCCTTTGAATTCTCTACCCCTATCCCTTTGAAAAGACAAAAACCTACATCTGAAAATGAAACTAGGCATATTCTTTATTAAACAGGCAGCCAAGTTTGGGACAGAGTCAGTCAAAGCTATGAAATCAGGAATTCAAAAGACAAACCATGAATTAAGCCAAGGTCACCCAAGAAGTGTTAATCCCATGCACTGTTGAGGTGACATCCCTGATGTTGTTGTTCCCTTGTCATTTCTAAGATTATATATATTTCTATTCAAGTCTATAAATACACATTTGTAGATACATGCATGCACATACAATATGGAGTTACCTATGCCCTCTTGCCTCAGATCTAGGCTCAAATTTGTAGAAGGGCAGCCTTTGTGTCCTAAACATATGACCAAGTAGGAAGAGAAATTTTGGCACATTTTTTATCTGAGGTATCTTCTAAAGAAGATATTTATATTTCTGTATTGTGATAAGTGGAGGAGGGGAATATTTGGGTTTTGTTTACACACAGAAGACAAAAATAAGCCCTTAGAGACATTATAATCTGATCAGACAAAGGGAAGAAGATGCATCCAAACCACAGAGCAGTGAGACATACAAAGATCATTAGCATTTAAAAGTTTATGGAATAGGATGTCTTATGGTAGTACAAGAAAACTCATATTTTCTTTTAAGAAAAATCATACTTCTCTTACACAATGCTAATGCTTAACATCAGTCCAGATTAATATGTTTAATATAATGGGTATTCAGTCAATTGTATCACACAATAAAAGTGGACTTTTCTACATTATTATTATTACTATCAGATTTTTCACTGTACTTTTACATATCATGTAAACCCAGAGAGCTGGCTTAGAAGAATCCCATTTAAAAAAAAAAAAAGTGTCTACCAAGATTATTGTTTATTGACCAAATTGAAAATTGTCATCATTATAATTCCTCTATTCCAGTGCCAAAAATCACTTCACATTGTGGGTAGCCTGGCAGTGTGTCTTAAAATATAACTTCTTTTTTCTTAGTTCTATTTAGTATTCGTGCAAAGAAGTCTGTCCCTGTAGGGTGCTGCTGTGTTTGAAAAGAAATGGTAATTCAGGAAGATTGGAAATGAGTAGATGATTCACTGAAGATATTTCCTCATCTATTTCCCTGTATTACACACTTAACACTCCTGAAGGGGGGGAAATGTATCCTGGACTTCATGGATATACCTGTTCTACTACAGTGGAAGTCTTCCCTCAATCCAAGAATGACACTGCAATTAGGATAGAGGTTTTCATTAAATAAACTATAATTAAACCTGGATGCCAACATCCATTCCTTTTCTTGTATACTGCCTGTGATTACAAGCAGGGATTTGGTATTTTTCAACTAGTCACAAAGGACACACAACAAAACTGAATATTTTTTAATTTTATCATGTCAGTTTGCTACTTTTAAGCCACCCTGTGTTTTGAAATTATTTCTGTGGTTTGGCAGGGAGTTTTTACAAGCACAACATCTATAAATTGGCCCATTGTTGAAAACACTTCCAGTGATTCAGAGCAATTTCTTAATTTCTGGGGAGGATGAGAATGGAGAAGGAAACACACTTATGCTCTCAGAACAGGATTCTTCAATCATTTCTAACAAATCAGGAACAATGTTGTGTTCAATTTTTATGGTGCAATATTATTCTCATTGAAAAGATGATAACAATGATAACATTCAAGCCATCCTGGCTTCACAAAGCATAAAATAGTCCAATGGCTGTCATTGGGCACAGTGCCCATTGCAACAGTATTCCTGCACAGGGGAAAGGGATGATTGTCCAGAATCATCTAAGAATGTGACTTCTACCAACTGTGTTATGTGTCAAAGGTGTCATCATAAAAATCTGAATGCACTCCTTTGTCACTCCCAAGGGTTCCATGGGTCACAGCTGAGCCCACCACAGCACACATCCACTCCCAGCTCCCCTTTTTCTTCAGGAATGGTTGGACACTCCAAACTCCTGCACCTGCAGCTTCAGGAAAGGGCTGTGGGCACCCTGCTCCTGAAAGCTCCACCAGAAATTATCCAGGTCTCATCCTGACTGCTGCCCATCCACGAGGATCCCACTGCCAAAGCAATTCCTGCTCAGGAATCCTCAGTGAATATGACAGATGAGCTCTGCACCCTCCCAATCAACCTCACAGTAGGAAGGTTTCAAGGAATTGCTTTAGGCAAGGCCTATCTGGTGAAGCCAAGACTATAGTTTTAACATTTTCTATCTGTCCCTTTCTCTTTTCTAAGCTGCTGTTTCTCCTTGAGACTTTCAGAGTGCTGGGGAGAGCCTCAGACTCTTCTCCTGTGCTGTGTTTATTCAACACAGAGACAGTTGCAGCATTGTGTGACTTATCACAATGAACCCACAAGACTTGCATGTTAAATATTGACTACCAAATAATCACAACAAGCCATTCACTGGGAAAAAGAGCAAAATAAATGGGGGAAAAAATAAAACAACACTCAAAGAAACAAGTGGTAAGATGTGTGAAAGCATTATCTCATCTCAAAGGACCATCCATAAACAGAAAGCTAAATTCATAACTTGTTCCCTGAATAGTGGCTCAGCTTCAAGAGATAAATTAATCACATTATTCTAGAAAGAAATAAGGTGGCTGATTTCAAATTTCAGACAAAGAATCAAGAGGCTGTTAGTTATGGATTTCTCTTCTTTACCTGGTTTCATTGTAATTTCCCAAGTTAAAACTCACTGATGACAAAGAAAATCCTCTCTTTTATTTAAATCAGCCCTGAGACATATTATAAACACATAATATCTAATATCTAATATCTTATGATCACTTAGCTTCTAATTTCCTTCCTGTCTTTGTACATCACTGGAAATAAGGGTATTAGAGTGTCCAAAAAAGTGCTTGGTGGAGTGAGGCAGCTCTGGAGACCATTGCTGTGCTGGTCTTGGGGGCTCAGTTCTATCCCAGGCCCTAATGCTGAAGGGAGGACACATATTTGATAATTAATTAATTTGCTAATTAATTGCCAAAAATTAATGTAATGACTCACTAGTGCTCTGACATCCATCAAAAATGTCAAGGTTTAAGTACATAGAAAAAAATGGAATAATAATTTTGCACAAAGCTTGATTTTTTTATTGCTTTATCACGATGTAGCAAACTACAACCTCAAAGTTGCTTGAGCTTGAAATAAAAACAAACCAGCCCTTTTTCCAGAAAATACCTCCTATTCCCACTAGTTGTTCAAATTCCACACATCATCTGGTAGTTTCTGCCTCCAGCTCCTGCCCACAGCCAAACCATAGCTGGGAAACAGATTTAATAAAAAATGGTCTTTGGGAGGGAGCTTCACATCTTAACCAGTCAGTCCACTGCAGGTAAGGAAACTACAGAATACAGTCAAGAATGAGAAAGAAACTTGAATTATGCTGAGCAGAAATATCCCTTTACAGTTGTCCCATATTTCCAGTGATACTCCAGCATATTTTCATGAACACAAGAAAGCATTCAGACAAAAACAAAGGATAGAACTGATTCCCTTTGTGTTGCTGTTCATGAAAACTCATTGATATACTGGAGATAAAAAAAAAAAAAGGTGTCCAAAGCAAGCCTTACCAGACGTGAGGTAACACACACAGGTAACATACACAGTGTGCCCCATTGTTTCAAGCAGACTTTTTAAGTTTCTCACTGCAAACTGATTGGAGCAACCAGGAGTGTGAGATTCTCTAATCCATTCGCTTTCCTGACCATAAATATTATTTTGTTTTGTTAAGGAAAAACCTAATTAATGTACAGCATGTGTGTTGTGTCACAATGCAGAGCAGCTTATACACTGTCCTGCTCCTGCCTCTGCCTTTGGAAGTCTTTTCCAATGAACCTCTGCTCAAGTAATCACTCTGCCAAATATCAGTTGTAGAAGAGCTTGGTTTTTAACAAAAGGTCAAACAAAATTGCAGTGAAGACCCATGGGATCCTTGCAAAAGGTCACTTCAGACAAAAAGCATCCCAGCTGAAGTACAGGTTTCACCACAGTGTACATCTTCTGTGGGCTACCTTTTCAGAGAAAAACTTCCATTCAGAGTCAAAATGAATGATTATCGTTTTCTGTGCACAATCATCTGTAAATGAATGGTCATTTGACACCCAGTAAATGAAACAATCATATCCAGCACCATGACTTGCAGGCAGTCAGGCTTCCAAATAAAACACTCAATTCCTGAGCTCTTTTACTGATGATGGCAAATGAAGTTACAACGTGGTGATACAGAACTGCAGTGACTTGAGGTATGAAGCTTTCTAAGACCTGGCCTCAAAAAAATCCATTTTCAGTTCTATGCTTGTTGAGCTGGATGAGCATTTCACAGTGAATAATTTACTTGATTAACTTAGGGCCATCCCTAGTTTACAGAATTTCTTTGTGCTGACTTCTTTGGCCACTTTGTTCATTATTTGAAGTTGCAGAACAGATGGTTTGTTCACATATATTTCTGCATAATGATTGCTCATAAACACTCTGTCCTGGATAGTGCTTTGAATGCTTGTTATGCAGGATCTGTGACTTGATTTTTAACACACATAGCACATGGGCTGGGTTCCCAACTCACTTTGTTTTTTCATGTCAAATAACTAAATACTTTCCCAAAACACACAGGATCTTCGAAAAAGTGAGGGGAAAGTGTCTGTTTTAAAACAAAACTTCTTAAAAGTATGCACAACTTTCAATTTTCGAATAGTCTACCTGGAAATAAAAAAATTCAGATATTTATGTAGAGATATTAAGCATTTGATGGGAAAGAAACCTGTATACTAGGGGTTTGATGAAAATATATGCTAAGCAAGATAAGACTTAACAAAACAATTAGAAAAAGTAAATAAATTGGTGAAAAGGTACCCAGAAAGCAGGCAAAAGCTGACATAGATTTTTCTGCTGTTGTCAGGAGAGATTCAGAGCTGGTCCAACAGATTGCCAGGCTTTTAACTGGAACAATATCAGCTCTCCTAGATGATGATGATGAGGCCATCAAATGGATGTCATCTGTTTTAACCAGGTAAGAATTTGGGCAAATTAGCTGTTGTTGAACCAGATATAATATTGGTGTAAAAAGCCCCTAGCAAGTACAATTCTTCAATAAGTCCCTCTAAGAGCAAACAACAATGATCCAATCCTTTTACTGCTAATGATGTGTTTATAGATATTTACCTCTGCAGCAGTTTCAGCAGCTGTATCTTGAATTGCCATTAATGCTTTTCCTCACTGATTAATAGAGGGAAGCTATTGAGATGTAGGATTTCCACTGATTTTTATCCCAGTGTAACATTGCCATCTACAGGAAGCTCTCCCTTGCTTGGACACTAATTTTGCAATCACAGAATAGAAACCACTGAAGATGAAAATGTTAAGTATCCAAAATGAGCCCTGTTTGATCAGCCTGACAAACTGCTATTTTAAAAATTAGCCAGTAATAGTATGGCTCACCAACAAAAGCAATATATTAACCTGCTGTCTAGCAAATTATTAAATTGAGAGATTGGCATTAATCTAGTGGAATAATGCATTAGGACAAAAAGAAACACTTATTAAGGACAAGGGGCTTCTGATTTAGTTACTCATTAGTTGATATGTAAGGTTCTCATACTGCCATACAAAAGTTGTATAATTTTCTGTTCTACTCATGATTCAGAGAAGTCTTTCTCAGCATTTGTCTTTTTTCTCAGCTTTGTAAAAGGGTTTATGCAACTCAATTTTTTCACCATGCTAGACACTGGATATCCCTTTACAAGTACTAACTATACTGCACAGAAAGGCACATATGCAATTTTAGGCAGCTACTTAATTTTAATCTCTGTTTTAAAGACAGAATATTTGTGACTTTCAATATGGCATTGATTCATTTAGAGATGTCAGTCTTCTAGAGCAAACTCTAAAGACAGTTTCACAAATATTAGCATCCTTGTAATGAAAGAAAATGAGTTCAGGAATTAAATGCTGTGTCAGCTGACCAAGTATCCCAAGAAACACCACAAGCAAGGTGATATTTTATGTAGGAACATTGAATTAGGGCTGACTCACTGAAATCTCTTAGTGAGACAGGGAAGAAAACCAGAATTAAATAGTGAACAATAAGTATTAAGGGAAAGCTGGGGAGGCCATAAGAGGCAGCCTGAATGAAATAAACTGATTGAAAGTGTGATCTGTGATGTCAGAGAAAGTGGCTATTGACTTAAATTCAGGGAAGGCAGAATGCTGCAAGACATTTTCATTTTTGAGAATTGAAGGAAGAAGTTAATCAGAGGTGAAAAGAACCAGCAGCAATAAAACAGGATCTGGAATTTGAGATGGAGATTTTCTGTGTATGCAGATGAGTTAAAGACTTTTAAATTAGTGCATTGGGGTGGCTTTCTACTTGGAAAGCACTAGATGAATTCCTTAATTTACCTGGGGAAAAACCTGACAGTCAGCCCAAAAAAACCTCAAAAAACCCCAAACAAATCACACTGACCCAAGCTGAACATTTTTCATTTCTCAATCCACTAGCCAAACTAGAAAATCAATTACATTCACAACTCTATCTAGACACTCTTAATCCAGGAGACACATTTCTGGAGCAGAACAGAGAAGGAGTAATTTTGCTACGTGCAGAGTCACATCCTGGATTCAAGTTTCTCTTCTGGCAGCTCTACACTGACCTAGTTGAGATAAATAGATGACAGAAAAAGCTGATTTATTGCTACTTCAAAACTGTCAGTCTCCCATACTTGAGGAGGGTTCTAAGGCTGTTATCAGGGTGTGTCAGCCAATCCCTTACTACTAGAACACAAGATGCTGAAAAATCCCCACTTGCCTAAAAATTATTTGTGCATGAACTTCCATGACAGAGTATATTTATTGCACCTGATATATCTCAGAATTCTGAAATTATTTGTGGGAGAAAAGAAATGTGATCTTTGGAAAATGTTCCAATTTTAAAAATAATTCTATTAAAAGACTATACGTGCACACATTCTGGAAACCAAAATGCTTCACAGAAGTTATGGCAGTTATAAAATCAACGATTTTAATACAGAAGGGAGGGGAGGAAAATTAAAGCTATAAAAGAAAAGAGACAAAAAGAGATATTTACACCTTTATATCCCTAAGGAAGCTCAGGCAATGGAAACACAGCCAGGGGTCACAGGCAGGGGTGGCACTGTGCAGAGTGGATCCCCTAAAGCCCAGGGAGCTCCCACCATTCTGCTGAGTTACAGGCAGTGAGGTGTCCTGGCCAATCCTCTGCCCTGATCCCAATTCAGCTGCTTGTAAGTCACACCAGGGAAGCAGAATAATGGTTTTGTGGCCACTGTAACCTTGGGCAGTTAGGCTGGGATATGGGGAAATTACTGCAGTCAGGGCTGTGATGAATGCCTGTTCTTGAATAGGCAATGAATAACTCTGCATTAGAGTTGGAAAATATATTATATTTTACAATTTATATTTTACATAAAATATGAACTTCTACTGGACCTGTGGGAAAAACTTGCAGAAGCTTGGTTGGTATTCACACTGCTAATCCCAGAGATGAATTGGACACCATTAAAGAGAACAAAAATGTTACTGAACAAATAGTTAAGGCTAATGGCTTTCTGTGCCAGACAGGAAATAAATTATCCAACAGGAGATATTGGATAGGCCATATTGCAGAACTATTAAATAAGTGGCTCAAAAAACTGGTCTAGGAAAATGATATGGTAACCAACTGTATTTTTGAAAAGAGAGGAGCTAATTAAAGGGTGGGAATAACAAATTTTTTAAACTTGATTGCTCTGACTAGGATCAAAGACATCCTTAGCTGATGAGCAAAAGGGGAATCCTAAACAGAAACCCTAGGGAGCCTAAAAGCAGTGAGCCAAAGGAAAACTTTATTTTGGTGCCTGTGGGGAGCAGAACCTGCTCTGTAACAGATGGTCCCTGTCTGCCTTCCAACATCTTTAGCATCACTAATCTAAGGCACACTTGTACCCAACTTTATTCTCTGCCTGAGAACTCCAGCACCAGCACCACACATAAACAGCTCCATCAGAATGAAGCTCCTGCACACAGACACCCAGGCACACTTCTGTACCAGCACACAAGAACCCGTGCTGGCAGGGTGAAAACATTTGATTTACACCATCCAGAGGCATTACAATTTGACAAAAGTAATGGCAACTAATTCTCATGCAGGCTTTTTGCTCTTTCACAGCTTCTAGAGGGACCTGCCTTATCATGGATAAACAGGATGGAGTTCTGTCACAGATTAAAGCAGATGGGGCAGAGTGGTGAAACAGAATCACAGAATGGTTTGGGTTGGAAGGAAACAAGACCAGCTCATCCCACCAGGGACACCTCCCACTGTCCCAGCTGCTCCAATGTCCAGCCTGGCCCTGGACACTGCCAGGGATCCAGGGGCAGCCACAGCTGCTCTGGAAACCTGTGTGAGGGTCTCCCCACCCCCACAGGGAACAATTCCTTCCTAATATCCCATCTAACCCTGTCCCTCTTTCAGTTGTACAACTATGGGTGGAAGGAAGAGGCTCCTGCAAGACCCCAGGTATGGTTAAAAAGATTGCTCTGTCTTTGTTTCAGAAGATTTAGGTTTATCCATTTTCCTTTGATCACAATGCATTGCACAACTGTGCAGTTTCCTGTCTAATCAATGTCAGTTCCCTAGAAATGTGAGTCCCCTCAGCAGCCTTCCAGGTGGGTGATTTCACAATTTTAAGTGTAGGAAGTGTGATTCCAGAGACAAAAAAGACCCATTCTTTTTCTATGCCAGACAAGAAGAGCAATGTTCAGCCTTAGGCTGGTCTTGTAAGGAAAATTTCCAGAGTTCTCACTCTAATCCATCTCCTTCACCACACAGCAAAATCTACATTTACAGAACTAATCATCTGAGCGACTTCTCTGGGTACCTGGTACTGCAATTTGAACTCATCCTGTGGAAAAAATAGCCCAGAGTCACGGGTCCTATGCCAGATATCAGACCTCACCTGTATTCCCTTGCTCTGCTGCAAATTGCAATCAATTACAGATTATTCTGAGCTCATATTTCATATTTACGATTTCCTGTCCTGCCTCTGAGGCAGTTAAGATGAAGTTGGTCCAACCAGCTCCTACCTCCCTCCTGCCTGGGGAGAGCTTCAAATCTCTGGCTCACAAAACCTTTTACTGCTGTTATTGGTAACTCACACTCAGCAAGGGCTGGGTATACCAGAGACCTCAGTTAAAGATTCTCATATTTTAATCTCTGGAAGGTAACTACCAACTCCCCTTTTGAATAAAAGGGATGCTAAAAACTAGGCTCTTGGAGGGCCTCATTAATCCCTGCTGTAACTTGATGCACTTATATATACCTATACATTCACATATATATATATATATATATATACACATCACATCAGGAAATACAGCTGACCTGCTGTGACATTACCCAGCACCTCTGCATCATCACAGCCAATTATGTCACCCTGTGAAAAGCCCTCCAATTTCCAAACTCTTCCTGTTCTCCACACAGGGACAATGCCAAAGCCTGAATTTCCACTGAGCCAGAGCTCTGACCACTGCTACAATATAATGTGTGTGAAGGTCAGAAGCTGCTGTCACCTCAGTTGTGTATTTTGCACAAAGTTATTTTCTTTGCAAAGATATTCACTTGAGTATATTACTAAACTGAGGAAAATAACATGAGAAAATGGGAAGAGGCTGTGTAAAAAATGAGACAATCAGGCCAGAATCACCAGTTCATTTTGACTGCATCAGCATGCTTGATCCAAGTTGTAAACCAGCCTTCACAGAGAAGAATTTTCCCTGTTTGAATTGCATTAAGAAGTGGAATTAGCCTTATAAATATAAATCAGTTAAATATAATGCAATATTTATAACATGGTATCTGATTTTTCTCCCTTTAGGATTCCATTTAAAAGGAAATAACAAGGAAACAGCACTCTCAGAAAGACAGCGAGTTTACAATTTATGCTAATTAATTTTCATATTGACACAAAACTAAACCCTGCATTCTATTTGACTGCAGCAAGGGAAAAAAAAAAAAAAAAAAACAAAACCAAGGCATATGGAATAAAACAGATTATTTTTTTTCTGCAACAGATAATTCTGCAGAAAAGTCTCTGTTTTTTTTTTTTACCAAACCTGTTAATCCTCATTCATTTTTCTTTTGCCCAGCATGCAGGTCACTACACCCAGAACAATCCAACCCCTCTCCCAAACACAAGGGCAAAAGCATAAGCAAGAAAAATGGTTCAATTTATTTGAAGCCCTGAAAGGCTCCAATCAAGATGGAGAACTCATTATTCTAGGAACTATAGAAAAAGAGAAATAGCCCATCCCTGACCTGCAAGAGGTTCCAAATTTTCCATTAAATCAAACAACATCATTCAAAGTTGGAAGAAAAAATTCTATTGCTTGTAAAGTTAAGGGATAAAATGCAACACCATTCTGTGTCTAGAAAGTCTGCTTGGGATTTGGAAAAAAAACTACCAGTTGGCCACTTCCATATGTATTCACTGAAGAGTCTGTGCCAAACTCATAATTGCTCTAAGTTGCTGAGTGTCATTGATGCTACATCAAAAAGAAACCCAGGCCACAGAGGTTCATTTTCTATTAGAATTATTAATCAAAGATCTGCAAAAGCCTGACATGAAGCTTTCTGCCAACTTTGGCTGAGTCAAATTCAATTTGGTGTTCAAACAGATGCATTTTTCTCTTCTTCCTCCCTACATATATGCCCCATCTCATTGTGGCAAGAGTGAAACCACTGGAAGGGATAATATGCAGAATTATGTCTCTAATCAGAGAGCCAGAGAAAAGCTGAAAAGCAACAACTCCACCACACTGGCCAACTCAGGCTCTGTCAGGTTTACCCCTGTTAATACTCCAAGTATTTACTTTGTTATACTTTAATTATTCATTCAGGTTTTTTCTACTCTTAATAGAGTTTGCCCATCATATTGATTAGTTTATCTAGTTCAGCTGGATTCAGAGTGTAAATAAGATTTTTTTTCAATTTAATAACCCCTTTGCTCCACTGACTCAATTTTTATTTTTTCCTCCCCCTAATTTTAATACAAGCAGCAGCACTAATTACCTGCCCTCATGTCAATGTTTCCTCAGCAGCATCATCCAGCAGTGAATTGCTGGTTTCCTTATTTTTATTGTCATTAGCACTGAAGTACTTTTATAAGGAACATTTCACTCAGCCAGCCTGAGGTTCCTGCAGCAGAAAAAGAATAATTTCTTAGTTAGAATCAGGATGCTGTCTATCCTTAATGAGACAGCAGCATGATTAGAAATGGAGATGTTTTCTATTTCCCATCCACATTCATTTAAAACCACATTTCAGTGAAGCAAACACAAGCTTATCCTGAGATGCATGTTGTGCCTATTAAAAAAAAAAAAGTGAATTCTTTATCTCAGTTTTGCAGCTTTCTCAAACATCATAAAATTCCAATTCACTTTCCCTTATTTTAATGGCTTTCCCAGTACAGTTCTTAAGCAGACATGGAAGCCAGATTTATCAGTGTCTGGCAATAACATGGTGCTACAGTCCTCACCTAAACAGTGTCTGAACTATGCTGTGCAAAGATACCTACAATATTAACAAAAAGGAGAGTGTGATAAAGCATGATAGCAAATGCCTCAGCTTAAAATTTTATCTCAAACATCTTATTCTCTGTAATAAACTGATTTTTTTTAATTTTACTGAGATAGCTGTTTAAGAATTTTATTTGATTGAAACAGAAAGCAACTCTATTCCACTGCTTTTCTATTTTAAATATTTGCTTTACTCACTGTGTTGCCTTACATCTTCCCCATTAGTTAAGTCATCTTCAATATTTACAGATAGTTGACTTTGCTAATCCTTGCACAATCCTGTTTTTACAATAGCTGCCAAATGACTTGGGATGGGAATAGCATGAAAGGTATTTCAATTTATTACTGAGAACAATGTGAGAAATTTGAGGAGAAAAGAGAAAGACTAAGTATTCCTGCAGGGAAAGGTGGCATATGGAACAAAGATGGCACAAAGGATGGAGGCATGGAAGGAGGGGAGAGGGAAGGTGATCACAGCTATTGGAAGAAGAGGATGACACATCTGAAGATATAAAGCAACACAGGAACTCTGTTTTCTCCTATTAAAAGGTGTTGCTGGGTACAGTGAGCTCAGGGGCATTAATCAGGAAAGACACCTTAAATATGTGTCTTAATGGCCAATTTGAGTTTTTGTGGGGAGCTGAAACCTGAATGAACACCAGTAAATTGTCCTGCAGTGAGAACCAGTGAGTATTGCAGCAGGGCTTGTGGGGCCCAGCAAAATTTGTATTTCTTGTGTAGTTTCCTCATAAAGCCCATCCCAGGAGCTCAGACTCGTGCTCTTCCCTGGTCTACCAGGAAAAGTCCTGTACAGTTTGAAATCTTAACACTGAGAGAGAAAATTTCACCTGAATGCCTATTCTGAATTCATGATTAGTGCCAAAATTCTTCAGAATTCTCAATAACTGGCCTATTATTAATCCATATTAAAAAGTACCCCTGGCACACTAAGTCTATCAGCATGGGAGCAAAGGGGTTAATTTGAATGAATTTGTGAAGTGGTTTAGCTAAATTGCATTAGATATTTGTAATAAGAGTTGAAAATGCCTTGATTAGATTTTCTTTACAGTGCTAAGTAATTTAAGTTAAATCAAATTAAATTGAGGACATTTTATTTCTGACTATGAACGTGGGCACTGAATTTAACACAGTTAAACTAAATCTCCTTATGAGTGAGTGAGGCAGGCAAGGAATCCTTGACAATTGCCACAGCTCCCAAAAGAAATCAAGACAACTCTAGCAACACTTCATTCCTTAAGATAGTTGAAATCTGTCTTGTTCATTTAAGGAGGGAAGAGAAAATGTCTCTGCCTCATGCTGCAACATTATATAATGCCATCCAATACCAGAGGCAGACACTGGACTGCTTCCATCCCATATGGCAAGACAAATGTTCTCCCAGTTTATTATTAATAGTGCTGTGGCAGCACTGTGACTCAGCACCAGAAATCATTATTTTAAATATCTTCCACCAAACTGACTTGGCACAAATCTTTTTTTGCCACAGAAGGTTGGTCCTGACTAAAACCTTCCACCCAGCCCTGAGAGGAGCACAGTGATGCAACAACCTGGTGATCCAGTTCCCCAGGAAAATGAAAGTGTGTCTAACCTTCAAGGGGTTGATACAGCGTTTTGAATTATACATCAAGGAGAAAAATTTAGTGGGTAAATGTTAAAATCATTAAAGTAACTTTTCACTGCAAATAGAGAGTGAATGCCTCATCCCAAGACAGCTATGAGATGTATCAGTTTAGGTTTTTAATCCCAAAGTATGCATAAATCTCTCCAGTCTCATCTCTTGTCATCTTCTTGTCAAAAGAAATTTCATTTCACTTCCACCCATCACTGCTCCCTATGGTTTCTGAAAACATTCCACTTTTAAATTTTATCATGGGAAGGGGGAGTTTCCTTCTAGATTTCATACAGGGTTTAACCATGAAAACCTCATAAGAAAAAGAAGAATTTATTAAAAAATAAAATTTAAAAAGAGACTTAATACAGTCAGTAAAAATATAACATCATAGAATGACTGAACACCCTTGCTATTTTCCCTCTCTCTATGTACCTCCATTTTGCTTCCAAAGTCCAAGAGAAGCTGCAGAGCTGGATGCACATTTTCTCTCATTACTATGTGTGTGATGCTCTTAGAGAGGAAAATAGATGGGTCAATCACCCAGGCTGACTCCCAAGGACGCTTCCTTGTGACATCCCTTCTCCAGCCACAAACACCTCATTAGTTCCCAAATGAGGGAACTGTGAAAACCCCACCCTACACCAAATGTCATCCATCTGAAATAACTTGATAGTTTCATTTAATTGTTACTTTCTGTATGTGTTCCCACCCTTTTTTTTTTTTTTTTTTTTTTTTTGGCATAAGGAAACACACCCATTTATTTCTGCAGGAAGCAGGTTGATGGGAGGTCAAGAGTTATTTGACTTTTTAAATGCACATAAGGAGGAGCTGGCAGCACGAGAGAGATCTTTAGAGATCTTTGCTTTTTAGAGCAGGCATGACACATGCATGAGGCATAAATATAACCAAGAGCTTCTCTTCAGCACCTGTGGTTGCTAAATCCCTGTGAAAGATCATTTCCTAATACAAATCCTACTGTACTCTCTCTCAGCTGCATCCAGTTCAATGTGTGACAGAGCAATGAACTGAATATCTTCTACTTTGTTTCAATAGAAATCAAGTTTTAAGGGATGACATTTTAGATAAAAAAATTACTTGTCACCTGACATTTTACAGAGTGCTAGAAAAAGGAAAAAAAAATTGCAAAGGTAAAAAATAAAGTAATAATTTTGCTCATAATAATATCCTAATATCCAAATGAGGATGGACATTTATTCAGCATTTTATAACATCTGGAACTTCAATGTTCTATCACTGTTTACTAGGATTATTTATCTGTTTTTAATTCTTTAGAAGTAACTCTCAAAAGGGGACGAGAGACAAAATTTGCTTTTAAATTTCACAGAAAAAAGAGACAATGAACTTGGTTCCCTCGAGCTCCCTCAAAGGTTTGAGGGAACCTTTTTGTGCCTCACCTTTCATGTCTCTGCCTCTTCCTGGTCCTCAGTTTCTCTCTTTAGGATTTTAAAACCTATTTCAAATGCCATTATCAAATAACAATAATTCCCAAACTCACACAATATTTAGATCTCTTCCTCCTCTCTGTCTTCACATGCCAGCCACTATCCCAGCATGTTACTCTTTTTTTTTCCCCAAAGCCCCAATCTAACACCTTGTTTCCATCTTTGGCTCAGCCACTTCCAGGTTCCCTCTCCCAAACCTTTACCAGACCAATACCTGTTCAACTTTTGCCCCCTCCTTGTCTCTCTTTCCCCTTTAATCTCTCATCTGATGGCAGTGCCACTCCAAAAATTAGCTTATCACTTCTCCCTTTAAATTCACTCTGGCATCAGATCCCCCTGCACCCAGAGCTCCCTGATCTCCCTTTCTCTGCTCTCAACCCCTGCCCCATCCCTTGAATTCAGTCATGACTCTTCTGGTGCTGCCTGTGCTGTGGGATGCAGGGAGAGGAATCCCATTTGTCACTGGATAAATGCAGCCCAGGAGGTTCCATTGCTTTTCCACTTCTTTTGAATTTTTTGTGACACTGATTTTGAGACAATTTTAGGAGTAGGCGTATTGTACATCACAAGCACACAACAGCTTCTGACTGCAGCCCAGCAGAAACCTCCTACATTTCACAGGTGGTTTGTGAGCTGCAGATGGAGAACTTCTGTGCAAAAAAAGAAAAAAAAAAAAGCTAAAAAAATCATCCATCCTTATTTGTCCTTTCATTACTATTGATTCTCATCACTTCTTTGCCTTCCTGAATGCTGCAGAATTGTGTTCAGCTTAAAAAAATCTTTTAAAAAATAACAAGCTCTCTTATTTTGCAACACTGTTCTGACTACTACCAAACCCTATTTCATTAATTTCCATCCTTCCTTTTCTCCTTTGTGCCATTGCAGAGAAATTTGGTCCTGGCTGGCAATAGCACAGAAAATAATGCCCCAAAGGGGCTTCTGCAGAGAGAAGTGTCAGGGACAGAGCAGAAAATGAAGGGAAAGGACATAGAATCACAGAATATTTAAGGCTGGAAAAGACTTCCAAGATCATCAAGTCCAACCTTTGACTGATCCCACCTTGCCAACTAAACCACTGCACTGTCACATCATTTCTTGAGCACTTCCAGGGATGGTGACTCCTCCAGTGCCTGGGCAGCTCGTTGGGGTGCTGGACCACCCTTTCAGAGGAGAAATTCCTCCTGGTGACCCACCTGAACCTTCCCTGGTGCAGCTGGAGGTCAGGCACTCCTGTCCTGTTCTGTGTCCTGGGAGAAGTGGCTGATGCTCACCTGGCTACAACCTTCTCCCAGGTATGAGTGAAGGAGCAAATCTTTAACAGTTAATCAGACATCAACACCCCAAATTTTACAATATAAATTAATTATTTTTATGAGCCACTGAACTGCCAGTTTTCCCTGCTGAGGCTGAATTTTCCCTGCTGAGGTTCTTCCTTAAGGAACACTTTACTAACCAAGTCTTTTAGCAATACCAGTTTTAAGCTTTTGATCCTGCTGCCCAGCTCTCCTAGATTCTCACTTCCAAACAGTGCATTAAAGTAAAAGCTGCTGAAAAGCACAACATCTATCATCTGGTGAACTGAGATATCACAGCCTGTGACACCAATTAAATAAATAAAATGTACTCTACACTGCACTGGAGTAGAGCTTGACTGAGGTGTACAAAGTCATGGGCACCATTTGACAGCGTGGAGAATCTTTATTCACCAAGCTCCCACCAGTAGAATGAGAAACACACTGGCATGAGATACTCAAATAAAAGCAAGTCCTTTCTTACCCAGCTATAATTTGTTGACACAAGCTTATCAAAGCAGACAGTAACAGCAGGTTTAAAAATGGATTGGGCAAGTTCACAGGCAGTCAGTTAAAAAAAAAAAAAAAAAACCAGTGTTTTTCCAGCTAGTTCATCTGCTACTTTCAGGCAAGATTAAAGGTAAGAACAAAAGGGTATTTATCTTTAAACTGACTTCAAATTTGCTTCTAATCAGCTGGGAACTTTGTTGTATTTAAGAAAAAAAAAGAAAAAGGTAATTTAAAAGAAAAATATAAAAAAGAAATAAATTTCAAGTCCTATTGCTTTTGTTCATTTCCATCAGACTTAAGTACTTAGACTCTCAAAAGGACATAAAACAGCAAAAATGGTACTCACAGCAGATGAAAAATGCACCCACTACAATTATTTTATAAGTATGCCCCGATGATGTAGCATTTAGAAAGAGTCAACCTATCAGAAAAATCCAAGTCTACAAACACAGAGCTGGATATGCAAGTGCTCTGCTTGTACTGTTAATGAAGGAGAAATCAAATGAGAACAGGATGCAGAAATGTTATAAGAGTATAATGTTATTTCTCCTTGGTGATATCATATTTTCCTCTTAGAGAAACAGCTCAGAGAGACAGATGAAGGAAACACAAACACAGGTGTTTGTTGCTCTGGTTTCAGGGTTCAGCTGGGTTCTATTTGCCAGTGTTGCACTAAATGTTGTCCACTGGACCAGTAGTTGTGTCCATCATTCCATGATTCTAAATAACAAGTAAAACACAGGGCATGGCCTGTTCATTCATGGGGAAATTAAAATAATAACATGGTCACTTAACCCCTCCCTTTCCATGGAGCTGTAACCCCTCATTAAACACAGCCCCTCAAACAGGGGGAGTTTTCAATCATTGCTGTGTGCCTGCTACTTGAAAAAACAGAGAATTTTAACAAAAACAAGTCCAGCTCCCACCAAGGATAAAGCAAAAACAGCCCTGCAAAGGTCTAGGAGATGTCAGCCATTGTTTAGAAGTAACACAAAACCAGTCCCAAATAATGTTCAAAACAAAATACATGGTGAGGACACAGGCTGTGTCTTCAAAGAAACTCCAGAGCTGGGGCTCTGAAATGGAGGTGTTTAAAATACCCATTTTGAGTATTTTGTATACATCAACTTGAAAAAGCATCCATCAATGAGTAGCAGTTTAGAATACTGAGTTGATATTCTTTTTACTTACATTAGTGAAAAGTATATTTCAATCAAATAAAGGGAAATATGAACTTTAGACTTGCCAGGTTCTCCACAACAAGGCCATGGATTCAAATAGGTTCTGTAAAAGTAGAGCTGGTTAATTTTACATCCTATTCATACATGAAATGATACAATGAGGACCTCAACAAACTTACATGGTTTTGTGTTCAGTTAACATCTCAGTTATGTGCAGAGCTAATCTGGGCCCTTTTATGCAGAGGATATTTTATTCTAATGCACAAAGGTAGCTAAAAATATTTTCAATCTAATTCTAATTTGTCCTGCCACATAAAAATAGCATGCAGCACAATTAATATGCATAAAACATAAACCCATTAATGGATTGCATTTAGGTGAGGTAAGGGAAGTGAACCAAGATCATCATAAATCTTCTTAGGTGCTTTTGGTGATACACTGACAGGTAGGAATTAAACATGCAAGGAACTTTTATTGAACTGTCCAGATCCTGTTTATATTCAATCAGAGTTGCCCACTTTATCATGCTGCTCTTGACATTGCTGTGAAATAGATAACAGCTAAATCAGAGACTGTCAAACTGAAGTAACTTTCAGGAATTAAATGGTAGTGCTGAATAAAAGTCATAATCAAAAAAAAAAAAAAAAAAATCTTCTAAAACAATGGGAATTGTTTTAAAACAGTGGGAAACTTTAGATAGCATTGCAGAGACACCAGAAGTCCCTGATACAGCAACAGAATTGAGCAGATTGTTTGGGCAAAATGTCATTGTTGGAGCTTTCTTGTGCCTTATTACACACAGACATCATCTGGGACTCCACACAGTGCTGAGTTACTATTTACAGCATTGACCTTGAACACTGGAAATGCATTAATACAGCACATTCTGTGGAACTGATGGGTAGCTAAGAGGTCAGTAAAAATGTATAACAGATTTTTGTATTCAAATAGGAAAGAAAAAAACCATAGAGACTTGCATAGATCCTAAAAGGAAGCATCTGTTGATAAAACACCTGGGCTAGCAAAGGGCAGCCTTTTCTACATGACAGTTAAGATGCAATACATTATTGATCAAGCATTGTAACAAGTTTAGCACCCTTTCAGAGCTCTCATGGTGCTCTAATTATGGGATGCAAATTGGAATCTCTAAAACGTGAATTTCCTGAAGATGAAATTTAGCCACCCTCAAGCATGCTCAATTAACTGAGTGACAAAGAATTGCAAGCAGGAGTTTAAAATTCAGTATTCATGCAAAAGAAACCAATTTGAGGATTTCAAATACTCCACTAACAGCAAGAGACTAGCAGTATATAGCCTGATTATTTCACATCCTAAAGCTTTTCTCACCCCTACATTTATAGAGACATCTGCAAATGCTAATAGAGTTCTCTCTAGGATGGGGATCATTAAGTCAAAGTACTCAAGCACAATGGGCAATGAAAGATTGAATTGGTTAGTGCTCATAACAATTGACAATGATGCTAATATATATCAGCACTTCTCTGAATTTGTGCAGTGTATTCAACATCTGGAGACTCTTCCCTGGATTTTATGTAATCACTATAAAACTTTAAATAAATACTCACTAATATACACATTTCAAATATATATCTGTGACCTGTTTTTCATTATCTGGAAGTGCCCATAAAGAACTTGGGGAATCAATGGGAGAAGAGAATAACAAGCACTTTTCATACTGTGGGCAGCCAGAAAGGTGGCACAGTATAAACCTTGAGACCTGATTTGACACCAGTTACAATCACTGGGAGATTGTCCCTGATTTCTGAGCTCAAGAGTTTCTGAGTTCCAGCTCTCTCCTCAGTGTGTTTTCTGTAGGGAGGTTGGAACCACTGGGGAGAAAATCCCCTCACTCTGTTGGTGTTTGGTCCCACTCAAATCAAAAAGCACCAGGGGGTTTCAAGTGCATGATAAGAACAAAGGTGCCAGTCTGCCCTCAGGTCTGAGAGCAGCCTGCAGCAGATCCTTGGGGAGCCAGGTATGAGCAGTGCACATTTCCATAGGTGACACTGGGAAATGGCACCTGAGTTCATTGCATGGGGATTCATTCACAGAATTACCCTGCAGAGGGATTTTCTGAAGCCTTCTTCTCTCTCCAAGCAAAGCTCCTCTACCCCTCTTGAGATCTAAGGGCTCAGTTTCCCTCCACCCTGAGGAAAATATATCCATAGATACTGTTATGGATCTCTCTCTATTTGCCTTCAAAAGGCAGAATTAAAACCCAAACCAGTCTGAACTTCAAAAACTGTATGTGAAATTCTTGCTTGAGCCAGAGATCATAGTTTGTTTATATATCTACATGGAACTAATAACTTTCCTACAAAATCATATGACATTTGTTTAAAAATAAGAGCTTTTTCATGAATTTGCATTTGAAAGCATCACTTGCTGGGAACAAATCACTCATCTACACAGGAAACTTTGGGACATACAGTGTTATATATAAAGCTGAGTATAAAGAGGTGATGTAGGTCTGTTTCTTTGCAACACCTATTTGTTTTTCTTGGGGTAAGCAACATGAGTACAACTTACCAAATTTACTGAAGAAAGATACTGACCTATGCCTGACATAATAAAATTTTCTTTGTTTAAAATTTTAATGTTATTTACATTGATTTAAATTATTCAAACCCCTCACTTCATCACTACAATAACATGAAGAACAGGTTTATGGTTTACCTTTGTAAAAGACACTTATGTTTGTTTTTTCAAATTAAGGAATATAAAAGTAATTTTAAAATAAAATATTTCTTTTGTCAGCCTTTCATGCCACCTCATATCATTTGTCAGTAAGAAGGAAGATTTGACACCTTAAAAGGCATAGGAGAGGTTTTATGGCACATGACAACAGCTTCTTGTGTCTTTTAGGAATAAATAAAAGTATCATCTACTTCATCATGATTTTTTCCCTGGTTGTGAAATCATGCATTTCTTTTCAATCCAGCCAAAAAAAAAAAAAAAAAAAAAAAGGATAATTTCTGCTCCATATATTGTTGCCTCTCAAGATCAGCAGTTCTTTTCACTCTGTGATGGATGCTGCACTGGATTACAGAACCCAGTTGTACCTGCTCTGCTGTTTCCTTGATATTGCATCCATTGTATTCCACAGCATGAACTCACAGTCAAGATCCTCAGTATTGCTCTATGATAAATGCCATAGTTGAAGAGATGCTCCAGTGCCAGTGTTATTTTTGTGGTGCTGGCACATCTCCTGAGCAGTGTGTTTGGTAGTAAACACTATTTCTGTTGCAAAAAAGTTCTCAGGCACTGCTGTAGCATTCAGAAAGAAAGTAATTTTTACAAGTATTTTAATATGCTTCATGGACTTTTTTCCTCCAGCAGCTCTTTCTACAAATCAATATTCCTCTTTCCTTCCCTGGACATTTGTAGGAGCAGGGGCTGATCCTGTCAATACTTACTCCAGTGAGAAGTTCAGCTGCACTGGTGCCCTGTTTTATTCAGCAGTACTACACATCCAGTGAAGTGCTGCCAAGTCTTAGCCTTGATATATCAACTCAGCTCTTGCCTGAAATACAACCATCTCTGGGATAAAGCTTGATAAATATTCAGCAGTCCAGGGAAACACTACACTGCAGATTTAAGACTCAATCTGGCAAATACTTACACAAGAGTATATTTTCTTCACACTGCTAAAGAAAAATACTTATATATATAAAAGTATTCATAGGCACAAGATTGCAGAGTACAGGACCCAAGAGAGGAAGGAGAATGGAGAAGGAGAAGAAAGCCTTTCCAGTGCTCCACTGTGGATTGAATCTCTTGCCAAAACATAGTGAGGATGTAAGTTGGTGAAGCTGGCAGCAGCTGGAGCCAAAACCATTCAGGAATTCTCTGTGCCAGCCCTGCCCAGTGAGCCCAGGAATGTGACTGAGCACTGCTGGCAGCAAACCAGCTGTTTGAACATCTGGGCATGAAGATGGAAGGGAACAGCAGGAGAAAAGCCCTTTGCTGGCATAAGTTGCAGGATCTATCTTGATCGTGTCTCTCTCAGCTTCACCTCTGTCCCAAGGTTTGGTAAAATATTTTAAATAATCCACAGCATCAGAAGGTCTTCAGAGAGCTCAGCTCATGCACATTTTCATAAATGAGATATTTCAGGTGTGTAATGGCTAGTCTTTGGACATCTGCTCAAAGTATATTTCCTATTTTTTCATAGGAAACTAATTTCTTCACTGATCTTCCTTCATTTCAGCACTATAAAAAGAAGCCACTTTAAACACCTCTCTGGCACTGCTTCCCAGAGGAACGTTTCCCTATTTCACTCTTCATAAAGGTCTGCAATAAAGAGATACCTGTAAGCCATCCTTTCTAAAACTGTATTTTCTATTTAATAACTCATACAGAACCAGAATTACAGGAAATGTGTTAATGGATTCCTTTTTTTTTCATAGCCCAGGTTTAATTCAACTTCTTCAGTGCACAGAAATGGAGAATTTTTCATTCTCTCCTGTTTGGGTATGCAGTTTAGTGAAGTATAAGATGGTGTCTTCAACCTGCAGAAACTGACTGACACAAAAGGATAGATCTATAATATTTGGTGATCATATATTAGATAACCATTGCAAAACTTGCTCAGGCAATTATTCAGCAATAACAGGCTGAAGTCATCTGAACCAGTCTGAAAAGGCTGCTTTTGTTTTATGCTTATGGGCAGTGATGCCCCTTACTATGACATTAACAAATTTATCTAAAATCATAATGGCACAGCTGCAATAGTTCTAATTTAGTATCTGGAGGGCTGATTTTTGAGAGATTGGTTGTCTTATTTTTCTTTGGTGTTTTTTGTTCACTTTTTTAATGTGCAAAATTGAGGTTCCCATTTCTGTCTTGTTTAAGACTGGATTTTATCCATAAAGGGACATTTCACAGAGCTGAAGCTTTAAATAAAGTAAATGTCAACTCCATTTGATATTTCCAAAGCTGCATGCAGGATTTGGGCATACAATTTCCATTTTGCTCTTGAAGCTACAGAAGTGAATAGGTAAAAACCTACAGCAGACATGCTTAGCTATGAGCACACCTTGTACTGAAACACCATTTTTTGTAAGAATTTGTAAGATCAAGCAGGCCTTGATTCATTCTGCTGTAAATCCCTTGCTACCAGCATGGTGTTAAATTATTCTGGGGCTCTGTGCTTGGACCTTGAGAAAAGCAAGGCTACTACTAAACAACAATATTTCTGTTCCTTGGAAAGAAAATGTATGGATGATTTCTATACTTCATGTGCAGTTATTCTCAAAATATCATCATATTTTGGTTAGAATTCAGGATGAAACTACTATACCTATGCTTTCCTTTTGTGGTTTTATTTTTTTTAATTTCTAATGTCTAAAGTTCTTCTCCTGACCAACAACTCCCTAGTAATTACACTTATCATTTATATTGGTAGAGAAGGTTTCTAGGTTGCACAAAGAAAAAGGAACAAGGAAATTTCAAGAGATCAAAGACTTTGAAAAGGGCAAGGGAAGAAGGAAACCTCCAAAGCTTTTACAAACCTTCCATTCACAATCTAATAAATCTGGATAAGCCCAAACTGAATAAAACTTCTGAACTTTTAGCCACTTATGCTCTGAGTGCATTGAAGGTGTACTTTCTATATTTTTAGGAAAAATATAAGCCACATTTACCATTTTGAAAATGAATCTTCACTTCAGTTTGTTTTTTATAACACTAAAAACTGGGTAGATGAGCATTTCCCCTAAAATTGCCTTAAATTGTTTCTTCTGACAACAGTCTGCAGATATATTACAACCACTCATCATTGAAGTGACAATACTTGCATTATCCAGTAAAATAATGAGGATATAGGAAAATCTAGCTCCTGAAAATATGTGAAGCTAGCTCAATAACTCACAAATTTCTTGAGGTTCAGATTATCTTTATTTCTGTGAGTAATTATCTACGACATTTGGGCCAATTTTTTGGAATTTCCTTTTAAAACGAATTAATATTAAGAACTAATTGTGCCTCCTTAAGATATAAATATTCACTTTTGGAATTAAAAGGCATAAAAGAAATACCCCAAATTGTTTAAGATGTATGTTATACAGTGCAATCTGTTCAATAAAGGCAATATCATCTGCTTCTCATCAGTTTTGACTGAGAAAAGACTTTGTTAGATAGAAAAGTCCCTTGTCAACACATTTTCAAATGAACAGAAATTCAGACTTTTTCTGTCCTTTTTGTTCCAGTCAATAGAATGGCTTCATGGGATTAAATTAAATGCAAGCTCTAAAGGACACAAGCTGTTGGTCCAAGGTAACCCAAATTAATCAATGCCTAGAGATCTCTGTACACCAAGTGACACCTAACACTCCTGAGCAGTTAAATTTCAGAGCAGCCCTATGGGTGAGGGGATCAATTCTATTGGGGTGTTAAAAACACTGGAGATGCATTTTCTGACACCCACCTACCAAAGCAGTGTGAAAACAATCCCATGGCCTGTCATTCCCATCAAAGTCTTCAGCAGAGCTATGGTACACCTGCAACTTCTTGAGATTTTCTGCTGAAAAAAAACAAGAAAAAAGTTTGAGAAAACTTTTTCCTCAAAAAAAAAAAAAAACTGAGAAAAAAGTTTGGAGATAGTTATTATACACAGCTAACCTCCCAATAAAATAAGGAAAAACCTCTTCTAGCATCTAAGCACATTGAGGTCATTAAAAGAATTGCTATAGCAAAACTTAAAGGTAAAATTCCACAGATCATGTAAATACCTTCAGCAAATTAGATTTAAAAAAAAAAAAAAAAAAAAGGGTAGCAGCAAACAGTGAGGTGAGTCTGAGGCAATTGTGTCTCAAACTAACGATGGGTTTTATCTTTGTATTTTCTGGGTAAATAATTTTCCTCACACTAGGAAGGAATGCCATAATCTGCCAGCAGCACACTTCTGAGGAACAGGGCTGCACTTGGACTTCGCATTTTTTAAATTTGTTTTTGAATCCTTTATTTTTCAGACACTGCATTGATACAGTCTAGATTGCACCCACAGGGTGAATATTTCTATGCTTCCAACTCACTTCAGGAACCTTTACCTCCTTCTACTGTTCCACATAGGAATTCAAACACCCACTGCTTTCACCTGGTACATTTCTGTTAACTGAAGAGACAGAAAATATTCACCTTCTGTAGGTTAAACTCCTACTCCTCAGATAAATCCATGTAAAGGGTGGCCATATGGCCTATACAGAGGAATACCTGTCCTGGTTTTGGCTGGGATAGTTCATTTTCTCTCTAGTAGCTGCTATGGGGATGTGTTTTGGATTTGTTCTAGAAATGGTGTTATTAACTCAGGGATGTTTTAGTTTGCACAGATTAGATTTAGATTGCACAAAGCCAAGGCATTTTCTACCCCTCACCCACCAGTGAGGGCTGGGGGAGCACAGGATGGTTAGAGGGGACAGAGGCAGGAGAGCTGATCCCAAGACAAGGGATATCCCAGAGCACATGGCATCATGCTGAGCACAGAAATTTGGGGAAAACTGGCTGGGGTGTCTGCTTGGGGCCTGGGTCAGTGGGTGCTGAGCAATTGCCCTGTGCATCAATTGCTTTGTACATCCAAATTCTTTTGTTGTTGTCATTATTAGTGTTGTTATTGTTGTAATTGTTGTTACTATTATTTTCCCTTCATTTTGTGTCCTATTAGACCTATTAAATCTTTATCTCAACCCACAAATTTTACTTTATTTTGTCCCCCAGTTGTCTCCTCCATCCCCCTGTAGTGGGGGGAGGTGAGTGAGAGGCTGTGATGTTTTGCTGCCTGTGGGTTAAACCCCGGCAGTACCATAGCTTCTCATTTCACATCACTGAATCCTTTTCTTTGCTGGAAGTTTTGTCAGAGTAACATTTCATCACTGCTTTCCATGTCTACCTCAAATTTGCAAGTATTCTGAATCCTGCTACTCTCTTCACTTATGGTACTTCCATCCAAAAACCCATAATAGCCATAAATAGAAACCTTTACTACATTTCTAAGGAGCAAGCTGACGTATCACCTAAAACCTCAGCAATAAACTTTTGCCTCTTGCCTGAATTTCAGTCAGTTTCTATGTTGTGTGACACATGCAAAATGGAAAAGTTCATAATTGTAGTGTAACTGGATTTCTTAAGAGGGAGAGTTTGTGCCTTACCTATCCGTTTTGAAGAATGAATCTAGAAAAGTGTTTTATCCAGATATTGTTCAGATGCACAAGAGGATAATATGAAGGAGTGCTGAAGGAAACTCCCCCCTCAGGTGCCTCCTTCCAAGGGGGGTAGGGATGAAAAATTGTCACTGAAGTCTGATTTCCAGTGATCTTGGTCACTGATGGACAGAAGCACAGTAATCTCTAAATTAGTCATGGCTCTCCATACAGCAGCCTACACTTACAGAATTAATTAACTATAAATTTCTGTTTTGCAACTTGATGTGGTAATGCAGTTTTAGCTGATCCTATGCAAAATCTATGGGACTATACTTACTTCATTCCCACCCCCTGCTCCTACTTATTCTCAAAAATTAATTTACACATTAGAAAGTCTTCTCTTTGTGCCTTTGCCATTTCTGTGTCATGGTGTAATAGCCTATTTCTTGTGCTGCAATTGATTACACTTACAGAGTGAGAAGAGAAATTTGAAAGGCTCTGGTAATGGGAATGCTTATCTAAAAACATGTTGATAGGAAGTCAACCACCTAAATACTAGATATTCTCAATTTCTAGCAAAATCTGCATTAATTCTTATATTATACTGACAGCAAAAATATCATGTGAAGGGGACCACTAGTCCAATTAAATGAATATATTAAAAGTTCCTGGTTTTGACAGGTAAGAGGTAGCTGTCATTCTTTTCAGCACTTTGTGAATTACTTCTGTCCTTCATTATCCTAAAAGATTATTATTGCTCTGTTTCTTGTGAGTGTAGTGAGCTAGAACAGCAGAGATAATAGGTTATTATAGGAAAATTTGGCTTTGACATTTATATGATAAATTTGAAGTCAATTAGAGGGAAAATACTCCATTAGATAAAGTGAGTGTACCAATTACTTCAGTGAAGAGTTATTGCTAATGGCATAATTGAAATTTATAGAGTGGTGGTCCCAGCACTGCAGAACTAGATTGCATAAATGATGGCAATAGCAGGCATGTAAACATTTTTGTTCCTAGTCATTTACAGGCTGAGGATGGAGGGAGGTTTTTTATTAGGATTCCAGCCTGATGTTAAAAATCCAGAGTTACCAAGAAAGGAATGAGGTGAGACACTCACCTGCTTCCATAAGCTCTAGAAAAAAGAAATTAAATAGCTCTTTTTGGTAAAAGTTGTATGCATTTCATTGAGATTTTATATATAAATACATGTATAAGGAATCATTAGGAGAAAGTTAAAGTTTTCATAGGGAGAATTAAACAAATATACAACTTAACTTGAATACCAAGTTACAGGGGAAACAACACAAAGCAGCTCTGGGCTGCCAGCAAATGCCTCAGCAAGAAAGGCAAAAGGAGCTCTGTGAGCCTCTGTGATTCTGTGAATTTGGATACTCACCTGCCAAAAAAAAGTTAGTTCATTATGTGCCAACTGAAGCTAACTCCAGACCCTCAGCTTTGCTCATTTTGTTTTGGAGTGCCTGGGTATGTAACATTTGCTGGGCTCTGGTGAGATCTAAGGGATGCTGCTCTGCTTCCTCCACTCCACAGGAGATGCAGACAGACACAGGTTTACTCTGGGGTGTTAAACAAGATGTTCCTCAAGCAGCAGAACACATAAATCTGGTTCTTTGAGTCTTTTCTCCTCTGACCCCACAGTCCCTGGCAGCAGCACCAGTGTCCCCTCTCCCTCCCCTCACTCCCCCTTTGCCAGGGCTGAACTCTGCAGGTGAGCAATCCCTGAATTCAGGGAATCTCAGAAGCCAGGCTGGAGGCAAACACACTCCCCATCAAACAGCTCCCACAGGACAAGTGCAGTGCTGGAGCTCAGCCTGCCTCTTCCCTGGGGGCTGATCTGGATCTCTCCTTCTCAGTCTGATCACAATCTTTTTGCAAAGATAAGATAGTGGGAACATAATTTACTTTCTATTTCAAAAGTTCCCAGCTGGCAACTGGAGAGAAAAGGAACATAACAATCACATATATATTGTTTCTTTTAGAAAGTCAGTGAAAAATAAATTTGAGACACTATTTTTCACTAATGTAGCTAAAATAAAAAAGCAGATATCTATTATGGGAGCAAAAATATGTGCTGAAGCTAAGGTTGCTTTGTTGTTTCCATTATGAACTCTGTTTCCTGAGCTGTCATCACTTCTTCACTGAAATTTTGCTGCCTATTGGCTTTTCTGCAGCTGGAAATAAGGGAAGCAATAGTCCCTGCACTACTTACTGCATAGTAAGGGATGAGACAGGAGCCTAAATCATTTCTGGCCTGCTAATTTCTTCTTCACTTATCCCACTTACAGGACCCCATCTCACCCCTGCAGCTACTGCAGCCCAAATAGGAGCTTAGACTTCACTGACATTCCTTCTCTGCTTTCAAAAGCCAACTCTCCACGCTTTCAGATACAAAATACCACCAGTCATTCAGCTCCACACACAAGACCCACTCCTTCCAAAATGCTCTCTCACAAATCCAGCAGTTATTCCTCCTCAATCCACTCAATCCAGCCTATTTCCAATTTCTCTCTGTGAGCTTCCCTTCCCAGTGCTCCTCTCCACACCCTGCCAGCCTAGGTGACTGATTCTCACAGCCCTGAGGAAAACTCATCCCTTCCCACCTGCAATCCCCATCTCTGCACCCTTGGCCAGGGCACAGCTGCTAGAGAGCACAATCATGAACATCACCCCTGAACATTTCCTTACACACCCCACAGGCTGTGTACAGGGATGGGAACACCCAGGGAGCTGCTCTGCCAAGTGAGCAGTGTTTCTGGCAGGTCAGAGGGTCTGGCATGGAGGGACATTTGTCCTGCTTTCCCCCCTGTTATGGGCTTTAGTGCAAACCTGCACGCTGCACAGGGAGCTGTGCTGCTCCCTCTGGGCTCTGTTTGATGTTTAATGAGTGAAGTTTAATGAAAGTGCACTGGGACTCAGCCCAGCCAAATTGCCTGTTCTGAGGATGCCAGTCTGAGCCTCAGCCTCTTGTGCCTAATATTGTACAAGGGACTACTTGTAGAAATAGAATGGAGATTGCCTCTTAATTTTGACTTATTTTCCTTTTGTGTGCAACGTTGCCATTTGAGAATGCCAGTGTGGTTCTCTCCTTCACTTCCCTCCACTTAACTCACAACATTGCAACTAGAATTTCACCAGTTTAAAATGCTTTCAATGCATTGGGCTTTATTTGCCTTTTTGTCCTTTGTTTTAAAAGCTCAGTCCTTCTTAATGAAATTTAACCTCTGAGCAGGAAGGTGCTCAAAGAATGGGAAGAGATTTAAAAGCTCCAAGGCTGGAGTTTTATTTATGCTAAATATTGCTGACTCCATTTGGTCTTTTAGCCAACTCTGATCTAGTTAGTTCACTCTGCCTAGGCCTCCTGCCAAAGCAGAGCTTGTTTTTGTTTAGTATGCTTAGTGTATTTTTATGATCATGATGCTGCTGTATCCTTTGCCCTACTGGGGAGCTTTATTTCAGTTCCAGTTTATCATTTCCTATGATCTGCTCAAAGTGGAATTTTTTTTTCTTAACCATCTAGAGTAGCAAAATGAAAGAACAATTTGCTATTTTACTCCATAACACTTTCTACAGCAGATGAATAACTGGATTCAGGTTCAAAACAACCATGCATTTGACAATTTATTGACAAATGCTTTGGTGGACCAGCAAAGAGATTTTTTGGCTACAAGCCCACATTAGCAGTTGACACAAACACTAAAGCCCCAATTCTCTTTGATGTAAACCTAAAACAAAAGTAAAAGCAGCAGATCAGCATGGAAAGTGACACCTGAATCAAGGTCTATTTTCATCACAGTAAAACGAGAATAAACCTATCTGTCCCATTTTATCTCATTCCAAATGAACAGAGTTAAATTTAACCAATTTTTTAAAAGCACAGAAGTCTTCTAGACAGCATCCTCTCCATTCCTCTTTTCCTTCCCCAAATATCAATTCTAAACAGCGTTGCCAGGTAGACACATTGAATAAGAGACACAATTACCTTCTATTCAGAGCTGCTCCCTGTATGCAAGCACCCTAGATAGATTTGGACTAAAATTATAAACCAGTATTGATGAAACAATTTACCTCAGCTTTTCTGTTCTCACTCAAGGATGTATCAAAACAAGCTCTAATGGTCAGATTTCAAAACAAGTTGGTATGAGAGCTCCAGCTGGGAACAATGACAGCAGCTAAGCCTGCAGCCCTTCCACAAGCAACCCTGATGGTATCCAGAATTGGGAATCACTCAGAAGAGTTTATTTTCTTCTTTTGCCTTCTTTAAAGCTACATAAGCCTATGTTTACTTGCTGCTTTACAGCTTCCTCTACCAGCAGCCCTGTAATCATTAGATGAATTACCCAAGCATGGCAATTACTACAGAACAGATGCTCATAAAAAAAAAAAAAAAAAAAAAAACAACAAAAAGAAAAAAACCTCCAAAAAACAACAAAACCAAAACAAAACTCCTCATTCCTACAATAATATAATACACTTTCTTTGTATATCTGATATTTTTTGTTAATGCTGCTAGAATAACAAATGTGCACATGCAGTGATCCTTTTACTTAAAAAATAAAGGAAAAAAGAAAGTTTTTAAAAGGACATAGAAATCTATTTCTCTCATGGTTAATACCTAATACAAAAGAGATCAAAATACTATGGAATACCCGTATTGTAAATAAAGAAAATATGAAGTGTAAAAATTCTTTAAGTATTTGATTTAGGAGTTTATGGTCCCATTTTCAATATGCCTTCAGCTGGAGATGCTCTGATGAGCAGCAGGGACCTACATCCTGCTGCTCCTCCATGAGAGTTGGACCTTTACTGCTGTTATATTTTACAATTTAAATTTTCATGCCAAATCCAGTTCGCAATAATCATTGCTGATGAGAAAGCTTTGTTTAATTTGCTTTGAAGATGACAATGACAATAGTACTTGCATCTATAAGAAGGTTATTCTGGAACATTTAGCAACAAAAACAAGCACCTCCACAGTCATTTCCATTCCCTGCAACTCCTTTTGGTTGTTTTTGGGAAATGTTCCCACTTCCTGCTCCTGAAATGTTTTCTTCAAAGCATGTGGTGTTTAAAAATCAAAGGACTTTCTGTTTTTTCCCTGTTCTGCATGATCCATGTAAAGCAGCAATCACCAAAAGCAAAGAAATTAACCCCCCTCCTTTTTACTTCTTTTTCCATCTGTTCTCAATGTGTATACTATTTTAGACCATAAATTGGTGATATTGGCTGTTAAATCTTGCTGAAAATATTTCTGTGGCATGTAATCCACAGTCAGTGCTTTCAGAATTTATGTCCTTGCATGAGCAAAACACTCACTGAAGCTCATGGGGGTTTACCCCAAAACATTACCAGGATCTGGCTGCAAGTGGCTTCCAACCATATTGTCTAATTTTGTTTCATTTTCACTTTTTGTAAAGTACTTTAGAAAAGTCACTTTATCAAGAAATTTCATTGTCTAATGGGCCGTGACTGTTCATGATAGGATTTCATTTTAAATTCAGTTCATTATGGTGTCATTAGGGAAGATATGACTTGTCTTATTGCATCTTATAATTTACCACGATTTTTATGTCCATTATTAGTTTGGATTTCCAAAGTAAGATATTCACTCAGCACCTGATTAAATGCACAGCAGAAGTCAAAGTGGAAGATAAATTACCTTATGGCAAAAAAAGCAATCTCAACAAATCTGGTCATTTTCCAACTCAATCCTGTTCTTACTCTGAGCAGTTGTTCTGCTTTTTGTGTAAAGTTCCTCACCAAATGGACAAGTACTGCAAAACAAACAAACCAAAAAAACCCACCCAATAACATGAACGAACAATTTAGGAAAGAATTTTCACAAATATTTTAAGTCTCATTTTGACAGCCATGCTCTCTTAAAGCTGACCAATGTTTATTTTGTTCGGGCTGGAAATGAAGCTCCAGCTCATTCACTCATTTTTTATTATGATCTCAAAAGCCACAAGACATTAAAGGCTCTATGATCCTTCTTTTAACAGCACAGAAACAGCAGCCCTTGCCCTTCTCCCACTGATTCTCCATGAACTCTTCAAGGGGAAGGTGGGCAGACAACACCCTGATAAAAAGTGAATTCATCCCTAAATGGTTATTCAACACTGCCAGCTAAAAATCGGGTCAAAATGAAAAATAAATTCAGCAAGAAAATAATGGATTTGTTTCAGAATGCTTCAAAATCGGAATTTTCTGCTTTTCATTTTTAACTGGCATTTTCTTTTTTCAATGCCTTCTTTTTGCCTATGTTTAGATAAAGCTAAACCAATTCCCATGAAAGGAAAGTATTTCAATTTGCATTGAACAACTAGTTTCTGGTTAACCAAAATAAAGTTTTTCCAAGTCTGGTCAGTACCTCTCCATCCATTACAAAACTGAAAACCATCAGTAATGGCCATCTTGCTTGGATTGCAATTCAGATTTTCCTCCTTCAGTGAAAACACCTCACATTTGCCAAGCTCTACTCAAACACAAAGGATTAAGGCTGAGTGCTCTGGAAAACTCTTTAGAGCTCTGGGAGATGAGAAGCGCTCCAGTATCTTTAATTTTGTTGGCACATGCTGTAACAGAGTTGGTGGACACCCCATTTCAGTCCCACATATTTTGAATACTCAAGGGATGTTATCCAGGCAGTTTCTTAAGCTTATTGCAGTTTTTATGGTATGGGAGGCTTTTTTTTTTTTTTTTTAATCAGCTTTTCATGTATTATGAACCCAGGATCAGACCTAGACAAGATGGAGATTTGTTCAGTGCTGAACTCTTTCAAAGATCTGATCCACATTTCTGAGATGAGAAGCTGAAGCAGCAGAAATATTCTGTGTATTAGCAGCTTCCAATTCCATCTCGCAGAAGTGGCAGATCACATCAGTATGCACTTTTAGATCTATTACAGCAATATCAGCAGTCCTTGATTTCTCAAAAATGGTGTTATTTGTGAAGGTAGAGCAAGCTGTCACCATCTGACAGGTTTAGATTATTTCACTGGGGATAACCACTGCAAGGCACAGACAGCAATTGATTCACTTCTCGTCACTCCAGCTCAGCACCTACTGCAGAGTCAGGCTGGCTTAAAGCAAAATTAAAAGTTACCATCTTTGTAGCCATAAACACAGTGCAAACCCTGTTTATTGTTAGAGCTTGCATCTTAAGTGCCTCACTGCTTTGCTTCTAATTAAAAAAAGAAAATCATTGAGCTTTAAACACTAACAAACCCTGTGCTCCTTTATTCCAAAACAATCCTGTGTGTTACAAAGATTTCACATGCTGAGCTGGCTCTTCAGGTGGACAATCAGTGGTTCAAGGACAAGCACAAGCAAATATTCAATACAGTTTTGCCCCTCAGTGATTAATTACCCCTTGTGCATTTCCATTCCCATCTGAGAAACAATGCTCTGGGATTTTGTCTGCTAATAAAGATTTTTAAATTCCAGCACAACTTACTTCTTGCAATAATTATTTTCATCCACATTTTTTCCTGCATTTAGATATTGCTAAATCATCAGGGAAAAAAAAAAATCAATAAAAAAAATCAATAATGGCAAATATATGTGGACACACACCACCCCCATGTGCGTGCACAGCCCATTGCATGCTTGCTTTACCAGACCTGCCCAGAACATCTATTATCATTTAAATTATGGGACATGGCTTAGTCACATCTAGGATTTTGCAAATTGAAAACTAATGGATCCCAGCTTTTTAAAACAACTTTTGAGAAAAACAACCTAAGACTTTCCCTCAGTAATTTTTCTATTGTGTAGAAAGGGGTGGGTTTTTGCATTGCTGTTTGTCTCCCTTCCCATCTGCAATTGGGTTTTTTTTTTTAAATGAAGTTTAATTGTTGCTGCAGCTCTATGTGCCTCCCTGTGGTGGGGTCTGCTTTTGATTTTTAGTGTGACCTGTGACAGACAGGAGAAAGAACAGGAAATCTCTGGGGAAACTGAGAAATAGGCCTATCTGGAACAATTTATATTGATTAATTTTATGAAGAAAATTAATAGACTAATACTGCCAAAGATGCTTTTACTCCAACATATAATACAATGAACAAATGTTATTTCCTTCATGCCATGAAGACAGAAATTCAGAAATGTTTTGTACATACATTTACAAATCCCATAAATTTAAAACCCAAAGCATTTGAGGATCAGTAAAGAAAATCCCCACACTTCTTTAAAAACAACCCTCCAGATTAATAGTTTTAAAGTTTAAGTAAATGTTACATAACTTTTTGCCGATGTGCCCACCTGCATTGTGTCTAACTGCTGGACACAACTGAGTGAGAAGGAGAATATCAGAAGGGAAAATCAGTGTCTCAGAGCACAGCCCTGAGAATGGAAATCTGCTCCTCCTCTGACCCAGAACTCATCCACAATATTTGGCAAGGGCTCTTCTCACATGGGAGCACTCCTGGTTTCCTGCTGCCTGGCTTGGGCACTTGCAGTGGGATTGTCAGGACTTGGGAATGTCATCAAGAGCTGCAGCTGAGATCCATTACCTGTGCTTTAAACGCTAGGATGTCTTTAAAAAATAATAAAAAGAAGAAGAAGAAAAAAAACCTCTCAATTTTGGTCTAGAAACCCCAGACTGGGTGACATTTCCTACAAGTTGGAAATGTTTGGCTTGACCTTTCTGGGCTCCCATTTCCCTGGTGCAAAGCAGGAATGTCACCTGCTACTCTGGAAACTCTTACAGAAAGGTGAGGGCATCCAGAATTATAAGAGCTTTAGAAAACATATTGAAAGCCCTAGAGAAATGCAATGTAAGTGAGGCTTTACTCAATGCAGCACTTGGGTAATTATTAAAAGGCAGTTTTCAAGGCAACACACACTATGTGAGGAGTGGAAAAATTACTGTGCAAATTGCCCTAGGATGATATGAGAGCAAGTGAAGAAGGCAGGAAGTCATAATTTATCAGTGACCAGAGAGAGCAAAAACAAGAAGCTGACCTAAAGGTTCATGTACATCCTTAATGCTGGGCTTTCTCATCTGTCTGCTGGACTTCTCATAAAATATTCCTCAATTTTTTATTTTTTTTTTAAGTATTAAAAGGTTATTTCAGTCAAGCTGATCAAAACAGAACAACCTGAGTGTAAAAATACAAAATTATGTGTATCAGGGAAATGCAGTGAAGATGATTTATCACTAATTACAGTGGAGATGATGTGTCTGAAACTGAAGGCTCTCCATCAGGAAAAAAAATGCTTGTGTCATTAAAAACAATAAACAGAGGACCAAATTCATCAGTTGGAGACACTTCCAAAAACACACAGGAGTTTTAAACTCTGAAATCAACAGTTCAGCCTGTGACATTTGGTCAGAGAAGTTTTTAGACAATTTTTGGTGATTCTTTAACTGAGAATTAATGGAATTCTGCAGCTGATTCTTGGTTACATTAGCAGGCAAAGACAGTGAAATACTGGATGTTCCCCACTCCTTCCTGCCTTTCACCCAAGTGAACACTCAGCACATCTCATGAGATATGGTTTCCTCTGCAGGTCAGGCTGCTTGCAGCCCAAGCACATTTTCCATTTCTGTGCTGAATAACAATTACAGCAGTGACTTCCAGCCATGCCTATGGCAAGCACATACCCTAAAGCAGGACTTGCTCTTCTTGCTTGCATGCTTTGAACATTTCATTTCTCCCAGCAAAAGATTAATGAAGATGTGCTCCAGCATGTTTGTAACACCCAAAGATTTATAAAAATCTTAGGGGGATCCCTCCTGCTCTCCCATCTAATGCTATTGATGCATCAGATACTGCTTTTTCTTTTAGTAGGACCAGCTGGAAAAGAATGACAGACCCCATCATACATTTGGTATTTGACCAAACACAAAACAGAGCAGGAGCAAGGCTGCATCTCTACAGTGCCAGGGTGGCAGTGCCCTGTCCCAGCAGTGACTGCACTTTCTTCACTGCAGATCTTGGACTCCCTGAAGCCACTGGAGCCCATCCTGAACAAAGTGTGCCACTGCATGCTGAGCACTGTGTGGGGAAAAGCAACCATGCCCTTACCATGAACCAGTACATCAAAATCTTCTCCCATCCTTTAGAAATGGAGTTGCTGCTGGGCAGTGAGGATTAAAAACTGACAACACTGGGAAGACAAAAGTGGGTCTGAAGAAAGCAAAAACAATAGGTGAAGTACAAACAAAATAATTTGCTTTGCAGCCTAGATACATTTAATTCTCTATACAAGGTAGACTAAATGCAGAATTGCAGTACATCTCATTTGTAGGCCCACTCTTCCTAACACAAAAGCACTTCAAAAGCAGCTCACACACCATGAAAGGCTGAAACTTGATGGCTTCTTGCCAAGAAAAAGGTAGCTAAATGTCATATGATTTATTATTTTGGAGGAGTAGCTTTTGCCTGCCACACTCATCACATTAAATAATGTTCAGCATTGTTAATTCCAGTGAGTGTTTTCTCAGCACATGGGACCCTTACACAATATCTGAGTAGGGATTTAATTATTTCAGGTGATGCACTGACTTAACACCACTGCCCTGTGCTCAAACCAGAGGTTTGACTGACACTCCTCAACACAGGGGATTTCCTTCCTACCAGTCTGCCTGGCCAATGCAAACAGAGAGGAAAAGCTGGGCACAGCTGAAGGTTAAACCCAATTTCTCCCTTGCTCTCCCACACCAAGGACTCTGCAGTGTGCCCTGTGCAGCCCCCCTGGGTCTCCCTCTGCCCAGGGTGAGAACAGGACAGGATTGTTCCCACACCCACACTGTGCAGGGCAGCTCTCTCATTCTCACTTTAAACTGCTCCTTCTGCTAAAACTCTCATTTAAAACTTTTTTTTTTTTTTTTTTTTTTTTTTTTTTTTTTTTTTTTTTTTTTAGCACAGATAAACTATTCTTCAAAGCTGTCTATCTAGATGGTTTTGGGTTATATTCTCTCTTTCAGTGAGGAACAAACACATGAGCAGTTCTGTGCCTTAAGGTCCTGGTTTTGTCTTCTGCTCCCTCCAGGGAAGCACTGGATCAGATCCTGCTGGGTTTTCCAACTCCACTTCTGCTGAGAAGCCTAACCATGAACTGCAGGAAGTTTCAGCTATTGACCATCACTCTATTGATCAAATCTCTTTGGCAAAGACAACACAGCAGGTCTGTGTGTTGTCCTTTCTTCGAAATCAATTCCTGTCCCTATCCTGGCATCCAAGAATCCATTTTTTTTCCATTTTTGAGGCAGGGAAAGAGATGCTTCCAGATACCTCTCATGTAATAGATTTTAGGATATCATCCACTCCATCCATTCATTCTTCCAGTGATCAAGGATTCCTGATTTTCAAAACACAAGACAATAATTTCTCCCCTCTAATGCCATTATATTCTGGTCCAAAACTGTGTCTTGTTCCTAAGTTACTGATTCTATCAATTAGTTTTTTTCTAGTGAACATTTTGTCACTCTAAAACTTGTGCTGAGCTTTGGTCAAAGTTCCAAAGTGTTGGGATTTTATTTTCATCTGGAAAAAAATAAGCTATTTTTGAGGATTATTTTCTTTATGTCATGGAATAATTTGCACCATGAATTTGAAGAAGTACAAGACTGGAAAGTGAACAAAATATATGAAGAGCCTGGTCAAGTAATTGACCTGTAAATACCAAGTCCTATTTCTCCTCCAGAAAGCAACAAAGTGACCTGGAGCATTTTACTTCAGCTGAATGTCCCTTCCATTCCCTGCTCAGACAACTATTTTAAGAGGAGCCTTGATGTGACAGTATCAGATTTTCTGTGTCACACCTCCCATTCCCACATTTCAATTATCATGTTCCATGGGACAGCAGCAGCAAACAAGTTTAAGCAGCTTTTTCCACACTGCTCTGTGTGCCCACGCAGGCACAAAGAGGGATGACATCTAATTCATTCCCACTACAGTGTGTGATGAGAAACAAAGCTCAAGGGGACTCAAATAGGAATTGAACACTTTAATAGTGATCTGTACCTCTCAAAAAAACCTGAAAGCTCTTAATAAAAAAAAGGCTGTGACAGAGCAGAGCCATATTGCTATTATATTCAGTGTTGAAATCTGACTGCTACTGGCACATTATGGTACACTATTTAAATCCAATATGCTCAGAAACCTCTTCCTTTCTCATCTGTCTCACTTCTTCACTGAACTGCACTTCTTTCCATTGCCAAAATGCTTTTGGAATACATTCTTCTAAATAACAGGATGGGGCAATATCCAAACAGTGGCTAATACCAAGGGTCTTCCTGCAATAATTGCACTCCTATTAACTTATTCCCATTTGCAAGGTATATCAATTTCTGATGCAGCCTGAAGTCCTCATAATTCATTAAGTCTGACTTTTAAAATGACATCTCCTATCACAGAAAATTTTGTACATGGTACACATAGTGTTCCCTTCACAATAAAAAAGGAACATGATTAAGAAGCTGACAATCATTTTCTATTGCAACCCTTTTGGGTCACAGCCAAAAGGTTTGCATACAGAAATAAGGCTCAGTGCCCACCTCCCCTTCTCTGAGCTAGCTTTAATTTTCCTTCTTGCACCATGGTCACAGACTCTCAGATGTAAACTCTCATGGTTCAATAGAAAAAGACAGTGACCAATCTTGGTCCACAGAGATTCAGACTGAAATCCTAAAGTACCACCAGGGCCCTTGCAAGCAGCTATTTTCATATCCTGACCAGAAGCTTTTGGCTGAAAACTGCACTATTCAGTCCCAGATTTTTCATTCTTGGTTATTATTTTGACAAAAAAAAAAAAAAAAAAAAAAAAAAAAAAAACAAAAAACAAAAGCATAACATTAAAAAAAACATAAGCACTACCAGTGCTGCCCAAGTTCTCTCCCATGTTATGGTATCACTTGAGTAATGGTGAGCTGTGTACAACATCACTACAGTCAAATTCAGCCTCCACTTTACCTGGGAAAGCTCAACATTATTGAGGGAAGCAGCTGTGAGCTAAGGATACCAAAATGCAATTCTTGACTCCTAAGGACTAATTTGAAATGTTCACCCATGTGAATTTGCTAACCCAAGCCACTGCCTTCCTTCAAATCCTTCCTGAAATCCCCATGCTACAACACACCCTGGACCTGCACCAAGCAGGAAACCAGCCTGGCTCAGCAGCAGTGCCCCTGCCACCCCTTCATCCCCATTTCTCTTGGGCCATGGGATCTTTAGGCACAGGGTGTATTTGCTGTTTTGTATTTGTAGCACGACCAACACACTGACTGCAGCTCCTCTGCAGCAGCAGGGGCCATCCCTGGGAACATTCTTTAGATTTTCCCTCTCATTTTCGGTTTGATGCTTGTTAGATACATTATATAAAATGCTTTAAATAACCCCCAAAGGAATACTCCCTTATTTGCACAACTGCCTATTTCCTTATTTAAATGTTTCAGTGCTGCTCTTCCTGGGAATAGCACTTTGTGTAAGAGAAAGGAGGAAGGTGAAATCCACCTTTAGACCCCATTTCCAGAGAGAATCCCTACTCCTTTACCAAGTGTTTGTCAATATCCTCATCCCAGCCTCTCTGACAAACATTCTATTTGCCTTAGGAAGACAATGAAGCAACATGGGGCTGCTATCATCACCCTGTGTGACCAATTCCTGTCACTTGCAGATCACTTATTGTCCTCTCTCCACTCAGCCTCTGCCCAGGATAGAGCTCCTGCAGGCAGTCAGGATGCCAGATGGGCAGCAGTGATGTGAAGAAATCCTTTTTCCAGCAGCCACTCACTGGAGCTGCATCCTGCAGCTTTTCTGCTCTCCCTGGCACCCTTTGGAAGAACCAGATTGATCAGTAAGAACTGAAACAACAAAGCCTTGAGGAGCAGGGCCTGTGTCCAAATCTATTTGTGATTCACAAGGGCACTGGAAGAACCAGCCCCCCTTTCCTACCTGCTGCATCCCTGTCCACAGTGACAGGGACCTTCCCATTGTCCTCCCAGCCACAGAGACTTTGTCCCACTGCAAATCAGGGGAATTGTACTTGTAGGTTCAGGGATTAACTGCTCACAACACTCTCCAGTGTATTCCCAGTATGGGACCAGTTTTCACCCACCCCTGTCCAATTTGCACAAGTTCTTAAACAAAGAACTAAGCTAAGAAAGATAAACTCACTGCAAAGTCTTCCCATAAAAGAGAAATAAAAAATAAGAGCAAGTCACAGGAATTGTTACTTGGAGCCATCAGCTCTGAGATGAGCAACCACTCTCCAAAAAGCACAGCAAATATGATGTCTGATTACATGAACAAAAATAATTTAAACCACATGTAACTGGATTTTTAAAAATTGCATACATTTCTAACAAAGTGTGTCAATCAGTTTAATGAGATTCCTGAGACTAATAAAGGTAATATGAAAAGAAACAAGAGGTAGAACACTCTGTCATAATTCCATGTCTGGCTCTGCAATGGGATTTCCAGGTTCACAGTGACAGGAAAGCAAGATACCAGAACATTTGAAAGAGGAAGGGAACAACATCTTCCTTCCACAGCAGAGCTTTTTGGAGCTGTGGGGTGCCACATTCTAAACTAAATTATTATTTGTGACACTCAGCAGGAAATATTTTGCATAGAAACAATTTTGCTGAGTTAAATCTGCCAAAATGTGGTGCACTAATTGTAATTTTAGCTACAACTAAAATGATGCCCTGGAAACTCAATACCAATTTAATATGTTTATATAAAGAAGAAAAAAACCCCAGATATTCTGAGGCTGTTGAACCATGCTACTTTTACATGATGCACGTTTTAAGCTCATGTTTCACACTTGGTCTATTTGTTTCTCAGAGGAGGCAAACAGCAGAAAACTCACAAGAACCTATGAGCTGCAAGGAGCTGGGGATGTGAGTTTTAACAAGTGACAGAAAACAGACAAAACAGCACAAACCAGCAACTCCATTCCCACCCTGCCAAGTGCCATCACACCTGCAACTCAATGGGATGGAAAATATTTGGTCATGGACAAGACAAGACAAGACAAGGCAGGACTAGCATCCTTTTCCTTGCCTTCAAGTCACCAAGCTTGCTGTCATTTATTAGAAAGCAAAACATGAAAGGGAGGATGCAGGTGCATGGTAGTGTTAAAAACAAGGTCACCTGGGGACTAAAACTTCTGAGACATCCAGAGCAGATGCCATTAGTTCATGGAAGTGAAGACTTCATTCAGAACAACAGGCAGACAGAAGATTAAACCCCCCCCCCATAATGATGCACACTCTTTTCCTCCTTCCATTTTGCTGTTCATAAGGATCATTTTATATTGCTTACTCAGAAAACAGTTGAGAAATTATGTGCAATAAATATTTCCTTAAATTGAGCTGGCAGAATCTATTTCTTCTTTTAAAATATATTGTTCCCAGTCTACTTATTACTCTGTGCTGGGACTTGCCTCTTAAAGAGAAATATTGCTTGAGGGACCACTCCTCATTTAAACAAATGCTATTAAGCTGGAGTGTGAAGATAGCATGGAAAGCACTGAAAGGCTTCCCTGGCTGCACTAAATCAAAGCTAATGGCTTGAGATAAAGTAAGTGGAGTTGTTCTTCTGTTCTTTGTCAGTATTAATATTTTAGGTTACAGCTCCTCACTAGATTGTCTCTGCTTCCATACCCTCCTATTTTAGACCAGGAATTCTGGAAGGCTCCTCTGAAAACAGCTCATGCTTTTTTTTTTTTTTCCCTGGTGTTTTGCTGCTGCTTCCCAACTATCTGGACTGGCTGACATTTACTGAGCTGGGAGCAGTGCTCACATGACATTCAATTTTTCATCTGAATGCTTGTTAATCACAAACAAGCACCAGGCACAATCTACCTGGAATATGTGGTCTGGTAAACTAATTAGGGCAACATGGAGTGCTAATGCCCTGCTTCACTGAGGGTAATTACATCAGGAATTAAGAGCTTTCAGAAGCTTTTGCTCTTGAGCTACAAATTGTTTCCTGACCTTTAAATATACTTTTTTTTTTTGCCTTGCAACAAGCAGTTTCCATCCCTGTAGCCCAAATCTCTCTTGAATGCACCCAAGTTAAGGCTTCTCATGACTCTTTCCCACTCCCTTTAATAAAAAAAGCTCTTCAAAGTATCTTTCCTGTAAGCATTAGATGGTCTTTTTGGCTGTTTCTGAGTAAAAGATTTCCCAGAGACCACAGTAACTCTCCCCCATATATTATAGTACTCCAATAATTTCCAATAATGCAATTAGATCTGGGTGAATTTTTTTTTTAAAGAAGTAAAACCATTAGAGAGTGTGGTTTTAGAGGCATCAAAATTCTCATAAATTCAAATTTCAGTTTAGGGAACCAATTCTGCCAAAGTGAGAGCAAGGAGACATTTTTAGAAAAGTCCAAGCACAAACTTTTGTCATTGTTTTGGGCACTAAAGTCACCCAGTCTGGCAGCCAGCAGGGAGCAGTTGCCCATGACTCTTGGATGGAGGGAAGGAGAAGAATGGAGAAGTCAGACCATGGATAATGATTAGAAAATATCTGTGGTGTGGCAGAAAAATAGCAGGTTCACATAAATAAGTGTGGGGTGAGGAAAGTGTCAGAAAGACTTGAAAAGAGAAGTGTGTAGAGAGAGGGTGTTTTCTTTTTTTCCCTTAGATAAATTATTTTAAGTAGTTAATGTTACAGAGAATTTATAAAGAGTGAGAAAGATATGTTTATTCACTAAAAAAGTGTAGGGACAAAATCAGAGAGATAAGGCACACAGCTGTAAAAGATGTGAAAAATAAAGGATCACTCTCAAGTAACATCAGGAAGAGAAGGAATTCAAAGAAAAAGAAAATGTTCACAATGAACACAGGAAAACAATCTACAGAGGAGAGCCCTGCAATTTCAGTGGCCTTTCTGAATGAACCTTTATTTAAAACATTACTTTGCAAGTAAATGGTTGGTAATGAAATGAGCAAACTTTCAGACAGACAGAGCCTGACAAACACCATCCAGGCTGCCAAAAGAGCTGGTGGAAGCCATCAAAGAACCATTAGCATTCATCTTTGTGATCCTACAGAGGAGGGATAAGCTACTGAAAGACTGGGAAAAGATCAGCATAGTGCAGTTCTTTAAAGAGAGAAAAAAGGAGTAACTGGGAGATTTATAAATCAATGGGATTAACTCCAGTTCCTGCAGAAACAAATCAAACCATTTGTCAGAATCAGGAAGATAACAAGGAGATGAGATGCAGCCAGCAGTAGATTTGTTAAGAGGAAAGCATGGCAAAGAAATGTATTTTATTTCTACAGCAGGTAGCAAACCTTCTGGAGGTAAAAACAGGAGCTGTCATCGATCTCAAAGCAAGACCTTCAATGCAGTTTCACTCACCAGTCTCAGAAACAAAACAGGAAAATCTCTTGCTGAACTTCTTCTCTGTTGTAGGTAAAGCAGAGGGTGGCAGGGTGGCTGTATCCAAAGACTGTTCCCCCATGGAACAATCACAATATGTGAGGATCTACTCATGGATGCTGCAGGGCCTGTCCCAAATCTCAGTGTTATCAAAACTTTCATTAATTATCAAGGTGATGGAATGGGGACCATGCTATTAAATTTTTGGGTGAGTGGAAGTCTGGATGCACTGTGATCATAATGAATGACATATTCAGAATTCAAAATGCTTTTAAGAAATAGAGGGAAATATCTTTGGTATTCAGACATGACATACACATTGCTGCTTACCTTAGGATAATCAGCTGCTGAAATTCAGAAATCCTTTAAAGAAATAAAATTAAATTAATTTGAGGATTGTGGACTACCAGGTGAAGGTGGGCTGTGCAATAGTGCCCTGTTGGGAGGGTTTAATGGGAGGATAGTTTGCAAGCATCACCTTCCCCTGCTCTGTTTTAGCCTTACCCACAAGGCTGAAAAATCCTAAAGAAACACCAAATCCTTGAGGTTAAATTTTGGGTTTTTGTTTGGCTGGGAGTTTTTGTGTAATATAAGTAGACCATTAAGCCCGCACTGATTTGGGATCAAACCATTCTCTCTCACTCTGTTCAAGTACCAGTTGCACCTCCCCATATCTTGGTGCTGTCCCCAGATCCCTCCTTTGCAGGGACCCTCAGCCTCCTCTCAGGCAGTGCCATAGGGCAAGAACTACCTTTTCTTCTGGGAGATGTGCTTGCTGTTTACTCCAGATTAACAGAAAATAAAGGCATTGGCTGAAAACTAAAGCAAACAAAGGACTATTAAAAACCAGCAACTTTCAAGAATTCAGATTATTTGATAATACTGACAGTGTATATACAAACAAACACAAAGGAACTCTGCATGGGATTTGAGATACAGGTAAGGCAAAAGAATTATTCCATTGCAGCTAAGGACTGCCCAAAATCTTATTCCAAGCCTAGTGCAAATGACTAAAGTCATAGAGCAGGGTACTAATCTTCCTTTTCACAAGAGCAGGGAGCAGTCCTGAAAGCAAAGTCAGTGGCAGAGATTTATCACAGGTGTGTGCTACCCTGCACTGCAACCTGAGCTAAAAGGGATGAGCATCACTTACAGCCTCCTCTGTGACAGAGACAGCAGCTTCCCTCTCCTTATGAACATCTCTCTCATGTTGAGTAGGTGTTGACACACTTCTCTCCTCCAAGGAAATTTTTAGTCTTTTTCTGGAGTGTTAGGCTCTGCTCTGTGCACACAGTGCCACAGCACCACTGTCCTGGTTGTGGTTTGAGCCAAGGGAGATCTGGTGTGCCTGAAAATGGCATTTTTAGAATGCGTTCAAACCAGCCTAAGCTTTAAAGCAGAGCAAAATAGAGCAGATTTTTGTGAATCCAAAATTTCCATCTGAACTATCATTCTGAGATGCTGAGTCCTTCCAAGTTCAGAGACTTTCAGGAGTTTAAGTGCCAACTTGCAACACCCAAGTCCCAGTTAAAGCTTTTTTTATCTGTCTCTTGCAAGGAGTGAAAAATATCTAGACACGTTTTCATAGCTGCAGTTCCACCACATCTGTCTCAAACCCTGGTTTGCATGTGAGTGCTCCAGCACTAGCACACATTTGGGGTCTGCTCTGCTTCCCCAAGCTGCCATTCCCCCATTGCTCACAGCCACAGGAAACTCAAACCTTCCATCTGCTGAGACAGGAATACACAACACCCCAGCTGAATGAAACACCTCTGTGTCTGTGTCCTAGCTTGACACTGCCTGGCATTAAGGGCTTTATTTGTCCCAGATTCCTGTCTTGTGGAACTGTGCCACCAGCCTCATCTGTGCATCACAAACCACTGCTCCTTCACAGGTTCTTGCTGATTTACTGTCAGAAACTCCAGGATATGAAGCACAAAGCTTCAGCTGCTGCCACAGACATCAGAGAGCAAACAAAATGACCAATTGCAGCAAGAGAACAGGATATTTATGATTTGACACACAAAGCAGTGCATTCTATCCTTTATAATCTAATCAATACATTTTTGCTCATGAACACACATCAGAAAATAAAAGGTATTTGAAAACAATGACTGCACGTGACTTCAGATGAAGAAATTTATTTTTTGATTCTGTTTTTCCCATCTGACTCACCAGCTTGGGAATTTAGCTGTGAGAAAAAGCTTTTAAGATACTGGACATGGGAAATGTTCAAGAGAAATGATTTCTCAAGACAATAAAGTTAATACTTGATTACTTTGCTTTTTGTGGCCAACTGGCAGACCAATTCAAAAAGCAGAAAATGCCACACTTCAGAAGGTGGTGAACTGGAAATGAATCCACATTTAGCTTACTCACATTTGTGGGAAAGCCTTCACACATATTTGAAAGTGTTCAAAAGAGAAATCCTGGGGGAAGAAACACAGGACTGTAAGCAACACTAAAAGCTGTCCTAAAGCTTAAAAAAAAAAAAAAATCATTGCCCCAAAACAATATCCTTCCTCCTAACAGTTTTAAGGGAAATGTCATTATTTTATTAAAGTGATCCATCTGTGGCAGTGCTCTGGATTCAAGGGGATGTTATGAGGTACAGACTCCAATATAAACCTCGAAGAAAATGGCCACTGAAAATATTTCTTCAGCAGACTTTGAGAGATGTGGTCAGACATTATCACAGTGGGGATTCTATCAGCTTTAATACCACTGCCCCAATTCTGCTGGAAGGGTTCATGTCTGTGCAAACAGGATATAACAAGACACAGCCAAGAAGAAATTTTAAAAATGTGTCAGAGAAGTTACAAAAAAGCATCAAATACAATGACTGACATGGTTTTGGCAGCTTCTCACCTGTTATAGCACACGAGTCGTTAGAAGTTGGTAACAAGAATTTTTATAATTTTGGAGTAAGATAAACCCACCAAAGAGAAGAGAAATGGCACAGCATCAGCTGTTTCTGGGCCACTTGTGAGATCTGGGCTGATTGTGATGCTCACACAGGAGATTCAGGGGCTCTTCACCAGACCCCTCCAAAGCACAGAAGAGTGCCTGCCCTGACATGGCTGAGATAAAAATTGGCTGCACCTCCCATGGCAATGCTTGCCAGACTCTGCACCATTCCAGTGGGCTAGAACCCACTTAAAATTCAGTCTTCAACTCTTTCAATTCATTGAAACTGATTATTAGCACTAGCAAAAAATTCCTCTTTTGGTACAGAAATTCAAGCATGTGTGTCAAATTCATATACCTCTAAATTTAAGTGTGGTATGGGAATTAATATTCTCTGAGAATCTGGCCTGGACACGGGCATATGATCAGTCATATGTTGAATTGAACATTTTTGAGTCTTTTTCAGAACCTTAAACTCTGCACTGAAATCAGAATTAAGGGCGGTACAAGTGGAGCACATGGGACAGCAGCACCCACACCTAAGAGCCAGCAGGTGAAACAAAAATGTTTATTGGCCCCAGGAATGATTCAACAGACAGGATTGCCCTCCAGTTTGGCTTCCTACAGAAAAACAGACTAAGCCAGAGCTAAATAAAGCAGTTTGTCAGCTGGAACAGCCCTTTCCTTCTGCAGCACAAGAAAGCAGGATGAGGGAGGCTCAGTGAATTTAATGGCACCCTCCTATGCAAAATGCTGAGCTTGGGTATGTGTGGACCCTTCCTGCTTTAGACACCTCCTTCTCCTCCACTGCACCATTCCCAGAGGTCTCTCAGTGCCCTTTCCAAGTCTTAATATCAGCACAGCAGTTATTATAATTCTGTACAATAGGTACTCTGCCTTAAAGGAAATGAACCCTTAATCTTATATGTGCAAAAGGGACAGGGTATTTTTGCTAAGATGAGCAATGCCTTAGCATTATTAGTGAGCAACTATTTTAGAGGTTCCAGCAGCCTCATTTGCTCCCAAACAACACAGTTCAGTTCAATGTCCAGTGCTAGATTTATATCTAAAAGCAGGATTTTCCTCTCTCCCTCCCAGCCCATTGTCAACACCGAAAGCAAGAAGCCCCATGAATTTAGGAGAGGAGGTGCCACTCCATGCTCCTCCCCACCAGGGAGATCACAAAAACCAAACACCAGCAGTCCCCTGGGGAGCCACACCCAAGATTAATTACCCTCATTGCCAAACTGGCCTCATTTACAACAGAGTGCTCCCCATTCTCCCCTCGATTTCATGTCTCCAATTCTCTCTTTGTGGCAGAAGTCTGTGCAGTTTTGAGCCAGTCACTTGTGAGGAAGAGCACACGTAGGACATCTATAAAATAACAGGAGTAGTACCCTTTTATATGGGATATTTATCTTCCTAAGGTACTCAAAATTACAAGCTGATCTGGAGAGCCAGTGGAGATCCCATCTTGCCAGAATAGTCTTATTTGTAACAGGCTCTTTATTAGGGTCAATTACTGTGTTATGTTAAAGAGCAAGAATAGTTTACCTGTAGAAATATTTTTATTATATGTGATATTTGTTACATAGCAAATCAGTATCTTTCTTGTTCTGATATGCAGCTAGTTTCTGACAGTAAAATCACATCAGTGCATCTTCCTGCCCTGTGCTCTGCTATTCCCCCTTGCTCCTGGAACATGGATGTGCATTGGCCTGCAAGGTAAGAGCTATTTTAAATTCTGAGAACTGCAGCTCACTTACAAACAAAGGTTTCTGAGGCACCATGAGTGAGTTAGCCAGACTGCTCAATTCCCCTATTCCCTTCTCATCAAACTCCTGTGTCTTTTGTCATCTCAGAAGTGTCAATCTAATGCACCTGAAACTGGCAGCACTTGCACTCCTGCCTGCTGGCATCCCCATCCCACAGGGGATGTCTGGTGGAAGGCAGGATCATGAGAACATCCACGGTGAATGGCAGAGTGCTGAGAGTGACATTTGGCCCTTGGACTTTCCTGCTGCAGACTGACACTTCAGCTTGATTTATTTTGCCATTCTTCCCTTTCCCTCCTGGTCAGGAAACCTCGTTTGGTTTCACCAGCAAATGAGTGTTTGGCCTTTGATTTTAGTGGGGACCAGGAATTCAATCTCTGCCCTGACTGTTCAGCTTTGTCACCAAGTATTCAGAGAATATTAACCTTTCCCAACTCCCCCACAAGCAAATCTTACCAGGATCTTGGCAGCAGAAAAGCAATGACTTGATTAATACAAAGCATGGGGTGGCTATGGAAGGAGTATTTCTTGTAAGGGAAATCAGCTCTTTCTTGTCAGTAAATGAAAGCTAATACTCTTTCCCTACTAAGGCAGGCTCATGCTTTAAAACTTTTATACCTTCCATATATCATGTTTTTGGAAGAAAGTTTTGCTATTTAAATAGCTGCCAGAGTGTTACAGGCTTATATGATTGCAATTTACAGTACTCCATAAATCAGAAGACCTCAGATGCATTGGGAAGAGGAGAGCTTAAATTGACATCCTGCCTTTTTATGAAAATTAAAAGGCTGGATCTCATGACATATTTACACAGAAGTATCCCTGCTGCCTTGGCCAAATTGTTCCTAAAGTACTTTACATGAAGGGACATAATGACGACAACCTGAAGCTTTGTACATTAAATTATCCAAATGTTACAGTTAGTCCAGAGGGGTTAGCTCAAGCCCAGGAGAGATCTCTGTGGTTCTTGCTATAAAAACAGTGGAAATTTGTCCTTTAAATAAGAACCACATGCAGGAATGCCATGGACAGTGTATCTTCACTTGCACAGAAGGCTGGAGCATCCCACTGGCAGGGCCAGCTCCCAGACCAGCACAGCTTGGCATGGCACGTCAAAAACAGTGGCACAGCTGAGTCACACCCCCCTCAGCTCCTTCAACTACACCAAACACATCCCATCCCTGCTGACCCCTGGGTGGGGTTTGCATTTCCCTCCAGCAGACACTGAGCACCCCCAGCTCCTGACTCAGGCCTGGGAATACTTTTTTTCAGACTGGAAGGTGATGGTAATATTGCATAGAATGAACATTAGTGAAGTCTCTTCAGGATTTTGCCTCACAGGCACTTTTTTGGGGTCTGCTGTCTTTGCACAACCAGAAACTCAGCCTTTACAGACTGAGATTACATCAGGAGGAGAATAGTTTTAGTCATTCAGCAGACAATCCTCCTGCAAATCTATCTGATACATTTCAAGTAGAAATCAGAGTTCAACATTTCCATACTATCCCCTAACTAAACTGGTCATCTTCTAATTACTACAGATCTCCCAGCAAAGCCAGAGCAAGCTATTTCAGAGCTTCTTTCCATTCAGAGGCAAGAATCCACTGCTTCATGAAGCAAAAGGAGAAAATAAACCAGGAAAAAATCATCACATCATTGGAAACTACCCCAGGAGGTAGAAGACTGCCTTAAATGATATAACTGATACTGGCTGGCTGTGAGAGGAGACCAAAGAAATTACTCTGTTATTAAAAAGAACCAAGCAAAAGAAACCACCCTCTGGCCTTGCTGGTTCTAATCAAGCAAGCATTCCTGCACACTCCTTATCACTGAGACACATGCTCCAAAAAGCTGAAAGAACAAAACCAATCAACATTAACAATAAACTCCAACTTGCTCATGGTAAATTTAAATTCACTTTTTCAGTCCTACTTCCCCACATAAGGAGATACTGCTTAAAAAAAAAAAAAAAATCACATTCTCCTCCTTCCCTCCTGCCAACAAAATACATGGAAAATATTATGGCTGTCATTAATATCCTTGGATGAGCCAACCTTCCTGAAGGTTTCCTGAAGGTTTCCCTTCCCTGCAGCAACAGAGGGGAATGGCCACAGCCAAGAGAAGAGCAAAGAGCAAGTCTTGCTGCTGGTTACAAGAGTGCAAAACTCTGTCAGCAGCTGAGTCAGTCCTTAACACCAGCAGAACTATTGTTCCAATCAATTTGCCTCATGGCTGGAGTGCAGGTTCATTTTTCTAAGCACTGTGGAAGAAACATCCCCTGCTCACAGTCCCTTCCCTGGCTGTGATGTGCAGGATCACAGAACTCAGTCTCAAAACATGGCTGAATTATGGATGAGGGAATTCAGGCATAGAGATGCTGAAAAAGACATTAAATACCCAAATGTACAGTGAGGAGACTCCTAAATATGAATGGGTTTGGCTTCCCTGCTCTCCAGTCAGGCAGGTACATCTGCATTCCTCCACTACACAGGGAAATTATGCTGCAGACAAAACAGTACAATGCTTCCAAGGTATTCTTGACACTTCAGTGTCTGCCCTGCCCAGTCTCTAGCACCTGATTTAGGCTATTAAATAGTGGCTGTTTGGCAAAACAACTCTCCTTTGTAGACATCTAAATCCCTCTGTGGACCACAACAGTCCAACCAAAGTTACCTCTGCTGCTCAGGACAATTTCACCCCCCATTTCCCCAAATGCAATGACACCCCAATAACCCCCAGCTCAGCAAAGGAATGGATGGGAGGCAGGTCTGGTCCTGCTGCAGGGCTCTGCTCCTGCAGGGAATCCTGCTCAAACACCCCAGAGCAATGTGTCTGTCCCTCCTGCTCACTGCCACGGGGCAGCAGACTGTGCAGCACAAGGGCTCACATCATCTGTCACCCATGTGCTACTCAATAAATGTAATAAAATGTGTGACATGATAAGTAATCTCCAGGCAGGAATTAAACATTATAAATTCTGACACTTAAGTATGGTCCCAGACACAACGACATCATCATGTTCTTGCTCACATCCCCAGAAGAGACTTTTCCCAAAATTAAACTTGGTAGATGCACAAAAGGACCTTTTTTTTTTCCTATGAGTTCAGTCAGCAAGCATAAGAAAAGATAATAAATTCTGTAGCAAATACACACCGTAAGAAACTGCATAATCAATGCAAACTCAGTGGATATTTTGGAAAATTCAGTAGCACACAGGCAGCATGTAGAAAAGAAAAAACCAGCAGGAATAACAACTCAGTTTGTCTTGATCCTGATACAGAAACCTAGCAAGGTGGTCAGTGCACGTGCATTTTGTATTTAGCACTAATTAGCAAGTTTAATCCAATATCTGTCTTGATCTTCCCAACTGCTGTGAAGCACCTTCATTGATTGTGTAACAGCTTACAAAGCTCTGCCAATTTTCAATGATTACAATCTTGGCAGCAGTTGCCCACCATCATGGTGCAGCCTTTAAAATAATGAAAAAACCCACTCAATAAATAATGGCAGCATTTAATAACAATTTGGGGACGAATGGTGCTTTTCTGGGTAGGACCTAACTCCTGATCTTTGAAATGCAGGGTCATGTTTGCTCTCTGTTTTAAACTTTTCTCTGGCTCAGGGAGATGAGAGCCTAACCTTTTTATTCCCTTTCCTTTCCTTTTTAATGAAAGCTGAGATTTGCCTAAAATATTGTGACTATAGCAACCAGAGCAGTTTTTATTATGGGTGTATTTTTAGCTGGCAGGCCAGGTAAATCTGCAGGACTGCAGCAGAGCCACTGGGATGGCACCTGCCCAGTTTATTATTGTTGTGGCACAGCCAAAAACACCCTGTTAGTGCTCTGAGGGTTATTGGAGCTGGAGCCAGGTCCCTGCTCTGCTGCACCCACCCACTGTGCAGGGTGAGTTTGGGTCCCATGGGCACACAGCAGCAGGGCAAAATTCAGTGTTAGTGCAGTGTTCTCTCCAGCTCTTTGAGGATCCTGCCCCACAGCACAGCCCTGGAGGAGCTCAGGTTATCTGTATGATCATCACCATGAAAATATTCACACCAGGGAATTGCACTCATGAGCAAACTCTGAGGAGCATTTTCCTGACCTGTTTTCCTCTTCTTGCCCGCACTCAATTTATGTCCTTCTGGCAATCATAAAATACAGGCTTTTCCAGTGCACACTTTGTGAAATTAAGTGGTTTACCTAGCCACAGCCAAAGGTTAAATACACATATTTTTCTGCTGACTTCACTGCACTTAACCTTTGAAGTTTGCTTGCGAAAATCCCTAGCCCATCCATGTAAAACAAATGGAAAAACTCAAGGAGCAGCACTATTTGGGATTACTCAGGGATGTTTGAGTAGGTATTATCTTTGCCTCTCTCAAAGCACTGCAAAAATTATTTCTCTCCCTCTAAAACTCCAGAGCATCCCTTTCACCTGCCACACCTGTATGTAGCACATATGTATGGCAGGAGCACACCTGTAGGTATGTAGCACATATGTCAACATCAGCACCCACTGTGTTTATGAAGAATTTCATTGAATAAAAGATATGGCAGAACAGTCCTTGAGTGATTCTGCAGCACACACCCCATGACAGGCCTTTTCTGCCCCCAGTGTTGTATTCCACCAAACTGGTGACAAGTGTCGAGTGCCACAGGCTGTCCAGTGTCACAGGGAGCAGTGGTTTCCTCACCCTGTGCCTTCCCAAGAGCAGCAATTCCTGCAGGTTCCCAAAGCCCCCACATTTCACCCCTGCTTTAGTGGGAAAACAGCACAGGTACAGGGGCCTGAGATAGCAAAACCCAATTTGTTCAGATCTTTGCCTGCAGGGTGAACACTGAGATGCTGCCAACAGCCAGAAAAATTTGTGATCTAATCTAGAGGCAGTGAGGCATGCCTTGTCTCCAGGCCCTTTGGAAAACAGAGCTGGGTTTCCACTTTAACACCATCTAGTATTTTTTTTTTTTTTCTTTTTGAAGTTCTAAGCAGTGTTCATCTCCTCTCCACAGAGCAGCATGCTGAGAGAGAAATGAAGGCACACTGTAGTCTGGGCATGCAGCCTCATGCTCCCACTGGATGGCAGGTCAGGGACACTGAGTTTGGCAGGGATCAATCACAACCACTAGGAAGAGGGGCTTACAGTTAATTTTTGCCACAAGTGCAGCATTAATTGTTTGGATGGGTATTCTACAATTTTCTGTGCATTGTCTCCCGTGTCATCACAGTAAAAACCTGTGGTTGCAATGAGTGATAGGAGATTTCAGCTGCAATTTTAATACACAGCATCCCATTTTCCCTGTTTAACCCTGCCTCCCGTGGGGTGTTAGAGATGGGTTTAGGAATATCTCACAGACAGAGCAATGATCTTTTTCCCCCCCTTCCAGAAAATTTCTGTCTAAAATCTGCTTCTTCCAGTCAAGCTAAAAATACTGCAAGAAAGAGACTTTCACTGTAAAGCAGCACTTGGAAATATTTCCTAAAAGTCACAGGCTGGAACAGAGTTTGGGCTCCTGGGATTTAGACTTGGGTCTTCCCTGAACTGTTGTGTTTTGTTCTCCTTTGCCCCTGCAGGGTTGGAGATGCCAGCACACCCACATTGCCCAACTGCAGCTGGAGCACAAGGTGCCACAGGTTTGGCAGGGAGACATCACCTTGGCCCCTGCAGGTTTGGATGAGGAGGTTCTTTCCTGGGAAGGGCTTTTAGGGGTGACACCACCCCCATCTCTGCCTGTCTCCCCTGTGAAACCTCCTTCTGGCTCTGCCCTCTGCAGATCACCCAGGTGATCTGCACAGAATGGCTGACACCGTAAAGTGCTGGGTTTGTGGCAAAGAAACAAAAACAAAAATAAAAATCCCACACCTTGGCAGAGCCATCCGTCCATCCATCCATCCATCCGTCCGTCCGTCCGTCCGTCCTGCGCGGTCCCAGGCCCGGGAGCGGCGCGCGGGCTCCACCTGGCGGAGCCGGGCGGTCACTGCAGCGCGGGGACCCGGCCCCGCATTCCCGGGGTCCCGCATTCCCGGGGTTTCCCATTCCCGGGGTTTCCCATTCCCGGGGTCCCGCCATCCCGGGGTCACGCATGCCCGGGGTCCCGCCATCCCGGTGTTCCGCATTCCCGGGATTCCCCATTCCCGGGGTCCCGCATTCCCGGGGTTTCCCATTCCCGGGGTCCCCCATTCCCGGGGTCCCCCATTCCCGGGGTTCCCCATTCCCGGTGTTCCGCATTCCCGGGATTCCCCATTCCCGGGGTCCCGCATTCCCGGGGTCCCGCATTCCCGGGGTTTCCCATTCCCGGTGTTCCGCATGCCCGGGGTCCCGCATTCCCGGGGTCCCGCATGCCCGGGGTTCCCCATTCCCGGGGTCCCGCATGCCCGGGATCCCGCATTCCCGGGGTTCCCCATTCCCGGGGTCCCGCATTCCCGGGGTCCCGCATTCCTGGGGTCCCGCATTCCCGGGATTCCGCATTCCCGGGGTCCCGCACTCCCGGGATTTCCCTGGGAAGAGCCGGGACACTCCCGGGCTTTCCCTGACCTGGGCAAAAGGGGCCGCAGCCCCTGTAATGAATGGGGTGTGTACGGGATGTGTAGCATGTTTGTATGGTGTGTATGTACGGTGTGTGTACAGTGTGTTTATGGTGTGTGTATGGGATGTGTATAGTGTGTGTATGGTGTGCTGTGCTGTGTGTGTGGTGTGTTTATGGTGTGTGTACAGTGTGTATGGCCACAGCCACACACACACCTATTCACCACCCTCTATAATTATATCACTTGCAGCACTAGAGGCTGAGTTATTAAACTGTGATGCACCTTCCTGCCAGTCACAGCTGGGGACAGCCCAGCAGCACCCACTGCACTGTCACACACCAGGAGCAGGATTTGGGTGCTGAGAACACACCTGAACACCTGGGAGAGCCAATGGCACCTGCACTGAGTTATAAAAGGCTTTTGCCAGTGCCCGAGCTGCTCAGCTGGTGCTGGGCTGGGCTGGGACTGGCAGCACTCGTGAGCCTGTGCTTGGTGGGCTCTGGCACAGGGGTGAATTTGGTGCTGGGCACCAGCACCTCCTCTGGAGAGCCCCTGTGAATCCCTGGAGAGGCAGCTGCCAGCAGAGGTGGCAGGGAGCTGAGCTGGGTGATGCCCATTCCTGGTTCCCAAGGGGTTTTGTCTCACCCACAGAGTGCCAGAATAAGAGCTGGCAGAAATGAGAGCATTTGTGTTCAATTCCTGCTCTGCAGGAACTTAGCTCTTCCAGCAATTAAAGACAGTCAGCAATATCCTCAACACTGCAAACATGTGCAGTAATTACCAGTATCCCCATTGGAGCTGCTGACTGCTGCTGTCTACCCCTCCATCTCCTCCACTTTTCCACTTAAAAAAAAAACCAAACAAAACAACAAACCATTTTACATTGCTTGAACAATCACAGCACACCATCTGAGACACACCTGGCTGCACCAGTGCTTAAGTCACTCCAGTAAATATAGTGTGAAAGGTTCTGGTTCAAGCTACTCACAAATGATGATGAGTAATTGGAATTATCCAGTTCCACAGGCTAAGGGTCAGATCCTCAGCTGAAGGACTTGGCTCTGCAGCACTGTTGGCTTTCAAGGTGAGAAGAGCTGAAATGCAAACTGGAAGCTCATGTTTAATTCTCACCATCCCCTGAGGCTCCCATGGCTGATCTGAGTCCCTCCCCAGCATCACAACCTGGGCATGCAGGAGTTGTTCCACAGCAGTGGAGGATTTGTGATTCTGGATCTGTGGAATGGCAGGTGACTGCTGTAGAGGCTTGTGTGAAACTCTGGTGTGTGAGTTTAGCTGGCCACAAACCTTTCCCTGCCAGGTGAGCCATCTGAGGGAGCAGCCAGGTCTCCACAGTGCCCTGCTGCCAGCCTGGAGAGCAGAGGGATGGCACAGGATGTGCCCAGGGGATGCCTGCTCCCTGTGTTGGCAGGAGCTGGAGCTGTTGGGGAGCCATCAGCCTGCTCCTGCAGATGCCTTGTACAAATATTTACATTTCTCTGCAGACACCATTTGGTTTTATCTGTGTGCTTAAGCTTTTCTGCTGTAGCCAGCTGGGAGGGAAGAGGGTGATCCCAGACCATGCAGTGCTCCAAGCTCACAGCCCCAAGGAGGATCCAAGCAGGGGGGTCTTGGGAAATTCAGCATCACCGGGGACTAAAGGGATGTGAAAACCTCAGGGCTCAACATTAGGTAAAAGTCAAATTGTGCTCTTGAACTGTGCCTTAGCTCAGAATTGCTTTTTGGGGAGCATTATCCCTCTCTTAGAGCCCCTTGAGGATGATCTGAATAACCAGTGATATTCCCTTTTACAGGTGGGTGAGGAGGTGACAAAAGGACTCCACATGTCCCATCAGCAGGCTCTGCTCCAGCAGTCACACCCAGGAATTACAGACCCCAAATCTGTCCTTTTTTTCCTGTCTGCCTTCCACCAGGAGAGGCAACTTATAAGTTTAAATCTCACCAATGTTGAGTGATATAAAATGAAGGCTTTCCATAAAGCTGAATTTATGAATTTCAGGGGAAATACTGACATCTCAAAATATATTCTTATTCACTGTTAGGAGAAAAACAAGCTTTTCTGTCAGAAAGTCACAGAACTGTTCTGTTTCCATGATGTTGAGCCATTCCATTTTGATAATATCAAAACATCCTAAAATATTGTCTTATTGCAAAATAGTAAACAGATTAAGCATTCCAATAAGGCAAAATGAAATTAATTTACACAAGCAAGTCAAAATTTTTTGTTTTGACATCCTCCTTTAAAAATTGTCAAATTACCAGAAACCTGAGATTTCAACACTACCAATACAAGGTAATTCTTCCAGACTGTTTTAGACCAGCTCTTCACATAACAGCCAGACTGACTTCAGCCCCAGCAACATCCATTGTTTTATTTTGTTTTGTTTTGTTGTTACCTGGCCCATCTCCTGGAGGCCTGGGCTGAAGGGCTGAGCACAGTTTTGGTGTGTACAACACTCATGCTAAACCCTTGGGCTGCCTTTGCTTTATTTTCTGCTGGTCCTGTGACTTTTCCTGGGTCTGAGCAGGGAAATCTGGCACCCAGGTGACAGCTCTAAGGAAAATTGTGGCCATCAGAAGCAAGAACCTGGAAAAGAATTATTGTCACCTCTTGTGGAACCACCAAGAGCACATGTGGCTTGAGACTGGGCACTTCAATCTTGACTTAAAGCTGTGCCAAAGCATTCAGTCTGTGCTAATTTGTAATTAGGAGTAGGTGATTTCTTGTATTGACATCTCTTTTAAACCAAACTGGAAAACTCATCCTGAGTCTGTCTGTCAGCATTTCCACTTCTCTTTATGGTTACTGCTGCCTGAGAAACTTCAGATTGTGCCATTCCAGGCTTCACCTTTCTTTCACATGTAATTCTTAAGTATTTCAGCTCCTGTGAAGGGGCTGAGACTCTGGTTTTTGATGCTGCAAGACATGGCCCAAAATATTCCCCCTATGTGTTCTTCACCTGAAAACACAAAAAACCTCTCCCCATCAACCCCAGACTGTGCCCCACTTTCAGGAAATGCACAAAGAAATTCAAATACTGCTCCCACAAGCAGCAAGACCAACCAGCTACAATTCAATGCAGGCTCAAAAAAAGTGAGAGAAAATTTGAATTTTCACAAAACCAGTCTGCAGGCAGCCTGGCTCCCTGCACACATCCCTAGTGCCACTGCAGACCCTTTGGCAGGGAAAGGATCCTCTCTCTGACATTTTATTTTGCATCTCCCCTGGCTGTGGGTTCCCCAGGGTGCCAAACATTGCACACACCACCTCCCGTGCCTGAGCCCTCTGCTGGGCATTAAATGGTTTATCCATCTATCCTCAAAAGGGATGGCAAAAGAGAGATCCATGAAACATTCCCTTAATACATTTATGCCAGGCAACCCCTCCCACCAGCCAGTCTGGCCTTCCCAGGGCAATTTTAGGAAGGATCACAAAGGTCCAGATACATTTTTCCCAGTTTGCTCTTTCAGAGTGGCTTTTTCCAACGTCAACACTGTGTTTTACTCTTCAGGCTATTTCTTGTACCCCATGAATTAGTGCCCTGAAATACAAAAATAGATCAATTTAGAGATGACAGTTTTAATTCAAACCATAATCTCTGTTTTTATAAATATATCCTCTCAAAGTTTCTTGGTTGTTTGCATACTAAATAGCCTGCCTTGTTTTCACTTTGCCACCTCTTTGTATTGTGTTATTTTTACAGCTGTTAGACTGTGAGAATGCTGCAGTGTCAAAAGCAGATTGAATTTGCTGATTGCTGGAGTTCTTTGTGCTGCTCACACAAAACTCCTTCTTTCCCCTATAATACGTCTGTTGTTTGTATATTTGATAAAGTTAATATCTGTGGAATCAGTCATTTCCCCCAGCTCTAAATTATACCTTCATTGTATTGACAAGAGAGAACTCTCAACACTTATTATTTGTGGGGACTTGGAGAGATTACAAAAGCACAGAATGGCTTTATCTGGGGAGTGCATTTCTGTAAAAGCTGATAAGGTGATGTATGCACATCAATGTGGAAATAGTTTTTAAACAACTTCTACCTTTCTAATATTTTTGGGAGGAAGAACTGAAAAAATAGCATAAATCAATACATCATCCCTTTCTTCATGCCAGCATCCTCTTTAACACCAATCTCATGTGCAATATTTATGTCTACATAAATAATTCAGAAACCAATTAATCCAATTCTTTTATAATTACCTCTTATAATGGCATTCAGCCCAAATCCCAGCAGCTTAATTGCCACTTAATGGAGATATTTATGACACCAAGACTAGTAAAGAATATAGGCACTCTGACTTATGTCAATTAGGGACAGGGCTTAAGCTGCTGAACTCCTGATTTGGATTTCAAACACCTCTAAGCCCTGGAATTTGAAGGCACACAGGTTTTCCCTTTAGAGCAAGAGGCTCCTGCTCCCCTATTTCACATGTGTGAGGGTTCAGGGCTCAGCCCTTAGTGCAAGGTGACCACCCCAAATGCTGTCCTTGCCCAGTGCCTCAGCTCTCCCTGCTGGGCTGAGCTGGGTTTGTCTCCTTCCCACCAGAAATGCCCAGGGTGGGTGTGTGAGCACAATCCTGGGCTCAGTGCATGGAGCAGCCTGGATGGGGAGGGTATCTCAGATGGGAATAGTGGGGTGCACTGTGATCCTGCCCTATGACCCTAAATAATCCTGCCCATAACTCAGCACCAAACTGCACACTTAACTGAAGGACACCACTCAAACAAGGGAGAGCAGAAATGGGGAGATATGGGAAGTTTTCCCTTCTGGCATTCCCAGGTCTTGATTCAGAAATTAAGCTCTTCCTGATTCAATTTAGCAGGCCTGGGATTTTCCATTATCCCTTCAGAGGAACATGTGAGAGAGAAAGCTTGGAAAAGGAATTTTAACTCCAAAAAGGAGTGTTCAGCAACCTACCTAATTTGGTATTTGTACTCAAATGAGAAGGATATTTCCTGAGCACAGTGTGACATGCACTGCCTGCTATAAAAGCATCTTGTGAGGTTGTCTCACACATCCCTTAAAATAATCCTCCTTGAAAACACGAGAGCATCCCTTGGAAGCCCTGTCAGGGATGCTTTAAGCAACCTTTGTAAGCCAAAAAAGGACTGGTATTGGGGTAGACAGAAGCAATGTGGTATTTTTGAGAAAGGCTTTTGGCTGCATCAACCTGGTTTGCCTCAGCCCCAGAAAAAACCCTGAAATTAAGGTAGCACAGCAGCCACAGGATTTAGGCACTTTGGATTCGAGGGACTGCATTTAGCTCAACGTGAATGAGCTTTTGTTTGATTTAAGGGAAAATAAACAGTTCTTAAATGAAAAATGAACACCCACGGATTGGCTGGCACAGGTTTAAGTACACTCACAGAAAATCACTCCTTCTACCAGTGCAATTTTCCCCTTGTTACTAAGTTCTAAAATGTTAATGGCTTTCAACTTGCAAAAACACAAATGCTCTGAAACTTTGTCCTGTTACTTGTAAAGTGCATTGTGTCGAGAAGTACTTGGTAATTAGAGGGAATGTGCATTTAAAAGCTTAAGAATACAGCTTCTAACCGAGAGTCACTTCGTTTTTATGATTGCTTTTATCTTTACAAGCAGCTGAAGACGTCCTCTGAAGTCTTAAACTTGTCCTAATCAAATGTTTCAGTCAGTGTATTTTCATGAGACCTGGCAAATTTATTCCATTATGCTGCTATTAATGGTGGATATTTATGCATAAGGATGCAAAGAAGCGACTCCTAAAACTAACATCTCACTAAGGAAAGTTTTGTAATTACACCAAGAGATTGGGAATTGGAGCTCCTGCGTTTCTGCTGAGCTGTGAGACAGACAATGTGCTGTCCCCAAAGTGAGTCACTTCAACTCCCTTATCCACTGAAGGCACAGTAATGTTTCTAAGGAATTAATGTGAATTTATTTGATAAAAGGGTGACTTCCTTTGGCATTTAAACCCTTCACCTGCATGCTCACCCCAGGGCATGTCACTGCTGCTGAGGTTCTTAGAGATTCTCAGGGCAGTTTTATTGGTGTTTATGGGTGCTTAATGAGTTAATCCCTTTCTCTCTGACCTGGGTCACAAAGCTGAGAAGCTGAATTTGAAACAACAACACTGGATAAGAACAGAGAAGATGATGAGGAAATCAACGAGAAATTGAGTTGTTACTAAAGGTGCTCTCAAATAATTCCCTTTTTATTTGGAGAGAGGATTCATTTTTTTTCTCAGGAAAAAAATGAAACCACTCCTGCTCCAAGACCCAAAGACTGAAAGTTTCTCAATTTCTGAAGCAATCTTAGAGATTTGTTTGTCCAGTAAAAAAAGAAAAACATCTGACCTTCATGCTGCTAGATCCTTGGCAGCAGGTGATGGACCAGTACAGACTTGGGGCCAGTGCTCATCTCCAGGATCTTCCCTTGCCCTGGGGACCAAATACTCAGGAAAATTCAAGATATGGGAACAAAACAAAGCCTCTCATGAAAAAAGGGAAGAATCCCAGTAACCCCATGGCAGGACAGCCTCTGTCCTGGGACAGCTCTCTGGTGGTGCCCATGTGCCAAGGTGGGCAGCCCAATTTCTCCTTTGCATGTGCCCCTCTAGCCTGGAGTTCAAGGATCTGTTGGGTTGAAATTTCCCATTGAAACAGCTCTATCTGGCTGAAATGTTCAACAAAAGACTTTGCAGAGAAAGATGTTTTATTCAAAGGAGTGTCTGGAGTTTTGTAACTGCCCTGACTTGGCTGGAAGAAGTCTCCTCTCTGGGCTGATAGTGATTTATCTGCTCTATTAAGTCCAGTGACAAAGCCCTGGTGCTTTCAATGGGACCAGAAATTAGACTGTCTGTGAAAAGGCAGGAATGGAGGTTTCACCTCAGTTGCTCTGATTTAAATGCAGAGGAGCTCTTGTGGCTCCTTTTGTGTTATTTCAGCTCTAAAGAAACAGAATGGGGAGCAGAGCTGTGCCATAATTGCCTAGGCTGAAACCAGCAAATAGTTCAAGCAAAAATATTTTATCATGGAATTCCCAAGTATATTTGGGAAACTAGTGATTAATTTTTCAAAAGTGGAATAATTTCTTTTCATTTGATGCTACCAAAACCACTACCCACCCCCACAAAACCCAGAAAACCAAAACAACCAAACAAAATCCTTTTCCACTTCTCACATTAAGAACATACCTACCTGGATATGTGTATCTTTTTTTCCTGACATTTCTCTCAGGGTACTATCCAACCATCAGTAAATACCTATGTTTTATCCCCTATATTTAACAAATAAAATTCTATGGTAATTTCACAATCAACAATGCCTCGTGTTCAGAATTTCGTTATTAAATCTGATTGAATATGATTAAATATGGCTCATGCTTTCCAAAATGGGTTGCATGATGGATTTAAATGAACTCATTAGTGGCTAATGCAGCAAAGTGCTTTCTAAATGCTAATGTTTGGCTGCCTTTGGCTCGTTAATTAATTTGAAGATTGTGTAATTATGGGAGCTTTCGATTAGCATACGTCTCTTCTTTTTATTCCCAAACGACAGTTGTTTGTGTGTTAACTATTGGAAATTCAATTATATTTATAATAAAAATAGGACATCAAACTACCCAAACAAGCACACTCTGCAGGGGAACAGCATCTTTTCCTTTAAAGTCTCTTTTATTACTGTTATTTTCTAAAAGAGCATGGGCTCAGCAGCTTTCAGCACAGAGAAGGCAGAGCAAAGTACACTGGCACTGCCAGGTAATTACACACCCTGAAGAGCTGTGCAGGGGGTGTGAGGGCTGAATACAGCTTGGGAAGAAGCAGGAGCAGAGCCTGGTTTGTTTTCTCTCTCTCTTCATCCTCCTCTTTCCTTTTCTCAAATCTATTTATTTTTGTGCTTTGCTTTTAAAGGCCAACAAGCCCGAAATGAGGCAAATAACTTCAAATAACACCACAAATGGACATAAGGCAGAAATAGCCTCTTAAGCAGATTGTGGGCATGAGAATGGGGCTATAAATGTAATAGAGACAGAACTGAACCAAGTGCTGTGACAGAAACATGGGCTGGAGGAGCTCTGGACTCATGAGTGATGCTGCAGGGATAATCCATGTCCAAGACTCCTGGAGCTGTAAGGCTCCTGACTGGGAAAAGGAAAAAAGAGCTGAACCTCCTGGAGACATTTTGAATGATAATGACTAAAAAGCAAATTACATCAACTCCCTCAAGCATTCCTCCCATGCTTTTCAAAGGCACATCTGATTTCTGTAACAAGTCCCATGGTTGTCTTCCAGCACACACTGAATTCACACCAGTCCTTATCACAACAGGAAACTTGTTTGTCATCAATAGATTTTGTCTCCACTAAGTGTGGGTTCTCTGCTGTAGCTGTCCAGGGCCATACACAGCTGGATGGAGGAGTACCACAAGTGTAAAAGCCAGGAAAACAAACCTTGGGATTCATTAGCATGCACAGCACTGCCTGGAAGGAGCCTTTCTCTGCCAGCAGCTGCAAGAGCAGCAAGGCATTAACATATGGAATAACTAAGCCAAATAAGTAACTACTGCATTTTCCAGTGAAACACAACTTCATTTGTTCAGTCAACTTGTATCTCAAAAACATCCAATGTGCATTACTTAGATAAATCACCTGATGACTGTGTTTTTTAAATTGCTATTAACCATGGATGCTCATCCTGTGCACTTCTATGTGGATATATATTATTAAAAAATTAGCAACTAGGCATGATTTAACAGACAGAACCAAAACCTCAACACCCTCACTACATCTTCCTTCAAGGGAAAAAGGGAAGGAATCATTATGAACCTGTTGGCTGGGCTGAACCACTGCTGCCTCCAAACCAGAACCCCTGAACCATTCAGCTGCCACAGAATGGGATGGATGTTAGTGATGGTCTGCACTGAAATGTCACCTCCCAAGGCAGCTGGGAAAGTGAATCACTGACTAGGCAGCTGACTGAAACCAGCAGGAGATGCAGGAATAGAAACAGGCCAGGGAAGAATAGTCCTGGTGAAAGGTGAAGGGTGCAGGGACAGGCAACCAGCAGGAAAATGAACAAAACTTCTGCAATCTCTGGAGGAGAAGGCAGAGTGAGGAGGAAGGAACCAGGCTGCTCCTGCCACCTGCAAAGTCTCTTGGGCTGATGAAAAATAGATGAAACAAGACACAAAACAAGGTGCAGCACAGTTTAACAGGACAGCACCAAAAATGTCAGAAAAGCAGTGGATTTCCATTCAAAACTGCAACCACTGTCTGAGGTTACACTGAATGTTTGCAATCAGTGTTTAAAGCCAAAGTCACAGAGATGGGGGTGGGTGTTTTTGTACTAAAATTGTACTGAAGTTCCCAGAGATTTGGCTGCAGAATTTCAGTCAGCCACCCTAGAAATACCTACAATTCCAAAAGGGAAAAAGCCTTCCACCCTCCTGGGGTACATTTACAGGAGAGAAAGGCAAAACACAGCATTGCTTATATTCCCTCCCTGCTGCTGGGCAGGAGACTGCTCTGACATTAATCACACCTTAAATCCTGTCCTGATGCTGATGGCCATGGACTGTGCCACAGGGAGCCAGGGCAGTGGGAACAGCCAGCAGTCCTGCAGGTGAACTCATGCAGGGAAGGCAGCAGGAAGGTCTGGAAGTGCACAGCAGCCAGCTCCAACATCCAGCTGTGCCTCTGGAAGTTTCCCTGTTGCTCTGCAAAGCTGACAGCCTGGCACTCTTCCTGAAATCCCAATCCTTCCCTGCATCCTCCATACACCCACACAGACTCCTGCACCTGCTGTAATTCCCTTTGGAAGAGCACTCCATCCACCCTTCAGCTGGAAGGATCCTGGTCCCCATGCATCAGCTCTTTGATCTGCATTTTAATCTCCTTTTCTCCACCCTTCAGGCATGCTCCATCCTCCCTTCTGCAGACAGGGAAGGCCTGTACACCATCATTTACTCAGCTGAGGATGAATCTGACAGTCTAATCTTAACTTCTTAACAGCTGTGTTTATTTACTTAAGTAGTAAATTGTTTCCTCTAAAGCACAGAGAGGTTGGTTTGAATAGACACACATCTCTGCAGTTGGGGGAGGTACTTGCACAAGCTTTCTCTTGGAACCACACATTTTTCTATCACTGAAGTGGCTGAATTACAGGCAATCTTGGGATCTGAGCTTTGTTTTAATGACTCCTCTGGCTGCTGCTTTGTATCCAGGGGAAGGTAGGAAAGTGCAGCAAATTGCAGGAAATGGGAAATAATAACAGCACTTATGCTCTGGATCTGAGTGACTACACTTGCTCCCATTCCAAGACACTTTTCTGTCACCCATGTGTAGCTCAGTGCAGATTACAGGAGCAATTGCAGCAGCACATTGCCCTTTCAGCCTGTGTCCACACTCACCACCCTGGGACAGCTCTGTACCAGCATCACTCAGGTCAGAAGAGCTGCCACAATCCTTCAATGAGTATCCTGAGTTTCACACCCTGAAACTCAAAATCCAGCCCTGGGAGTCCAGACCAAGCTGGATTTTGTGTTTCTAGAAACAGCCCTCAATACCTGGTGAGTCCTGCTGGGGCACAGCTCCTGCCCCAACTCTAGGATGAGGAAACAAACCCCAAATCTCAGTTTACCATGAACCAAGCACTGCTGCAGCCATCCCAGCTGGTTTTGGAAAAGAGATGTAGAAATCTAATGGAAAACCAGCACATCCTTCCTGCTCAGCAGCAGTGGCAATTCTGTAATATTAATGAACACATACCATGATATGTGAGCCTGTGCTAATAAATCTCCTCTTCTGGCATCCACTTCTCCTTGGGGACATGGAAGCAGCTGAAAATACAGCACAACCTACTCTCTATCACCACTGGGACTGCAGGATCCTTAAAACTGCTCTCAAACAGGGCTGTAAAAGGAGATTTTTTCCATACTCCCCATGGCACCAGCAGTCTCAGCTGAGCAATGGCCTCTACTTACTGTTTGGGGTTCTCCAGTTCTAAAACAAGGGATGTGTTTAAAGCCTTTTATTCACAGTAGATTTGGATATTGTTGAAACCTTCATACAACAGTAGTCAGCAACCAGGAATGTGTGGGTCTCCATGAGGCAGAAGCAGCCTTGTCTGAAATACGTTTTTACCATATTAAAAAGCATTTTCTGCCTGAAAGCATATTTAATATAGAGCAGTTAAATTTTTTTCTCTCTTCTTGTTACTATTATCAGTGTCTTAATATGTCACTGGAGCTCTAATGAATTTACTTTTCTGTTTTGTTTCTGCTTCCCAAGGTCTTTCTCCATTCTGTTTCTGGAATATTTCTGCCAGTGTTGGTTTGGGAGCAGGGTCCCAGGTGGAAGCCATGGGCAGATACAACCCTCAGTCTGGTCCTCTGTCTCATTTTGGGGAAAATTTTGAATTTAATTCCTGGCTTTGCCATAAACTTGCTGGGCAGCCTTGGATAAAAACCTGTCACTAGCTGAAAACAAGGAAGGGGGAACAACACAAAAGTTGCAGAAGGGAAAAAAGGTGCTTAGGTAAAACTTCCAAAAAACAGGGAGGGTCGTTGCTGGGACATCAGCAAAGCAAAAAAAACCCTATAAATTATTGAGCTACTTCTCAGAGTTATTATATTATAGAACTGCAAAACCAGAAATCTTATTTTGTTTTCAGTTTCTCCCTACTTTGTTTCAGAGATTGTATTTCTTATAAACAAGATTCTCATTTCAGTATTCATTAGATTGTCTGTCAAGGAGAGCAGCTGGTGTTGATGAATTGATTAAGATACTCTGAGGACAGTTCAGCTTAAAGAAAAAAACACAACAGATTTCAAAGACCTAAAAGGCTGCTGTGAACAATAAACACCTTTTTTTCACCCCCACATTCAGGGTGGGCAGAATGCTAAGATTTTAATTGCACAGAAGATTCAGATCAGAGAGGAAAGTGCTTTACCATTGAAGTTATTGCAGATTTCACAGGAAAGGCTTGGAGAGCAGACTGGCAGGACAAGGCACGTGCAGCTCCCTGAGAGCCAAGGGTTCTTCCACACCTGTAACCTCAGATATTTCCCCTCACCTTCCTCATCACTTGGTGACTCCCATCATTTTCAAACAGAAACTCCAAAAGCAAAAGTATTCCCCTTTGTTCTGCTCATTTGCAAGTTCTCCTGGAGAAAGTGGGATAAAATGGCTGAAGAGCTGGACAGAACTCTTGGAATTCCTATACCCATGTAAAAAGTGATCCAGCTGCAAATGCAAAGGAAGTCACAATGTGCTGATTTCAGACAGAGCACTGTGGACACAGATTTCTCATTTTTTTGTTTCTTATTGTCCAATTCAGAGGCACAATTTACCTGCAGCTAGAAAAGCATTTGATGGAAACACTGAGTTGATTTATCCACCCAGCCAAGCAAACAGTAAAAAGCCAAGAGATAAATAAATACATATGTCAACAGGTATTTAACTCTTGAATGTTCAAGATAAAAATTCATATACCTAAAGCCCAAAATTGGAGATCACTCATTGTCCAAACAGCATCAAACTACATCTCTACAGAGCTGACATTTCCAGGAAGTATTGGAAAATTCCCTGCTTGAACACACAGGGCAAAATTATAATTTGTTCCCTATTAAAACAACATTGAATGATTTTCCCATAGAATTAGCTACAGGAACTGGATAGAAATAAATAGACTAAAATAATAGAATATTTAATTCAGCACACACAGCAAGTTTTACCAATCTGAACATGAGATGGTAAACAACACAATTGCAACAAACTGCACAAACTCTGTGTCTTGGGAATTGGCTCCTGGCTTCAAATTACTCACTGCTAGAAAGCAGTTTGCTCCCATCCACCTAATCAGCACCTGACTTTTCTGCAGTGTTGGAGCAAACTGAAGACAGATGAGCTGTAGCAATAGAAAGGGAAAGAACTGCAGAACTTTCGAATAACTATTTAAGAAGTAAACCAAGTGCAATTCGTCACTATTGTCCTGCAGTGGGAATTTGCTTCTTTAAAAACTAATCACTTATGAGGAATTAAAGGATAGATGTCAGAATTACTGTGGCTCCCAAGTAACATGAATACATTATTATTTTGCCACTTAAAAAAAAAAAAAAAAAAAGATTTCTATATTTATAAGCATAGAGCCCCAGTGCAACAGGCATGTCCCTCTGCCTGTCATTTATTAAAGGCAGGCCCCACACCTTCAGATATTCTTGTGAGCAGAAAATATTTGTTAAGGACAAAGGTACAAATTAAATTAAATGGAGCCTGCAGATTTCATGGTTTCCACCAAGGCTGAGACAACACACAAGGAGCAAAAGGTGCCTCAGGTTTGTGGTATGAGCACTTCAGCACAGTGCCACAGGAAACTTGATCTTTAATGGATGGATTTTTGAGATGTCAGAATAAAAAAAGCCCTTTATCCACCACCAGCTCTTTTCAGAAGTGCTGCCCTAGGTCTGCTTGCACTGAAGTAATTGGGAATTTCCCATCAGCATCACTGTGAGCTGGGCCCTTTGATTCTCTAATTGGGAAGGCAGAACACTCAGTCTGAGCTGTCACCACTCCACTGAAGTCTTGAAAATGTTCAAGAACATGTAAGTCAGAAAGCTCAAAATACAGCACTCTCAAGGTTAAAACCAGGGCACTCAGCATCTAGAACAAGTCAGAAAAACTCTGTGGAAAAAAAGAAAATAGTCTGCTGAAAGTACTTAACCTCTATTGAGATGTCTTGGCATTTTTTAAGTCCAAAATCTTGTCTTGGTAACTGAAGAATTAATCTGGAAGCAGAACATTTTCACGTGACATCTATTAAGAAAACCTGTTTTTATTAATCCTTCAACCATGCCTTTATGGCACCAATTTTCAGTTAGTCAGATAACCATGAAAGCCCCTGCAGAACTCCTGGGTCAGCTTTCCTTAAGGACAAAATACTAACTGGGGCATCATCATTCTCTACAGAATCATCAATAAATCCCTCCCAAATTATTATTCCATTACAGCTGCCCTGTGCTGACATCAGCAAACTAAAGATATTGCTTCAACTTTCATTAAATCACTTCCCTGTGAGGTAGGGAACATTGACTTTATGAATTCCTGAGACCACAAGCTCCTACAGAGTTATGAGAATCAGGCTCTAACTAAAGTCCAAAGGGAAGATTTGGGAAGCAGTGGAATAAGGCACCTACCTGGAATGCTGTCTCCTCTCCTCAGGATGGATCTGGCCATCAGTGCATGTGAGAGCAAGGTGTACATAACACAACACTGCTCTGTGGTTCCTGTATTTGCACTAATGAAATATCAACTCACAGTCTGTTCAGAACCATGAAACTGCTCCAACAGTGCTGCCTCGAAATCCAAGTGATGCAGAAATCCTTCAATGCACTCAGACTCCAGGTGAAGGTGGAAGGCAAAACTGGTTTTACACTTGTAAAATACTTGCAGCTGCAAGCACCACTGGACTCTGCTTCTGTTCCACAGGTGGAGGGGTGAGGGGAAGATGGAGCATGTAAAACATGAAATAAATCAGTTCCCCTAAATGGAAAAGCAGGACATGGTGGAAGGGGACAGTGTCACCATCACAGGATCTGCAGTGTGCCCACAAAGATGCTGCAGCCACACTGTGCATTATCTCCTGCTGCTGTTTGCACCTTGTCTTACCTGGAAATGTGCCAAACTAAATATTAAATATAGTGTTTCACTCCCCCAGCCTAATGATCTGCAAATCTTCCATCCCAAGTGTTTAAAATTACTGGTAAAGAACATTCAGGCAAGGTAATATCAAAATATATTTTATTCTGGACCTCTTTCAGATCTGATTCAAATTACAGTTGTCAAAGCAATACAATGCAAAGGGAAACTGCAACAGAAAATGTGCCTAGAAGGGATATAAGGGCCTTGGGGACAAATCATTGTGATGTAGAACCAAAATACATCATAAAGTGTAATTAACATGGTCCAGGACAGTATAGAACATCTATATCAGTCTTCTTTAGACAATAATCATGAAAACTGAACAATAAAAGTCCTTTAAACAAGTACAAAAAACTGTCATGGGCTGGTTTACACTTTTACAACAGTTGTAGTTTAACTGGATAACTGAAGAAATGATGCAGACATTTTAATCCAGTGCTATAGGTAGGCTCACAGAATTAGACCCAAAGGATTTGTAACTCCAAATGAAACCATTACAACTACAATGTCAATGTCAGGAGAGAGAGAAAATTACTTCTGTATTCTAGAATTACTGTTCTGCACACTGCAGTCTGTTGAGGACAAGATTGCAAAGTACACTGGACTAGCAACAACATGCAGACTGTTTTCTTGTATTTACCCACAAAATGTCAAAAAACATTATGAAGTAAAAATGAATGATTATTCAAAAATAAAAATAAAAAAACAAAACAAAACAAAAACATGCCTCAAGTTATTGTCAAGCTTCAAACTTAAAGGCAGAGAAAGCGAATTATGTACTCAAAACTAATGATCTGAAGCACTATTAACACTAAATCTGCAATCCACTGGAAAGGGCAGATTCTCCTGGTGCATCTGCCTCCCACCAGACTGACAGTGAAGACAGTCACACTTTCACAGCTCGTGGTATTTCAGAGCTTTCTCTAGAGGGAGAAGTGAGGACTGCTCCACGTCTCTCTCCCTACAGAAAATGTCAGGGATCCCGATGGAGATTTACTGCTGTCTCCCGAAGCTGTATCTGCTTCTAACATGCCACAATGTTGCTTCTGCTTTCTTCAGGCGTCTGCAGAGGGTGGGAGTGATCCCACCCAGGAATGGCTCTACAGGGCTTTGGGAAGGGAGCCAAGAAGGAACTGGGCTAAATCCAGCAGGTCCTGCTCTGGTGAAACCCCACTGCCATGGAGGGATGAGGCTGGAGGGGGATGAAGCTGATTTTATCCATCTTGTGGGTTTCATGGGGATGAAGCTGATTTTATCCACCCTGGGGGTTCATGGGGATGAAGCTGATTTTATCCACCCTGGGGGTTCATGGGGAGGAAGGTGATTTTATCCACCCTGGGGGTTCATGGGGATGAAGGTGATTTTATCCACCCTAGGGGTTCATGGGGATGAGGCTGATTTTATCCACCCTGGGGGTTTCATGGGGATGAAGCTGATTTTATCCACCCTAGGGGTTCATGGGGATGAAGTTAATTTTATCACCCTTGGGTTCAGAACAGCCCTGGTGCCTCCAGCGCTCGCCCTGGCAAGGGTGGAGTGACAGACAGTGGAATTTCTGGTAAAGTAAAGCTTGGAAAAACCAAAGCTCCCCTCTTTGCTACAAAACCAGACAATTTACAGGCTGAAGCCCCCAGTTTGCAGTGGTAATGGGTCTCCTCCCCACGGCAGAATTAAACAACAGAATTAAACCAGCAGGGCTGCCCCGTGCCACCCACTGCTGTCCCTAAACACAAAGGATATTCCCAAGGTACAACACCCTGTCAGACGCCCTAGCATGAGGTAAGCAGTGTAAGGAAAAATGAGTGCTTTTCAAAACTCAAAAATCAATCAAAAATTGGTAGAAATCTTTGGCCTTTCTCTCAAGATGCATTAAAGTGTCACGAAATCAAGAAACATGCTTCGAAATGCCATGTCGTTCTGACTCTGGTAACTACTACCTCCCCTCCACCCAACCCAGAAAAAGAGGCACTTTTAGTGTTTCATATAAGATTTCCAATCATCTAGTAGACATGCTAAATAACCCTGCACAATGGTAGTCCCAGAATAAACTCAGTTTATCAACATTACAAAGAGTCTAAAAAAGCTTTTATGAAGACCTAGATATTCTCTTAACTACACTAAAAAGTCCACTGGTTGGGAATCTTTACATCAATTTAAAAATGCAGAAAAAGGTAAAGTAAAAATAGAAAAAGACGAACTCTACAGAAAGCTGGATCTGGTCATGCAAAAATGAGAAATGGGATTCTGAGGTGGGATGCACAGAAAGACAGCAAACTCAAGAGCAGTTCATTTCTTATCCCATCATTAATTCTGAGCCCAGCTCTTCCCCTTCCTTTTATCCTGTGTTTGGGTGTTTGCCTGTTATCATGCTGAGCTGATAAAAACAGGAATGACTCCATCTGTAAGACCAAGCATGTACCCCCTACACAAAGTCAGGGCCCTGCTGCCACTTGGCTTCCCCTCTGAAAGGAGCAATTTGGACACGCTGGAACCCGAGGCCTTTGTGCTGTAGAGGTCACTAATTAACTCAGCTCTGTGGTGTTTTTGTCTGGTTTTTGGTTGGCAGGTGGCAGAACCCGGCGCGGGAGCAGGAGCAGCACTGTGGCATGCGAGGCTGGACAGCTGGACCTTGGCTGGGGACACTGACCCATGGCAGGGGACACTGCTGGGGACACTGCCCCATGGCAGGGGACACTGCTGGGGCAGGGGACACTCCCTGCTGGGGACAGGGGACACACCCTGGGGGACAGGGGACACTCCCTGGGGGACACTGACCCATGGCAGGGGACACTGCTGGGGACAGGGGACACTGCTGGGGACAGGGGACACTCCCTGGGGCAGGCACTGTGTCCAGCAGATCCATCATTCCTGCCAGACCCACACCTGACCTGGACACGCTTGGGTGTTTCTCTGTTTCTGAGTGTGTGATGCTATGCTGAAGCAACTAGAATTACAACCAAAACAGCTGATGATTGAGGAAAGAGGAAAAATGGCAATACCCTAAAAAAATGGCTGTGTGATTTTGCAGCTATGTCACAGAATTCCACCACAATTGTTTAGATTGGCTGAAAGAATCATCCAATAACTTTTATGAAAATGAATAAACTGTCCATATTAAAATACAAAAGTACTATCAAGAATCACTTCTGACTTTCAGATTTAAATTCAGTGCAATTGACAAATGCATTGCTAAACGAAAAATGCAGCTTAAACATACTCAAAACATTTGTGTCTATTCCTGGGAGCACAGTTTTAAATTATTGCACAGAATTTTTTTTTATTTTTATTTTTTTTCATTAAATGACAGAGGTCAGCCACAGTCATGGACCTCCAGCAATAAAAGCAATATTTCAAGTGCCAGACACTCAATATATTAGGTTTCCTACATATTGTAACTCACAGGGTAATTGCTCTAAACATTTGCAATATGTTCCAAAACCCTAAAAATAGCTGGCACAGAACCACCACGGATAACTGTCTTTATGGATATGACTTGGTGTTGGTTTAAATGCTGTGTATGATAGCAGTATAATCCTGGGGTGTATATAAACCATGTATTGTTGACTTGTCTTTACCACTGGCAAATTGCTACCCTACCTTAGCCAAACTCAGACTTGCTTCAAGTCATGTTTATTTCATGGAAATAGCAGAAATCGATGCCTAAAGAACAATGGTTAAAATGTCAAAGCTGCATTATCTCAATTAAATGAATTTATACTTAACTTGGAGGGGGGGAGGGGGGAAAAACCCCAAATGAATAAAAAAATAGGTTAGAGACTAACAATCAAAAGTCACAAAATTAATTGTGATTGAAATAGTGTTATAAAACCGATAACTTTGCAAAGCTCTGTAATATAAACCATTCCTTAAGTAAAATGTCTGTGACATAAATTTGACAACCTCTCTTTGTTTTTTTTATAAATTTACACTCTTGGAATCTTATGCAAGACATGATGCAACCTTTTGGACTACACATACGCATAAACACAACCTCATGCTATCATTTACAAATAAAATCACTATTAGTATACTTTTAATCACATGAGCAGAAAAAGGTTTGCCATATACATCTGTCATTGTAAGAAAAATACTTGATATTGTAAACAGAGTAAAAGACACTATATAGTAGTGATTATTAAAAAAATAGCAGCTTACATCTACCCTATATTTGGAAAAAAATGTAGTCACAAGATACAATAAACTGCAGGACCAGAGCAGCAGGGGAATTAGTGCAAGTATTCATCTTTTAAATAAGCTGAATCACTGCTATTAAAATAAACTTGAAGCAAGTCCTCTGTTTAAGATTTTTTTTTTAAATCTAAGGTAGTAAACATTTTGCCTCTTAATGGCAGTGTTATCAAATATATGCCAAAGATTTTATTTTAATAAAGAAAAATTACATGAAATACTTTTAATACTGGAGTTTGGTTACAATTATACATCTAAGCTCCTACAAATAATGATGGGCAACTCTCAAAGAAGCTGTGGCATGAACCCTTGTCCAGAAAGATCTTAACCTCTTAAACAAAATCCCCCAGCTATACTTTGCTCCTTTTCACAATAGTGCACAATTTAACCATATTTTAGCTATGGTCTTAAAGCAACAGAAGATGCGTTTTTCCTCTTTATTTTTTTAGCTTTTTTTTTTTTTTTTTTTTGCATCCCTGTTTTGTTGTGTTTTTTTCCTCTGTTTTTGTGCCCTTCTGTTCTTAAGTTTGGCAGAATTATGTCCCAAATAAGAAACTACTGTATTTCAGCCATGTCACCAGAAAGTCAAACATAGCATTATATCCATTTCCATCCTACTTTGTAGATGAGAAGGATGTGAAATATCACACCACAAAGAAGGACTTTTTTCTTTTTTGTTTTCTTCTCTCTCCCTTATCCCTTTTCCACCCTCCCACTGTTCACAGAATTGTGCTCTGGGAGCCACAAAATGTACCAAACATTATCAGGTTCAAACTACCTCTTCAAAGAATGCATCAAAACATGTTTCAAAGAAACGCTTTTTTTTTTTTTATGTTTTCCAAGGTGAAAAAAATATAAACAAGAAACTAAATCACTCCCTTACTTCATGCATCCGTAAACTTAACCAAAACAAAACAGAAAACCCAATGTTTAAAAGCAAAGAAAAAAAAAACCAAAAAAACTACTGCTGCAGATTTCTGTAAGTCCGTTTTCTCTGTACACACAAACTGCTCAACTACTGAGAAGGAACACAAAAATACCCCACAATCCACGTGAGAATGGATTTCATGGGGCAAGGGGTAATGAAGGCTGCCATTAGTATCTTCTGATTTTGGTATGTATATGGGTCTGCTCCTGTATATGGTATATTTCTCTCTCTCTCTCTCTCGCTCTCTTCTGTTTTTCATATCCAAAACCTTTAAATGTTATTTTGGGGCACAGCAGATTCCAGCACTTGGTGAACAGGATTCACAAGCTGTGACAAAACTCTGTCATCTTCTTCAGGGTGTAAATTTTTTTTTTTTCTCCTCTTTTTTTTTTTTTTTTTCCTCCTTTTTTTTTTATATACAGTATATGTATATATTTCTTTTCCATTTGGCTGTAGTGGACTGGCCATGGTTGGATTGGGACTATAGCAGTACATGGGTCAGGGACAGTCATTTTGGCTATGTACACATTCATAGTCGGTCCATGGCTTCCAACTAAGAGCGCTATTTCCGAAGGTCTAGTACACACACCTGCAAAGAGAGACACACATACAGCAGCTGCACAGCACCGCCTGGCTCTGCATTCTGGGGGAATCAGCAGCAAAACCTGCACCTCTTAAGCTTACACAAGCTTAGCCTTGGATCTAGTGACAATGATTAAATAATAGCAAAATGACCGGTGTGCCCTTTGTGAACCCCCAGCCAGCACCAGGGCTAAGGGCATTGCTGCCTCCAGAATTACTGTCACAACAGCAACATCTTATGTAAGCTGTTTGCCTGTTATTTAATACTGTGAGGCTGAGAACTTACTTGAATCCAGTTTGTAAAAATATAAAATGAAATTAAAGTACGTGGACAAGTATTAAAATAGATCAGAAAAACAGTTAACGTTGTACAAATTCCAGTTTTAGTCTTCCCAAAGTCTCCACTAAGAAGTGCTTCTGGGTCTGTCAGATATAGAAATCCATTAGTAAAATATAACCACACACAAGGTAACACCAGCTGCAAGCACATTCAAAACAGAGTGGAGGAGAAGGGCGTTTGCCAACAAACAATATGGAACAAATTAAGCCCAACATTTTTTAAAATATCAGAAACTAAATGAAAACAAATCTATTCCAAGTACAATCAGCCTCTTGGGCCAAATTAATTGGAAAACTGGAAAGGTTACACAGCATATATAAAAAAGGGTCATCTGGGAGGAGTGATAACCAATTTCTACCCAGGATATGCCTTGAGTATTTGTCCTTTTATGATATTGCCTATACTTATAAGGCTAAAATGATATAAAGACCAATCAAAATTAATTCTCTAGAATTTAGGCTTCTTAAAATCCAGAACTTCCTATTTTGTGATTTAAACTCTAACAAAACCACTTTGCTTACCAGCAAGGAGAATTCAGGAGGGAAATGCTTTGGCACCTGTGTTAAGATACCACCTGAGACTCTGCACTACTAAGCTGCCAGGATTGCTTTTTGCTGATGTTTGTTAAAGGAAGCTACAGCACTTCAAAACAATTCCCTAATCAGCCTTATTTTAATTTTGCTTTTCCTTAGGCTCTCCTCTCCTTTTTTTGAGAGAGGCAAGCAAAAGCCCCAGGACTGTGCTCCTTATGGACCCTGCACATTCCCATCCCATGGAGCTCTCTGCAGGACAGTGTCAGAGCAGCCAGGAGGTGATGCTCCAACACCCTGCTGTGAAATGACAGTGGGAGCATTCATGATTACTTAAACATTATTTTATTCCCTGCTTTTCCTAAGCAAAGTAAGCAGACTGATATTTATATATAGCTGCTGACATTTTTTAGGAACTTTTTAATTATAAGCATTTAGAAATCTGTGCTTTGTTTTGCTGTTGAATGCAATGCAGAAGGCATTTCATTCCTGTCATGCACTATAATAATATCACCTACACTAAGCATTTTCACTCGAAAAGGGCAGAGAAAGGAAAATAAATTTGCTTCCAAACCAGCCACACTGAACACACTGACACAGCAGGCCCCAGAAGGAACAGAAAATATAAATTGGAGATATCTCCACCTTCTGAGGTTTTTTGAACTGGAATAAAGAGATTCTCCTTATAACACCACAGCATGGGCACAGTTGAAAACCTACAGGTGAGCTGGTTGTATTCAACCTTCAGTTAGAGAAGGAAATTTTGTCTCCATTGTTGGTTAAAAGATTTCCAGAAGATGTTTGTTACTAGAACACCAACCAAGTCAAGCAACACTTACTGAACCATCTGAAGCACTTGCTCCAACTTTGTCTCCTGCTGCATTCCAGCAAACCTCAAAAATCCCTCCTGTTCCCCGATAACTGTGAACTAGGGCACCTGTCTAAAAAAGGGACAAGGCAAGTGCTTAATACAACAAAATCAAAGTGAACAAGCACAATTTGTACATGCAAAATTTCCCCCCTGCTTTTAAAAGCTAAAATTCTCAGAGGGAAGTGGTCCAGAAGAGATTTGTGGACAGTCTCAGTACCTTGTTAAACAATGTGGCACAACCACTTGAGCTCCTGTGTTTGACAGGCAAAACTGGGCATGGTCATGACTACTTCCAATTACTGATATTTCAGAAATTAATACCCAATGGCCAGTAGCCAGAGATTGCATCATGCCTGACAACAAGGTCTTTAGACTTTCAAACATAACAAGACCTTATTTTTTTTGCCAGAAATACAAAACAAGTAACAGTGTCCTTTTTGAGTAAGTTTCATAGAAATACTTTGTCATCATTATCTTCCCTCACTTTGCATTTTCTCGTTTGCCTGTGAAATTCAATGAAACAGCCAATCAGATTAGTATGTCTAGACTCAGTCATCATTTTTCACAAAAGCCCCTGTTTTATCAGGAATTTAAAGTTCAGAGTTAACAAAGACTATTTTTGGATGAGGTATGTTCTTGGAGAGACTTTGTACAATGTGGGGTGTTGTTGGTGAGTTTTTGGTTGGGTCTTTTTGGTTTTTTTGCTAAGACAATGTAAAGACAAGTATTAGTTCACCACAGGCAAGCATTCAAAGTGAGAAATTGAATGTACAACCTTAAAAGAAATAATCTCAGAACAAAGAGAAAACCATTGTGCTAGGAATGTCAAAGCTCTTTGTGGCTGAAGTATGATGGATAAACAAAGGCTGGAAGGATGGAAAAGATCAAAACACAAACTCCTCAGCATAGAGGAGAGCAATACCTGTGTATTCCAGATGTGTACACATTTATCAAAGGAGCCACTGGCCAGGTACCTGCCATCAGGACTGAAAGCTACACTGTACACAGGTTCTTGATGCTTTGTCAGAGTATGAATACAAATTCCTCTGTCTACATCCCATAACCTAACAGTAGAATCAAAGGATGCACTGTCCAGGAAAAAAACAAACAACAGATTAATTACACCTCAATTCAACATATTTTTGTTGCTAATACAAACAGAATATCATAAAGTATCTTATGTGCTTCAAAACATTCTGTGAACTTACATTTATAGAAAGTGAGGTAAAAATAATGTTTAACAAGCATTTAAAACTAGGATTAAATAGTACCTTGCTAACATAAGATTGGCATTTGGATTATTTGTTCCTGGTCCTGTAGGACTCCATTTGATAGTATAAATTTCTTTGTTGTGTGCTTGTAGATCATGGACACAACTGTCTTGTTTCATACTCCAGATCTATAATAAAAAGGGAGGAAAAAGACAAATAATTTAGCACAATATTGTACTAAAATATGTGGTACATGTTTCTTCTGTATCATTTGCAAGCTGACTGTTATCTTTTAGGCCACTCAAAATATTTGCTATGATTGCTAGGTTTCTAGAGTAATTATGTCAAGTTTTATTCTAGAACCTTTCATTCTTTGTGTTTTAAGTCCCTAATGAGGTTAATGAGTAATAAAGGTGCTGCCTGTAGAAACCAAACTGCCTGAGTCACTGCAAACCCCTTGAAAAGTGCAGGGATGAGAGCAGATGCTGAACTGAGAAGAGCAATATGTAAATGTTCATGCCTGAGTGGATAAAATATCACAGTCCTATTTTTAAATGAACTTCTTGCTACACAGACTGAGTGAAATAAAGGGATAGTAGAGAAATTTTCTGTTTTCATACTAGTCCAGAGACACAAATATCACTATGGCATTTTCCTGACTTATTAGTATTTGCATTGCCAGATTTCAGTATTCAGTACTTCACAGAGGTCATTAGAGGACTCCAACTCCTGTGTGATCATGCTCAACAAACAAAATAACTTTATTCTATTAAGAGTTTACAGTAATTCTACTGAAGGGATTTGGGAAGGCTTTTATACCTTTTCCTACATGTGAAATTTGATATGGCAGATACCCACCTGAACACTATTTTTAATAATATCTGTCTCAGTAATGCTTTTAGTTCACTTTTTGTTAGAAAAAGCTACCAGGAGCATGTTTAAACCCAACTACATTTAAGATGCAATTGAGGTGCATGTGTAAATAAATGGTGCTTTTCAGAACTGTTGCTTTGCTGAAGAGGAAATAGATTTTCAATGTGCAGATAGAATTGAAATTGTATTTCTAGTTTAATTGATGGGATCAAAATCCAGCTTCTCTTCCAAAAACTAGCATAGATGAGAGTCCATATCACTGCCCTAGAGAACATCAAAGTTGCAGACAGAAACTAACCAAGTAAATAAATCACTAGGTACCTTCCATGTGCTTCCAAACCTGGTATTTATTCCTTCTGCCATTGCAAAGTGATCCACAAGTGATTAGTGATGTGTAGACTTATCCTCCAGCACTTGACATCTGAGCTAACCCTGAGCAAAACAGTAACATTCTTTGCAGCCTGGGCTCCATTCAAAACAGCCACCAAGAAGTTAATTGTCTGAATCCCACAAATGCTGACACATTCCCAGTTGTCACCTCTACTCACTGAGAGGCAGCAGCACGAGCAGCTGGAGCTCCAGACTGGAATTCATTACCCTGGAGTTTCAGCTGTTTAAGTATTAAATACCTGCTTAAGATGGCTATTTTGACTCCATCCACTGCTAATGGAGGACAACTGATGCTCTCAGGGGCTTACTCATCACACTTGACTTAAGACACTTAACTTAGGAAAGGATAACTTGCTCTTCAGCAGTGCTAGACAGCGCTGACTGGAGATGTCTAGACATCCAGTTTTAGACTGGAGGCTTAATGCTTCAGTGTTTGTATTTAGATAAGGTGATCTCCCTTGCCAGAGCCTGTGCCAGCAGGAGTGACATGTGGCTACTCACTCAGCCATTCCCTGATTAAATAACAGTGAGCTGGATGGAATGAACTGTCCCATGGGCTCCTAGCAGGACAGTGCTGTCAATGTAAAAAATGTATCCTGAAACTCTACCAAGCACAGTGCTAAAGGTCCCAGTGAATGTAAAGCAGTACAGGAGTAATGGAAAGCATCTATACCATGGAAGCAGCACAGGCCTGCCAGGCATGAACAGCCTCATTTCTGCTGGTGGCAGGTTTGTAAGGATCTCCAGAGTGCCCTGAAGTCACATGTGTAAGTTGCAGTGTCCCCTGCACTCACAAGTTTGCCCCTGTTCTACATGAAAGGAGGTAGCTGTGAATCATTTGGAGGACAGGTGTAGGTGTGATTGAAAATTGCAGAATGACTTCTGATGAACTGGAAAAATCCAGTGCACACAGCCTCTGAAGAAACAACATGTCAAAGATTTTAACTAGAAAGAAGGGGAAAGAGAAGAAAACCAGGAAAGGAGCAAGTCACCCAGCCTTGTACGTGCTACCTGACATGCATTCCAACTTTTCCTTTTAACCAAAAGCAACCATCAAGCGTGACAGCTTAATGATTAATGACCTGATTCTGTAAACAGCTAAAAGCACCTAATAAATCATGCTCCAAGTCTCAGGCTGGCAGCCTGTAATAAGTTCTCTAGACCAAAGCTTGGCCCTGATTAACAAGGATTTCTAGGATTGCCTAACCTTGTTATATTAGAAAAGAACAAATATTGGACAACACAGCAAGTACAGTGATACTGCCAGAATGTCCAGGCTAATGGAGTGCATTCCAGAGTCCTACAAAGACAAGGGCCAGCCCAGAACTCCCATTACCTTTAGAGTCATGTCATCAGAGCAGGATGCCAGCAGATTACCAGTTGGATCCCATTTGATTGCATTTACTTCATTCTAAAAGTGAACAATGAGAGTGAGCTGGAGTCATCCCTTCCATTACAAATGACAGCTTACAAAACATAAAGCTGGATAGCAGTTATGAGCATTTGCATAATTTTAACACTTAATTTTTATTCATAGCTTTGCCTTCAATAACAACAGCTTTCTGCTATCCATTTATCACATTTCCCAAGCATTCTTGTCACTCTTGCATGCTGGCACTGGTCAAACAAGCTGCACATGAGGGTGAGAATTGTTCTGATAATCACAGAGATTGTGATTAGTCTAAGACCTTAACCACAGCTATCTATGTGTGCATCTACTGCCTGTAGCAAATGACCAACCATTACACAGTGGCTGGGTACTGGTAATTTTACTGAGCCCCCAGTCTCTCACTAACAAAAATATCACAGAGCAATCCCCTTTTTGCAGTACTTACTGTGTGACCCTGGAAGGTTTTGATGGGCCTATCTTGTCCTAGTTTACAAACGTGAATACACATGTCTGTACTGCAAGAGGCAAATGTGTTGTTACTCTGCCAATCAACATCTAATGCTGGTGCTGAAAGAAAAAGAAAGATATTTAATGCACTCTGCAGAAATTCAATGTGCAAATTCAGCACCACCTTGGAACAAAAGCCAACAGGAAGCAATCATTAATTGTGCAGCAGTTCTGAAGATAAACACTATGAACAGTAAGAAATGCTCCTAAAACAAGTCTTACACAAAAATGAAACAAATTTAAGTCATCATAATATGGAACATACTTGAAATCAAAGTTATACAGAAGACAGTGCAGCAGGACATCAAGCTGTAGTTAATTCATCTATAAACAAATCCCAGGACTCAGCACAAGGAGCAGGTTCCCACAACTTCACCCATCATCACACATGAGCTCATCTCCACCAGCAGCTCCTGCTCATTCTCAGGGATGGCAGCCAGGGAAAGGGAAGGATTTATTTCCTTTCTTAATTCCAGCACTGTAAGGTGTGGTAACTTGAAGCTTAATAATGGGCAACATATTCCATTTGATCAAGCCAGCTTATTTATGGCAGACAGCACAGAGAGAACTGCTTGGAGTAAATGCTGAGTTGATGTTTTTGACTGCTGTGATGCCACTGGAAATGTGGCACGGGTGGAATTAAGAGTGGGAACAGGACACTTTTCTTAAAGGCCCTTCAATGACACCTCTGTCATCCTCTCCATCCTGTTCTCCAGCTGATCCTGGCAGGATTGCTCAGCAAGCAACAATTTGTCTGAGCTCCTGCACTCCCAGCCCAGCTGGAACAGTGGGATATGGGCTGGGATCACTGCAGCAGCAGGATGACAAACACAGTCCTTAGGTGATAAACACTAATTCCTTGTGGCCCACTCACATGGTTTGTCTGCCACCATACTACAGAAAGTCAGGAATACTTGGATTATTTATGTCTTATAACTTTTGTGGAACTGCAATAAAACTGAGTTATAAAATCAGAACTAATCTAACTTCGATTACATTCGTAAAATTCCAATATGGGACTTGGCAACCAAAGACTACCTGTAAAATTTTAAAATTATTCAAATAATCACCATGAAAATCAGATTTGAAAATTTATTTTAAAAACTAACGCCATTTTGTCTTTTCAGATGACAAATCTGAATGATGAAATCAAGACTTACCAGAATGAAAAGGAAACTGCTGCTTTGCTTCGCCAGTGTGGGCATCCCAAATAATTGTGGTCTGTGTTAAACAGATAAATAAATGATAAACAAACTTGTACAAATTGCTAATTTCCCCACAACTACCACCACTCACAAATACAAGAATACCTACCCTGCTCACCATCACCCAAACCTGCTCTTGATTATACATTTCTAGAGTTTGATCCAGTACTAAAAGAAATAGTAGTAGATGTACAGAAAACAATAGAAAATTTAAGATTGCATTAGAAAGGTGTTTAGCCACAACATTTTGAGGTCTAGAGGGAAGAAGGAAGAAGGCTTTTAAACAATTTTATCCCCTTAGCCCTATTTATATTTTTGCAATCCATTCCACACAACTATTTTAATTTCAAATACTTGTGTATTCAATTGTAGTATCAGCTACTCACTTGTTCCTACAGAGATGTTATTAACAATTAGTCACATAAATTTAAGGGTGTAATTTTGTTCTATGTTGTTCTCTATTCTCTTTCATACCCTCCTAGTTAAAGAAATCTTACATGACAAAACTAGTATCTTATCATCAGTATATTATATGCCAATATCCCTGCCCTACCTCAATGATCAATGAAAATTCTGACCCTAAATTCAATGGAAGTATGAACTGACCACACAAATTAGTCATGGAAAAGGAGACTAAGGTTGGGTCATTCTCTCTGCTGAAGCAGAATATTTTTCAAAGCATAATCTCAGTTTGAGAAATTTTATTGACTGAAATGAGGTTTCTATTCCTTAATTATTTTCCTGCAAATGAAAGCTGTACCTCCACAAATATTTAAAAACTGGCATAACCATCACAGATGCCAAAAGAGTAAACACATCCTTTCCATGCTTTGAGACATTTAACTTTCCCTCCTTTGTGCCAGCACAAGCATTTATAAAGCTGGCTAATAAAGCAAACCAAGTAAATGCATGCAAGGGGAAAAAAAAAAATAAAGGAGAAAATTGACTACAGTGACACTAAGTTTAAAGTGGTTGCACTGAGGTTGCAGTTTGCCACTCTAAGAGAAAACCTGTGCTGACTTCTGCACCTTGAATCAGTTACAGAGGAAAAAAAAATCAACTCTCCTTACTGTTGCAATAGTCTATTTGATTCTCTGAATTCACTTTAAGTACATTTCCCATGACTCTGTGCCCTTTCTATCATTCATACACAAAACCTCTCACACTAACAGCAGCTCTGAACTGAAAGACCTTGTAAACCTAAATTTATTTAGAGATGTGAAATAAAACAGTCAAACAATGAGCTCCATGACATTACACAACTGGCACCTCCCCAGTCACATATATCAACCTTCCTCATGTTCCAGCTCCAATCTTTACAACCATTCTCAGGTCTGACTAGCATCCAACTCAGCCTGTACCTATCCCTCTAGGACAAGTTTTTTTTTCCCTGAGGCTTTCCATGAAGTGCTTCAATGAATTTAGATGGTTTGGTTTTACAAAGTTTAATGTTTCTGGTTTCAATACACTTACTTTCCAGCTCAGACTAACTTAAATGGGAAGAGATCCACAGATACTGAAATCTAGGAAATTAAAATAACTCAGGGAATACTATAAAACCCAAGGAAACACAGCTAAGCATAACAAGATCTTTGTGAGCATACATTGACATCCCACGCCTTTAGTTTCATTTACTTACTTTGCATTTTTTAGTTTTGCTATTTTGCTTACAGTTAGATTATAACGGTGAAGGAAAGAATTTTAATTTTACCAAAGATTATCTCACCTTGTCCACTCCTGCACTTAAAATGAAGTTTCCTTTCTTGTTCCATTTTAACGCAAATATAGGACCTTTATGTTGCCCTAAGGTGCTGGCAAGATTACCTGAAAATTTATATTGATATGAATATATTAAAAAATAAAAAAACTATGCCGTGAGCCACAATATAGGAAAATATATTACAAATTAAAAAGTATTTTGCTTACCATCTTTAGTCCATATCCTTGCAAAGCCATCATAAGACCCAGTTGCTAGAAGTGTACCTTCACTCTGCCAGCAAAAAGGTTATTTATTGATTTATTTATTTTTTACTGCTTAACTCAAAGAGCACAAAGAAAATTTGAGGCAGAATAGATCTGAATACGATTTATGATACTTGATGTATATATATGGTATATATAATTAATTGACTGCAACTTATTAGAAAGAAGTTATGCTAGAAGAAGCAACAACACTGCTCAGAAATGTTTGAGGTGCTGCCAGAGAGGACGCTGCTGCCCCTGCTTGCCCACCAGGAGGTGCAGGCAGGGCTGTGCTGGCAGCACTTACGTTCCAGTCCAGCGATGTGACGTCCTTGTTGCTGGGCACGTCCTGCCCGCCCTCGCGGATGCAGTGCCGCAGCACCAGCTGCGTGGAGCCGCTCGTGCTGTTCTCGCTCAGGTTCCAGATCCGCGCCGTCGAGTCACCGGACCTGCACAACCCGGGCATGGAGACCCTGCTGCTTACACCTGGGCAGCCCCGCCCACTGCATGCATGCATTAACATCTATCATTATAGTGACGGCCTGTGGTATCATATAATGCGCAATATACCACACGCTAAGAATATACAACATGCTAATAATATACGGTATTGGAATAGATGGTGTGTAAAGCAACAGATAATATATCATATATTATATACAGTGGGGATACAAACCCTGCTGCTTACACCTGGGCAGTCCCGCCCATTGCATGCATGCATTAACATCTATCATTATAATGGCAGCCTGTGGTATCATATAATGCGCAATATACCACACGCTAAGAATATACAACATGCTAATAATATACGATGTTAGAATAGATGGTATGCAAAACAATAGATAATATATCATATAGTATACTTGTATATAGTGGGGATAGAAATCCTGCTGCTTACACGTGGGCAGTACCACTCATTGCATGCATGTATTAATATGTATCATTGTAATGACAGCCTGTAGTATCCTATCATATGCAATATACCATACGCTAAGAATATACAATATACAAATAATATACAGCATTATGATAGATGGTATGTAAGATAATATAGATAGGTATATAAAACACTACATATGGATTTTATATATATTACATACATAGTATGTAATAGGCTATATAATATACAATGTTATATATTCTATGTTATAATACATAACATAGAACATATAGAATATGTTATATACTTTATAATATATAACAGAATATGTAACAGCAATATATAATATAGCAATACATATTTGCTAAACAAGATATATTATGTGATATATATATTGATTGTATATTATAATATTTATACATCACAGTTGCAACTGTATATTTATGTAACAGTATGCCATGTTATATTGATTATATATTAATGAATAATATAACAATAATTATAATAATAAATAAATTATTCCATTTTAAAGCACTATTCTCTAAAGAGCAAACACTGCCATTTGATGGTTGGGGCAGGTGCTCGCTGAGCCTTTGGCCATTCCCATGTATTATTATTATTATTATTATCCATTTAGAGGCACTATTTTTTAAACAGCACTGTGGCACTGGATATTTGGGGCAGTGCTCCCTGCTGCCCTGCCCATGCAGGGACACACACACACACACACACACAGGTGTGCAGGGCACGTACCCTGAGGCCAGAAGGTCACTGACGGGGTTCCAGGCACAGATGAACACTTCGGATTCGTGGCCACGCAGCACCACTGCCTTGTTGGGAGGGATTTCCACATCTCCATCTACTTCCATCATATCTGTGTGATTATCTGCATTTTGGGAAACAATAGTGGAGAGAGGTGGATTTTAGCATTTTGGGACATTGGGACTCCTGTATGGCTCAGATTCTTCTGCGAGGAGTGCAAGAATTCACAATTTATGTGACTCAAAAATTTGACAGAGCTGTCACGCTCTTTTATTTTTTCAGTTCCAATTAATGAAGCACTACAAACAGATGGGGAGTTTCAAAATTGTGAGAAAGCTCCTCGCCCCTGTAAACCTTCACATCCAAGTGGATTTAATTTTGGAGCTTCAGAATTAGGGCCAAAGTTAATTTTCTGCTATGCTAAAAAATAAATGTTGTTATAAGTACTCTGTTTTTCAGGCCCAATACTGCATAGTACAATATGTTACTAGTCTAGCTTGTGCTGAAAGAATACATTTACAACACATTCATTTTCAAAAATCTCTTTTCACCAATTGCAGTCAAACAGGTTTTAAATCTACATCTCCAACACTCCATTTACAAGATGACTTTAATGAATATATTCACATTTGGTGATAGAGCAAACATAACCAAGCTTCTCAAACTTCATCAGCAATTACTGTGGAATCATGGCAGTGTAACTTTCTGCATGGAAGTGAGGTTGAAACCATATTGTTCTGTAGAACATACTGGGGGAAATTCAACTGACAAAACAGTTTTCTTGGCATCTACCATCAATCATTTTCTATTATTAAAAATAAATTCAGAGTGAGTGCAAATGCAGAATGTAAGAAATGCTGCACAGTTCACCTGTTCCATATTTATTCGCTGCAGTTAAAGAAATAATTTCACAGCTATTGCTTAATTTAGCATTAAGGGTTTTTGTCACTGTTTGTGCATGTGAGAAAATAGAAAAGGCTATTAAAACATGAGTATTTTTTCAGAAAGAGCACCATATAATGCATTGCTGCAGTCTGAAGTGCTGTACAGCCAGCAGGGGTTGCTGGTAGATCATATTTAACAGGGCTGAGATCCGAGGTCTGTCCTTCCTCTATCCAGTTCACAGTTATCAAGTAAATACTCCTTTGAGATTTTTAAATGAAAGCATCAAAGTAGAGCCCTCATTTGTTTCAGCCAAAGAATGTATTTTTAGCTTTTTATCATATATACTAATGAAAAAGCCTAGCAAAAATCAGGCTGTAAAATCTGTACATGGCTCAATATTAATATTCTCTCAAAAATGTCATTTCTTCAGGTGTTTTTACTGAAAGAACTGTAACTCCCACACTTAAACATGCAATTCAGACTTACAGATGAGTATTTTCAAAGTGACAGTTTAATGCCTGACCCAAACTTTTCCATACTAAGCCTCATTGTAAGGTATGTTCCTCTGACCAGTGAAGATAAACAGGACTCATTTATTTCACCAATCACAACTAAAACGGAATTAATGAATAAAGCAAACCTGAGAGCAGTTGCACTGAGCAATTTTGAATAGCAAATAGTGAAAACTGATATTGATAAAAGAGAAAGGGACACAGCAATCCTGACCTCAACACCACTAGATGAGCCAGGTACAGCTCTTGGATGCAGGGGATTTACAGAACCTGTTGGAAGGAGTTTGCAGAGTTTCACAAGCAATATTCAGTTTTAATCAGCCATGGACTGGCAGACTCCTCATTCCTTATACAGGAATGTCTTGATTTTTTTTTCTCTTTTTATGCAAGTGCCCTGTGAAAAACCTTCAGGTGAAAGAAAAGAAGCAGTACTGAAAGTGAGTCTGATCAAGGGAATATTGTGAATTAATGAATGCAGAAGTTTGACTCCTGCAACCCCAGATATCAAAATTGGGACAGCCAAAGGTGAGAGACAATCTGTACAAGTACTACCCATGATGAAAGAATTCTGAAGGGTTATTCCAAACTCTGCATTTTTACCTCATTGTCTACAAGCTCATGCTATGATAAACTAGGAAATGCTAACCCAGCTTAAAGCCATTTCTGTCTCAACTTACTTGCTATAGTGTGTGCTCCATTCTCCTCTCCATTTGCAGTATTTTCTCCATTTTTTGCTGATCCCTGTTGGTTGGTGGCAGCTGCAGCTGCAGCAGCTGCTGCCTGCTGTTGTGCAAGTTTGTCTCTGTAGGCCTGTTGCCTTGTCTGTACCACATCAGGCATCACTGCATCTATCAGTGAGAGAGACTCTATCGGCCTACCATCAAACAAGGTACCATCCTAAATTACAGCACAGGGAGAAAAAAAAAAACAAAAAATAACACCAGGTACAAATTAACATTATGGGCAAAAAATTCCAAGCAAAACTAAAGAAAACATTTTCATTTAATATAATAAAGCAGTTTATGTATGGTGCTGGAAGTGGTATCTTGTCACTGTTGTGGCCAGGACTGGAATTTTAATTAAGTGACCACAATAAATGTGCAAAAATAGCCACTGCAGGCCTCTGGGAGAGCCTGTGGAATCAAAAGTTACTTGTTTCTGGTTTGCTGAACTGTCTGCTAAAGCAAAAAATTCTGTAAGCTATCTATGAATATGATTTCAAACATGAGTGGCTGCAACAAAATCTAATGGTTTGTTTGAAGAGAGAGCTGCAAACATTGCAACTCGGGTCACTGACTTGTGAAGTTATAGTCTTATTAGACTAATACTTTCCATAAACATAATATCTGGGGAGTTGACTAGTTTTCTTCCTTTTTTTAAACAGTGCTGGCATGCTTTCAAACAACAAGGAAGAATTTTATCCTGAAATGGACAAGACCCAGTTAAAAATACCCTTATACATATGCTAGGGCTTTGTAAGGATCTATTTTTAGGGACTAGAAGGATTCCTTGCAATAAATATAGGGTCTTCTTCTATTCCTATCACTTGCTTTATTTTTCTAAGGCTTCCTAAGGGAAAAGATTTGCTTCACTAGGACTGTGAAAACCACACAAACAGTAGACATAAGGGAGACTGGAAAGTGAGCAGAATTAATGGAAAAAAAAAAGTTTCCTTCTCTAATCTAACTGACACAAAAAGGCTTCTCACCTTCCAGGCACAAATGAGAATGGAAATTGAGGGAAGGTGTCTGCAGCATCAGGCAGGAAGATACATAGCTTTCTGTACTGCTGGAATAACCATTTAAACATCAAATTTAATAGATCCTGCTCAAGATGAATTAGCCAGCAGAGGCAAAAGGCAAACTGGCATATACCTTAAGCCTTCCTGCCACAAATTCAAACCCTGCCTCTCTCCTTGGAAACCTTGCCTTTGGGCTCACATTACTTCACTGTGATGACACAAGAGCCCAAACAAGAGCTGCACAGTCCTCTCCCACCTCCCTAGTGCCAGTCTACAAAACCAAAAAAATGGAGAGATTACTGTTGTCAATTATTATCCTGTCACACTTGTCTGGATGTACTACAACATTAGAGTAGGGTAAAAACTCTACAGACAACGGACCTTTAGGCAATGAGCCAGAACACCATGCCTGGTGTTGTGTGGCTGCACTGGGCAGAACCCCCACCCAGTTATGTCACTCCACTCTGGTTCCACCACTGGAGTCATGGTGAACACCAGCAGTAAGGAATCTGAAGTAAAAGTAAATAAATAGGATACAAGAAAGTTAAGAAAATATACTAACATTCAAACTTACTGCAAGCAAGGACACAATGCTCCTGTGCAGGCAAAGCCTCCTTACCTCATTAATACTGACTTCTGCCTCTACATACTGCAGACCTTTCTGGATGATGGAAATCAAAGCAGCTGGTGGCACCAGAGCACCATTTATATTAGACTGGCTGATATGGCTCTCTATACCAAAGGTAAATGCTGAATGGGAAAACCCTAAAGACAAGGCAAAGACATCAGAATTGATTTACAGATAGACAAGGCTACTTGCTGTACCATGGTAGGACCTTCTGTTTACAACCTGAGCAAATTATACAAAGTATAATGCTACAGCATGCTGAACTACCAAAAACTTGTCAAAACACCTCAGTTCCCTCATAGTTCAAGTGTACAAAAAGAGAAAAGCAAAGTTCATATATAAATACAACAATTATTAACTACAGTATCAATGTCAAAACAACATCAATACAAAATATACAATTCACTGTTTATACATTCACAAACTACAGGTAAGTATTGTATCATATGTAGCATTTAATGAAACAATATATATCCAAGACACAAGACTCACTTTCTATTTTCACTCCCTGATCTGATACCCATGAAAGTGAAATGGATCTGTATGTGAACAGAATTCAGCTCATGGCAGTGTTGTCATAATTGTATGTGCTCTGGCATTTAGAGCTGTATCAGCACTGTGTACTGATTAAGAAGTGGCAAACATGTTATGGTGCACCAATGGCAGCTGCTGGTTATTTAGTTGATCACGCTGAAAAAGTAAATTTAAACTGTACAAAAAGTTTTACATTAAATTAGTAAAAAAAATTGATAGCTTAGGTTAGTAAAAAAAAAAAAATTAAATTAGTAGAAAAAAGAAAGCGAATTTAAGCAAAAAAAAAAATAGAGAAAAATAGTTGTTTCAGCAAATTAACTTTATTGTCATGACGTTTTTTCTTAAAACACTTTTTTCTCCCCCTTTTTCCTTCTCAGGTAAGCAAGAAGCTGCCTTCAAATTTTCAAATGAAGATGAACCAATTTTTAAAGTTTGGCTTCTATGACAAAATCAAGTTGCAACTAAAAAAAGAATGTGTAGTAATTTATAGTAAATTCAGGCAGAAAAAATGAGGTTTTGCTTTCTTTTGACAAGCAGAAACTGTAAAAGTCTGCCATCCACCATTGCTTCTGGTGCTTCTCTGCCTCAGTTTGGGAAGTCCATGAGCAGTGGACATATGTTGCATCAGTCAAATGCATTTTCAAGAAGCCTGAAGCCATCCATCAGCAATCACCAAACAAAAACTATGAATCAATAAACATTGAAACAGCCAGGTAAGATATGAAATACATGTGTGTATTTTCTTATATACCTATATATATACACATATTAAAGGTGATCTTTTAAATGCAGTCTTAAGATAACAGTGCATTTTGCTTTAATATGCAGACTTCTTTTATGTATTGCTGAGATCATATTCCCTCCTGCCAGCTGACAATCATCACTTGTTCATTTACTGGGGCATGCCCTGACTTCCAGTCAAATATTCCCATTCTAAATGTGGGCTGTGTTAAGCAATCAATATCACAGTTGGGAGTGAAAGATGATGTTGTCTCTTACAGAGCTCCACGAATAACCACCACACAAAGCTCCCTGCAGCCATATGGCTGCACCTAGAAACCCAAACATGCAACACAAACTCAAACTGCTGATCTGACTGGGCTGGGGAAGCTTTAAAAATAAGGGAGCACTGCTGCATTCTTGTGTTGTGCAGGCACAGTCAGTGTGAGGGATCTAATTCAAGTGTCTTTTGTTCTTTCTCCTAAGAAACAGGAGATTCTGGCTACTCAGAAGGACAAGATCCTCGAAAAACAATACAAAAAAATAAAAACAAAACAAAAAATTAAATAAAAAAAAAAAGGTCCTTCAGGGACTTTTGGGAACCCCCAAGAGTTACTCCTGTAAAAAAATCTGTTCATCTCTATTTAGAGTCAAGTGATACAAGTCATAGTCACAGTTGTCACTTCTTCCTTTGAAACTCAGCCACATCTGCCCTCCCAGTCACGTTCAGGAAGGAATTCAGCTACACAAGACCAGCTGGCAGGGGCACCATCACTCCAAGACAACAGGAAAAAACAGCATTTTGCTGATCATTCTATTTTCCTCTTCAAGCAGCCCTGAAGAAAATGGTGCAAAGTGCCATCATCACCCTGCAGAGAAGTGATCTCCAGGAAAATGCATTTTAGCAACCGAGTGAGCCCTTGGCTGGTTGACTGCCATCTGAAGACTCCAAATGACTAAATCTGATTAAGTTACAGAAGGTAACTTGGCAGGAATTCATTCTCTTGTTGAGAAGAAACACCAAGAAACAGTTCAGACAGAAGCACATGCCTACTGGCAAAACAATTAAATGAGCCCCTGTTTGCTAAAGCCAGTTGCAGATGAAGATCAAATAAATTATGCATTGTTTAATAACCAAAATTATAAAAACTCACCTGACTCTTGCAAGTATCTATATACCAGGAAGTTAACCTCATCACTGCTTATACTCATCTTTATTCCCAGTTAAACCATGAGGTCACAACAAAGGACACAACCCTGCAAATAAAAAAAAAAGTAGGTCAATTAAATATTTTTAGTACCTAATAGGTATTTCCCAACAAATGCTATATTTATAAAGTAAGTAGCTCCCTGGCAGCATAGACAATGGCTTTATTTTAAAATGCAAGTAAGTCTGCTGGAGTCATTAAAAAGTCATTTGTCTCACCACAATATAAAGGTCAGTAAATTAAATATTGAAGGGCCGGATCCTCATACGATGCAAGTTGGTGTGGACTGGGAAATTCTGTTGTTTAATACCAGTACTAAAAAAGGCCACATTTCACAGGTTTAAAAAATAATCAAGTACATTTCATTCAATCTACATTACTGCTGTGGAGCACATTTTTATAACATGGGTCTCTTTCTGCCTCGTTAACAAAGACCAAGAACTTGTTTTCACGTTGGCATCCAGGCAGGTTCTCACTTTTACATTCTTATCTACTCCAATTTTCAGGTACTCCTGCTCTAGTGAAAAGGCACAGAACAATCTGAGCTACAACACAGTGTCTGTTCAAACAAGCCCAGCTAATCCCACTAAAGATGAGAAAACATCTCATCTTTGGCTTTGCAAAAGGAATTCTTCACGTTAGAAACAAACTTTAAACAGTCGATTATTAGTAACACTTGCCTAGGCTTTCAATCAGTGCTTCAAAAATACTGATGGGATATTTATTTATATATATATTTACATACAATCTTCTCTTGATTTTAGTAATGGCAAATCTTTAGCAAGACAAATAATGTACTATATACACTTTTGATTATAAAAATGGATTATAAAACTTGGAAAACATGAGGCAACAACAGTCTTTGAAACATGAAGAGACAGAATACAGTATTTTTTCTAACTCAAAATATCATTTTTGAAAACATTCTCATGATGCCTGAATATTTGAAAATTCTGACCTTTCCAACTTAACAAGTGAAAACATCAGCTTCCAGAATATGTTATGAAATAATGTCCACCTCCTGTTCCTGTTATCTGTCCAGCACTTCTCATTAGCAAACCTTCCCAGGTTTTTACCCAGCTGACCACCACCATTGTTTCTCTTATGGAACTGGAGTCTGAGAAGGGAAGTGACTTTCCTACTTTTATTTGACAAAGTTTGACCTGGGATCTGGTGTAAAAAAGCACTAGAAAATGGGTTTTCCTACATTATTCAAAATAAAAAGTTCATGCTCCATGGCTGCATAGTCAGGACACTTACACTGCATGATATGACTATTCCACAAGTGCCATCATGCTGTAAAGTCAAGACCCAATGAAATCCCTCAAAAAAGGAGGAGCTAAAGGATGAACTTGGGTATGAAAATGAGTTTATTTGCCTGAAACCACGCATGGACATCCTCAAACCTGCCCCAGGGATGTGGTTACCCAGCTCACAGCCACGCTGTGGGCAAGAAGGCTTTAGTTTCTTGAGGAAAAAAAATAAAATTGCAGTTCTAATTAAATCCTTCTCATTTCTAAAGGAAAAAGCTGCCCCAAAACAGTGACTTCTAGTAAGTGCAACACAACTGGTAAAGGAAGGTACATTGACACCAACCCTAGGCCACCCCTCCACAGCCCCAGCCATACCTGGGGCACAAGACATCCCTGCCCAACTCCAATATATACTTTGGGGATTTTTTACTGAGCAGAATGTAAAATGAATGGCATTTTTAGCTATTTCAGGCATTAGCAACCAATTCCACCATGTGCAGGATCAAATACTCATTTTATTCAGATGTTTTGTTGCTATACACGGAGCAAATTATCTTTTTTTTAAGAGTGTTTTTAACAGAAAAATGCTGTAGGAAGAGGAACAATATTTTCCTTCAGAGAAGGTAATTAACTTTAAAGAGACTCATAAAGAAGGTTTTTTTACATTATGTACACACACACAGTATTTGTTTCATGGGTCTATCACAGATTTTCAAAACCTTGCTGCATCACCAAAAACGACAGATCAAACCACAGAAATCTGATGAAAATGCTATTTGTCACACAGAGAAGCCCTGAATTATTTATATAAATTGGGCTCCAAGCAGAACCGTGGAGGTGCCACATCTCTTTCCCTGTTACGTAGCTGGGTAGCTGAAGGAAAATAAAACCACCCCAAGGTTGTGCTGGTGTGTCAGAGGTGCTGCTCAGCCCTCCTGAGCCAGTTTTTGGAGGGCTGGTTGGGTGTTTTATTGGAGCCTTTGAGCTGTCCCTGCCCGGCCATCGGGAGGTGGCACTGCAGCACCAGCAGTGATGCCAGAAAAACACAAACAGCTCCAAACACACGGGCTGGCACTGGAGAGGTGGAAAGGTGCTGGTGTTTTACCCAAATCCTGCTCTGGGCATGTTTTCAGTGCTCCTTTACATTATCTGGAAGGTCTTTGCTGTGTTTGGCCCAAGTGTCCCACAGCAAAGTGACACAAGAAATGGGAGAGGAAAGAGAAACACCAAACCTTTCCTTCCAACCCAAAGCAAAACATCACATTAGAGAGAAAATACAGTAAAAGAGGATATTATAATTATTCCCCTTTGACACACTCTGAATTAACACCAGGCTTACACTGCCAGCCCTCAAATTGTTGTGACAATGGACCTATGCATGTGCACATGTACCCTAATGAAATTACTTCATCAATGCTGGCTAATTCCCCCCAAATTCACTATTTCCACAAGCAATTAACTACTTATTTTGGGCAATTTAATAGATAATAATACTCTTCATTTTATATGCAGAAATTAAATCACCTAAGAGACACACAAAAAAGAGACAAAAATAAGAATAAGTTAACATGTAATTCCTAGCAGTCTTAAGATTTTTAGCCTAATTTGCACAGGGACCATTAAAAATACCTTAAAATATTTGCAGCTTTATGTCCCAAACCTATTCTAAAAATGTGATGAAATCCTTAAGGCCCTTTTTTATTTTTTTTTCTTGCCCTTAGGAACATTCCAGGTCTTCCTCAAAACATTCTGTGCAATCACAAAGTATGATGCACCCACACTGCTGTTTTAGATCCAATTATGCTTTTAAAGGAAATCTCTCCCACTTGCCTCTCCTTTTGTTTTGCAGCCTGGAGCAGGCACAGTGCATGTGAAGCAGATTCCTCACTGGTAAAACCAGGATTAAATAAATAAATAAAATACCCCATGACAGGTTAAAAAAAAAAAAGGATGGGCAGAGAGCTTACAAATGATGCCCAAATTGCTCATGGGACCACACCAGGATCAATATTCCCTGCCCAAAAGAAATTCCATTTCAGCAGGCCCCTTCCCAGGTTTTATTTCCCTTCCCAGAGGATGGACCTGTGGTTTGTAACACACTGCTCAGTCAGAATCAACACAACATCCCAATATCCCAGGTCATTTTTAATGCTGCTACAGAAAGTCCCTCAAGTCCCAAAATTTATCAGACATAACACACATCAGCTATTAAAAAAAAACAAAAAAACCAAAAAAAAAACAAAAAAAAACCAAAAAAAAAACCCAGAGATGCTGTCCTTGAGATTCACTCAGGAACAGGTCAGGAGCAGACCAGACCCACACCTGTGCTTTGAACAAACTGACCCACTCATTCCATGCCAGGAATCACACAACAATTCATTTTTCCAAAGGAAACAAGGTTTCTTACCCCAGAGACAACACCAACTCTGGCTTTGCCCCCAGCCTGGCAGAAGTGTGTCTGTGTTTCAGGTCTCACCCTTGCACCTCTGTCACTTGAGGACCATTCACACTAAAATTCCCAACTAAAATCCATTAAAAAGCAGCTCAAATTTCACTCTCACCAACACCAGATCTGCAGGCTAATCAGTGCCCAAAATGCAAACCTGGTTGTGTTTCTGACAAATCATTATTCCACTCCACGTGTTTGTGGCAGCTTTGTGGTGGCTCATGCCAAATGTGGGGAACAGATGCCACCCGATATGGCTCCTGGCCTAATGGGTTTTTTGGTTCTTTAGGGGTTTTTTTCAGACAAACCTGAACTGGCAGAGAAAGTTTATACATCAGATTACTACTGGGTATCTCTTAATCACCATTTGATAATGTATACTGGAGTTATACTACAATTAGAGTTATTGTATCATCAAATAACAGCCTAAGAAAGGGATATTTCTGCAGCTGTAGGCGGGCTCAAACATTCCCAATAGGTAGGATAACAGGAAAACCTGTCAGGCTGCTGTGAATAATAATTCCCCAAAAACATTCCAATCATTAGTTTGATACCAAACATGATATGTTAAAGGGAGCAGCTAATGCTCTGGGTAGCTCTGAAGAATGCTTAATGTTCAGACATAAACAGACTGCTACATTTATCCATGGAAAACAGAAGTCTGGCTAAAGAAACAATAAATCCCCTGCAACAGAAATATTGCCATTAGAGATTTCATTTTTAACTCTTTTGTAAGAAATCTTTTTGTAAGAAATCCGGACAAATATTTTGCTAGCATATGTGCACAAAATAGATATTTTATCAATTCTTACTTTCTTGTTTTTAATGGCCATGATAATCAAAATAAAAAGAGCAAAGGGTGCTGTTTCAATCCAGCCACTCAGACCTGGCAAACTCCTGCTTGTGTGAGGTTGCAGCAGGATTTCATTCATATACCAAAGGCACCACAGGTTACAGAACTGGAGATTTAAACCACAAAACACTGTTCCTTATGGCTGATGTTCTACTAAAGCTTTTGCCAAATGCTCTGCCCCAAAACAAGAGGGCCCCCATCCCCAATGGCTGATGAAATTCCTAAGTTTACATCCAAAGAAGAGTTCTGCAGAGCCCTTTAAGAAATGTTTTATAAAGGAAAACTTGTAAAATGATTTAGTGGTTCCTTTATATCAAGCATGCAGCCTATAACTTGTGTTGTGCATCCTTTTGTGTAAGAATTTATTAGATTCATTTATTAAATTTTGATCAAAAACCATTGTCACACTCTAAAAAGAAAAAAAAAAGGTTGACTTTTCTTCAAGTGTACCAATTCCTTTTTGCTCTTTTACATCTTCACTTGAGTGATGGGGGCCAATGTTGTATTGGGCACAGTACAACTGAACCCTTAGTAAAGTTTTCCTATTATCTGATGATCTGCAGTTAGGAATTCTAACATTCTGAATTAAAAGAAAAACATTTTTTTCAAGTTAAATGCCCAAATGTTTTCTGTAATATCTCAAAATAGCATTTTCATTTTCTGTTTTTTTATCTGTGCCTCTAAATTGCTACTAGCTAAATGCCCTTTTGTTTAAGATTTAATATTGTGTGCACTTGCATTAAAATTATCTGTAATTCTATTTTATGAACCTTCTTACTGATTTCTCATATCATCAGGCTTTGCTAATTTTCCTTCCAGTAATTTAAACCAAGAGATGCTTCTCAATTGTTTAACTCTGTTGCTTTGCTTTTAACCTCAGGGATACAGCTTAATTTCTGAACACTAAAAAAATAACTTTTCCTTTCCTCATCTGAATTGCCTTCCTTAGCTCAGGCAATAAATATTTGTATTCTGTACTTCAGCTTTAGTGACCTAATTTATGGCAACAGTCTCTGCCTTTTCATGCCAATTTGAGAGTATGAAGAATACAAGATGACAAAGCCAGTCTGAAATCTTCTGAAGAAAAAGAATTACAACCCTGAAAGGGAAGAGAAGGAAAAAAAATAAAAACCAAACAAAACCCACAACAAAACACAAAAACCTTGGCTAAAAGTAAGTTACTGTCTACTTATCTGAAAAATGCAGCCCAGTCCTGAGTACAGTTACAAAATATGCTGCAGATGAAGCCCATTTGTTGATTTTGCCTAGAGCAAAGCAGTATTTAATTACTGAACTCTGAATCTCCTCCCCAAAGTCATATGCTGTGTGAGCCAGGGGGTTGGAATTCCGGATGTTACAGCACAGACACAGCGACAGCAGATGCACTGCTGCATCTCCACGGCTGTGGCTACAAGGCTGAAAAGCTTCTGTGCTTTCTAGAGCTGAGAATACATCTTCCTGGACAGCTATAGGGCATCTTGCAGTGATTCTTGGCAGCCACATTTTGTAAATCCCGGGCTGACCAAAGATACAGGGATATTTCTGGTATTGACACTTTATTCAACACTATGTTACTAAAACTTTTTTTTTCTTTTCATTATGACAATGCAACACCAGAAAAAAAATTATGTTTGGGGAAGATTTTTCTCCTTATTTCCTGTGTCAGAATAGTAAAGACATATTGTTTATTAGTATTTCAAAGACTTTTCAATTCTCTGGTTAACAATGAAAGTAGACACAGATGGACTACAGGATCTCCAGAGGTCCCTTCCAGTGCCAATCATTCTGTGATTCTGTGACATCTCTTTAAAGGCACAACTCTCCTGCATGACAATTACAACCTTGTTGAAATGGAGTTAATCCTGATACATCCTTCTGCAGATACAAATATGTGCCTTTATAATTTAAAGGCCAAACTCAGCTGCTCAGAATATGTAGTAAAACCTCCAGAAGTAACTCTTGCCTCATTTTTGATCACTTCATGAAAGCCACCCCTCCCTGACTCGCCACAAGAACCCAAACCCAAATATCTTGTTTAGTGAAGGATTTTTAATCACAGACCTTAGGCTCCCTGATGGAGACAAACTGGGATTAAATGAAAACTGTCCAGACATAGCAGTTCAAAGATTAAAACACTAGCCTCTGTCAATATTTAAGTAATTATCAGAACACAACAGGAAATATATCTAAACATTATGAAATGCTCCTTGATCAATTGTCTAATCCAAACTAAAAGCATTTTTAGGAAGGAAGAACCTGTGGCTTGATGGGATGACCTTCAGGGTTAGACTGTCCTACCCACAAACAGCTGGACAGATGATTAGGGCAGCAGAACTGGAAATGTGGCATTTGCAAAACTGATTAGAAAATGATTGGTCCTGATTGATGCCCAGAATTAGCAGAATCACCTGAGGGAGCACTAGTATGGGCTTGGCCAGTATGAAATACTTCAAGATAACCTGCAAGGTCCAAATTCCAGGCTCTGTGTGCTAAAAATATCTCTGTAATGGAGAGGGAAGCACCAGACAAATGCTTGGCAATCCTCCAGGGAGAGACATCTGTCCATCTGTCCCTCAAAAGGGGCATCTCAGGAACAGTGGTAACACCAAACAAGCTCTGCAGCTTCCATTCTTAGGCCATTAGAAGGATGTCCCTTTAGACAGAGTCACAGTCCTTCAGGGGTACCTAATTCCAATAAATAAAGACTTCTGCAATCAAACTTTTAGACCCTGTCTCAAGAAGGCTTTGTGAAATTGTTCAACGGCTTTACTCAGTGCTAAAATAGCTGCCTGCTAATGCTGCCTGGATCTAGACACAGAACAGCTGCTGGAAGCAAGTCCAAGAAAGGTGAAAACTGGAAAAAGCCTTTTCTGCAACACTGTTTAAAATCCTCTATATGCCTTTTTTAGCATGCACCTGGTTTTAAGTATGCAACTGTATGGCTGCTGATCTCCTGTGCAGCATTAAAAGCCTTTGCAAGAAATTAATTATGGATGAATGTGGGAGCACACCCATTAAACCTCACTTGGATCAAACTGTGTAAAAATTCTGAGAAAATAACAGATTGAGAAGAGCCCTTGAGTGAGTCAAAATGAGCCCTGTCAAGAGCTTCTGCTGAGACTAAGGTGGGGAGGGGCAAGGTCCAAAAATGCTTTTCTATTTGTGAACACCACCACTGAAAATAAACACAACTCCTGTGGTTCAATCTTTCTGATCGAGAACCTGTAGGAATTAACAGTTAAACAGGGTTAAAAATCTCCATACTGTGCTAAGTTTCTGTTCTCACTTATTTTCACTGCTAGAAAACCCACTAAATAATGTGGCCTGTAACTCTGATCAGGAACATTCCATTTCTTCCAATATGTTCTTCCTGATGTTCCCACAATAGATCATTCAGGGCTCTAAGGGACTGTGTCAATTGAATTGAATGATGTGGTCGCCTGCTGGTACATAAATGCAAAAGCAAAGCTGAGGGGGTTTATTTTCAAAACAGGAGACATTGATCCTGTGACAATGTTCCATTACCCTGACTTTATTTCTATTACAGACAGTGATTACATCTACATCAATTGCTTGAGCTGATGGATACTGGTGCACTAACAGTGACACAGTTTTTCACTAGGCTGCTGCTGGATGCTGCTGGCTTACAAAACAAGACTCATTCTCCAACTAATGCTACTTATTTCTCCATGGAAAATTGCTGAAGTTTAGGCAGACTTTCGTAATTAGGCAGTTCTCAGCTGTCTGTGGTTTTTTGGGGGGGTTTTGTGTGTTCTGTAAATCTTATTGTGGAATGGTGATTAGTGACTGTATAGCCTGGCACGGATTCTATTTGTTATGATTAAAATATTTACATTGCTACCTGCTGGCAATAAAACAGCAGATGTAGTTCCCAGAAGCAGCTGTGGGAAGGTATTATTGCATTCCTACAAATGCAGCCCTATCCTGACTGGGGATTTTTTATACAGCTGTATGGGTTCCTCTTCCCTTTTCCTGCAGTGTCACCCTGTTGCAGCTTCTGCCCCCTGCTCTTGCTATCTTTCCCAGGCTGGTGATCCATCTTCCAGCTTTCATCTCTTACCTGACATCTGATCTCAAAAGCCTGTGGTCACACATTTGCCCTGGTTTTCACCTCCTCACCGTGCACTGTTACACACATTCTGCACTCCTAAGCCCATCTCTCCATCTGCTCTCCAGAGCATTCATCTGTACCTCCTTCAGTCACTCCTTTTCCATCTCCTCCTCTCATTAATATTCCATTACAACACAAGTTGCTAACATATTGCACGAATAAATTCTATTGGTTGAAAAAACCCATTAAATTCAGCATCAACAACGGTGTTTTCTAGTCCAAGCAAACCTTGTTCATTTTATTTGTCCTTGTTTGTTTAGCCTGGTGCCCTGAGTCATGTCCTGAACGGCCTGCAGGAGAGAGGCCTTTGTCTGAGGCTCTTCAGTGTATTTACCAGAATGGGTTCCCTCACTCTTGATAAAGAAGTCTTTTTAACGTTGCCATAACAACAAGAATTGGAGGTGATTGGAGTGACAGAGAAACCAGCACAGCAGTGCCCTGAGCTCCCAGCACCTGAGCAGGTGCAGACTGGGACCAGAGCAGGGGTCTCTGCCCCAGCTGGTGCCCACCTCCTTGTTCAGGTCAATTCAGACTGCACAGCCAGACTGCACAACCAACAGCTAAATAAAGACTCCAAATTGTGCTCTGTGCTGTGAGTGCAAGGCTGAGCCTGCAGGGATCCAAGCAGTTCTGAGAGCAGTGAATTCTGCTAGAGTCCAAGTTTGGAAACACTCAATGGTGGCCACTCCTGCCTGATTGTGTTGGAAGAGGCGTTTTTGCAAAACACTGTATTTTTGGTTTTTATTGAGTTTTGGGTTTAGTAAGGTTATCATTACTTGGGTAACTACACTAAATTTCTGTAGGTCTTTGGGTACTGGTTCCTCTTTTCTAGTGAGCAACCAAATTAAAACCAAAAACCAAACATACATCAGTCTGGACACATGAACATGACCTTTTCCAACAAAAGATCCACCCACTCATTTACCCTGCTCATGTCTGAGTCTGAACAATCTCATCTTGGCTTTTAAGCATCTACAAAGTTATTTTCAAATGCAGGTATTATTTTCAGTATAAGTTGACACAACTACTCCATAAATAATATTGACCACATAAATGGAGCAGGAGAAGCATTTCCTGGAGTGGAAGGATACTCTGTGTGTCTGTGAGCATTTTTCCTGGCCCCTACATTATTTTGGAAAAGATCAGGGATTATCAGGCACAGTACAGCTTCAGCAGTGTTAAGGATATAAACATATGAAAAAGAGAGAGGCAGTAACGAGGTGCTCAGTGCACAGAACAGGTCTTGAAGAGCCTTTGATCCACTCTAAAAGCAAATAAACCCAGTTTATTTCCCCATTGTTAAGCCTAGTCTTTTATGCCTTTCCCATGAGAAAATAAGTTTTGGAATTATGTACTCTGGCAGAATCTAGTTTGGGAATAAATAATTTTACTGAAATTCCTTTGTGATGCATAAAAGCTGCCAATTCTTTTCCTGAGGCAGATGTCTTGTTGAACAGTAACAGCTCTGAGTCCCGGGTTTCTGAAAAATTAAGGATGAAACACAAAACCCCTATGAGGGAATACCATAATGGGGTGAAAAACGAAAAACATCCAACCTAACAACCCCACAGGATATAGAGAAGATCCTTTAGTTACAATTTATTGAAATTTCAAGTCAAGAAAATATGAACTGCTAACAAGGAAAGAGAATTTCCAGCTTTAGTGGCCATTAATCACAGAACAGCTACATCAGAACCTGCTCCTTACTGAAGGAGAGGCCAGATTTCTTTATCTGTTTTTTAAATTTGGGATGAAGAAAAAGAGGAGCATGCCCTTTGAACGAGGAAAACAATTAATTAGTTATACTAACAATGCAGGGGTTTGTTGTGGATTTTTTTAACAAAAGCCTTGAATACCTCAGACTTCTTAGGACAAGGTCAGTATTAGTCACGACCTGTGGATTAATGGTAAACAGATAGATTGGCACTTGTGAACATTAATAGCAGAAATACACTGCAATTTAAACAAGCTTTTCTCCATTTACCCAGATATCAGACATACTAAAAAAAATCTAATGCAGTTGGCCAGCAGAATTTCACCTCAAGAGATTTAGAGACGTGTAACTCACAACTGACTACAGCATTATGCATGAATGGAGTTCTAAAGAAAGCTTAAGAAAGTTTACCCTCAGATTAAAAACTCAACTCTCTGCTTTGCCCAAGCAGTTTCACATCCACCTCTGTTCACCAAAGCAGCCTGAAATGAGCCTGTGGGAATCTGCAGGTAAATAACCATTCTGAGTGCAGGATCTTGAAAAAAGCGGAAACTCCCCTGACCGCTTTTTGCAAAACCAAAAGTTACAGATAACGTTTTTCTGCAATTGGGCACATGAATGCAAACCCAGAATACCTGTGAATCTCCATGAGCTGAGTCTACTCCCACACTCCTGCACTATCCCTGACCTGCTGGTTGCTAATCTGCAAAAAATGCCTCCTTTCCTCATCCTGCTCCACCAATGCCACCTACAACACCATCTTACTCTTAAATAAAAGCAAAAGCAACACCAGAATTAAGACGTGCAAACCACAGCTCTGAGTCTTTAAGAAGCCATCTTAGAACTACAGCACATTTTTGTTCAGGAATAATCAAACTGCAGTGTCTGAGGACAAAATAGAAAAATCATTTACCAGTGTAAACAACATCAGGTGCAAAAGGGCTATATGAAACCATCTAGGGTTTTTTTTTTTTTTTCCAATTAGCAGGGGGAAAAAAAAATCAGATATTCCTCATTTAAGGAAAAAAAATAATTACTAATTAAAACAAATTTAACACTTACAAATTTATTTCAGAAACATTTATTTGGATCAGAAACCACCTGTATCCACTCTGCCACCTCAAGATTTAATTCCAAGTGAACTTTGAAGTTAGGTAGCTAAACTTTCCAGAAGCACCTAAATCACTCAGATGCCATATCAGAATTATTTCTAACAAAGAACAGGATGTGAAATTCTTGCCTTTTGTGGCTATTTCCTACCAAGACCCATCTCTCAAAAGCCATGCAAGAAATTAAGAAGCAAACATTGTCTGACAAACATTACTTTTGGTATTCAAAGAGGCAAAGCTCTTATTTGTTAAACTTCTATCAAATATTACAGAACGGGTTTAATACCCATGATCTCAGCCCTGCTACAGACTCTGGGCACGGCCACTCAGAGTGTCTGCAGCTGCAGACAGCACTGATTCACTGTCCCAGGCAGTGACACAGCATCACCACTGTACTCATCCTATCTTCCATTTGCAACTGAAAATATCAGGAATGTCAGACCAATGTAAAAATTCCCATTTCTTCTTTCACTGCTCTGTATGCCAGTCTGCAGTTCTGCTGTGAATTATCACAAAAGAACAGAGGAATAAAGCAACAGCAGCTCCAGCAGCATCTCCATGCTGGAGAGGCTCAGAAAGAGGAGTGAGCTCCTGAGACAGCTCTGGAAAAGGTGACCCAGAGGTGGAAGGGTGGGACATTAGGGCAGAGTGCTGCTTTACTTTTACAAAATGAAAGATTGGGCATCCCTGGGCCACCATTCTGTTATGATGGCTCCTTCAGGGCTGTCACTGCCTCCTGCAAAGGGCTCAGGGACAGTGGGGTGACAGCCAAGGGACCCCAGTGCAGTCCCACTGTGAGGCTGCCCAACACCAGACCTGGTGGGCACAGGCAGCTCTGACAAACACTCACCCCAGGAACTCTGCAACAAGGGACAGACTGTTTTCCAAGCCTGCAAGTGTTTCTTCCTTTAATTTATACAATTTTCAGTTTCTGCTACAGGAACCACCCTCAAAGCAGACATTCCATATCTGTGCCATACCTCAAATCTGAGGGTGGAAGTTTCCATGAGAAAAACCTGTACTGTCTAGGTATTAGTGCTGTGTATTTTGGCAGAGACATCTCCATCTATATTAGCTATACCCAAAGTTCAATAAGAAGTTGTATTGATTTTTCCCTTCAAGCATATATATATTTGATGAAAAACTCACTCATGCCTCCAAAAGTTGTCTAGACATTAAGATGATCCCCCTTCTGCCTTCAGCATCTGCTTTTTTTTTTTTGCCAAAATGAAACTGTACCAAGGGTCTTTTGACAGAATATTAAGAATAGCATGTATGCTGAGGTGATATGCCTATAATACATGGAAAAGGCACATGACAATGTCAGTGTCATCAGCCTCCTTGACCAGATTTTCTATACCCTGCAATATACCTTTTTTTTTTAAGCTGGGAACTGTTCCAATATCTGAATCATCAAGAGAAGTCTTGTCTTTTATAGAAAGCCCTGAAAAACAAAAACAAGCTTCTTTCCTTGCCTGTAGAAATTGGAATATTTTGCCTAACTCAAATTATCCCACACTAAGGACAACTTTGGATAAGTGCCAAGTTCTGATATTTCATCAGTGCTTAAGTCTAAAGGCATATTTATACTACTGCAAAGGAAAAATTCCCAGAGATTGGATGATTGTGCCTGCCATAACACAGCCCCAGACGGCTCCTACACATTGCAAAGTCACCTGCATCTCTAGAAGTGATTGCATTGTTGATCTTAGAAGATTAAAGCAGCATACCAAATGTTCCTCTTGCTAATTTGGCACTCTACAGAAGGTCTAACTGGTAAAAGGAGCCTGAACACACCTGTAGAAGAATATATAATGACATTCAAAAAATACATTTAAAAGCAGTTTAAAAAACCACTATTTTGCTTTTCTGTATAGCACATGGGATATAAAAATGCTATACTAAAGCAGCCTGTGGTATATAAAGTTTTTGTTTTGTGAAGTAATCATCCTCCCAAGCTGTATGCAAAAACCTGCCTGAGTGCCTATACCCACACATAAAAACCTTGAAATTTAAAGCAGTTGGCTTTGTACAGTAGAAGCAGGAGAGTGAGTCTGCTGCAGAAACTCTTATCAAATGGGCTGAAAGTCACAAGGGATCCAATTAAGATAAAAAGTTCAAACCCAGGACATTTCCTCTCCTTTCTGACTGCTCAGGCCAACATCAGACATCTGTTCTCACTAATTTTTTAATTAATCCCTTTTGAAGCAAACTATTCAAAACCTGACAATGCCTCATCTGTCCGATAAGGACCCCCCTCTAGCAGAAGGTGCTATTTTGAATTAAAATGCTCCTGCACTGATGCAGTTGGAAACACAACCATAGCTTTGTGTAGAAAAAAACCCAGTTTTTTGCTGAGTCAAGCTAAAACATTAGCAGAGATGGAAATACACCCTGCCTTGTAACTGCAGGCCACTATTACACAGGCAGCTGCACTGAAATGGGCTGCAGCTTGTCCCACAAGTGACCTCTACTCTGCTTTTTGCAGAATTAGCCAGTCACAGTAACTGCTTCTGCTAGTTCAGAGTCAAACAAATTAGACAGGATGGCTTTTCACAAAAAGAAACTCACCTTCTCTGGTTGTCTTTACCTTGCCTCAAACAGATTCTATGCACGTAAAATTCTGCTCACCCATTTCCAGTAATGGGAGCATTATTTGAAAATAAAGAGATGACAGAGAGGAAGAAGTCCATGACTTCTCCAGATGACATTATACTTTAATAAGCACTGCACAAATTGCTCACAACATTTTGAAAAATTTTCAGTTATTTCTCAGACTCCAAAGAGCTCCCATCATCTTTCTTTTCTTACAATATTTATAAAGCTATGATGTTTTTACTTTGCAGAATTGCCATTTAACATTCTTGAGTGATGCTACTCAAACCTTCCCAAAGCCATTTCTCTCCTGTAAATCTGAAAGCCCATTTTCTGCCACTCCAAGAGCTAGAAACTCCAAATTAAGCCTACATGCAGGAGTGGTGCATGCTCTAGGCATTATGGACTTACAGAACTGGAAATCACACACTGTGAGCAGTGCCATGCCCTTTTATTTTAGATAAACCAACCTAATGCAATGGCAGAAGGGAAAATGGCTTCAGTCTTTATTCACTCACAACTTCCAACACCTTTTGCTTTCTTCATTTATCAGTCCAGAGACTTCTCAAGCAAGGACACCCCTCTCCTCAGTATCTCCCAACACACAAAGATTTTATTTGTTTCCAAGCTTGACTAGAAAATCCCATTGAGAAGTTCTTGTGCACCCCACCTCGTTTTAGCAAAGTGCACATGGATACAGATCAATCCAGAAGAATATTTAAACTTATTCCAGCCCCACTGCCTTCAACTGCTTAAGTGATGTGCTGGAGCAGAGCCAGCACAACACTACCCTGCAAAGCCACAAAGAACATCAGCAATATCCTCCTCTACCTTGTGGGGGTCTACTGGAAAGGTAAGGCTTGTTAAAACAAATTCCCTGTCTTTGAGTGCCCTCTAATGACCTAAGCACACCAAGAGAGATTGCCAAAAAATTTATGGGATTGTGAATAAAAAAAAAATAAATAAATAAATAAAAAAAAGGAGGGGTTGCTGGGGAAAGAAGACATCTGCTACACCCACAAGACATTTGTTAAATTATGGTATACATTAAAAATTCTACAGATACAAATGTGGTCTCAGTTGTCTCCTGCTGAAAGAACAAATGCTCAATTGTGCTCCTGCACAATGCCTGAGCATGGCTGCTGGTGGCCTGGTGCACAAGGAATTTTCCCTTTCTAAGAATAAGCACAGGTAATCTCATCTCCCTTGTAACTCTATCCATGGAGAAGAGATAAGAAAATACATTTAAGGAAAGTTTCCAAACTCAAAAGAAATGATACAGGGCTTGCAGTTATGTACATTTAAAGAAAACAACTGCAAAATCATGACTGTACATCACATTTAAGCAGACACTAATAACAGCACAGGTCTGGATATTTACCCTCTGAAACACACACTTGTATTTTCCTTTAGGAAGACAAGACTTGAGCACTTGAAAAAAAAACCAAACTATAATGAAAAACAGTAATTTTTCATCCTTTTTTAAGAACTGATTCACACCAAGGCATTAGCGACTCCACACTTGAAGTAGACAATAGAGTTTTTACAATGTGTTTTGACAAAAGGTCTGTTTGTTAATAATTTCCATACTGTGAATTGATGTGTTATATCATAACTCTCAACAGAACGAACACAGATTTACATGAGACACTAACAGCTCCAAAAGGAGCTGTTAAAGACCATTGAATAAAAGAACACTTAATGTAAGGATTCAGTGCAGAAACTGATACCTAACAAATACTGTAAATGCACGCAATACTAAATTGTACCAAACTACAGTCCACTTTTATGACAAATAAATAGATAAATCATTGAGTGTCCTTACCAGAACTACTCTCTGAAACCCCACAAAATTGTGATGTGGCAGCAGTACAGCCCTTGGTTTTACACCACCTGTAACACAAACCATATTATGATAGTTTCTATCAATATTTATTTTAAAGGATGAAAAAAGGATAAAAGCTATTTTTCTACCAGTCTTTTTACTGAAAGAATTAAAATAACATTCAGTTTCCTACTGATAACAATATATGCTTTGTTAAGAAAATAAACAAAAATTAGAGACCTTGATTATTTACATGGAATTTATTTAAAAAACAAATTACAATCAGTTTCAACTCTATCCCCTTCTCACACTTATAGTTGAAAGTAAATCCCCACTACAGAACATCACATTAGCTTCAAAGAAATTTCTGTTCTTTTTGTCTGTCCACATGGACAATGGGGAACTTTGAGACTCCAGAAGAAGTTTACAAAGGGGTAAGGATTGCTGCAAGAGATATTGCAGTGTTAACCAATACATACTAAAAGGATTCAATAGGAAGAGAAAAACTATGATCAAACCATCCAGTGTTTTCAAGTGACCACTCAGGAGCTGAATTTCACACCAATAAATTATGAAGAGTGAGTTATATGAACAATCCTTAAAATACCTTGATGAAGTTAATTTCTACAGCAAACTTCCAAATGTAAACAGTCCCTAGGAATACATGACACACCTGTGATCAGAATAATTACTGATCCTGTATTTGTGCAACATGGTGATTCCTACCACCAATATTCATTACAGATTAAATCATTAGAAAGTGATCTTATGTAAACTAAGGGATTAAGGAGAAGGTTTGAAGGCAGAAGCACAGGGCACCACAAGAGAATCCACATGTCAAAAAAATGCTGTTTGAAGCAGGATGCACCCAATAGTAAAACAGCTTACTCTGGGCCCTGGAAGAGGATTTGGAAAAGAACAAACAAGTGTCTAAGTACTAAACTCCTTTGACAAAGGGCCACAAAACACACTACAAATAACACTAAAACTTCCCAAGCACTTCCTCAATACTAGAATTAAAACCAAGGAAGGCACAACATGCCTTAAACAGGCCTTAACATTTCAGACTTTCCATCCCCCTAAAAGCAGCCACTGACCTCTAAGAAACCCTCTGCTATTTAGTCTGCTGCTGAGCTCAGTAAAATTTGAATGTGTTTTTTCCTTTTTTGATTGGGGAACTACAGGATATTTTGGTCAGCAATCATTTTCCGTGTTTAAATTCAAGAGAATCAAGTAAACTTCTTTCACTCCTGAAAAGTCTCCAGCAGCCAAATGGACAATAATTTCCAAAACCATGATACCAGCACCCTGGACTGGAAAAGTGTCCTGGTCCTCCCTGTAACACAGTAGTTCACAAGAACTAAGTGAAAAGGTCCTGACCCTCCATTAATGTAATTTTAATTCTCAGCTAGGCTATTATGAACTGCTTTGATCATTTCTACAAACCTAACTGTATATGCCAGTTGCATTTCTAAAATTTAATTTGGAAAAAATAATCAGAAGCAAAGTTTAAAAAGCTTATAAAATTTTAACTCCAAGTGCAAAAGGTCATTAAAAGGGGATGTTGATCCTGCTGGTTGAACAAACAAGACAGAGCAGTAAGTTTCAACTTTTATGCTTTGAACCTTGTACACTTGATGTTTACATTAAGGATTTTTCATTCATTTGGAACAAACTCTGCTCAAGTAAATAACCAAAATTACCCCCAAATTGATGCCAAACAAGAGAAAGAACCTGGAGGCCCTACAGGAGAGCAGAGAACCACCATACCCTGAACAGAAGCTGCTTTAAGAGGAATTTTCCCCAGAGAGCACATACAGGAAACACAAAACACACTGAGAAATTCACTGCATGAATTTCCCTACAACAGCAGAAACCTGGTCACAGTTACCTCAGCCATGGCATGGCTCAGGGAACAGCAAGAATTAAATTAATGGCCTAACCTCACAGGGCTTTTAGGAATGAATAAGCAACAAAAGTAATTTCTCAGAGAGATCCTGATAGTCAGCTACTTCTGCAGGTACTTGCAGCTTGTAACAGGACCATCAGAAAATCCTTTAAATTATATTTTTAACCTGTTTCAAATTAATAAAGCAGAGTAAAAATTATTGCATGTGCTGCAGAGACAAATTACTGAAAGACTATGGTGTTTTTTTTTTAATGTATGTTAGTGATGTGAATAGAATTTGTGGCAAAAAACCCTTCACATACAGTGAAGGATGTAGGATAAAAACATCACATTTAATTATATTTCTGTCAAGAGACATGATGAAATGAAACACATCTCAGGGTGCTGAACTATAATCCCAGGGCATAATTTCCCTTACTATATCTACTCTTCAGCTGTGAATTGCTTCATAGTTAGTTATTTAGTATATTATTTTTATTTTTCTTTCTTGCAAGATGCCTATCTACATGTATTTCAGAAATCCGAAGAGAATCAAACTGTAAACCCACAGTCTCAATATAGAAAAAAAAAAAATAAAAAAAAAAAAGCTGAACAAGAGAGGAAGGAGTAAAGAAATTTCCCAGCCTCAGGGAGAGGACTAGAACAGAAAACACAGCAAAAATGTGCAGGGTTTTGAGAACCCAACATTTTACGTGATGCTAACAGGCAAGCTTAACAACTGTGTCTGTTACTAAAATGCTCACACTCCATAAGAATTTGTGCATCGTGAGCATGAAATCTTTCCCTCTGCAGCTTAAAATATCTATGCATTTAAAAACCGTCTGCAAAAATAGACATATACTTCCCCACTGCAAAATTAATGAGAGAGCAGGAATTTCATCTCACTGCCACCAATACGTGTGATGATGCCACATGTAAACACATTGCACTTGTTTTGGCACTGCAGAGCAACAGAAATGGCAAATTTAAAAAGATTCTGTGAAAATGTCACAGTTTTGAAGCAGCTGATTAATACCAGTGAAGGTGGAGGATGGGCATGCTGGATTAACCTGCCACTAGAGAGTGCTCCTCCATCAGCAGGGAGCCCATTCACCCCTTCCACTGGTGGGGTTTTTTTCCCCAACAATTTTGATTTTTCTTCTCTTCCATTTTGTTTCAACAAAATCCCTACTGCTGTTAGATTGGGACTTGGGTCTCAATTTTTCAATTCAAAAAAATGGTAAAAATATTAAAAAGGGTTTGTCTTTTCCAACAAACACATAATTATTTTTTTTTAATGACTGACTAGGGTTTTGCTTGTTTTTCTTTTAAATCATATGTAGCTAGAGAAGACAAGACAAAAAAAACCCCTATATGTTCATGAAAAATACTGATGTGCATTTTATAAATGGAATGTGGCCCATCAGGGAGAGAGGAATTATCCACTTTTAGGAAGTATTGTTTACGGCTGTCTTCCCACTAGACCACCTGTTAATAATATTTGATGCTGTTTTGTTTCTGTGCAACGAGTATGACTATAAATGAGATATTTGATCTGCTCACTACAACTTATTCCCTCTAATGCCTCTATTTCAAAGACCATCCAACCAACAAATGACACCAGCCTCAAGGCAATGTCCCAAGTGAATGTGCATGTTTGCTTCTCTTTCTTATCCACTGTCATTTCCATAATTCATCCTCTTAACGATTTACAAAGTGCAGGGGATATTTCCAGACTACATCAATGGTACTCAAAAAGCCTTATAGCTGACTGACTGCCAAGGGCACATGAAGGAATCAAGAAGTATGTACAACTATTTTGGAAACAAGATGCTAAAATTCTCCTATTTGACAGATTTTCCAATTTTTTGGCCTGATGGTAATGCACACTACTTGGCTTAAAGTGTTTAAGTTTTACAAGGATATATTTATTGAAAAAAAATCAAACACAGGAATCATTTTTACAAAACTGGAAGGCAGAAGTATTTAGTTTTTAAAGACTGACTCCAATAGTACTGTTTCATGACTGATGCTGCAAATATTACAGCCACTATTTTGCACACTCATTAAAGATGATGTCTGGAGCTTACAGCTCTTTTTCCAAAAACACCCTTCAAAATGTAAGCCACACAAAAGCACTGTAAAGCTAGTCATCATTCCCATTCCTGAAAACTTCACCATTTTAGAATTTGATAAATAAATATATTTTTCTTTTCCTTTTTGCCCTTGCCACTCCACCCAATCTCTAGCAGCTTTATTTTATGCCATCACCCAGTATCAGTGTCAGCACTCGGAGCAGAAGGCTGCTCTGCACTTCGTGCCTGCCTCTGAATTCATGACCAGAGATTCACCCTCACCATGCACAGAAAAGGAGCAGCCTTCATCCTTCCATTTACCCCCATTAAGTCAGTGCCATCATGTTCTCCCAGGAGAAAAGTGCAAGAGCTGGAACACCACAAGCGACAGCAGCCAAGGACACTCAGAAATGAGCTCTGCCCTTGCTGCTGCTGGGCTGTGAAAAGGAAAGCTCCAAACTGCTGGAGTCTCAGACACCACGGAGCTGGGATGGAGCACATACCTCAAATGGCTGGAATTTGCTTGGAAGTGCACGTAAAAAAAGTGGGATTTGGTCCTAAACTGGACCAAAAGCAGGTTGTATCATAATTATGTCATATCTAATTAAATAGAGACTTGCCAGCATAGATACAAATGTCACTTGGCATCCACAGTGGCTCTCAAACCTGCAGCTGGAACACAACTCAGGACAGAGAAGTGTAAAAAAGCTGAATAGCCTGATTGCTAGAATGTAGATTTTTCTTTGTTTTCTAGTGTTATATTAACACCTTACTCTGGGGAACAATAGGTTCTTGGATTTCAGAGATCCAATTCAATTGGTACATGGACTTACCACACTGATGGCTCTTGCACTCTGCCAGGAGACTCGAGGTAAATTCTTGGCTCAGATTTGTAGTGAAAATAAACAGGCAGCATTCATCTAGTCACCTTTGATCCATAAATTACAATTAACCCCCCCAAATCTTAGCTTAAAAAGTGTCAGCCCAAAAGATTGTGACTAGTAAAAAGGAGGTGCCTGACAAAGTCTTAAATGCAGCTCTTGTAACCTGCCTCTCATGTACTCACAGAAAATCATCTTGGGACAGATATATTCACAAAATCAACTGAACAACTCAAACCAGACCACAGAGCAGTCCTGCTCTGTGGAAAAGATTCTGACAGGGAAATAAAAGTCTATTTTTCTTCAATTTTGCAAGCATTGCAGCTGTGTAGTGCTTAATAATTTAGTTTATTAAAGGCAACAACTGTCAAAACTATACAAACTAATTTGTGCTGCAGCAATTTTACATTATTGGAATCTTGTTATAATCTGAGTAAGGCACACGATCGTGTTCTAACCATGCCTATAATTGGGTTCTTGGCTCCACAGGCCTAAAGACAGTAATCCAAAACATCTTCCAATTATGCTGAAAAATATGCATGTTTGTGGGAAGCTACATTACTTAATTTTCAGACTCAATGGGCCTTTAATAATATGAGAGGGAGGACAAAAAATGTTTGCAGAAGGACATTTATTTGTGGTGCTACTCAGAAAATTGTGTGTTCGTGTAGGAAAACGCCACCTCAAAACCTATAAACACCAAAGCAACAGCAGCAAGATACTAATGGAACATAAACTAAAATAAAAACAGTAAAAAATCCATTCAGATGGAAGACTGTATTCCCAGTCTGTACATCCAAACCAAACCAGGATCCCAGCTATTAAAAAAGCCCATACTTCAAAACTCATGTGTGTGAGAGTCACTCGTGAACTTTACTTGTTTTCTTCCAACACACAACTATTGCTCCTGCTCCAACCCTTCACAGGGCAGATGTGAAGCTCCTTGAATTTACTGGAAGATCAGAAGCAGCTCAAGACACAAGAACCTTGCACAGGAACCATTACTTCATATTCCCAGTGTCTGACAGACACTTCCAATGCACTACCAGGACTGACAGGTAATTTTTAAGATGCCTGAAGTGTTGTGACCTGCTATATTATTTGACAAACATGGTTTACAATTTTTAATACAAAAGGTTAGCAAGTAAATATTACAAGGGCAAGCAGGGTTGCCCAGGTGCAGGTGTGTTTTTTACAGAGAAAACACTGAACCTGCCACAGAACCTTTTAGGCTCTGAATCATCAAGTCCAACCTACAACCTAACACCATGTCAACACATGAAACACAAGAGAATTTCTGAAAAAAAGTATTAAGAGTTTGTTTGGTTTTTTTTATTGCTGGATAATAACAAAGTGTCTATAAATCTTGGCAGATTAAGACTGCACCTTGTGATGGGTTCTCATTATTACATGAGAATCAACAGGACTATATTGAATATTGCCTGCCATAAGCATACACACAGAGAAAAGATTCCCTGAGTCACAGGGAACTGAAAATAAAAACATGTACTGTCACACAAAAAGAGTCAGAAAAATACACAGGGACAAAATCTTCAAAACAACCCTGACAGTCACTTCCAACACCTCACTCTGAAATTAGAGAAATCAAACTTCATGTGTCCTGTAGAGTTTAAATGTGTACCTGATTTACCCCCACACGAGTGCATTACTGGGGTCAGCTCTGTCCTTTGGGCTGGACAAACACTGCCAGCTCCATTTTATCAATGGACAACAACCTCAAGCACTTCTTGAAATGGTCTGAATCCCAAGTGATGCCTGAATCACCAACCCTCCCCAGCTGAGATCCCTGCATATGTGACTCAGGATTTTAGGGATTGGTTCTCTGCCCAGAGCTGCCCTCTGCACAGCAAAGTCATAAGAGCCAGGAAAAAAAAAAAACACCACTCAAAAAAAAAAAAAAAAAAAACCCAACAAAAAAACAAACAAAAAAACCCAAAAAAACCCCCAAAAAACCAAAAAAACAAAAATACCCAAAAAAGCAAACAAACAAACAAAGGCACTTTGAAATTGCAATCCCTGGATATCTTTAAGAAAATGGAAGGAGGTGGCTTGCTCCATGGCATCTGTCTATCCACAGCTGCTTGTTTCACAACAGTGACACTGAACTATGCTGAACACAGACACAGCTTTGGGGACACCAAATACCAAAGAGCTCAGCACCTTTGGAAAGGCACAGAAGATAAAAGCCCCACACATTGGGGCTGTCATCTATCACCAATGCCATGCCCTGCAACAAGAAAAGAGCTGCAGCCCCCACCCAGCCTCTGCAGGGCAGGGCATTAAAGGGCAGTATCTGCTTGTTTTCACACATTTGCTGCTAAAATGGGCTTTTCCTCACACCTGCACCAAATGCTGCAAAGACCTTGATGCAGAAGATGCAGCCTGTGGTTGGAGAAAGTACAGGTGCTTCCACTAACAGGTGAGCTCCACAAGTAACTGCAGCAGGGTTTTAATCCAGCAACAGGAAACACTTTCTAGGACACAGCTTAAACCTCAGGACAGTAGCTAAGTGAGTAATGCAAACTCTAGAGATGGTGGGAAGCAATTCTTGTTCCCTGTGAGTTGAGAATTCACACAAGAGGGATGAGATGCAAAGACAACACACACAAATTCCACAGCTAACAGTCAAGGCTCAGATACCACAGCACTGCTCTATGGAGTTTGGTGGAATACATTTAAAAATGTTTGGATATGTGACAAAACAGATTTAAAAATATCAGGTATATACGAAGTACAATGAATCTCTCACATAGTCTTCCTTCCAATTCAATTAAGAATTCATTAAAAGGACAAGTATCACACATGCTTATCAATTTACAGATGAATGTGTGTGAGAGGGAAGGCAGCAGACAGGAGGAATAGATAAATTAGATAGATAAATTCAACCCCTCAGTTTGTCCCATCAGAGCAAACAAAAACATCACATCTCTTTGGTATAGTAACACACATGCTGGGAGAAGCAATGAGCACTTGAATCCATGTTTTATTCTGATCCCAAAGGACCAAGCTGCCCATGAGATGCTCCTTCCTATTTTATACCTCTTCAATTTTTCTTTGAGCTACACACTCAATGGAAACAAAAAAAACAACTAAAAACTGCTGTGCTATACTTTAAACACAGGAAAACTCAGAGGCATGATGCTGATTTAGGACTCACAAATGCAGCTGAGATGTAGACAGTGCATCACTGATTTTCCTCTCAGGCCTTCACTTCCCTCAGTGGTTGTGTTTTATTGCTTTTGAAACTGTCATCCTCAAAAAGTGGGTTTGAAGAACATACCAACTTTGCTATCAAGCTTTTGATTGCAAAGCCTGAGTGGTACTGAAGCAAAAGTTTCAGAATTAAACATATACGCAAAGAAGGATACACAGCATGGATGAATAATGCATGCCTATAAATAAGCAGAAAAATAGACTTAAAATATCCACATAACTATTAATTAGTTATTAATATTAGATCACTGGTCTATTTCCTTTCAAATTAGCCACCCACTAGCAAAATGTCAATTGCAAAACAAGAGACTATATTTATAGTACAACCTACTTTGAGTTTTGAGTGACATGTCAGCCACTGCTCAATTACAATACCCCTATTGTGTGCATTCCCAAATTAATACCTAACTTTCATTACAGGCAACTATATGTGCAAAAGCCATGCTAGATTTTAACAGCCTTTATTACATCACATAAGCTGGTGCAAACATTTTTCCATCTAGAAATCTATGCAAAATAAAAAGAAGTAGAGTTAAGCAATGCACTGGAATGAAGCTGGGTGGGACACTGGACACAGTGATCCTAGAAGCAGTGAGTGTCCAGGAGATGGTGGTAAGAAATTCCTGGATCTGATTTTATTAATTTCCAGAGAAAGACTAGCTTTGATTGCTGGTACCACAAGCAGTGCACTGTGAGATGCAGTACAACATACTGCTCCATGTTTAGACTGGATTTAAATGGAAGAGACACCAACAAAATGGGAAAACCCCAAACTCCTCTGGCAAAAGTTGGGACTCAGGAGGAGGAGAATTATGGTTTTAAAAAATATTGGCCTGTTGCACTGAGTTTTCTTCTGGTTTAGGTTTTGTGATTTGCCCTGAAAACAGTTCTCTGCCTTTTATCTCTCCAGATGCCTGACACTATCTGCAGAGGAGCAGAAAAAAGAGCATCCTGCAGAGGAAGCTCAGTGAAGATGGAAAGCTGGCAGGAAAAACCCTGCCAGCACACACTCAACTGCCTCAAGCCTTCTGCTGAGAGAGGAGCAGGTATTGTTTCAGGTATGTCTGCCATGGACAGAACACAGAAATGGAGACAGAATTACATAGAAACAGCTCTTGAAACAAACTTAGGACTGAGGAACACCATTCCATCAACAACAGGATCTGTATTCATGTTTCAGTGGATAATCCATTTTCACTTGTACAGCAGAATAATTTGGAATATTCAGAAATGCTGGAAAGAGATTTGAAGAGAAACACAGATATTGCTGGTCAGCTTTTCTCTTGGTATAAAATCACATCACTTCCCATCAGCTTGCAAGAGCACACTCCTAATAATGTCATTTACAGAACTTCCTTCTACAGCTAGCTCTTTGAATCTTGAAGAAAATTTTAAAATTCATCCTCTTAGCCTTAAGATTTACACAAAACCAGGAGGCCTGTGCCAGCTGTTTAATTTCTCATGTATTTATGCATACCAAAGTACTTGTACAAAGAAATCAATTGTAGCTGTAACTAATATTGCACGTTGCCAATTCACCTTTAAATCCAAGGAGAGTAAAGAGAATCCTGAGTTAAGATCATCATTTGCTGTCTGGGAACAGGATTGTCTATGGTTTTCCATTTCCTAAATTTTATTTTTATCATAGAATTCACCCTAACACAATAACTATTTAAAAAAATCAGAAGAAAAAAAGTCAGGAGAAGGAAAAAAACTCTGCAAGAAACAAATACAAAGCAAGCTGGGATCCAAAGTCACTTTAATTACGTGGGCTACTTTTATATCCATTGTACACCTTATTTTTTCTAATAAGTACCACACTTGTAAGCAAAAAAGCTGCAAGGTACTTGAAAAGAAGGTAAAAAAGAAGACACAAACATGGCTTCATCCATCCCCTGATAGGTTTTTTCTTTATATATACTAAAAGTATTTAAACCTTAAGGGGATAATTTTTAAAATGTTCAGGATTATTACTTGACCAGCTTAGTAAGAGTCTCTATTATGAGCAAATTTCACTCAAGCAACAGCTGTAGGAATCCACATGTCTTACAGTTATGAATAAACACTGGAGCCCAGCAATCAATAAGCAGTTTTGCCTCTGTAGCTGTCACACCACAACCACCCTCACACCACCTGTTTTATAACCAGCACCAAGTCAAGACCTAGTCCACATCTTCTGATTTTTCTCTTATTCCAAATCATTTTACTTACAACACTCATATTAAAGCTTGCTAACACTATCAGCAGTAGGAAAACATTTTCTGTTACACTTACCTTAGGTAAAATTAGCTTTGCAGAGGGAAGGGCATTTGACAATTTTTTATTGTTTCATTTAATCATTAATAGAAAGATGGATAGAATTTAGAGGTTTGGGTATGGTTATGGAGATGAAGTGGCTTTATAGTAAGTCCTGCCTTATAGACATAATTTAAAAAATCCACACCAAAAATGTTTTCAAATCACAAGAAAAAAAAAAAAAAAATCAAGCAAACAATGGACACTTTACCCCTTTTGCTGACAGATGAGCACCCTTTTGTAAATGGTGTATTTTCAGACTATTGTATATCCCACGGGTTCTGTGACTGCAGAGGGGACGAGTTTCCACCAGACAAACCACAGGCTCCAGTCAGCCTAAGGTGATCTCCTGGTAAGAGGATTCTCCCTCCAACATGCCACAGAAGCTGCCTTTCCGCTGAATTGAACCTAATTAATTGAAATTATTGTCACTGGCTATCCTGTTATATAACCACAGGAACAATAAATCCTTTGCCATCATGCTCTTCACCTGAACTGCAGCTGAGAAAGGAGCAAAATGCAGTGACCTGAGCACCACAGCAAGGAAAGCAGACAGGGTTATTCATGAACACACCCTGGGCAACACCCAGGGCAAACAGGGGCTGCAGAGGCACCAGGATGAGCCCTGTCAACTGATCATGGACTTGAACTTCAGCTCCTTACTCTGCTAGAAAAGCTACTCAAAATATACTGGAAATGTTATTTTGTGCCTCAGGTCATGCAAACTGGTCTGTGTGTTCAGCATAGAAACACTTGGATGGGAAGAGGCTCACTGGTGATATGCCACAAGATACAGTACTGAAAAACAAAAATAGCTCATTTTGTCACAAAGAAAACTCAGAGCACTTGCAAGTAGTTAAAGGTTTGTAGGGCTTTCTAGGCCTGTTGTACTTCAGGTTTATACATATATACTATAATTTTAGAAATGCTTTGAAAAGTTAATAGCAGATCTGGTTTTGTTCCCTTTTATATTGAGATGCAAACTGTTTAAGCATTAACTAACCTTCATAATGCAATTAAAACCTGACCCATTTTCTGGACACAACGACCTGCATTTTTCACAGCACAGCCCTATGTAATCAAATTCATCTCTATTTACACTGCCCCTCAATTCCATTTGCAGTTCTGAAATCTGAGGAAAAACAAAACAAAACAAAGCTACCAGAAATCAGTGCTTGGGAAGAAAACAAGCAGGTACCTGCAGAGGAGGGGTGGCCATCCCCTCAGCTGTGATTCCATGACTTGTAGAGAAGAAAAAGTCAAACTAGTCTATGTGCAAAGTTTTTATCACTGTTCTGCACTCTAAAGCAGACAGCAAGCAAATTACAAGGCTGCAAATCCAGGATTATATAAAACCAAAAAACCTCTGGCAGTCATCATCTTTACTACTGAGTATAAATCACAAAATACACTGATATGAACCCTTGTAAAATCTCTGATGTGGTTTTATACACACTTGGATAAAACAGAGTGGTACAAAAACATCTACAAAATACACAGACAATTAAAAAGCAACACATGCAAGGGATCATAGGGACTGTAATAGTTTCCCTTAAAATGTTGCTGTTCTACTTGAGGCACATATCTCTTTGCTCAAGGAACTTTTACAACTAAAACCAGACATAATGAACACTTATTATGGCCATTTATTTGAATAACAGCATCATCCAAAAGATCCCTTTCTGAGATGGGGCCCCCATTGTGCTAAGGTTGCATAAACACATAGGACTTCGTTCCTGTGCTGAAGAGATGTAATCTCACCAGACAAGGTCAATAAACACCACCAAAGGTCAACAACAAAGTCTCTTGTCCAGGACTTTTGTTATTTTGTTTTAATGTATATTCCTTAGACCATCTGCTACTCTCTCTTATGGACCAAGGTCCTCCAGAGAGTCAGTATCACTGCTGCTGCCAGGTTTGTACACCCATTAAAAAAAACCAAAATCCAAAACAAAAAATTCCTCTTCTGTGGGAGACAAAATACACTGAAGAGTTTTCAGTGATAATGGAAATGCTGAGATATAACACAGCTTTTCTAGACACTCCTGAAAGTGCCAGTTGTTACTGAGTTAAGACAAATACAATGTTGATTAATGTAATCTTTATCTAAATTCAGTAACTTCTCTGGCCAGTGGAATGAAATATTTGTAGTACCAAACAAGGATTAAAGGCTAGCCCCTGGTTTATTTCAAAACAAAGCTAGATAAAGAGCTATGTAACAAGTCTAATTGTGTCTGGAAAAAACAAACAATAAAGAGCTACTAGAGAGAGGATGTGATTCTCCTATTTTCTACCCATACAGAAGCAGATCCTGCAGGCAGGTCCCTGCTCAGCCCAGTGAGCCCAGCACAACCAGGCACTGAGCTACACAGAGCTCAGCAAGCAGGGAAGTGCTTTGCAGGAACAGGCTGAGAGAGGGAAGGTAAAAACATCACAGGAAAAGGCACTTTTTTCTGTTCTTGGCTCTGGCTGTTGGGCTGAGTTAGGCAATGCTTTATTAAACAGCTGAAGCTCTAGAAATTTGCAGCCATTACCCTAGTGTGAGGAAAAATGTTACACTGGCATTTCTGCCTGGCTACGATTCTTTCTTCACTCGGCAAATATTTAGTAGATTTAAGGTTCCAAAAACAAATTATTTTTTTCCTAGGTGTTACTGAAACAATCCATACAGCTCACTTAGATTTGGTCTGAAGTGATAAATAAATGCATTTCCTACAGTGAAGTCCACACTTTACAGATCCTACAATCCTCCTGTGCAAAGATAAAATGAGACAAGGAAAAAGAAGCAAAACCCCTACTTCAAAATACTGCGTTCTGGAGGATTTTATGGTATTCACACAATAGAAAAAAATAGTTCCCCTCCCCCTTTTCACTATATTCTTTTTCATTTAACCCAAGATGTCTGTTGCAAATCCTCCTAGGAATTCATAGCAAGTTTGGGAACGCTTTGCTTTTCGACAAATCCTCTATGCTTAAGGAATGCAAGTGTTTCCTTCACCCAATTCTTCAACTAAGCTTCCTAATTATAGCTCTCTTACAGGATTTCAACATATGCTGGCAGAGGCACTGTGTATCACACTGAATTTCAAGCTGAGGTAGCCACAAAACTGCTCTTCAAACGCTCCAAAACCACGCACAGGGTAAGACTGCACTGTCATTTCTCAACCCTGATACAGAGTGCAGTGAGCTGCTTGTGGAAATCAGACACAGCATCATCTTCCCAATTGTCCTAAGTGCTACTCTGCTCCCATAAACCATCCAAGGGAGGGCTGTGACTTCACCCACTTCTCACCCTCTAGGCCATTTTTCAGTTGACCTCTTGGTGATTTTCATGGGTGTAGCCAGAGAGATGTGTGAGGCAAGGCTGGATTTATTTTAAATAAATAATTTCTCTGACATGAATCAATTTTCCAGTGGAAGACTGCTGTGGATATAGCACTACAAATACACAAATGCCATGCTGCCAGGGTAAGAGAATAAAGAAGGAAGTGTGTTTACCCCAAGCTCCTCTCCCTACAAACCACTGGAGATTTTTCACCAGATGAGCTACAAGTCACAAAAACATGCAGAACAATTGACTTCACTTAAGCTGCAACGCTTTTTTCTTCAAAAGCAAGCATAGAGGTTCCTAACTTATGAGTCCTGCATAGTTAACATCTTTTTAAGTTGATGTCACCCATCACAGCTGTAACTTGGCACTTCTAGTAACACTCTGCTCAAGACTTGCCTTTCCTGATGTTTCTCCATTCCTGCACTTGCAAAACATCCCACATCTATCTTGGGGTAACAACAGACCCTCAGGAATCCTAAAAATTACTATTTTTTCCCCCATAGGTTTGCTATGTATAGATGCCACGAGTTCTTTTCAGAATGATTTAGAATTTGCGCACATAACACTCCTTTTTCAAAGCATAAGTTTAAAGATTTACATAACAGATTAAATGGTCTTCCAAAACAAGATAAAAAAAAAAAAAAAAAAAGAGTCCAGGGCTTGCTTTTGTGCTTTTACATTGTTTTCTCCCAGGCCACAGTTTTTGCCCCATGTTCCCAGTTCCCTCATGACCAACTCCCATGAACTCCAGACACTTGGACATTAGAACTAAGGCATTTCAGAGGATCACATACAGCACTCATTCCTTTGCCAAATATGCCACAGTCCCCATCCAACTGTGGACAGACTGAAAAGCTAGCTGATGAAAATGGGAAGCTTTATCAGAGACAGTCCAAGGGCAAGTCAATCTCAACAGGGGAATCCCTGCAACTGCCTTGACATGGGCATTTTGAAAGACAAAAACATCAGGAGTTTATTTACTTTGCATTAGGATGAAAAGGAAATGCAACTGAAATACACAGACGACCATGGAGACACATGCAAACAAAAAAACAAAAAAAAAACCAAAAAAAAACCCCACAACCACAAGCCACCAAACAAAAAAACAAAACAGCAACAGTTGTTCCTAAGGGCAGTGAGGAGGCCAATATGCTGAGACATTTCTGTCAGCTTCAGCAAAAAGGAAGTTAAAACAAAACTGGATGGGTCAGTGGAAGCAACTTTGCTCCACAACAGCCTATTCACCAGAGCTCCCAGTCTGAGCCAAGAACTGGGACATGCAAGAGTCTGCTCACCAACTGGGGAGGATTTTAAAACAGAAACCCTGTAAACTGCAGCCACATAGGAAAAATATTAATAATAACCAAAATTGAACAGTTCAGCACAAAAAGGATTCTGTTTTCAGAAAAAGTTAAATATAAATATAAAAGAAGCCAGGAATTAAGCTAATGGAAAGGTATGCCAACAATCTATTCTCAGCTGCGTTCACAGCCACAAACTCCAACACATACCAGTTACTTGCTTATCATAAGAAGTATGAAATGTGTACAAGAAAAGGCAGCAATCATCTTGTCTAAAGAGCAGCACATCACCTTGGGGTATCCATGGTAGGAAACATTAAGTTGTATTTTATCTTCTATTCACAGCAAAACCCCAGTATCCCTAATGTTGTTTCCATTTGCTATTTACATAATTAAGTCACCTCCTCACAGTTCAAATACCCTCACTCACTACTCAGGTTACTTCCAGTTTCCCAGATGGTCACTTTCCAGAAAACACCATCTGAGTCTCAGCCACTTCTTGGTTAAATCCATTCTGACAGCTTATTAGCAGAATAACTTATCGGCTGTTAAAAGAATATTTGTTACAAAATTGTTTTCTATGTAAATCAGGTTCCATGAACTAGGATGGAATTTCAGCCTTTTCAAATGCATTTTAATGTGAAATGCTGACATCAAGTCTTAACTTCATTTGATTATTTTTTCTGTTTATTTTATTAGCAACCAGTTTTTCTGGCACTCTTTCCTGTTCCAGTTCAATCACTCGGTTGAATTACTTGAACTCCTGCTGAACTGCACCAAAAAAAGGAAAATTAACTAATGCCTCATTTGATCTTGTGACCATAAAACTTGTGTTTTCATTCCCTCTTTAACCTTTGACCATCTATTTTCCCCTTAATTTGTGTGTTATGTACCTGATAGTTTTACATTTGTTTCTTTTATTCATGAAAAAAGACTCTGCTCTGATGGTTGATCTGCCCTCTGTTCATTTTAACCACCAGTGACTTTATTCTGGATTCTCATCAATAAGCACACACTTAAAATCACTTCTTCATAGCCCATCATGTATAGGTTATTTGGCTTACTGTATGCTATTTACCAGAAGTGCATGGCTGTTCTCATGAAAAGTATCAGCTAAGCTGAAAAGAAAACAAGTTACAAGAGAGTGAAATGGCAGATTTTGAAAAAGCTCCTCTGTCAGTTTCACAGAATCAGCTGAGTTGGAAGAGACACACAAGGGTCATCAAGTCCAACTCCTTGCCCTGCACAGAACCATTCCCAGGTCACACCACATGCCCAGTTAATTACTTTATTCAAGTCCTTTCCTTTTCACATTATTATGGAGTTGAATTCAACTTATGCTACTGGACTTAGCTTTTTTTTTTTTTTTTTTTGAACAGTTGTTAAAACAGGATAAAACATTTTTAAAACACATGTAGACTGTAATAAAATATGGTCTGTCTACAGCCCAAAGAAAGTAAGTGAAAGGAGAAGATTTCATGAATACCATTAATGAGGTCAAAGATTCCAATTATGGCTCATATTTGACATCAATACTCTGCATTTGTGTGAATATTAAATTCATGGATGCCAATCCTACATACATACACTCAGAACAGGAGTCAAATCCCTTGTCTTGAACAGTTTATTGTATTTGTTGACTAAATTACAATAAGAATGCTACACATGACATTTATTTACAAATATGGGTGCCCTAGCCCACTGACTACAATTTTTGCTTCTATCACTGGGTGAACTAAAGACTTGGAAAGCAAATAGAGGCTTCTAGACATGCCATCCTTGCTGATGGCCACACAGGGCCCTGGTTTTTGAAGGTCATCAGGTCTCTGTTTTTCCTGAGTAAATAAAAATCAGCATCAGCAGTGTCACCCCACGCAGCCTACAGACTTCCTATTGTTCTGCAGCAATATTCATTATCTCCAGCATCAGCACTGCTGCAACTTTCACTTCTGTTAACTTGAGCTAACATCAACTTTCTGTTGACAAGAAGGAAGCCAGGATCAAGGCCTGCTGATACAAGTGACACATTGACAGGGTCTCCTGTGACACCAGCCTTGCTCTTCTGCAGATAGCAACACTTGAGCTGGGACACAAAAGATCCTGTCCTTGGGTTTTCTCTACAACATCCTACATCATGTATACCCAAAAGCCAGTTTAATTTTTTAAATATGCAACAAGCTTTGTCAATGTCAAGAAGACTTTGCACTGCATTTCTAATTCTTTCATGTAATAGAGCAGGAAAAGGGTCATTTCAGGTTATGCAATTTCACCACGGGCATATGGCAGTGAACCCAGAGCAGAAACACAAAACCCCCTCTCCTCTAAAGCACATGGCATGCTGATCAAGTAAGATATAATCTAATGCTAACAACACTACTATTATCTATTGAACCAACACCAGTATAAGCAGTAAAGACAGAAAGGGGAGGTGAAACAGAGGAAGACAACAACAACAAAAAAAACTAGAGTAAACCAGCTGTAAGAGAAGACAACCCACTGCAGCAAAACCAGCCTTTTTGCAGGTACATTTAAGATTTAAAACCTAGGAATGGCAGTGGATAAGGCATAGCAATGGCCCTCATGCTGTTTTAGAAGATGTTCTTCTAGCTTGAGATACTGGCCCAGTTCCCTTTGCTCTTGCACTGCACTGGGCACCTGCCAGGGGCTAAATATCCTGGCTGCTTAGATAATTACATATTTATGATTTTGCCGAGAACTCTTAGTCAAAGCTTATTTTTGAACTGTAAAATGCTTAGAGAAACAGCAGAGAAAGTTCTCTGACAAATGTTACTTCAAAACAGAGCCAGCACTTAAATTTTTTAAAGGACGTTCATTTCCGTTTCAGTTGATTCATTCAGTGGTGAACTTTCATGGCAGAAAAAGGAGAAAAGGGGTGTTTTCCCTCTCAGTCAGAAAGGGATCTTGCTAGTGTGCTTAACTTGTTCTCTGTAAAGAAAAAGAAAACTCAAAAACCCCTCCAAAAATGATTCAGAATAGTTTACTTAAATTTTTTAATGCTTATCACAGTTTGCACCCTACCACATGATGGAACTTTTCTTTGCTATAGCATTAGTAGTAGTATTTCCTCTTCTACACATAAACCACTAAATTAGCTAATTCATGCTGATCCAATAAACAGAACTGACGTATGAACATTTTGAAATATAATTGTTTAGCCACAATAAATTATCATACAAAATCCATTGTACTTCACTTTCCATCATTAATAATAGCAGGCACTGATTTCAGGAGGAGCAAAACAGTCCAAAATTTGATGTTGTCAATTATTTTTGACTATTACAGAACCTGCTAGAAATAAATATTTAATTTTTTTCCCCCCTTTTAAGGCTGCACTCCATAAACTGTACAACCAACAGCCTCAATAATAAATTTCATGAGCACTTTCAGGCCCTACTGTTCCAAGTGCTTTCAAGCCTGGTTAGCTTTATGCAAGCAAGGGCTCCTTATTTATATCTCAAAAGAACTACTCCTACACTAAAAGTTACATGTATGCACATGCATTTGTATTTCATAGAATAAGAGCCTTAGTCTTGCAGGGTTATTTATTTTGAATCAATTATTCCAGGCTCTTGAAGGCAACATCTTTAGTACTCTGGAAAGCTGGGGTCCCTGTTCTCAGTGTAATGAGAAGTGACCTTCAGCTCCAGCACCTTACAAAGAGCTGCTCATCTGCAGATGCTCATTTTATGTACCTGTAGTTGAGAGATGCCATTCAGCTCCTCATTTGAGAAAGCCAGGTTTGCAATTCCAGTGCAAAAACTTTAGAGAGCAGCACCTATCTCCAGCTGTTCTTTGCAGGTGTCAGCAGAGACAAGGCTTCCACACCAAACCCAACTCTCCAGCTCATGTCTTGGCTGTCTTCCTTGGCATGGAAGAATTTAACATGGCCTGGCAGATCAGTATTTGGGTGGGTTTAGCTGCTGGGGAAGCACAGGCTAATAGTTACATCCATTTATTCATTCACTGCCTTCTAAGGAGACCTAAGGTCACAGGACAACCTGAAGGAACCACAGAGCCATTCAAATTAAAAACAACTTGCTGCAGTCTTGGGGAAATTTCTGCAGACATCTTCCAGTCCCTTCCCTTTGGAGTGATTTATTCCCTCTCCCCAGCTCCTCCAAGCCCTCCTGCTGTTTCTGAGCTAAATCCCCTGCCCAGGTAAATACACAAAAATGTTGCACCCATGGAATTTCCTGGCCCAAGAGATTCAGTGCCTGCAGAGCTGTTCTATAACATCTCTTACGTGTAGGAACAGTTGACGTAACACACAATAGGTGTGTTACAGCATGGAAACAGTATAATGTGTTCACCTAAGAGCAGGCAGCACTAAAAGAATGGATTGAAATCACCTGCTTGGTATTCCCCCAGGACTGTGAGGACATGTCTCAGCTGTTGATGACACCACCTGCCTGGGGACTAGGTCATTTTGTGTTCACTGTCTATCCTCAGACTTGGCCTGTGCCAGTCTGTAATAAACAGCAACATCCTCTATTCTCTTCTGCGTGAGACCTTTTTAACTGATCAGGGTGCCCATCTCAGTCACCCCACCCGTGTGAAGGCTCAGAACCTGGGCAGGGTGTTGTTTTCCAGGCTGCCTATGAGAAGGCACATTGCCCTGTTTGAGTCCTTCACAGCCCTTTCTGCAAAATTAAACCCATCCCAGCAAGCTGTCACAGGAGAGCACTAACTGGTAACTCCCACCTTTCTGTAAATTCCTGGGTTTTGCACATTCCATTCTGTATTTCTAAATTTAGATCTACATGTGTGTTTAAATACATGCACAGATAAGCACACTCCTGTATTCCCACACATATTTATGTGCACACACACAAACCTGCTTCAATGACTTGCAAAAGCAGAAAGGCAAACTGGTTTGCTTCCAAAATTCACAGAAAAGCCTTGCAAGATACAATGGAAAATCTCTCTTGGGTAAACTACCTGCTCCATCACATAATAAGAAAATTTACTTGTTGAAACCCTGATATCATCTTTTGCTTAGACCAAAGATCCAAGACTTTAAATTTTTATTTCCAACACATTCATTAATTCTTGTGACCACAGATTAAGTACCCAGTTATCAGCCTCTAAATGAACCTTCAAAATCCTAGAAAAGTAGCATTAGACACTTAGTTTCCTGCAATTACCAGGCCTTTTTCATTAAGCCTTTGCATCTTTCTTTTGACATTGTGAGGAACATTAAATCTGGCTGCAAGAATGGGAAAAAGAATTTATGCCCACTGAACACAGCCATGCTATAGCACAATATAAATATTTAATTTTCTAAAGAATTGCCAACAGCTACGATAATTTTTAAGGAGTATGTAGGATTTTACCCTATTTGGTTATCAGTTAGCATATATGTAACATATGTATAGCATAACATATGATGCAAAAAATAAGCTTCTTTTAATTACCTTGAAAATTGAAAATCTAAGAAAACAATACAAGAGAATGAAATATGTGTATATTGTTATTTTATTGGTTTTTTGTTGTTTTTATTTTTCCTACTAAGAAATGTAACTGACAATCAGGCTTAAAACATGACCAAAAATGCTACAACCATTTCTCAAGGGAATCAGAAATTAATTTCTTATTCAAAATAGATGTGTTGAACATGGGCAACCATTGCCAAAGCACATCCTGTTTGGGAGATGCACACTACCTGCTTTCTTCAACAATCTCTGGCCCACACTTTGTTTACACAGCAAAGATAAAAACATAATAAAAACCCATAAAAGTCTTTTTTACTGAACAGGTTTAGTTACAGTTACTTTGGGGATGGTAAAAAATGTGTCTAGCTTGTCTCTTAAATCTACATTCAAACTATTTCAAAGTTAATCAGAGGTGAGTAATGGTTCAGAAATCTCTTGAATAATAAAGTATAACAACTTAGAGCACAAAAACAGCCCTCAAAGAAAAGAGTGGGGAGTACTTCACTTCAAGTAACAGTTGAGTATATTTTATGAGCACTGTAACAACTACCATGCCCTTGAGACTGTACAATTCTGAATTGCTAATATAATTTGTAGGGGGAAAATTAGGACAAAATGCAGTAACATTTCAAGTACAGTCTCACAGTATTTTAAAATTTTATGAAGTATAAGGACTAGGTTAATATGAAATGAGTCATGTTTTTAAGAAAGGCAGTAATATAGATCAGTATCTTAAATCATAACAAAAATTACACTCAACCACTACAAAATAAAAAGAAAACAGAGTAGCTTTTTGCTGGAAAAAGGTCAACAATAACAATAAAGATTTAACAATACTAGAAAATGCTGAGAGCATTGCTCATTTCAGGACTGAGATGTCAAAATACCAGTCTGAATGACCAGGTAAACACTCAATTCATCTCAAAATAACAAACTCTACTCATATCAACTCTGAGCCTAAAAAAACAGACTATTAAACAATATACATGCTTGGTGCAGATCTTCTGATTACAGAGGTATATTTGCTTTACTTTGTGACAAATGTATTAAATTTCACTCCATGATGTCTTTGGGAGTTAAAAGAATTGCTTACTACCTCAAAAAGTAAAGGAGTTACATCCAAGCAAACTCTTTAAGCATCACTTTCCTCACAGGGCAAAGACCAAAGGAAACCAGCTCAGCTCTCAGATCCAAAACTGAGTTTTCAAAGCAAGCAGTTAAAAATCTTCCCCCTTTAACTTCTGTACTGAGCACAATGATCTAGAGATGCTTCAATTACAGAACTCACACTGGAACTTCATGCATTTAATTCTTAAAGCTAACACTGAAGGTATCACTCTTGTACACATCACCTGTGACAACACAAGATACCAAAACTGCTAAAAAGAGGTTGTTTGATCAAAGCTGAAACAGTAAGTTCCAGTCCTTCCCTTCAGCCTCAGCTCTGCTTTCCATCTGCACAGCTCTCAGGAAGCACCAGCAAACCATAAGGACAGCCTGAAAATATGAATTTGCAATAGTCTGTAACACTAACATTCCAGAGATGGAATAAGAAGATTGCTCCTTTCTACAGGAGCTGGGATTGTAACTTCACTGCTCTGACACTGACAAATGGGCTGAAGTAAAATACACCTGACAATGCAGAGCTGGTTTTGTTTTTTTCTGGGAAAAGCTGTTAGTATGAAACAAACTGCAGAGAGCACCCAAGTGGGGTTAAGAGAACACTCAGCTTGGCTACAGCTCACCCCAAACAGGCTCTTGGCCAAAAGAGGAAGCAACACCAGTTACCAACAGGATGAGCTATGCTACTGTCAAGTCACACTTCTCACTTCAAAATTAACATGCTGCCCTACTTTCCACAGGATAAAACCAGGTGCAATTGTAATATCTTTGTCAAACAGCATAATGATCTACGTGTTCCTTAAAAAAATGAAAATAATCCACTTGAATACTAAAAAAGCAGTTATTCTAAAAATACTGTTTGCAGTGTAAGCCTGCTAATGGCATGTGTGCAGAGAGAAGCCACACCACCTTCAGTCAGTTAAAAAGGTGCTTACCATTGGCAGTGCATTGATATGCAGAAGTTTTCCTTTCAGGTGCCTCTTGCCACAGAAGGGTGATGCTGGCAGGGAAATAAGGAGACAAAATAAGGAATATTAGTATGGATTATTTTGAAAACTGTGCTGTTAACACACAGTAAAATGTTATCATTTAAGCTTCCTGGCTCTCCCAGCTCCTGGCATTTGCTCAGACCTGGGGCACAGCACTGAGCTGTGCACTCATCCTGCCCTCCCCACAGCCCAGAGCTGCTCCTGGGGGAGCCTGGCACACAGAGCTTGGAGCAAACACTGGGTGAACACCTGCACCACCAGGCTCTGGATGGCTGCACCACTCAGCAGGATGCACACACCACAACCTGGCCAGAAGCATCCCAATGTCTGCATTTTGATTCAGTTTCAGGAAGGCAACTAACTAGGCAACTTATAGCATTGGCTGCTCATGCCAAATTTCTTCTGGAAATAAACCATGGATACCCACATTGAACCACTTTTTGAAAAGCCCCAAACAAATCAACGTTGCAGTGGTATGACTTCCAAAATGGTTACATCCAATGTGAAGAATTGAAAGCAAAAGAAATCTGTTTTCCTCACACATCTTGCACTAAATAACTCAATTTATATACACAGGTGTGCCCACGAGCCCAAAGAGTTACCAACTCCAGCACTGACCTCAGTAATTAAAAAAAATCACCAGCTCATACTAATTGCTAGCAACACTTGACAACATGAAAGTAACAGAAATCTTTCTAGTGCAAAAATTAAGGCAACTCTCACCCACCTTTAAAACCCAAACAAATTCACACTCTTACATTTTAGTAATTTTCTTTACACATCAATAATAATTTTATGCACCCAACAATAAAATAACTAAGTATAATCACACAGCTTTTTGATATCCAAATATGAGGTAAGTCCATCCACTGCAACATTCACTTTTATTTAGGTGTGACAAACAATTTTTATCCACACTAATATTCCTGAGTGGTTGCCCTCCATACAAATACCTGCCAGACAACTTGTCTTTAGGACATAATCTAATCACCCACTCAAAGAGCAGGAAGGGTGACAGATGGACATGGGTGACTAATGAAGTATTACCAGACTATTTTTAGATTAAATTCTTTACCAAGCATCTGCAACCTGTGGTCAAAACTTTTACTATGAGTAAAGAATAACTATGGTTTGTGGGACTCATGATCAACACGAGGTTCTCACGTGCAATTTTCAAGCTCAACCAACAGGAAATAATTCATTATAGAGCTGTTTTTGAACCCAACCAGGAAAAAAAAAAAAAAAAAAGCTACATTATTTGGGCTTATTTTATTCTTAGAAGATCCCACAAGGCAGGCAGAAACATCACCTTCACAGGGCAAGCAAGAGGCACTGCAGAGGATGCTGAGGAATGCAAGAATGCTGGGAATTGAAAGAATCTGCAAACATGTTCTTATTTCCCTGCTCAGTTGTACTAGTGTTGCAGAAAATATGTAAATAGGCTGAGTGAAACTCCACTCCCCAAGAGGTACAGTATCCTTTGCAAGGCTGCTCAGAAAGGTTTTTTTCCACAGCTGGGGCTGCTGACCAGCTGAGAAGAGAAAGCTTTAACACCCGCTCTGCAGAGCCCATAAAAATATTATTTGCTTATAACGAGTTCTCCTTAAAACCAGAACAAGACACCAACCAACCAACACTCTTTTGAAAACAGTCTAAATCATGGCAAAAGCTGTGTGCAGAAAAAGGCAGAGCAGGGCTGCTCCCCCCTTCCAAGTGTGATGCTTGGTTTGGGTTATTCCATTTGGGAAGGAACATTGCAAACATAAATAAAGGGATGATTGCACAAACATAAACCATTTTCTTCAAGGAAAAAAAGGCTTTCTTCAGTAGACACTGCCCAAACTGTCTCCTTCCTACACCTCTTTGCCCTTGTGCAATCTGGAGTGCAGTGCTCATCACTGAAGCCAGAGAGGGAAACCTTTCTGCCTGATCCGTGGAAGAGGATTCTTGTCCTGTGCTTTACATCTAAACAGGGCAGTGACACGGAAAGAAGCTGGAAGCAAAGACTCAAGAGAGCAGAGAATGAGAAAAGAAAAGGTTCACTGACTTCACTTCATTCCTCACTCAATGTTAATTGGTTGTAGGCTCCAGTTTTAAATAAGGGCTCTTGAAGTGATGTGTAAACATTTAGAAAACTCTGCAGTGTCCTTCTTCAAAATCAATTGCTGAGGACAAATGCCTCATCAGCAGCTTTCTTTTCTTTCCAAATTTATCTTATTGGATTTTGGCATGTACCTTGAAACAATGCAGGTGACAGTTATAATTTATTGATTTCAGACTTTCTCTCACCTTTATATTCCAACATGTCACGGTGATTTAAACAGGTGCCCAGATGTAGTAACAGCTATACTATGTGACACTCAAAAATATTCCACCAGATGCCCTTTAAGTTGATAAGGTACAAGTGGGGAATGAACAGCAGCTTGTGAGTTTGGATCCTTCTTGGAGGGGCTGGGAATAGCTCACCAGTGCCTAATGACTAATTTGTTCAACAACAATTGAAAACTGCTCCACTCAACTTGAAAAGACAGATGATTTTGCCATGTGTGCACTGACACACATGTGCTCAGAGCTAGTGCTTACTGCCTTGCCCACATCAGTTTTTTCTGCACAAAATGACACACCTGATGCTCATGTTCCTTGGAGATTTGGGGCCAAACACTCAGTACAACACCCAGCATCATCTCCCTGTGAGAGCATCCTAGCCTGCTCTGTATACAGAGACCAGGCTAAACCCAGCCCAGACCATGCTCCAGCCTTAAGCCCAGCTTGCATGAGCCAGGCAGGTCCCACCTGCAGGGCCAGAACTAAGATGCCAAACCACCTTCACCAAAGCAGCAAACACCACCCAGGCTGCTGCAATCAACCAAACAATAATCATGTGGTACAAAGAAAACCACAGATAAAAACAAACCTGGCACCAACACAGTGACAGATCTGGTTATCAACACACAGACCAGATGCACAATGATGTCCTTACCTGCCTCCAAACACAATCAGTTCAAATTAAGGATTTCTCTAAATGCTACTTGCAGAAATATTTAACCATTGCTATTGGTGCTACTTTCTCCTTCCCAGACATTGCACTGGGTTTGTGCTACAGCTAAACTGGCATTTTTTGTGTGAGCTTTGAATTGTTCCTGTTCCCCATGTGAACTTGTGCACTTGTGAGTTTTTTTCTAATCCTCTTAGGATCACACTGGTTATACTACTTTCTGAGATTTTGGTGCTATTTGAGCTCTAACAACAAATTTAGTCGATAGATGTTGTGCTTTCCAAATCACAAAAGCCTTCTAAGGACACAGTATCTTTTCTTCTAAATTATCCTTGAGTATCTTGCTTTTATCTGGATTCAGTATTGGGAAAAAGTGTCCCAATCAAGATAGAATTAAAAATAACTAAATCCTGGATATTACCCTCAGTAACTAGGCTGCAAAACACATGAGACAATAATTTTAAAAGCCTAAATTGAAAACTAATCACTCCATTGAATTCTTCCTTTCATTTGGTTAATAGGCACATACAAAGATAATGGTGACTCTACCACTGCTGTGCTTGGAACATAAAGAAAGAAAACCAAAGTTATTTCTTTTAATCACAGTTCCACAGTGATGTACGGCAATTTTTTTAAAGCAATTCAGCACATCTACAACAACATCTGCTTTTCAAATCTGACAGAGAGGCAAAACTGAGACAAATACCAACTCAGAAAACTCAGGGGAAACAAATACATACAAGTGTGTGTGGGGGGAAATCAGCATCACACACAAGGCATTGTTAAAAGCTGTCAATACCTGAAAGTGGTAGGTAGCAATAGGGCTCCTAGTGACAAGATAACATGCACAGACTGCTCCAGAACTTCACTCTGGAAGCACAGTGTGGGAGGATGTGTTACAAGAAGCCTCATCAGGAAGCATTGAAAGTATCTAAGATCTGCCCAGAGAGATATCCACACAAATTCCTAAACTCTACCTCAAACAGCTCTTTTCTGTTAATTAAGAAGCTTTTATTTCCTGATCTTTGTTCTTTTACCTTTATTCCATCAGAAATGTAGAAAAACCTGATGTAATTTGATTTTCCAGATGTTTCAAAGAATAAATGCTTAAGTTGTGCATTACTACCACATTAAAGCTGCACAACTTTCCACACTTCAGGAATACTCTATACAGAACAAGCACCTGTGTGTCTATGGACATATGTGAATCAGCTGCTAAAACAAAAGGTGTCTGAGGGGATAAAGAGTAAGAACTGGCCAAGCAGACAGAACTGTTCTGGAGAAAAGTTCATCCAGACACAGAAACCACTCATTGTAAACCCACAGAAACAGGATTCACTGTGCAATGAGAAACACAGGACAAGTCAGACCAGAGCAAAACAATACTGCAGAAGTTTAAACACCAATTCCTGTAACAGTCAAAAATTGAGGCAATCACAGAAAATAGTTCATAGCCCACTGAAAGGGAAGGAAGCTGAAATGCTGGAAAGGAATCCAACTCAGCCAGCTCCTCTAAAAACCCATAATGCACCCCAGTAACCTTGTCAATGCCAATCTGCTGGCAGCACCATTTCACTTGCAGGGCATTTAAATGAAATTCATTAGCAAGTAATCCAATTCACGTAAACTGGAAATTAGAAGGTCCTAGAGAATGAAGTTAAACCCAGTCTAGACTGGGAAAGAACATAAAGAATTATTACTGAAAGCACTATTATGCCAAAGGACCTTAAAGCATCCACAAAACCCCACCTTCACAGGCTGCTACCTGCAGGATGGGGGCTCACCTGTGAAAATTCAAGGTAGTTTCCAAATTGTGGAGTTTTTCTTCTGAAAATAGTGGACAGGATGACTACTGAGATACTGATCAAAAGAGTAGCATACTGATAAATAATTTTTCTGTGTTTTAAATTCAAATTAATCACTGGAATATTAATCAGTCAAAACAACTTGTCAAACTGTGTGCTCTCAGCAGACTCGCTTCAAATAGAAAAATGACTTTTCCTTCTCAAAAAGTAAAAAAAAAAAAGAATAAAAAGAAAAATCTATGTAACATTTAAGGGCTTCTCTGTTACTACAGATTTCAAATACATACCTAAAAATCTGAACCAAGACATATACACAAAAAAAATCCACCCCCAAAAAACAGACTTAAAAAAAAATCAGAATACTTTTTTCCCATTCCTTTTCCTCAAAAGTAAGAACAGCCATATTTCCCATGATACTAATTCAGCCTTCTCCAGCTCACTAAACCAGCCCAGCTGCCCTGGTGAGTGAGAATCCTTCCCTTCTCCACTCAGACCCAGTTAACTCAGATGATCCTTCACAGCTGAAGGAAGGCAGTGACTGCTTTTGTCAAAATGGAAAAGTGTTTGCAGGGAACTGATAGTTTCAAGGATAGAAGGACTTTTAAATTGGTCTCCAATGTGGGGATATGGAACAAAGCTCATACCACTTTCCTGGGAAAACCACCTTCTTCTGCTAACAGTGCCTGCCTCATCTGTGTTTTCAGAACAATATATTCTTATATTCAATATATTCATGGTAGCCTTGCAGATGAACTCATCTAGATTATGGCAAGCTTAATTTATTGAATTAACTAAAATTCTGTCTCAAATATATCATGATTTGGGGAGGTGGGACACATGTTTTACGCAGACATCATATTTGGAACCAGGCTCAAAATATTTAAATAAGGAAATCTCCCAAAATGACAAAAGAACTTGACAATATTGTGTTATTTTCAACCTCAGTGAGTGGAACCACCCATGGGTTTCCCTCAGGGTTGGTACCACTACCACCTTTAGTCCTTTGGGCACCCAGAAGTCAAACAGGACATTCTTTCAGAGTAACAGCTGAGATGTACATTTTTGCCAAGCCAAGGAAAGGAGCTGCTGAGGACATTCAGGCAATGCAGTGGGGCTTGGATTCTGCTGCAGGAGGTGTTTGCAGCCAGCCTGACGTCAAGAGGCTCAAGCTGTGGCCACTGACCCTGAACGCTGGGTACACCCAGCAGTGCTGAAGTGACACTCCCTGCCTGAGGACACACTAGGAAGGCTGGCTGCCTTCTGTCTGCCCACTGCAGGAAAAATTCCCAGGATTCCTGCCCTTGCAGCAAAGGGTCAGGTTTATAAACAAAGGTATTTCAAAATGTTCTTAAAAATCTACTTCGCTTGTTATACTGGGTATGTGATAGTAGTAGCAGAGAGGTTGAAGAATTAGGATTAAAAAATTTCTTTAAAATAGCCTCACAATTATGAGTTGCTTTTAAAGCCCAAAAGCACTTAAAAATCCACAGGTATGAAAACATTTTTTGGAAAACTTTAATTCGTACCAGAGGCCAAAAGCAAAGTTAGCAGTGGAGCTTGGGTCATACAGTCCAGGTGTTCCTGGGATTGAGCTCCACTAAAATAAGGTGTTTATAATGTGCTCCAGATTCTTCCTAAAATTAGTATTTTGTGCAAAGCCAGAGAAAAACATAAGCCTCTTACACTGCCAAGAAAAGGTTAACACTGAATGCCCTAAAATCATCAATTAAATGCATCAAGGAATACTTTTTTTTTTTTTTTTAAATACTGATCAACAAAAGCTGCTGCACTTCTGCTTACAGTCCCCTCTCATTTCCCCAGGAACTTTCAAAAGTGAGTGGCACCACAAGCACCATGTACTCAGGCAGCTGTATCACCTTTCCAAACAAAAAGTGTCTTAACCATATTTTCACACAAATAAACTACAGATGAAGCTCCTGTGCAGGTAAACCCTGTGACTAAGTAGCAGACAAGTTATCCAAGACCAAGCAACACAAGGATTTTTTTCCTTTTTTCCAAATCTTCACACAATGCCATCATTACACAATATCATCTTCCCTACAACCTTTGGCCTCTGCTCTTTGTCTCCATCACTTCTCTAACAGCAATTTTGCAACCTCACATGAGGGCTCTGATTCACAAAGAGTTAAAACCCACCTGGAGAGCACTGCCCTTGTTCAAGCACAGGTTATCCAGCCACCCCTGCTAAAAGGACAACTTATTCTTACACAGCAGCTACTGAGCTGTGACAAATTGCAGAGCAGGGTGTAGGAGAAAAGCCAGTGCTTCTCATTACCAGGGCAAACATTCCTCCTCCTGAGAAGGGAAACCTTCCCTGCAGCAGGGCTAAAAACCACAGAAGGCAGAGGGACTCATTCCCAAATGAGCTGTCTCTTGTCCCTAAGAGCTCTGAGGTGTGCCTCACCTGAAGGCTTTGGTTTAGTTTTGTGCTCAAGTCACATCCTAGCCAAAATCTAATTGCTATTGCATGGGGGAGACCTCAGTCTACCCTCATCTACCCTCTCCCAGCTGGGTGTTCTCAACACTTCCTTTCCTCTAAAAAAAAATTTAGAGTTTTCTTCCACTCAGCTCTTGAAGCATCCCACTGCAGGGTCAGAGGAGGACAGAAATGGCTCAAGGAGGGAAGAGGGAACAGAGCCCTGAAAGGGAAGAAATGCAGCAGCAGCAGTGCCCTAGAGCTCCATCATCTAAATACATATTTCCAAAGGATGCCTGGTGCCCTGGACAGCAAAAGGAGCCCAGCACAAAAATCTCTCAGCAAACAGTGATGTACAAGGTATGGGCTGTACCAGAAATAGCACAAACACTAACTGTATAAAACATGTATCTGTTATTCTCTTATTTTTTCAAACCATTCAGGTACCAGAGCTGTTTGTCTGTCACACTGACTGAATAGCAAAATAGTTGCATCAATATTAACTTGTACATGGAGTAAGAGACACCAAAACCTGTTCCAAAGAATAATGAGCTTACAGTACAGAGAAACATAGCAAAATATTTACTTTAGCACTATGGTCAGGGAGAACAGCATCTATTAAATAAATGGACTAAAGTCATTAATCAACAGCAGCATATTACACAAATATAATCATGCCACCTTTTTTTTTTTTTCTTTTAACAACAGGACTTAAGCATGACCAAGGAAACCATGTATTTGATTCAAAAGCAACACATTCAAAAGAACTGATGAGCATCAGGAAATGAAACCACAGCAGAGAAGTCTGACAAAGATCATCAACAGGCCAGGATTAACTGGTAACCTAACAGAGCCCTTATTCAAGCCTGTGGTAAACAGTAAAGAGAGTTTGGCTCTATGTATACACTTGAACTATTAAACTCTCCACCTCTAGGATAGACCTAGGTGGTCTATCCTGAAATAAAAATAAAAAAAAACCCAACAAAAAAACCCTTCTAAAAACATTGTTTGATATGTTAATTAATATTTCGATTATGTTGGTTTTCCTGCTTGCAGGAAAAGGTTTTTCCCTATTGAAAATGAGTGTAAAAAACCCCTAAGCAAACTTTATTTGTTGCCAAAATGAGTGAAGTCAATATTTTTATTTCACTGGAAATATTTTCTGTTGGATTTCCTATGGTCACTGCAGCTGTACAGCTCAATTTATATCTCTTTGAACTTATGTGTTACACATACAGAGTAACACACAGCAGGTGTTTATCCTACAAACAAGTGGAAGTGAGATTAGATAACCTATTACATGCTTTATGAACAGTTAAAAAGCAGGAAAAAAGAGAATGCTGATGTTGGTTAAGGGATCAGTCTCAAGTACAGCTATGTCACATCAGCAACAGGAGAAAAAACAGCCATTTCCACAGGAGCAAATTTCAGGGGAAAAAAAAGACTTAGGTTTGTCTGGTGAAGATGGGGTAGCTGCAAATACATTTTAAATAAGCAAAAAAAACTTCCCCATAACAAAACCATTCAGCTAAATACAAGTTAAGAAAAATTCCCAGTGCCATGGGGCTTCTGTTATTTTAAACAAGAGTAGTGAGGACTCTGGAAGGAGTAATTCTGCCTAAGGAGAAAGATTAGTGTATAGTGTTTGATCTAACAGGGCTTTTCCCTCCCTTGACTTTTTGATTCTTATCTTGATTGTTTCACACCAGGAATCTGAAACTGGCTGAGCTGTGCATCCTGCAAATCTCGTTCAAACTGGAATAGGCTGGGGATAGGATTTCACCCTTTGGGAATTTCATTTACACAACTCTGCAGTCACCTACAGAATTCTCATTCTTTGTAACTGCTGTCAGAGCTTCATGAAACTGGTGGGTTTGGGACTTTTTTTTCTATTTTTTAAGCCAACTCACATTTACCAATGTGATCTACAAGACTGGTCAGAGAAGGTAACAAACTCAAGATCTCTGCTCTTGGTCTTCAGGAAATAAAACTTTCTTAATCTTTTAACTTGCTAAAGATAGAAAAATTACCCATATCTTAATATTAAAATATGCCAGGTAGGTACCACAAAAGAAGTGATTATTCACTAAAGTATCCAGACCAGTTTGCATTTCTTAAAAAGAAAAAAATGCGATATTTATGAACTTAAAAAAAAAAACCAACTATGCTTCCATTTTCCATTTGAACCTACATATATTTAGTTCTTTTCATTGATGGAAAATGAACAGAAGGCCTGTAAATTTTGCTGCTTTCTTTTGTGATCATGTTAACCTCCACTGGTTAACCAAGTGACAAATGCTCGGGGGAGGAGTACCAAACATACTTGTCAAAAATACTCCACCTAGCAAAAGTATTTCCCCTCAGTATCAAACACCAAATATTGGGGTCTGGTTCATCTCCAAACAGAACACTGTAGATATTATTTCAGTCACACCTAGTCAAAGGCTTTTCTTCCCTGTTTCCTTGAGGATACTTTTATGCCATGCTTTTCCAAGTCAGTGGCAGAATGTTGAAATGGAACAGTATGAGGTATTTAGCACTAATAAATACACAGACCCTACACAGCACAGAGTAATAAATGCACAGGATTTGGCAGCTCAAAAATGATGCATTTTCCATCATCAACAAGTAATAAAAACCCAGGTTTACAAGCTGCTGCACTTCAGAAGAGATTGTTTACTGGATCAGATAAAAACAAGGTTCAATATATATTTTTTTTTGTTGCATGACACAGTAAAGTTGCAATCATTTATCAGACTTTTTCTTACATCTTATCTTTCTTATCACTGTAAGGAATAAGCAAAATCTTGGAATTACAAAAACATCTCAAAACACTAGCACACTTCTGACCCATTTAACATATCCCCTTCTTTTCATACACCAACTTTACCCAGAAATAAATCCACTTGCCATATTTGCCCAGGAATACTTCTGCTGGACTGGTTTTGACACCTTTTCAGAGAAGTCTCCTTGAACCCCCTGGACTTGCAGCAGGCTGGGTGTGCTGGCCACCTACACACTGACACTCCCTCTCCCACAAAAACAAAAAGGAGGCAGTTTTGCTAGCAACATCTGCAGACTGAGCAAGCTCAGTTGAAGAGCAATTAGCACTATTTGTTCTTTGGTCTAAGTTAAGAAAATTTCCTTGGGGTGTTTTTAGCTAATCCGTTAATTCAGTGATTTAAAAGACTTCACTAGTTTTATCTTTTTGTTCCTGGTTTCTTCCCATAAAGCAGTAAAAAAATCAAACTACACTCACTTATTTTAGCCTGCACATGAAGAGTTAATTTTTAAAACTTCATTGTGCAACGACTTCACTAAAAAAATTCTTAACTGACTTGAACAATTGCCAATCCTCAGAACACTTGCCAAAGATTCTTACCAAATTTTGCAGACAGTGGCTGCATGGACCAGCCAGAGACCATCCATAGGCAAGGCTGAGTGGATGAAGGGAGGCAAACAATTCATGCCAGAGAAGCAGCAACAGTGTGAAGTGCCAGTAACACATGCAGCAAAGTCATCTCCAGAGGCTCCCACCAGTGCATGGAATCCTCTGTCCCAGCACAGGCTGCAGAGCCATAAAGGGTAAGATAAGGAAATAACCCTGGATTCCATGAGTGTGCAATGGAACACTGCAGCAGCTTCTCCTTCCTGCTAGTCCCAAAAACTGTGCTCCAAACTGCTGAGGGGCCAATCTGATTTCACATGTAACCCTCCATGTCACATCTCTCATGAAGGGAGGTGTATTTACAAAAGCATTAAAGCCAACATCTGTGTTGATTTTGATTAACAAAGCAGAGAGGTACTCCTGCTCATCCTTAGTCAGCAGCAAACTTGACCCACTGAGGTCATTTCAGCAGCCCTATCTCAGGCACTCCACCCAAACCCTTCTGAGGATTGTGTTTTTCTCTTTTAAATTAACCAAATCTCTTGCAGAGAAAAGCTGCAGGCACTGCCCAAGATGAGCAGCTGAGTTACCCATGACCAGAGAGACCCAAAGAGCCAGAACAGGCAGGGTGAACTTAAAAATTCTGGTAAAGAAGACAGATGCTTCCACGACATTATTATTAAATATATTCTGAATTAAGAAATATTAAAATACAAATCCCTACAGATACTACACAGTAAATATTAAACTGTGTTGCTCATTATTTTAACCAACTAGAACAAAACACAACTAAATCATGGTGTCTAAGGAGAACTGGAGGGCAGTGTCTCCTGCCCAGTGCTGCTAGGGAAGCAGATGAGAGAATACTACAGAAGCATTTCTATTTATTCCTTTCAAAAACAGGGGTTTTTTTTCTCATATTTGCAAAGAATTTATTTTAGAAAAAAAGAAGCCAATTTAAAAAATCGTTTTGCAATTCTTCAATGGAAATTCTTCAGTGTTTTGACAACAGAACCCACTGCAGATATAGATACTATAGAAATATATCAAAATTGAGTTTAGATTTTTATTTCAAATTCAATTGAAAATTTTGGTGCCAAAATCTGATCGAAGCCACTAGAAAAAAAAATTAGATAAATTAAATAATCAACTAAGCAATCAATGGAACTGCTGCAAATCACAGGCAGAGTGTGCATGAACTAGAAGTGTTAAGTGGCCAGTTTTTACAGTGCCATACAAATAATTTGTAAGACCACAACTATTTTGCATTCAAGTGGCTCAGTGCTTTGTCTGTACTCTGGACACTCAAGGATAAGAAATTTATCTGCCAGTTACAAGACTACAAACCCTCACTAAATCCAAAATACTGAACAATAAAACCAATTCATTTCACTATTGTCAAAAGAGCACTTTTCCCTAGGTTGAAATGCAGAAGTTTCCCTCTTTATCCAGTACACTGCAACAAGAAACCAAGTGAAATTTTTTTTGCATTAGATACACGCCTTCCTCTAAATGCAGTTTGACACAATAAATTAGAAACACGCTATTCATCAACATGCAACTTCCTAAAAAGTCATAAAAACATAAATAATTTGTATAAATAAAGGTTATGTGCTTTAACAAAAGCAAAGCAGAGCAGCAAATCAGCCTGATTAGCAAAATAAATAGCACCTCTACTACAACAATTCAATCTTAGTAGGAAATCAAACATTTTAATAGATTGCAGCACAGTTATTTTCTTGACAAAGTTTGATTTCTCTAAATCCAAAGCAAAATTACAATCAATTACTTCAAACAAGGGCTTCTTTCTACCTGTTGATTAAATTGTTTTCCCTTCAATCCACCCTGAGCCTAGCAGACATTTCTTCTTGTATTTAAACAGTCAAAGGTGTAACTAAAAGCCTAAAAAAGCATCTATAACCAGCCTTGATATTAAAAAGAAATTTCAAAAAGAAAGATTTTGAATAGGGCAGCAAAAGCACACAGCACTAGGCAGTCCCTCTGTATACAAGTGATGGAAAAGATCCCAGGAAAATCCTACAGGACACATCCCACATCCTGAGGTGCTGGGTGCTCCTCTGGAGGCAGAACAGTGAGCACCAAACAAACAGAGGAAATTTAATCATTCACCCCTGGGTGGCTTGGTTTTTTGTTTATTTTTTTAAAGCTTAGCTTTACCATTGAATTAAAAAAAATCAGCAAATATATGGAAATAAATCATGAAGTTGTATCCAGACTACAGTAACCTTCAGGTAATTATACTGAGAAAGAAAGAATAAGAGGGCAGTTGCCACAGGAAGACACCTGTCTTAACTGTGCCTGCAATTATGGGGTTTTTTTAAGCTTTTTTTTTACACTTCACTTCTGTAATTCACTCCAGCACTACCACACTTGCGCTCTTGCCTCTTCTACAGGGAAGCATTCCCCCAAATTCACTGTGGGTACCATAAAAATCTCAGTTCATTGATAATTAACTTGTACATCTCATCCAGAAGTTTCTTTACAGTGCCTCCTCTGTATCCCTTCTAGAACATTAGTAAGGAACAGACTGGACCAAGAAGATTGATTTTAACTACAAGCAATGTCAGAAGAATAATAAAGTTGTTCCCGTTTGTACAGTAGCAAATAAGGAATCAATAATATAAAATACATACATTATAAAAAAATAAACCTCAGAAACACCTTCTGAATTTAAGTTTCATGGTCTTACACACTTCAAAAACATGAAAGGCCCTGAAAGATCAATACAACCCATAGGAATCTAAGGTGCAGAAATCCATAATTTGATTTTTTTTTAATATGGTAAATTGTACAGTAGCAAACACTCAGATAAATCAAAGCTATCTCCATACAAGAAACAAAACAGGTCATAAATCCAGAATTTATAAACCTCCCATATCCTCAAATAGGGAATGTGGTGCAAAGAATGTATTACAGAATTTGCTTTCTAGTGGGCATGCAGGTATTTCTCATTTCAAGTAAAAACTTCTATTAAAGGAACATGATCTCTAAGGATTTATCTCTGGGCTTTCTCATCCCCCCAGTACTGTTAATTTTTAATGAGCTTTCTGAAAATTCCCTTTGCATTGAATCTCACTGGCTGGGGATGCCAAAGGACCCTTTGATCAGCAGATAGAACCCTTTTCCTAGTTTTGGAGGGATTTTACTCATGGAAACAGCAAAAATTTCTTTTGATCACAGCACCAAAACTCTGATTTGAGATCACCCTGGTTTGCAGGCGTGGGGGCTCGTGTTGTGCAGAGTCACTGGTCCCCTGGAGCAGCTGAGCAGAGTGGCACAGATGGGTCTGGGAGCCTGGACTGGCATCCAATTGTCACCCTGGCCCCAAAATGTCCTAAAGGAGTCCCTTTGATCCAGTCCAGTGCCTGAGGAATTTCCAAACAGGGCAGAGTGAATCTGCCAAGCCCTGCTGCACGTCCACGGACACTTGCTGGACTGTTTCTAAGAATGGGACACCATTTGGGAGAGCTAAGAAAAAAAACAACTCATTAGAGCACCAGGAGAAAATCCTTTTCTCTCAGGACACTGCTGTGCCATGGAATAGAAAATGCTATTAAACAAAAATGATCAACTGCAAACAAACACGAATAATTTGCTGAACAAAAAAAAATATCTTGCAGCTAAGAGACAATATAAATTACCATATGCAGATAACTAGGATGCCAAGGAGCAGGAACCTCACTGCCCAAAAAAATACATCAGCAAATGCAGAAAGACTGTTACTGACTATGTTTTGATTTCAGCAATAGAAATCTAAAATAATCTAAAATTGAGGATGTAATTGCCAAAAGGAAGAAACAAACAACACAGAAAAAGAATAATCAAGACTGGAGAAAAACAGATTATCAAAGGCACCTGCTATCACAAGAATAGAAATGAGATCTTCAAAAGCCCTGAAGGACTCCTTGCAGAAAAGACACAAGAAAAAGCACAAAAACCCCAAGAAAGTGATCATTACTGATTCGATCATTTTAGCATACAAACAGAGATGTACTAGGGATGGCAGAGACTGCCAAAGGGAACAAACCCAAAAAGGTGGGGGAGGGGTGTAGACTCCTGTATTCCTCTTGCCTCTGCCATGCCAGACACTTTCCCCTTTTTTTCAAGGCATCCAAAGCCCTGCAGCCTGTTGGGGTTTGGATGCAGCAGCTGCATCTCCCCCACACTGCCAGACCACAGAGCTCCAGGAGAACAGGGGCACGAGGGTGAGACAAACATCTCCCCAAAGCTTTCCCCTGCCCCAGCCCTGAGACAGCATTATTTCTGTTATTTTATTTCTCTTATTTCTTCCCTTGGAGCAGCAAACACTCCTCATCCAGACAAAACAGGAGGTCACTGTGCTTTTCTGCTCTTGCCCTGGCCCACACACTCTACAGAGCATCTCTCCCTAAGAGACTGCACTCACAGAATATGGGCTGATCAAACACTGAATGCACAATGCATTTGACTCCCATATATTAATTATGTACCTCTAAATCATAACAATTTCTCTAATAATTTTCCTACAGAACTTACAATTCCCACAAAAAACGAAGATCCCCTTTGATGTCTCAGCGCTCTTCTGTATATATCAAAGACACAGTGTAAATATTATTTTACAACAAACAAATTCTATACATTCCTCCTCATTTGCAAGATGATCAAAACAAGTGAGAAGTTCTAAGGAGAGAACTTTAATTTTGTTCATTCACCCCCTGCATCTACCAGCTCCTTGAGTTCCTGCAGGAGCTCCTTAAGCCTTTGGAGAAACCAGAAGATCCTGCTGGGAAGGGATAGGGAGAGTGCACATTATTTAATAACCAGAAACTATGTGTGAGAGACCTTTCTGGTTTTATTTTTGGCACAACTTATCTGCTGGTAGAAAGACTGCATTTTAACACTGAGAGGAATGTAATGGGAAATTTATTTTAAGAATAGCAGGTCATAAAGATTGTATCATTATCCTCCTTGGACAGTAATTGGCAATAAGAATACATGTTCTTCTTTTAGTTTTTGTTCATTTGATGAGTTGAAAGAGAAATGCTGTTCATCCAACATGCTGTTTATTTAATATTCAGCTTTCCAGAACTCTTCTTATGCAAAGCACAAATGCTGATGATCAATTATTTTAGTAATCATAATTCAAGCTCAAATTTTACACTCTGTAAACACATTATCATGACCACCACATTATGCATTTGAAAAATTCCAGTTGCAGCAACCCATACAAATGAGCACACTGCATTAGATTTACAGTAAAATTCTGTTCTGGCCAGACATACAAGGGGTTTTTTCATAACAGTAAAATGAATGAAGCACACATAAATGCTGAGTATTTTTCTATGCAGTGTACAAATGCACACATTCATACACAAACAGTCACAGCACTTATTTCGAATATCGAGTAAAAGTGAAAAATATTTACACTTGTCCCTAACAAGCAATTATTTCAAATACTGGATTTAATGTTTTTAAAATTAAATTATTGGGTATGATTGAGAAGTCAGGGAAGAGCTGCTGTCATTTTTTCAGGAAGATTTCCTATAAACTTCATCAGGTTGACAAGAACTAAGTTTTCCCAAAGCAACTGGTAGCTCTTTGGGAGCAATCTAGAACGCCCTCACACTTAGTGGGTGGCCTAATACATCCTGAAATGTAAGTCTATAATTAAATAAAAATTTGCAAAATTCAGTTTAGGCTTCTTATGGGAATGCTTAATGCACATATAATTGGGGTGTAACACATGCTGCATTACATTTATTTTACTGATAAACCATAACTTTTCAAACTAATGTTTAATGGAAATGCTTAGAAAACAGTTTGATGTTTAATGCTGCAAATAATAGTAAAAGGCTAAACAGGGAAAAAGTGGGCCTGCTGCTGCAGGAGGTGGATGATTTAGTGGCAGCAGATGGGAGATAAGGCTGAAGAATTCATATCAGGGATTATTTGATCTTGACCCATGGGACAGATGGGCTCTGTCAAAGGGTGCAGAGAACCAAGGTCACAGCCAGGCCACAAAGCTTGTGGAGACTGAGGGGTCCTTAGTGGCTACAGAAAGGTTTTCTGCCACCCTCAAATAAAAAGGGTATCACCCCAATTTGTACCCCACAATATGGATTTATCCAGTCTGGGATGTGGCCAGTTGGATGAATGACCAAAAGATGGGTGGAAACAAAGCTAGGCTCCAAACACAGCAATTAATTAATGTGTCCTTCAGCATCTGAGAGGAGGACACAAAGTCGTTTAGAATACTGGAGCACCTCTGCTATGAAGACATATAGAGAGAGCTGGAGAAGAAAAAGCTTCAGAGATACCTTAGAGCACCTTCCAGTACTTAAAGGGAACTTAAAAACAGAGAGGGGCACATAGTGATGACAGGAAAAGAAGGAATGGCTTTAAACAGACAGAGGGCAGGTTTACATAGGATATGAGGAAGAAATTATTGACTGTGAGGGGTTTCACTGGAACAGAAGCCGTGGATGCCCCATCCCAGGAATTGGTCCAAGCCAAGTGGGAGCTGGAATGACACAGTCCCTAATGTCCCTTCCAACACAAACCATTCTGTGCTGGCCAGGAGGCCACTAACACCTGGGGTACTGCAGCCACCTCTCCTGGCACCTGACCTACCCAAAAATCTCCACCAAGGGCTCAGAGGAAGCCCAGGAATGCACTCTCCTCATGCTTGTAGGCAGCACCAGTCTGGGGGCAACCAGCAGAGAGAAGAACCTGTGGGTCTTGGCCAAGCACCAGCCAGGGGTGTTGTGTGCTCTTGGACATCTTGGCTCCTACAATGATTTATTCTGTCTATTCACTGCCATTGACTTTGAAACCTTGATAACATTTTATAAAATAAACCTTTATAGAAAGCACAATTCCAACACATCCATGTCCAGCAGATCCTGCTGGTTGTGGATTTTTCTGTTCCCAAAATGTGCACTTTGTCTTCAGAGAGAACCAGTGCACAGCCTGCAGCAAAACAACTTAAAATTGTGATTCCTGTGTCTATAATTAAGCCACAATTGGCACTTTAAGGGGCACATTCTACAGTTCATGCTGCTAAAGTAAATACTGTGTGCATGAAGAACTGCCACAGGATGAGTGCAATGAGCATCTATGCTTATTTGCCAAAGCAGCTCCTTGAGTTTGTATTTAATTCTAATTCATTATCAAGCATCTTAAAAGTCAAGCAATTGCAAAGTCCCATAAATATATGTGACTATTTGAGTTTTCATTAATACAGTACTTAGCATGCAAAAACCAAATTAATTTATTTCTGCATGCAAAAACCAGAATGGGTTGGAGAAGCAGCACACACTCACACAGCCTTGGAACTGAGCAAACTGTTACAAATTTGCTGGAAAAATTGTATACTGGGCATATGTAATAGGCAATTTGTTAGCACATAATTGCTATTTCTAACCTAAACCAAGGCAAATCTATCCAAGAAGCATGTTCATATAAACACTGCATTTTATATGTATGTATATAGGCACAAACACTCTTAAATATTTTATACAGAAGCACATTTTTGAAATATGAAAAGCAAAGCATGGTGGGGACATAAAGAACCCAGCTTCACTTCTCCTAAATACCAAGGGAGTTAAACATGAGCACCCACACTAACCAATGGCACCCCCAAGTTATCTTCTGCCAGGAGAAAGAACAGCAGCTGCAGAGACAAAGCTGGAGATTAAACTCTGAACATCTAGGGGGTAGGAAAAAGAGGTAAGAATCTTTAACATGATTGTCTTCCCAAGCTTGAACAGCAGCCCTACCTTCACCTCACCCCACCTTGCCAATGTTCAAATATGTAACATTTCTAATTGTATGCTGACATATTCTAATTGTGTGAGCACAAGGCTGCTAATCAAACCTTTATGGAGATAAAAATCAGAGTTGTTAAAAGGAATTCTCTTAAAAATTCAGGTTTAAACCACATCCTGAGGTTAAAATTTAATTTGGTAGGGTGATGCTTATAGTGTTCCTAGAATTTTGCAATACCTGCAAAATACTTTTCTTTTGTTAAGTAACTGCTTAGTACAGAACTTCTTCATACACTGAATCTCAATCTCCTAACAAAAATATGAACATAAACATTCACAAATCAAGGTTAAAAAAAGACTTTATGACATGTATCTGAGCAATACTTGAGAGATTCCAGGAATATACTTGTGTTTATTTTGGACATCACCTTCTATTTCCGTGTGATGCCTTTAGTCTTTGCATTAGAGTAACCACAATCTCATGCAATAATCACTTTGGAAGAAAAAATAAAGATTAATTAAAGCATATAGCTGGCATATTAGCTGAAAGGCTGACATACACCATCATTCCATTTCCAATGCTCTTCAAAGAATCCTCTTAACTAAGCCTGCACAATCAGAGCATTTACTCTTTAAATAACCATGATGAAAAGCAAGATTGTTTTACTTCTTGAAGCCTCAGTGTACATTCCAGGGCTCCTTATACTTTAAGCAAATGGCAATAAAAACCAAAGGTATTCTTTTTTTGAAAGCATTTTTGAAGCCTTAGAGACTGAGACATTACATCTTCAAAATGCTAAAGTACATATACAAGATGCACAATGCCAATCATTAAAAACCCACATTTTTTACTGGTGTACATGCCTGTCTTTATATATAGTTTAGATTTAACCAGGTTATATCTAAGTTTTGCAATTCTTTCTTCTTAGCTCCAGTAAAACACAGCCTATTCCATCCATCCATCCAACTGGAGTTTTTTGTTATCTCATACTTGAGCTTATGCTGCTCCTGGCAAAGGCAGTCTCACCCCACTCAGAGCCACTTAAAATCCTTCTGAAAAGGTGACTGGCTTTTGTCTTGCCATGTCTCTTTGTAGTCCTGCAGCAGCTTCACCTTCTAATGCCTCAAACATAACACACTTACCAGGCTTCTCTTTTATTAGCCAAGAAGGGCCTTTGCACTTTGCTTATCAGCAATTTGGTACCAGAGAGCAACTTCAGATCCCTCCAAATGGCTAATGATGCACTTGATGTATTTTCTGAGGAGCATCAGCATGCTTTCTCACACAGTGCTCATTATGAGAGCTGTTCCTAAACTCACAAGTCTCCTTTCAATCCCTTTTCAAAAGTCTCCTTTTCCATGTCAGCTCAAAAACTGAGTGTTCAATAGCTCCAGGTCAATTTTTCTTCCATGAATATATAATGGCTTTCTGAATTCACATCAGGTTTTAGTATTACAATGTCCTGAGGCAAAAAATTCTGCAGGAATATTCTGGGAAAAAAATACCTAACAGTGTTTATTTTGGATATCACTTTTTAGTTTCATTTGATGCCTTTAGTTCATTGCATTAGAGCAACAGCAATCACTCCCTAATTATCTTCACCACAGTGCTCCCCAATTTACAAATCTCTCCCATCTCCTCCCTCAGCTGTTAATGGGTTCCTGCCACTCAAACTGGGGACTACTCAACTGCCTAATGAATCTTCCACTGCTGATTCTGACTGTGGGGATGACCCAACTTGTAAACCCAAGCAGACACTTCACTAAGTTTCTAGAAAAGACTTTAAAAGAAATTACTTTGGTATTTTCCTAATTAGCAGGACAAGCTTCTGGAATTGTTCTGCCTCAAGGACATTAGATGCTGAGTCCAGTGCACAAAGAAAGATGTCAGCACTACTAATTTCTGCTGCCAGGAAAAGAGATGCTCCATGTCTCCTAGATCATGGCAGCAGAAGGGGAAAGACAGCAAGGGACACTGAGGGCTGTCAAATCCTCCCCAGTGCTGAGGTTATTCCATCTCCACACCTCACAACCATGAAAAATGGATTGGATTTTCTCTCAAGGGCTGAACTTTACAGAGGATGATGAGGAGGCTGTGACAAACCCAAAACCTGCAGGGAAGCTGCAGAGCTGTTTCCTGTGCACTTCAGCAGCAGCTCTGCTGTGAGAGCCTAATCTGCCTCTGGTCCAATTCCTTATTCTGCAACAGCAGGGAAAAAGTCATCAGTTCCTGCTTTGGGTAGCAAAAGGGAATGGCTGTGTAAGGAAGTTCAACACACATGCCTTCATTAATTTACTAGTGAGCAACTTCCCCATGATACCCACAGCACAGCAGTAGTGTCCTAATAAATTCATATTTTTAAGTCAGGAAATGCATTTTTGGTACAGATTTGAAGCTGACTGAGACATAAATGAATGAGATTCTCTAGCAGTGGTTTTATTTCCTTTGAGCATGAACCTATAAGAACTTTGGTAAACACACTGAAAGGTTCTATGGTTTCACAGCTTTATGGTTTAATAATTTTATATCATTTTCTGAGATGTCTCACATCTGTTTACAGAACTGCTGCCTACTGAGTCACAGACATTTCCAGAGCTCCAGCCACACCAGACCACTGTTATTTTTCACCCTCCAAAAGAAGAAAGATAATCATTAACTATAGCAGCAGGGAAAATAAAATCCATGCTGCCTCCCTAAGTTAACACTGCACATCCAATAAAAATAATAATTTTAAAAATTATAAAATCATTGAAACAATTTTATCTTTGACGTTTCCCATAGTTTCTCTCACTACACTTAGCCATTTTTTCATGTTTCTCTTAACAAGGCTTGCATGAGCTGACCTAGTTTATTTGCACTCCTCCCAAACTGTGAAGTAGAATGTGTTAACATAAACCAAATGGTCCCAGTCATTTTGAAACAAGCTTCTCCTCTGCCAGCTACTCACCCTCTGCCACCTCTGTCTACTGTCTTGACACTTTCCAGCCATTTTTCCTACCTGGCCTTTGCTGCCACCTCCTTTGTTCTCAAATCCTGCCACCCCAAATGCCTGATAATTCCCTACTTTTTATCCTGAGGGGTGACACCTTCTGCAGCCCCACACAGCCTTACAACAGGCTGCTCCTCACCTCCAGCATCCCCAGCTCCACCAGGTGGGAATCCAGCTGCTCACCAAGCAGGGGGACCCTGGCTCTGCCTGCCCTGTACCTGGACACAGCCAGTCCCAGCCATGCCATGGGATACAGCACAGAGACACACTGAACACCCCAGCACACAGCCCAGCTGGGGTTCAGTGCCAAAACCTGGAGGAGAGGTCAATGTGTCACCTATCCCACAGCTGAACCTGAGAGTGAGAACTTCATCTACTGCTCCAGAGGAAGTGTTGCTGCCATCCCTGGCATATGGTATTACTCAGGTTACTATTTTCATCTTTGCTAAAGCTGTAGCTATGGTAAGGTAACAGCCCAAAAATTTCATAATATGACATGGGGGGAGGGGGGTTGGCAGGAAGAATTATGAAAAAAAAAAGAAAGAAGTCACAGCAGTGAGGAAAAGGTTTTAAAAACATTTTTACTGTTGTGGCTTTGTTCTGCTATTTAGAAAAAAAAACAAAACAAAACAAAACAAAAAGCACTAAACAACCTTGAAATAAGCTGCCTGAAGCAAGCTATTTTCGAGTTTCCTCTAGTTTAATGACTCTTCATTTCCTCACTCCCGAGTCATACCTGTAAGTGCCACAGGCCAGAGAGGAGCAAATAAGCACCTGTGGTAGTTAGGAAAAGAAAATGCAGCAAACACTCCCCATTAAATGCAAGTCTGAAGGACAGATTGTGAATTGACAACAGGGGAACCAATGAGGAAATCATATGGAGATATGAGAGTCTGCCACTCACATAAAATAACTTTCATTTCTTTAAAATTACCTTGACTGCACACTCCTGTTAGAAGGTCACATCCAGAAATCATCATGGAGTTTGTTTCTTTATTAAGCAAACTCCCTTGTACTGATCCTCAAGTTTAATGGAGATTGTTTCAGCTGTTGTGATTCCAGAGGAGGGTGGATAAATCCACAGGAGCTTGGAAGCACAGGCTACCAGCATGCTTAGAACACAAAGGAACTGCACCTAGAGCACCTGGTCCATGGCTGTGCCTGTAAAACACACCTCTCCCAGCACACCATGAACAACACAAACTCACAGCAGCAGATTGGCCACCACAGTGGAACTGCCAAGATAAGCTTCAAAATGCTTTTTTCCTTTAGTGTCTGAAGGCTGAACAGCTAGAGAAAGATATTGGAAAAATACATCTTCCACTACTGACTACCAGAGAATTTCTCCTCACACTCTGCACTGCAATCATTTGAAATTGTTACAATGGCAAATGCTGTCGTTTGTATTGCAAGGCTTTCAGATTTTGTTACAGATGTGAACATTGATCCTTTCTCTCTGCAATCACACCAAGGATTTTGGCTAAACCAGGCCAAGGGCTGAACACGAAACATCACATCAATCCACCATGCAAGGCAAAAGGATGAGCTGGTACAAAATTCTGCTGCCAGGTTGGATTTGCACAAAAAAGCCCTAGAGGAGCAGCTGTGATGTGGCACACACCCGGTTTGATCAAACACTACTGCTCCTCCAAAGGCAGGGTATCAGTCCTGCCCTTGCTGATTTCCTGGTAACAAGCACATTACAAAAAGCACACTCCCCCATTAGCACAAAGATGGAGCTCTGGCCTAAGGCCAGTCTTGCCTGGGTTTTTATGTCATTTATGTAACTAAAGTATCTAAATCTCCCCATCAGACCGAAAACAGGACAGAGAATGCAAACAGGATTCTCATTTTCCATTTGGCTACATACAAAGCAGTTGTTGCTGGAAGCATGAGCTGTCATAGAGATTTGGGGTTCTCAGATACCTGCCCTCTGAAACTGTACAGTTGACTACAGATGTTGCTCAGGACAACAAAGAAACACCAGAATCTTGCACAGCCACAAAGAGCTTATCATTTCCAGGAACACACAGCTCAATGAAATGTAACAGAAAGTCATCACCAACCAAAAACACATCCAACCACAAATCCAGCACCGGCCCCAAATCCAGCCACACGCTGCTGCACGAGATGAACCAGATGTCACAAGCAAGGAGAACTAATTCAGCCCCCTCCACACAAACACATGACTTCATTTGCTGGACTGAACAGCTCAAAGATTCAGAGTCTCTCCACCTGCTACTCTTTTCTTAATTCATTGGGTAAACTGACACATCCCCTCCCCCTAAGCCATAACTGAAAATTATAATTAACACGATGATGACAGAGGAGGTCTTAATCAGTACTAATTCTTGTGTTCTTGCTTGCTGAGAAAAGGTAAATTTCATTCTGAATTTTTCTCAAATAACTGCAGCCATTCAGCACAGCCACCTGAGATTTTTGCTTTCACTAGTGTTTTAAAAAACCAAGTTTCATAAGTGAAATAATAAAGAAATAATCTAATGAACAGGAGGTCAAACTTCCATGGCAGCTATATAGGATAAAAAAAAAATCATACTGCAGGCTCCAAACCTGTACCAATGTCCATGCATGTTTCCCACTTTTTAAGAGATGACTACCAAAATTATCTTGTCTTTACAGTAAAACATAACTGATCACACATTCTCTGAAGAATCACAGGTGTGATGTGTATGAAACTAGACAGATAAATGACAAATGGGCCATGACTACATGTATCAAATAAAAACCACCAGAAATGTTCTCCCACAAATACACACACACATATTTTAATCTTCAATACATTGAAGCATGGCACTGCAACTGTAAATACTACATGTAACTGGGTGGAGGCTACTGTTGAATAATGCAATGCATTAGCTCCCAAACCAGATTACATTTTTTACTTAAAATGTAACCATTTTGTCCAGCTCAACAAGAATGAAGACAATGAGAAAGCATCCAAAACATAAATAAAAACTGCCACCCCAACTTAGTGTTCCCAGAACATACTCCAAAAATAGACTTGTCTACAAAAGCAACTCTGTCTTAGATTATCTAAAATTCTGACAAATGGGCAACCAATCTTACATGCTGCCTCTGATGGGGAAGATTATGCTTTAAAAATAAAAACTACCAGCTCATGCCCAAAGGTGGAACTACAGTGTAGCCTGTATATCCATACTATCCAGTGGTGAATTAATTTAGGCAAATATTGCCATAGCTCTCAACAGTTTTCAATGAAACCATTAAATATTCTTCTCAGCTGAGTTCACTGTGAGCAAACGCAGCACAGAAAATTTAACTTTCCCTTCTCACTTTGAAACCTGTCACTTAAGTAACCAACCTTGACCATCCATTCCAAGTAAAAAAAAAACCAAAACACAAAAACCCTGAAACTGGCTAAAAACCCCTGAAACAGACACACCCACTGCAAACCAAAAGGACAAAAAGTAACTTCCTTCGATTGTGGGGTAAAGATAAGGTACCAGTGAGAAAACACTCATATACAATTTATTTTAATGATAGCAAAATGTTTCACATGCCCTCCAGCAATAACCCCAAAGATCAATCTTCACAGCTTTTCCTCAGTAGTTCCTTGCTCCAGGGCTGTTCCCAAAGCCACTTCAATTCTTCCCAGCAGCTGTCCCCCCTTCAATGACACCTTTCCCTCCCCATGCTTAAAACATCTGCCAGTCGTGTTTCTGTCAATCCCTGCCTGACCTGCTGAGGGAACATCAGAAACCCTCTTATCAGATCTGTCCACAAGCCACCCAAACCATGACAAGATTTTCTCCCAGTAAAGGCTGGGATCAAAGCCAATGGCACTGTCAGCATGAACTGGGACACGAGGAAGGCAGTGCAAGATGGGATGTCTCAAACTGAGGCACAGCTCACCATCACCAGCAATAAATGAAAACAGAAGTCCTTTCTCCTCTGGGAGCCATTTATTTTCATAAGACATGAAGCCTGATTTTAAATTGTTCTGAGTCACAGTCAGATCCACACTTCAATGCATGCAAGATGATTAATATCAGTTGAGAACAAGGCATTATTTTGAGCTTCAGAAAACACAGCAATGTGAGGAAACTAGCCCGGGAGACATCCAAGAAAGGGATAGATCTGGTTATAGCTTCTTTTCTTTAGGACCAGGGTGCTGAAGAGTTTTCCTTCCCCCTGTGTGCATCAAAATCCCAGCAGAGTTTGCTGTGTGGCTCAGACCCCACCTCAGCACCCTGATTTGGGCATCCTCCCCACTGAACACTGCAACTGCAGCTGCTGCTTGCCCAGCTCCTGACCCCAGCAGAGTCAGATTTAAACCCTCTGGGGCCTTAAATCTAGGCAGCAATGACAACAGCTCTGTCTAGCTGCTCCTAAAATCCTCACAGTGGCATCACTAGGAAGATAATCCTGGTCATGCTTGACCCAAGCTGCTGCTGAATTTCACGTGGAAAAGCCCAAGAGCAGGACAAACTGCAGCTGAAAAACATTACGAGGACTTCACAAGTCCACAAATTTTAATTGCACCACACATTGTATTTTTGCACTATTTAAATAATTATTTGCATATAATTTATTTCAATTACTTTCATGCCTTTCATAGAAGTCAGGGTGTTTTATTAAAAGGTAAAATAAATACTATTTTGCACAAAGCAATTTTACAGCAAGCTCACAGTGAATTAATTTCAAGTCAATATAATGAACCACAAAATAAAAATTGCCCCATAAATAATGAAGTCCCTCAATCTTCCCATGCTACACCATTCCAGCAATCATACTGGATTCACTAAATACTACAGTAATTTCCACCATTCAAATTAAACAGAATGCAACCACTTCATTTACACACACAAATGTCCACAGAACAGGAGAGCAGACATCCAGCCTGCAGTCAGAATGTCACCAAGTTGTTTTCAGGTCTGTTTGGACAATATTCAGAATGTTACAATTTTTCCACCTTAAAACACACACTGAAATGTATTTTAAAAAAAAAAAAAATCAAGCTAGAATGATTCAGAGTTTAAAAAAAAGTCCTGCCCTGCTCCTCCTGAGCTATTCACAATTGATTTTTGTTATAAAATTTCTAACAATAACCTTAAAGAAGGTTAAGAATGTTAAAGAAAATCATTATACTAACACTGAGGTCAGAACGTAGAAATTGGTGGATGCTCCACACCACAGAGAATCCAGTTTGGCATCAGACTTGGAAAAAGTTGAATGGGTTTGGGGAACTGGTTGCTAAATTGGAAATGGATGAAGTATTATGGGTTTTTATTGAGGAATGGCAACACTGGAGAGGGAAGGGACAAGTCTTGAGGTAACATTACCATCATCAAAACCTTCTAAAATTTGGGACTCCCCCTGCAACTATCCCAACACCACAGGGAGCTCCCCACTGTTGTGATGATGCCCTGCAGATGCAGCTCTCACCTCCACCAGCCCAACACAAACTCATCACCTAAATAAAAGTGCAATTAATGGCCTAATGCAAGGCTTTTCCTAGGTATGTCCAGTCTGTCCTGATTTTCGACAAGCACAAGGAAACAGAAATCCTAAAACATTGAACATTGTTATATAACTACCTCCTTGGACAAACACATTCAAAACAGTTGCCCATCATTCCACTGCCCCTGCCCACTCCACTTGTCTTAGCCCTCACTCCTCCTAGCTCTGAGATTTATTAACTTGGAAAAAATGTGATTTCAGTGTTTCTACTACAGCAATGCTCAGCAGATGTCTCACATCTCTATTTATACAACTCTAGAACTGGTAATAAACATGATTTTCCTATTGCCACACTACATTTTTTAATGAGACATCATTCCTCGTCTCTGTTTACCAAGAATTACGTTGGCCACAACCAAGTCCTTCTCCCACATTATGACAGCACATAAGGGTTTGGAAGGCTGAGTGGAAACTTGTTGCTATACATGAAAGAATTCCTAATGGTTAAGGATTAGCATTCTCCTCCCTGTGCCTGTGGAGAGCAGGGATCCTCAGAGGTGTGCAGGAAGGCATCAGGCATAAACACTGAGCCTTTCAGAGCTAATCCCCACCCAGATCCCAACCACAGTGACTTTCACAGGGCTGTGCCAAAGACATTTGTCCAAGACCAAGAGTGTGGTTCCTAGATGACGTCAGATGTCTGGGCAGTCTGCCAGCTTCCTATGGAAGTAATTTCAATATTGCTGAACTTCAATCTAATTGCATTTATCATATCATTATTTATGTAAGGAGCCAGCAGTTGTGTAGGTAACCTGTATTCTTGAATCTAATAAAATAAAACAAGTTTTGAAAATACAAAGAGAGACAGATTGAGCTAACCAGAAATCATATTAAAGTTTCATGCCTTCCTTTAAAGCCACTTATTCCAGAAAGGAACAGATGTTAGCCAAGACAAATATCATCCTTGCTCAACTGGGACTTGGAAAGCCTGATGCAAAGTACAGTATTTTCTCACCTGCAAATTTACAATTGTCCCATAGCTATAATTATACATTGAAAAAGTCTTGCCCCCTCTACTCACACTTCATAGCAGGCTCTCACTGCCCCAAGGCTGTGCACAAAATTTGTTCATTTATTCCCTTTGTGACCTTTCTCTTATAATTTTTCTGTAACACACAAAAATTCTTCATCATACCCACCAAAAAGCCAAACAAATTTGAAGACAGCTATGCCACATTCTGAAATTACCATTTCTCCTCCCAGACAATGTAAGATCAGTAACTCCACACACACTTTCCTCTCTATCCCTTCCCTACTGCACAGCTTTTTCACTGAGGCTCTACCTGCCCACAGTAAAGCACAATTAAACTCCAGAACAGTGATGTGTCCCTGCCCCACAGGCAGTGCCATGTCAGGTGGCCACGTCCTGTAACACTCGTGACACTAAACCAGTTGATTGTTAACAGAACAAGGAAGCAGGTGAAGTTCCCACCACATCAAAGCAGGGCACTGAACTCAGGCATCCACAGAATCAGTGCTCAAAGGGTAGAGAAATTAATTCTGTTTCTCCCCTTCCTCTACACTCTTATGGTCCTGGTCTCCTCTTCCAGTCATCTAAAAGGAAATGCATCTTTACAACACCCCAGTTCAGAGTTCAAATTCTGGCAAGGTGTTTCCAAGGTCTTTGCTGCTTTCTGATCATCCCTCTCTCCTAAGTAACAGCTCAGAAGTTCAGTGACAAACAACAGAAGAAAAGCAGAAAAGGCTCCATCCTTCAGCAGTGATTTCGAGATTCATCATGTGTCTGAAGGACTGTAACAACCATGAGCAGATTCCCTTTCTGTTCACTGCAAATCTCAAAACCTTTCTATGAAAATCTCCCATTTTTTAGTTTCCATAAACTAAAATTGGATCATTCTCTAAAAATATAAATAGCAAAAACAATATTAAAAAAATCCAAAACCTACACACACAAACCAAATTTTCCTCTGTGGCATTTTTTGGACAGGATGTATTTGCAGCAGTGTTAATCACTCATCACTATGAGGTGTACAGTGCAGAAACCGTGTGTGAAGTGTTTGAAAGCATTCTGAAATTTTAGAGAAAAGTGTTTGTTAAAAATGTTTTGTCAGAATTTGTTAGATATGTCAAATTTTAGGGAGCATCAATGTATTTTATTTCCAAGCCTGTTCTGCTATCTTTACACTTTTGCCTGGATACCAATTAATGGGTTTTTGTCATTTATTGCTTTTTAATACTACAACACAACCTCTCCAAAGTAAGTGGTTCACAAGCCTGAACAGTCTATTAGAAATGCAAAAACTAAGGTTGCTTATGTCAGATTTATGTTTTACATAACAGCCCTACCAACATTAAAAAACCCCAAACCAACAAAACAAATCCAAAACAAAACCACACCAAAAATATCCCCCGCTGACACAAAGATCAAATCTTTGCCAAACTTCAAGCACATGTTCTCAAACAGGAAATAAAGCTTTTCAAGAAAAAATTTTAATAGGTTAAAAAAACAACAAATACACAAGAAACAACAGAGTGATTTTTCTTGCTGACCTATTCTGGCTAATTGGGCAAGAAAAGGGAACCTACTCAATACAAACCTTATCACGCAATGTTTTGGCCTACTTATCAAAAATTATTTGTGATCCAATTTCCCAAGCAGAGTTGTTTTTACAATGCTTTTCCTCACTGCAACCACATTTCCACTGGGATCACCACCAGAAGTGATCACATAAACAACTGAGTTTCTGTGAGGGCCATGACCCCACTTGCAGCTTCCTCTGTCCATCCTGAGCCACCTCTGTGATGAAGGCAAAAGGATGGACAACCTTGTGCAAAAGCAACAAAAAGTATCCTCAAGTTTTTGTCACGGGTTTTGTCAAGATTAGGCCCAAAATAAAGTCCCAGACCAATGCAAACCCCCCAGAAAATTAGGAATTGAGATCTATTCCAGACTGGCTTTTACCTATGGAAAACACAAGTTGTGACAAGCCTTATTTTGTTAACACCACCTCTGATGAAGCCCATGTTCAGTTGTTGCAATTATTTTGGTGTTACCACTGTGTGAGCAGCTCACATATTTATTTATATTTATTGTCTGACTCCTCTGGTAAATTAGTGGAAGCAATCTCTATGTAGTAGAGCCATCTTTTTTAGTAAGTTGCAATAAATAAGGCTGCACAGCATTCCACAAGACAACAAAAGGATAACAGATCCAAATACAGCTCTTTTAAAACAGTTCTTGGCTAAATAAGAAGTCAAGAAAAACACATAATGGATATAGCTTAATCCTTAAAACACCCTCACAACAGGCACACAAAGAACACTTCACAGGTAAACATAGAACAGCAAGCATTTCAAAAATTGTCCAGTTTGGTTTATAATTGATTTTTTTTTAAGCCACATTCTGTTTTTGACTTCAGATATTTTGGGACCAGTTACACAGTGGGAAGGGAAAAAAAAAAAAGTCATTTTTAGCAATTTATAACTACACAGCCACAGTCTTTTTAAGAGCAGGCCCAAGGCTGTGTGCACAGATCCAACTCTGCTTTCTCCACACATACATTATGCAATGCAATGTGATAAATATGTAACCATGGAGGCACACACTGTGTTGCAAACAGGACACAGAGCTCCTGGGTGACCCAGGGAAGGCAGGCTGCACTTGGAGCTGTGATTCCCTTCCCCCATTCCTTTTTCATAATGGTCCAGCCTTGTTCTGCAGCCTTTTTATACCATCTCCTCTCTGAGGTATGTAAATAATTTAGTCAACAGCAATGCATTATGCAATTTATTTTCAGCCAGCAGCACAGCCTTCGTTAGGTGCAATTCATGGGAAGAAGCAGTTAATTATGGTAATTCATCTGCAGACCTAGGTGAGCAATTTCACTGTTATTCTGCTATCCTGCTTAATATGCATGTGCTGTATAGGAGCAGTTAAATGGCAACTTTCAAGGCTGACATCCCAAACCCTGATTCCATAACAAGCTCTGAACCTGGGCTTAAGGCAGAGCTACAGTAAACAGGGCTTCTGGGAGGCAAAGGAGTCAATTTACACAAAACAACTTGCAAGCTCAGGGTTTAAGGTAGTCTAGTGAATAGACCTCTACCAGATCCTAGAAATAATTCTACGCTATTGTATTGCACTATTTGTGGAATGGTATGTGATCATATAATTAGAGATCATATAGTACATTCACACAAAGAATACTTTAGGGCTTGCCGGGGAGGGGGGAGGGGACCTCTTTTAAAAAAGAAAATTATATTATCTGGAAATTCAGAGCTAATCTCAACAACTCAGAAATGCTACCAGAGAGTGTTTTCTTCACAAACTTTAGAAAAAAACATTTCAGGTCTGATTTCAGATTGAGGAAGAAATAGCTCCAAACCAGCCACAAACCAAGCCTGGAAACCTGAAAACTCCTCTTTATCAAAAGATTAAAGTCACAAAAACTTAAAGAGAGTCATTGTTTCAATGACAGAAGACAGAATTTTAACATGACCATCCTGAAGGTCTCAGTGGAGCACAGTCAGAGTGTTTTAATTTAACCTTGCACACTTTGATACAGCCACAGGACTAAAGTGTTAGTGGCCTCTAGTTTGTTTATGACTGACTACATGTGCTAGAATATGCTCTGCCAAAACCCATTGCTAAAACAAAAACCAGCGTTCAAAAAAGCACAAAACTTCATAAACCAAATAAACAACACATTGCAAATATTTAAGGCTTCCAAGCAAAGGCTACTTCCGTAAATTTCCAACATTTAAACTGGCAACAAAACATGTCAGACACTAAAACAAATGACTGGCTAAAAAAAACCCCATCACCCCCAGCATTTCAAATGGTTCATTTTTCTGTTATCCTGAAACATTCAGGGCACTCAAATTGTAACTGAGCAAATATACATATCCCTTCCTATTAAAAAAAAAAAAAAATGGAAACATTAAATTTAAACCTTTCTGCTTAACCCAGGACTAGAAAACTGTCAGCACTGAAAATTAGTTTCACAGAGCCTTAATGCATCTGAAAATGGCTTATTTGCTACACATGACAAGCAAATTCTGAAATAAAGGGAAACCCTTTCCCTCAACATGCACACTAATATTTTTCTTTCCTGAAGGTTGGATTACTTCCAGAGAACCTGAATTGACTTCAATGGAGCGATAATGTATTTCTTAGGAAGAACATGCAAACTGCCTCAGATCACAAGGAAATAGTTCAACCAAGAAAGGGCTTCACTCAGCTCTTCTAAATATACCAAAGAATCACACTTAAGTGATATTTTTTTAAACAATTAAGGCTTGACTACACCAACAGCTATATCAGCTGATATATAGATATATATTTATCTAAACAGGAATGAGACACTTTCTTCCTGGAGCCATTCCAAAAAAATGTGAGCATACTGTAAATTCCCACTTTTAACTTCAACCCATGCTGCCAGTGTGTGTAAATACATTTTTGCAAAGTTTAAGGTATTTATTAAAGTGCTAGCAGGACTTCCTTTTCAAATTAATCAGAGATACTTCTCTGGCAAAAATAAGAAAAGTCACCATACAGAAGTACAATTTACGATAGCAAAACACAAATGTATACAACTTTAAGTACCACTCCCAAAGTGAAGAGATACTCCCTAAAATTTCAATTTTGCAGCATATGAAAAATGTCCAAACATACAAAAATAAGATAATTTAACAGCAAATGTCTGTTTAACAGCAGTGTCACTAGCACAGCTGTGACAGCCAGGACCAAGATGTGCTTTAGGAGACACCTATACCAACAAGGAAAACATTCACCAGAAATCAATGTCCTCAGACCAGGAAAACACCACTGCCTCCCAGTAAAAGGCATAAAAAAAGATTTTTGTAAAAGCTTGTAAATTAGTTTATAGTTAAACTTATAAACAAGAATCATTTAGGAAGTTATAAAGGAGGATTCACCCAAATGGAATTATATGCACATGACAAAATTTATGTCTATTTTACGAATGGGTGAAGCCAAGCAGTCAGTACAAGCCTGCATGCAGAGGCTGGCTGAGCTATCAGCTGGGTATTCACTCTGTGCAGATCCTGCCTGATAGCAAAGCTGAGATAAGTTCATGGCCACCCTTCCCTGACCCAGGTTCACTCCATGGCTCAGCCACAGCCCTCATGGTAGCAACACCAGTGTTTGTGGAGCCAGGCTGTAAACTGGTGCAGGAAAACTATCTGGACTTTAACCCCCTCTCCTCCCCAAAACAGCTGTTGGGTTTTCATATCCTCCCAGAGATGATGTTTTTAAGACCAATAAATCTGTCTCATCATGGCAGAGGGCTCAATATACCACATTAGAGCATAGAAACTTTCTTGTGCCTCTGCTCCATCAAAACAGGGTCAGCTCAAGGGTCTCACCACTGCCTTTCCCATGCCCAGTGCTGGGATAAGTGGCTGCTTGTGTAGCTGGTCTCCAAAACCCATTCCTGAAGTGGCTCCACCAAGAAAATTCCACCTTTCCTCACTCCCAAAACTCTGCCAGGGTCCAGAAAAAGTGCAAGCATCTTAAAAATTAATACAAGGTTGCACTGCCATATTACTAAGGACAAAAACCTGCCTAACTTTATCAACCAAGTAGCCTAATTTCAACATGTCCTGGCACCAGTAGAAAATATTTCCAATGTGAAGGACCACATTATGTCCAACAGAAAACTAAAAGACACACACAAATAAAAAAGAAGTACTTGCTTAAACAGAAAACTCCATCCAAGCAAGCAGAGACTGAAAAATTAAACAAAAGCCATTTTACACTGCTGTGCAGCCTTTCACCAGAAGATCTCAGGGCACTGAACTGGTCTGAAAAAGCTCCTGTTAAGTATTAAATCACTGGTGCATGGGCAAATTTGTTAATCCATTTGCTAAGGTCACACAGTGGCAGAAATAACAGATAATCCTGACACCAGCTTTCTGTCCCAATCATTATGTGGACAGAAAATCTTCAGTGATGTAAACGAAAAATAAAGTAAACACAGTTATCTGTCACATACTCATATATTAGATCAACTCAGAAAAGCAAAACTGTGCATGTGGGGAGTGGAGATGTGTCTCTGGGGATCCACCACAAAGCCAGACAGGCCTGTGGAAATATATAGAGAAAATTCATAACCAGAAAGTAATTCCATAATTCCCTCTATCAAGCAGTTCCAATGAAGGAAGTACAGTCATGCTCAAAAAAAAAGTCTGAAAACCTTGAGCAGTAACCCACAGAATATATTCCATTGCTGTATTACACCCACATTAGGATGCCAGAAGTTTGCCATTCACTCTGCATCGAAATTAAAGCAGTATAATTCAGACTGCCTGCAAGCCACCCAAACTGGGGAAGCTTGCTAATATCAGAGAGCAGATGGACACACAGCTGACACTGTCGACACCCAGTCAAATCTACTACGAGAATTTCTACCAGCTTGAAAGTTTCTATCACCTTACACATGAAAGCAACTTGGTCATACCTACTGTGGAGCTCTGATAATTCAAGATCATTTTGGTGAACAGTCCTGTATAATAGACACTGCAAGCACCAGTTTCCAAAGAGGAAATGGCAAGTCTATAAGCTGATTAAAAACAAAACAAAAAAAATTAAAAAAAACAAACAAAAGCAGGGGAAAAAAAAACCAAAACCACAACCACATTTATTCTACAGATCAAAAATACTGGACCAGACAATGAGCTACACAGGCATTGTTAAGATGTACTAAAAACAACAACATAATAATAATCACTGTAGGCAGGGGAGACTAATCTTTCTGCTCTTCCTTAAGCAAAACTCACAGCAATTTCAATGAAATTCTCCCCCAGATATGGCTGGATGACTACATCCACAGCCTACACGTGCCAAGTCTGCTCCTGCAGCCAGTCTCCACTGCATCCATCTTAGTTACACTACAAATATCCTGATTACAGGGATTTATAAATGGCATGAGTAATTTAGAGGTGATCCACAAAACTGTGACTTCAGTAGAGATGAGGTTCACCACTGCCGTCTCAAGAGTCACCAGTTGTGTGATAAAACACAGCTGGAAGATTTTCAAGCAAAAACCTTTCACTGACTTCCTCAAAAGCACATTCTGCATCCTCAGTCCCAAGCACACCCACTCCAGAGCCAGAACACAAGCCTGCTATCCACAGGTTTCACTGGGCAACGAGGTAGGAGAGAGTTTATGATCCATTCAGTCACCTGTGCTCATTTTCTTAGGTTCTGGACAACCAGACATGAAACAAAAACAGTGCTTAGATACCAATCAAGAGAGTATTTAATCATGCAGTTTCTGGATGTGAACTCTTCAAGACAAATCTCTCAACTGCGAAGTCGCGGTTCCCGCAGGACAGAGGCGCCCGTGCGCACGTCCCAGCTCGCAGCCTCAAAGCCCTGTTTGTTCACCCAGAACAATGGGGCATGTGACTTGTCAACACTACCCACAATAAAAACAATAAGATAAGGCTGCCACTGATTTCACGATGACTGGCTTTGTTTTTGCTAATTTTAAGTCACAATGTCAGTAAAACCTTCTTGCATAAAACCCCTTATTTTGAAAAGCCCAAAGCCAACCCCACCTTGCGCCGAGGTTTTCGCTCCAACTTCCTCAGCTTTTCGTGTCTGTACTAAACGCTCACACCACCTCCCTCCAAAGCCTCCCTCTGACTTCATCAAGAGTTGGATCAATGCTACGTGCCTAGAGCCAAGATTATTTTTATCATATCAAAGCACTGCCAAAATCTGTCCTCTGCATTTCCTGCCCTGTGTGCCCATCCCAACCACCCGTGTGCCCGCAGGCAGCCCCTCGCTCACCTCCTGCTCGCTGCCAGGGGCACACACAGGAAAATCAGACTTCCCCAGCAAGTTCTGCTGCACTGCTGACTCAGCTACATCATCCAAAGCCATTCAACCCACTCCAGTTCAAGAGGGCTGCCTAGGACTGAGTCCTGAATGTAAACTTAACTAACATTTTGAGAAGAAGGAAGAAAGCAGAGAAAACCCAGAGAACAGAAATGAAAAGGCATCAATTTGATTTAAAGGACTCACAAGTGAAGAGATGGGGAGAACGCAAAAGAAAAGTCCAAAATAACAAAAGGGAGAGAGAGAGCCCAGGGAAAAAAAAAAAAACCCACAAAAAAACCAAAAAAAACCCCAAAAAAATAACAGGCCGGGAACGATTAGAAAAATCAAATAAAGCCTTAGGAAGGGATAAGAATAAAATGGTGCAAACTGTCAGGGTGGACACAAAACACTCCAGCTCGCTACACTTTTTTGCCACTTTCCTGCTACAGCATGGACAAGGAAGCAGAGCCAAGAGGAGAAGGCAGAGCCACCCTGACACTTGGAAGGGGTTAACTCAGAAAGAAAAAAAGCAGCACAATCTTGCACCACTTGTCTTTTTATCACACAGGGGGAGGCTTGGGGGGTTATTTTAATTACACAGAACAGCAGTAGGCCCAGCAGCACCAGATTAACAAACACAAGTAGGCAGCAACAGGCACACGGAAGTACACTGCAGCTCCAAACTTTCACCATTTACAGGAACATTAACACAAATGAAATCTGACTAACCTGATCTCTGAGTGTGTTTTTAAAACCTGTGCGTTTCTTTCATTCCACCTTGAAAAAACTCCATTTTGCAAGCAGGCAGTTACAGGCCGCGGCTGGGAAAGCGGAAAGCACATTAGGCACGCAAATGAAATTTCACATATTCCAACACCATCAGTGGAGCTTTCTGGAGCTCTGCAGCAGTGTCCAACACACACAAGCCTCGCTGCTGGCACACCAGACAAATCCCAGCCTGCGGAAGGGCCGTTCTCCTAGCTGGAGTCTGACACTGCATTTCACATACCCTCCGAGCCTGGCGTGTGAAGTCATCCCCAGCGTCAAAGAGCGAGTCAAAACACATCGAGAGTGTTTTCCCTGGCTACCTCAAAGTTTCCATCCCTTATCTTTCGTGTGGCTTCTCTTTTTTAGTTCTTCCCACCTTTTCTGTCAATACACACAGAATCTCTAAAAGTCCCCAGTACATGCAAGCAATGAGTGCCACTCTAATATGGGACCCCAACTATTCCAGTCACTGGGTCAACAGCAGACTGATGGGAAAATTGAATTTGGTGTCTTCACAATCAGCCCACAGAACCACAGAGAGAGAGTTCATTTCTTAAGACAAAAACAATGCCCATCTTGCCAGAAAATAATACACCGGGGAAGGCTGGGGTGCCCAGGCACCTCAACACAATGACCCAGTGGTCAAGAGGGCTTTTGGCTTTATTTTAATAGAAGAGACTTAAAATGCACATGCTAACGTATTTAATGTTTATTATGTGTACTGTAAGAAAGAACCTTACAAAGGGCCTTGTTGAACAAGGACAAACTAATCCATATCAAAATAACCTTGCACATGTAGACAGCAGAAGAGCCAACTAACATGGATTTGCCAACAGCAAGATAACATTGATACTTCTAACGTAATCAAAGGCCATTCACAGCCTGCCCTGGAAGACATTCACAGAAATACAAAGCATTTTTCTTACAACTCAAACAACTGTGACAAATATTTACTATAAAGGCAAAAGCTGTTTAAAAAAAATAAAAATAAAAAAAAGTTGTTTTTTATTAATCAGTTACATTTTAGATATTCGTTCCTGCTATCAGATTGAGCTCACCAAAACTCCTTAGTAGGTTGTTTCATTGTATTTGTGTTCAAGTTTTGTCACAACTCAGCATATAGATACTTCATACTGTTGACATCTTTCATGCACGCAATGCTAGATACTTACAGTCTAAACAAGACATTGAGAAATTTAGTTGCATTCAAAATAAAGTGGAAAATCAGGTACCACATCAGCATCAGGGAAACATTCATGTTGTTCAGCAAGTACAGACCCCATTTCTATTAACCCCAGATTTGCTGCACTAGCAATGGGAAACAGCTAATCCATTGCTACACAAGACACTTCTAGCACAATTTATTTGGTGTCAGCATTAATAGATGTTTTGACAACACCATCCCTTATTTTCCTCCATCCACATTCATGATAATTTTCCTTTATAAGTACATTAAAAAGTATAAAACCTGAAGAAGAGTAATACCAAAGTAAATGCATTACAGTATCACAAACATCATCATGGCAAAAATCCGCATTTTTACAAATCAATTCCCAAATAAAATTTATCTCAGAGTCTGTATTTAGGAAAGTGTGTGTGTTGATAAACAAGCAGAAATTTCTGCACTAGAGAAGAATGTGGACATCCATACAAAAAAAAGTGGTGATTCATTGTTTAACAGTTGTCTTCCCTTTACAGCACACCACAGACTGAAGGACACATTGCCAAACTGAGAGCACCAATACTTCCTTTCACCTAATATAGGACAAATAAATACACTTCAACAGCTTCTAAATCTTGCACGTCCTACTTTTTTGACCCAGATCTCTTGTTATTTCCCCCATAGGTCTATGCAATATCAAAACTATTTTTTTCCCCCACAAATTTAGACATAACCTAAAAGAGGGAAAGTTCTCATGCTGACTGTGAGCTAGAGAGACCAGGAAGCAGGGGGGAGGGTCAGACTCACTCATGTCTCTTAAGATCAATCAGTATTTTAAGGTAAGCTCTCTGTCAACTGCTGAAATTAATGGCAAAAATGCTCATTTGTCCAAGAGGACTGTAAGTTGGACCAATATCAATAATATATGAAAAATAAGGACATCTTTTTAATACTACTTTTATAAAGCAAAACTGTCTTTTCAGAGTCATGCTGACACTCGAGCATGAATCAGTCTGTCCAAAAACCACTAAAGAGCTATGAAACTTTCTATTCCACTCCTCAGTCAGCCTGGGCAACTTATTCCAGGAAATCAAACTGTGTCCTCTTTGCCTGGTACTTTTAGGGAACCATGAGGGGACTGAAATCTGCCTCACATGTGCTCGCCATCACCAATTCCCCAATCTGTTTGCTGGTGATAGGTCACCCAAGGGAAGAACATGAACTTTTAACATTGTTAATATCAAATGGATGCAACTTTTAGGACTCTAGACCTTGACAATTTCTGTGGTTTTGGCACGGGGCACAGTATTTAGCACTACATTTTCACAAACTGTAAATATTTGACCCTTAAGTCAATCTTAGAAAAATGCTCCAGGAACAGACAGCACAGAGATCTTTTCTGTAGCTCTCTGGTTGCCACCACCAGGCACGTCGCTGTGCAGATAGCAAAGTTTGCACTTTCACAGTCCCAATTCATAAAAATCTACCAGCAGCCTGACGTCAGTGGGGTGAGAGGGAGCTCCGTGTGTGGCCAGAGAAGAGACTGAATCATTCCCCAAACCCACAAGGGGTTAAAAGGAGCACCAGCATTACTGCAGGGACAGCCCACCTGCTCTGCCAGCCTGGTAAAAGTATTGCCCCACTGAAGGGGAAGGGAAGGTCTGCTACTCACACCCTATCAGCTAAAATTCCAGCAATGCACCTGGAGCAATCCAAAATGACACCCAGCGTGTCTGCACATGGCACATGGTTGTGGAGAGTGTCTGTAACACACTGACATTGAACAAAGATTGAACAGAGCCTCAGATCATAAAACAAAAAAAACTCACACAACTGTTTTCTCTGGATGATTCTGATTTTTTACTGCTAGACATTACTAGTAAGCAAGATTGCTCCTCTGCAACATGGAGACTTCAGAATTACAACAATAAACACAAGTCAGAGCACACAACATAGCCTTTTACTAATACTGCTCCCAGGAACAGAAATGACACCCTCATGGGAGTTTGCAAAAGCCTGCAAACCACACACAAGAGTTGATTTTTAGAAATACTAAGCACACACAGAGACTGCCAACTTCACATGCAACTGTGGGGACTCAGCATCTTTGAAAATAAGACTATTAATATCTTACTTTAGAGATGCAGATGCCAGCTTATACTCTTCTTAAGAGTAGTCATACTTGCACCAAGCACAACTACAGCACAAATTCAGGGAGCAGATCCCCACAGCCACCACACCTCCAGCTCCTGGAGACAAGCAGGATACACAAAGCACCAGGAAGGGCCAGGGGCAGGCAGTGAACCACACAGCCAGGTTGACACCCAATCTGCCTGCATTACTCATCCTCAAAAATTGGCATGTTAGGCCAATAGCACACCTAGGGATGTTGCTTCTGGCATTCCAGCTAACATACTCCAAAAAACCTCAGTATCTCCACTTAGCATGGAGTTTGGCCACACACAATTACATCCAAAGTAAAAGGAGACTCTGAAAGACGCTGCATATATTGGCCAAGACAATTCTGTAACGCTCCCCCTCAGCACTTCAGAGCTTCTTCCAGTAAGCTACACCAATTCACCAGACTTTCTGATTACTATCACTACACATAAGGAAATACACTCAAAAGCCTTCTCTGCAATCAGCCCATCTGAGAAGCAAGCAAGCAGGGGTGAGCAGCAACACCAGCAAACTCACTCCTCAGCTAGCCAGGCCAGCACAACCCTACACACCCAACCAGATTTTTCCCTCCATTTATACAACCTCCAGTTTGGAGTGACCACTTACTTCTTATCAAGGCAGAATTATTTTTAAGGCTCTTTATCAATACAAAAAGTTAAGTCTAAAGGATATCACAGAAAGGTAAGTGGTAAGGTATTAAAGACAAAGGTTTCAGAGTGTAAGCAGAGTTACAGTTCTGTAGATCCTTCAGAACCAAAGGAACATCTAACCTAGCTCAAACAAGGCCACTAAGACTCAAGACCATTTTGTATGAACAAGTTCAGCCTTGTTTTCATTTCAAGAAGGAAGGAAAAGGCCTTCTCATCTTGGATGAGATACCACAAGACAGAACCCTAAGAAGTTCACCAGTTTTCATACAAATTGGCAATTTCCAGACCAGGCTTCCAAACCTTTTCACTCAAGCAATGAACTCTCCCAAAGTGACAGCTATGCTGCCTCGTTTTCACTGCTTCCTCTTACCTCCAGTTAGCTAATTCAATTTTGAAAAATTAAAGGAAACCTAATATATTCCCCTACAATTTCATATCAAAAAATATTCCTTATTCCTCATTTCATTGTCACACTTTATCTCGGAGGAAACCAATTATGAAACGAATAAAGCAGTCTCCATCTACTCTGCTTGGGATCACTGGATGAACCTTTTTCTAGTAAAGTCATTTATCATTAAGTGACTTTACAGAAATTAATACCATCTAACTTCATACTTAAAACACTGAGCACATTTGGGACAGGGGTAGCTAAATCAATAGCAGGAACATAGAAATGGTTTCGTCATCATCTGTTAATTTGAAGCTACTACATTAATGCAGCATTGCAACTCAAAAGGAGAGAAGTGCTGTCAATCATAGTTCCTAATGGGAAGTTACTGACACTTCTTCACCTAACACAAACACTTAAATTTGTATTTTAAAATACAGTTACTTTCTGCAGGAGCCAAACATGCATAATTACAGAGTGTGCACACACACACTTTCACTTCTCTCCCAACCTGCAGCTACTTGCATGAGCTGATGTTTAGGGCATTAAATACAGTCATTATCACACCCTGAACTCTGGGTGCACGCATGTGCAAACACACCCAGTGAGGATGGTCAGCACACAGAGCAGTATCACACCACTCAGTATGAACAAGGTGAATTAGATTATGAATGAGTCACACTTGGGCACCATACATCTCAGTATTGCAATATTTCAGTATCGACACAAGCCCGACCTGCAGCACACCCTGTCCTTGCCCTCCTCTCCCAAGCACAGACCAGACCACTTTACCACCACCCCAGCTGGGAAAGGGAAGAGCTGGCAGGAGGTTTGTGTCTGTCTCTCCTCTGCTTGCCAGCAGTGTCCTCGCCAGCAAGGTGTCAGAATTCACACAGGCACCACGATCCTGTGGGACCAGGGGACAGAAGAGATGGGCAAAGCAAGCAAAGCCTGGAGGGGCGACTATCACTCGGGACTCCCAATGAGAGAGGAATTAGTGATGAAAAGGTGTCACACTGCCACTACCTCAGCCTTCCCAAAGCATTTCACAGTGCCATTGTACCAAAACAGCATCAGTGTAAGCAAAGATTCACATCCTACTGCCCACACTAATACAAAACACAGCCAACTTCTGGGAGCAACTTCACAGAGAGCTGCAGAGCTCATTCAGCTGAACGAGTGCTGATGTTCACAAAGCTCCGTGTTTTACAGGACTTCCTGACTTCTGCACAATTACATCCTTGTAGCATGTGGGTCTTTGCTGCCACTACAAAACTTTCAACAGCAAACACATTCTGACTCAAATGTAAAGTCCACGTTCTACTAAATTAACCAAAATGAAGTTAGGTAAAATAATTCAGTTTGCTTTACATTATTCAGATCTGTTCTTCCTAACTTAAAACTATTATCTGAAAACAACATTATCAGCATTTTTGGCCATTTCCCCTAATCCATCCAGAGCCTCTTTATGCTTAGGGCTGCAGCACTTTTTAGCATCAAACTCTTTCATGATGGGAAAATAACTATGAAGTATTGCTGTTGGGTACTTAGCGCTTATACCCTGCCTTACAACTTCAAAGCATTACACAAACACCAATAATTACCATATATAGAGTAAAACTGAATGAAGTATTTATATTAAAAAAGAAACAGGGAAAAAAAAAAACTTAACTACCTGTTTGAAGGGGGAAAAAAGCTTAAACAACAGAATCTTCTGTAATTATTGTGTTCTTTATACTACACACACGCGTTAGGGCTGTGCACGTTCAAACGAACAAAAACTATACTCTGTTGCAAAGTCTTAAAAATAAATTATAAAGCCCAAAAGCCAAACTCCAACTCTTTCACACATCTAAATTACATTTCCTTCTCCTTTCCTCAAGGAATGAGAGCTAAGTGTTCTCCAGGTGTTCCCAATAACAGTTTGGGAGGCAGGCCACCACACTCCCAAGACACAGTACAGAAAACACAGTTCTCATGGAGAAAAATCCAACTTCCCCCAAGAAAGCTTAAGACCGGGGTACTGTACAAGCTCAGGTGACCTTAGGTAAATAATACAAAATGTTACCATTCCATCAGACCTTAAACAAAAACAAAGGAAAGAAAAACACTAGAGAAAACCACAGAAAGTTTGTTTCTATCAATTACAGGGCACCACCTGTGCCCTAAGCACCATCACCAGCCTGGTTTTGTCAATGGATACGAGCAAAAAACCCTTCACAGCTCATCCACAACACACACAGGAGCTTGCAGGTCCATTTCTCACTTGGAATGTATTCTGAAAAGCCCATTAACACATACGTCCAAAGGAAGGCCCCAAACCCAACCATGGACGAGCCTTTGGGTTACTCAGAGCAAGACAAGGGCACAAAAGTGCCCCAAAGTCCAGGTACAACCAAACCCCAAACACCAATTTTGCATATGGTGCCATCACTGGTAAAGGAGCACAACCCACAACACCCAAAGGGTAGAGACCACCAACAGCAGCAACCTTGTTAATGCACACAACGTGCTCAGACATTTATTTTAGCACCAAAGGACAGCAAAGCCAGTCAGACAAGCCCACAACATTTTTTTTTTTTAATGCAACAAAGACCTGGTTCTGCTGATCATGCCTCAACAATAAGGAAGGAATATGTTTTGTGATCCCCTCCCCCATAAATCAGTTAGGAATTTGATTTACACAGACAGGAAAACGAGGAAGTCGAGCACACTGGAGAGTAGTAAAAACTTCACCAGCAAACTTCACTTTCCTACACAGCGACCTACAAACCAAACTTTCCTCCAGACTCACGTGTCATCTGCAGCAACCAGCCCCTGCCATAAAGCACAGACAAAGTTTTGCTGTTCTGGGGATAAAGACAAGCGAGGGAGAGACTTTTATTCTGTCAAGCTGCCTTAAAAGGAAATTCGGTGATGAAAGATTAAATTCACCTGGAACAACACGATAAATTTTAACCCTTTCGAGGGTACCACAATAACAAGCTACGTATTTCAGGACTTAAATCCTCCACCAAGAAAGCAGTACACATTACATCAACCGTGCGAGCCACTCTAATTGATGCAACACCCAATTTACACCGGGGTTTCGGGCAGGAATAAGCCCTGGCAAGGACAGACGCTGTGAAATGGGAAAATAAAAGCTGATTTTGTGTCCCGCAGCGGGCCCACTCGGGGTATTGCATGTTCCGGCCGGAAAACTGATCAATAACTTGGCTCTGGGGGCAGGGCGGTGGGGAAGGGCCGGGGTGGGGTGCAGGGGGTGCAGCCCCCGCCGAGAGCGGCCGGGCGGGATGGGCACAACCCGGGCAGCGGGGGAGGGGAACGGCCTCCCCTCCCCCCTTCCCCTCCCCCCATAAGTAAATATGCGGGAAGGGGGGGAGGGGAAGCAGCTCTTCCACACAAATCGGGCTAAAAATAGGCCTCTCGCCATGGCTCCCGTGTGCCATTCGCTGCCGAGGCCGGTGTCCCCCCCCCATCCCCCGCTCCATTAAACCTTTTCTTATTTTTTTTAAATTTAATTAAAAAAAAAAAAAAAAAATGAAGGCGGGTGGGGGAGGGGAAGCCAGCGGCGCGAGGTGGGGGAGGGGAAGAGGTAAATATATATATGTGTGTGTGTGTCTGTGTGTATATATATATATATATATATACACATATTAATAAAAGCGGGGGGTCACAGAGGCGTTGTGCTCCCATCCCCCTCCCGCTCCACCGACACAAACAGGGCGGCCGCCCCCCACCCCCATCCCGGCTCCATCCCCATCCCGCCCCCCGGCTCGGAGCCCCCCGGTTCTTACCTTGCGAGCGGCTGCTCCCCCCTTTCCCCGGGAATGGAGGCACGAGCAATTCACCCTGGATTGTCTCTCTGCTCCTCCCGTGTGTTTTATACCGCCGCGTGTATATACGCGCACATCCCTGCCCGTGTGAGTGTGTGTGTGTACACGCGTAGAGTTATCGATTATATATATAAATATATATGTATTTTTAAGGTGTCCACACCGAGAGGAGGAGCAGAAAAAAAAAACACCAGGAAAAAAAAAAAAAAAAAAAACCAACAAAACCACCACACACACACAGGAGGAGGAAGGAAAAAAAATACCCAGCGCGTAGCGCTGTGATATTCAATTATATCCGAGCCAGGGGCCGGGGGAGGGGAGGGTGGGGAGGGCGGGTGGGGGGGGGGTCTGGAGATTAAGTCCCGAGGAAGGAGGGGGAAAAAAAAAAAAAGTAATATGTGTGTGTGTGATTGAGATTGAGGAGGGATCGGGGCGGAATGTGGGAGCTGTTACTGGGGGAAGGAGCCAAGCGGCGCGGAGCAGCCGGCGGCCCGCAGACACTCCGGGTGCCCGGCCGCGCCGAAATGGGCGCCGGCGGAGGGAAGGGAAGGGAAGGAAGGGAGGGAAGGAAGGAAGGAGGAAAGGAAGCAGCGGAGCCGGGAGGCGAGGCCAGGCGAGGAGGAGCGGCCCGGGCCGGCCGCACAAGCCCAGCGCGGGGGTCGGGGAGGGGGACCCGCTCCCTGACCCCTTCCTTCCCCGCCGCGCCCGGCAGCGGGCAGGGGAGGCGGCCGCGGGAAAGGGAGGGGAGGCCGCCCGGGCACGGCAGGCTCCAGGCCGCGGAGCTTTTCTAGGAAAGGCATTAAACTGCTCTGCCAACAGAGCTTATGTAAATGCAGGATGTAACATGGTGGTTTTGCTTCTCTCCTCGCAGCCCGTCGCGGTTGGCCATGGCACCCGGCACCAGGACTCGGCCCTGCGCGGGCACCGCGCTACCGCCTCTACCCTCTCCTTCCTTTAATGAAAATAAACCTCTGCTGCACTAATGCAATGTCCTACCTGGCTGGTGCTCGTTTTTACAATTGAAACATACTATAGCTATATAGCTACATTGTTTCTTTTTGAAAGCGAGCTTTGTTAATCAAAACCACATTCGTCACCAGGCAGCCCTTTCCATCTTAAAATGGTTTTGCAAGAGCATTTCACACTCTTGGGCGATGGTCCAGCACTCTCATGCCGGACACCGGCAGAATCCCAGTGACCACAAGCCCTGCACGGATCCGATGGCAACATCCCATGTTATCCCCGCTCATTCCAAGGCTCTCCAGACCCCCCTGCCCGGCTCTGGGGCTGCTCAAACAGGGCGCCCACATCACCACACTCAATTTCAGAGCTTGATTTCACTGCAGCTGGCATGGATAAATAGATGGTCATAATTGTAGTGGGGGTTTTGCCTTTTTTTGTTTGTTTGTTTGGCTTTTTTGGGGGGGGGGGTTGTTTGTTTGTTTTTGTTTGTTTGTTTTTGGTTTTTTTTTTTTACATAGAGCATTGCCAGAGACTTATGCTAGTCCTAAAGCAGCAGTTCTGGATTTTACCTTCACTCTAACACCTGGGATATACCAGGAAACCTAAATCTCCCTAGAAACCCAAGAAGCATATTTGTAATTGCAAATTACTTGGTGTCCAGCATTTATTTGTGTAATGATTTTGGTGGCCCAAGTGGGTGGGGTTTAGGCTCTCTACTTTAAGTATGTAGAGGCAATAATTTTGAAGACTGTATCCAGTCCAGCTCCAAGATTTGCTGAAAAAAATTTAAGAGGGGAAGAAAAAGTGGCAAGGCACTCATTAACACATTCACGCATTATAATCTTAGATGTGTCCGTGCTTCTAATGGAGTTTGACCTCTTGATACTCTGATTTATTTCCCAGGTGAAAGAAGATAAGCAGTAACAGTGTGTGGAGGAAGGGGAATGGGAGTATGCACATAGCCTAAGGCAAGAGGAAAGGGAACTCTTCTGGGGGACATCAGGGGCCTAAAGCAGGATATGTGAGGAGTCCATGGAATGGGAGCGAGAGGTGTGACGTTCAGTTCAGAAAGCTGGTGTGAGAAACGGGGGAGGAGAATCCCTGAAGTGCATTGTTTGGCCCTCAGGAACTACAAACACTGTCTTCCCATCCATCTGCTGAGCAGTGACAGTGCTGAGCTGAAGTCATCTGGCTGAAGGTTTCCGTGGTCTGGTGTTCTCCAAATGTTCAGTCACTGCTCTGGGGTGCCAGGCTCTCGTTTTTAACATGATGACGTGCTCAACTGGGCAATTTCCTGATGAGAAGTTCTGCTCTCCAGGATCTACAAAGTGCTTTCTGGCAGGTTTATGCTTTAACAGTTGTCCCCTATCTGTTTTGTTCTGGTTTCCCTTTTTTCAGGAAGGCGAACACCCCGCAGGACTGCACAAAGGCCTCTCGCTCTCTGTGATGAGCTTTAGCCTTTGTGCTTCTCTTGCCCAAATGCAGCTGGACTCAGAGCTACAGAGACACTTCAGAGTGTATGGGGAGGAGGTTCTCACCTTCAGAGTTTCCAAGGACAGCTGTTGGGTAACACGGGGCAGTTGAGCAGGTTGTGGCTTACAGCAGCTTGTTTGGTGAGCCGGCTGAGCTCAGGGAGTTGGCTTTGCCTTCTGCGAGAGCCACTTCTGAACAGTAACTCTGTTACATTTCCCTTCCCAAAGCAGCAAGAAAGATTGGACAAATCCCCAACTTTCAGATGTGCAACTGGAACAGATCTGAGGTCTTGGTTCATCCCTGTGTTTGAATAAAAACACGCTTCTGAGGTTCTCCAGTGACACAGCTGCTCACAGCCAGTGGCTCCGTCATCCCAATGACTGGAAAGTTTTCTCACACCCATATTTTTAAGACACATCCTTAAAATAGTTGAAATGACTTGTAACAGGGAGTGCTCGGCCTACCAAGCACATATAAGCAAATATTTGCAATAACTGGCCCAGTGTTTGCACAGCACCAAGCACACTGCCTGGACTCCATAAATAATAATACTTGGCACTTGCAGAGTGGTTTCCATTTTCAAAGCACTTTAGTCATAACCCTTGACACCTATACGGCCTTTTACATCTTTACAAGAATTAATTAATCCTCACAATGCCCTGTGAGGTAGGTATGCACTGCAATAATAACAATAACAACAATTAATAATTCATGCATTCTACTCAAAAATCACTTCAGGGATTAAAATGCATCTGTAATACTTGGGGTTTATTAACATTTTCCAGCAAATAATAAAACCCGTGCTATTGTGTTAAATCTATATAATATCCATCCATAAATCTTGTGCAGATTGGAGCGAGACGGAAGGCACAGCGAGGCATCAGCAGGAAGCAGATGTGGCTCCAGAAAAGTTCAGACCCAGTCCAGGCACAACCCAGGTGCTAGAATGGAGCTCGCCTCGCATGGCAGTGTGTAAATAAACACCAGCGAACCAGGAAGGCTCTTTTGTTCGTTTTTAGCTGTTGTTTGTGCAGGGCTCCCCCCGGCTGGGTGTGCGTGACCCCACAAACAGCCCCAGGAGAGCGCGGGTGAGCAAGGGCAGTGACTCAGCACCGCGCTGAGGGCAGGGAGGGGCCTGGACAGCGCCGGGAAAACACTTTCCCTCCACACTCTCCCTCGTAAAAATTACCATAGTGCCTTTGATATGCAGGCAAACCCCTGTTAAACCTGATATTTAAAGCAGCGGGATTTAAAGCCTGTTAATTTAAACAGAAGAGCCATCAGGCTCCCAGGGGGAGCTCCGGGCGGCAGGGCAGGTTTGGGAGCGGGCTCCCCACACGGAGCGATCCCCCACAAAGATGTTTGGTCAGTTCGCATCCCAAAGGGGATTCACGGGAATTCACACTTCAATCCTAATGGGCACATACCGAGAATTCCACCAAGACTTCGCCATCACCCTGTGAGGGTGAGCTCTGCATCAGAAACACTGAACAGAAGGCATGGAGGCCTTCATATTCTTAAGACCTTTGAGGGAAATATCAGCATTTAAAAAAAAAAAAAACAACCCAAAATTTAAAAAAACCTGCTAAATTATTTGACTTCGTATTGTGCATACTGAGAAAGGAAATTGAGGTTCACTGGTTTGAAGGCACTGGTTTTATTCCTGTTGAGGCTGCTGACAAGGGCTCTGCAGGAGAGGAAATGCTGGAATACGGCTTCTTTCTGAGTAGGGAGCATCTTCTGCCCCACCTTAGCATAAATTTGTTGGTCATTCATCATTTATTGATCATATATGGTAAAAAATGTTCAACGCTGGTGACCAACATGCCAGTACCACTAGTGTCATCAGTTGCTTTAAAGCACACATACAGTGATCTAACCTTGTAGATCTCCACAAACCAGGGAGGAGTCAATCCAAAAACAATCATCTCGTTGGTACACTTAGCAGATTGATTTGGGAGTTTTCTGCTTCCAGAATAAACAGCAGAGAAACAGCATGAGCAGGTGAACAGTCCCTCATTCACAGGCAGGTGATGAACTGTGTGATCCAAAGCCATCAAGTGGTTCTTTCAGAAGTTTCAGGACATAAGTTACACTGCTCAGAGCATGTTCAGCTCTCACTTGGTGTTCAAGCTTGTGAACTGTTCTGCATCTCTGTGGAGCACAGAGCTTCTGATGGACACTGCTGCTGGCCCTGGCCCTTCTGCACAGGAGCAATTTCACATTGCTATTTTCAAAATCTACCACAGGACCCTAAAAAGTAGTACAGATGACCAAGATCAGGACTGCTGCCAGATGGGGATGCCTACCAAACAGAGTCTGGCCTCGGTGTATGGATGTGTCACACCAAGGACAGCTTCCAGATCAGTGCCAGAGGAATAGATTTTTAAAGGAAAGTAAGAAATGCTCACTGCTTGAGCTCCTTCAAGCACTCCTCACTTGATTCCTGCACCTTGGCTTCTACTGGGCCATATGGTCCCTTATTTTTTTTATTTTTTTGAGAGGAAAACCACTGGATTTGTTGTTGCAGGGCCCTCCTTTCCATGGAGAGCTATAGTTTGGGCAGAGAATTTCCCTGCCCACCTGAGCTCCCACTGTGGTTCCTGGAACAAGAGGGAGAACAAAATAAAAGCTGAATGCCATCCCTCACTATCCATAATCCAGCCCCGGGAGAATTGGTGGAGGTTTCACACAAGAAGAGGAGAAAAATGAGTGAACAGCATGGAAAGATGCTGATACAGAGCTCACTCTGGGAAGCAACACAGCCTGACCTCAGTGGGTTTAGTTATTGCAGGTGCAGCAGCACTGTAGCTTCAGTGTGAACTAAACTGGGGTGTTACAGGCATGGGAACAAATCTGTGTTTTGGCTTTAATAATTTGCTAAGGATTGGGGGTTTTTTGTTTTGTTTTGGTGGATTTTTTTTGTTTTGGAGTTTTTTTGCATATGTAAACATGCACATTTTTTAAGATGGAAAGAAAATGTTACTTTTCAGACAGAAAGACTAAAGAGGCCCCTGTTAACTCTGAGATTATAGCAAAGCTGCCTTCACAGCGGGCTTCTAACTCAGATGTTACATCCTACAGCGGCTGAGCAAATCCAAACTTGTTTTATTTTAACACAGTTACGAAAAAGGGTGTGACCCAGCTGCTCTAGCACACCTCTGAAGTTTCAAGCAAGATGTATCTGGTCCTCGTAGGAGATCAAACAGATTATCTCACAGGCTCAGGATGTGGTTGCAAAAAATTCAGTCTTGTAAGCGTCATAGTGATTCATAATGTAATCTACATTACTTGGTGTAATTACTGCAGAGTAAATAAAGGCACAAGTACAAAAGGTATAATATTTGTTATTTACCTTGATCTCTGTCACATACCTTTTTACTATTTCCTGTCAGTCCAAGAATCCAGCCAGCTTGAAGAAGATTTCTCTTTCTTACTCATACTTAAGTCCTGCTTTTCTTTCATTATACCAACATAGTTGTGGTTTTTATGTGAGGGGAGGACAGAGCCAGGACTGCTTCTCTCACTAATCAGAGTCCTGAAAGCCTCCTCATGTGGCCTTCAGCAAGCTGTTTATTATCAGGGCATGAGCTTCTATCTATGAAAAGAGAGGACTAACACAGCTACTAATGGTGATTGTATTATTGTTAACACATAATTATTATCTCACAAGAAAGTCAGGAGGATAAATTAGTGTTTATGAAGTATTTTTAAGATTATACTATTATTTATGTGAGGGCAATACTTTATGTCTTGAGGACAGCAGTTGTTAAAAACCACCTTCTAATTAGGTTTTGCTAATGATAGTGTCAAAAAAGTGTAGGAAAAAAAATACCAGTAGGTACACTTGAAGGCCCCTGGTTTTATTTCTTAAATTATTTGCTTCAGCTGCTTTCTTGTAGATAGATATGCTTATACCAGATGTTAAACATTGTTTTCTAGCATATTAAGCATAAAATGAATGAAGAAGGTGGCAGTGCCAAAGCACACCCTGCAGTATGTCATTAGACAACTTGCTCCAGTGATTAAAGCCCTTGAAGTCAGTAGAGGTTTTGTAGTTGTTGGGTTGTTTTTATTTCCTCACCCCGCTGGGCAAGGATTCCATCCTGGATCTCCAGCCTCGTCTTTCACTGCACATCACTGCTGTGCTTAACACTCAATTAAAGCACACCCGGGATTTATTCACTCAATCCCTTAGGAGAGGGTGACTGCAGGTACTCAGAGTGAACTGCCAGCAGTGTAAGTCCAGCCAAAAGGATGATTTCACTGGGCCCTGCCGTAATTCCCCTTTTTTTTTTAGTCAATTATCTACATTTTGTTGAACATCTCCTTCTTTCAGTTTTATTCTTGAGGACTTCTGATAAGGTATCAAACTTCCCCAAGCCGACTGTAATCTTCACCCCCTCCCGATGACAGTAACTGTGAGTGGCTGCAGTAGATTAAGCAGCACATTCCCACAAAGCATTTCCAATATGAGACCAAATTTTATGAGCTGTGCGAGCATCCTGTGTAACATTCCTAGCAGGTACATAAAACACTTCAGGGTGTGTACAAAAAAGAAAGATCTGACTGGATAGAGCAGTGCATTTAGGAATAGCTGTCAATATTTCACAGTGCTCAATGTGTGTTATAGCATGAGACCAAAACACACACGCACACACACACAAAAGTAAAACCAAAAAATCAACCAAAAAAAAAAAAAAAAAAAAAAGCAAAACAAAAAAAACAAACAAAAACAACCCCAAATCTCACAGTGGAGGAATGAACTGAGAATTATTTCCTCAGCTGAGCCAATATTTCCTACAACATGGCTTTCTGTGAGTCAGCCTTTTTGTGCCATGGAACTTAAAATAGCAAAAGTGAGATAACAGTAGGCTTGTTGGAAATAGAAATTTTCAAGGGATACAAGCAAACACACAGAAAAAAACAACTTTTGGACCTAGAGAGTGGTGATGAGCATTGCAGTGATCTGCTGGTAAAAGATTACTGTAAGAATATATCAAATAATCCTAAAAAAGTTACATTTCTCTGAGACTGTAAAACATGGAGAATCCCAGGTATGCAGGAAGCCTACCACAGGGATTTCAGCCACTCCCCAATCCTCCTGTAGACTGAGGGCAGACAGCAGAGCTCCCTGACTTCTCTTTCTCTCTCTTTGATAAGCAGGAGTGGTTTCATCCCAACCCCAGCACCTCCTTTCATTTTGCTTATGCTGCTCAGAAGCCCTGGGCCAGCAGAGAAGAACCTCAGGCAAATTCCACACTGATTCCACAGAGTTCAGGACATGACTCAATAAATACACATAGAAGAGGAGAGAGAGTATTTCTAGAGGCAGAGTATAGCAGGGGATGGGCTAGCAGTTATGCAGACTTGTTGGCCACATACACATCAGTGGTTCTTCAAAGGCTGTACCTGTTAGAAATTAATTTAAAGCCCAAATGAAAGGCATCTCCCACCAAACCCATCACCCTCCCTATTTGCTTACATGGTGTGCAGTGCACCCATGTCAGACTTCCCACTGGGAGCAAAGATCATGCACCCACTGGTAATTTTGCACTGCCAATTAGAAGTGATTAACAGGCAGAAGGAATGGAACCCCAGTGTGGCCCCACAAGAGCCTGTATGAAAATTAGCATTGTTTAAATATACCCAAAAATAAAAAAGGCACCTCCATGCACCCCAGGTCTTGGCATAGTTGGGGTTATCTGTTTTCTTACTGACTTAATGAACTTTCCTCTACAAGTGCCCTGTCCACCTCAGATTTCTTCTGCTTTCTCATGGTTCATATGGATAAATTCCCTCAATTCCTCTGTATTTAGGTTCAGTATGTAACATTTGCTAACTTAATTGGCCATGAGGCATTTTGCAAAGAAGTGGCCCCACACAGATCCATGGCATTTGTCTTTCATTTTTAATTTCTTCCTATCAAACACAGGTCCTGTTCTGCAAGGCAGCAGGCAGAGGCAGCTGCACCAGCTGTGTAATGTAAGCAAAGCAAGCTGAGGCATGGATACTGCCTGGATTTACACAGCAGGTTATTTTTAAAGCTGAGAGCAAAATCTCCATCTCCTGAGCTTTGCTGGGGAAGGCTCACTCCATCCAGGCTGTGTCTTGGTGCTAAGACCCAGAGTCTCCACACAAGCACCTTCTTCCCCTTCATCACTCAGAAATTTTTATTTTAAAAAGTCTCCTAGGACATAAAAAACTTTTTATTTCCCACATCCTGTCATTAAGCAGCTGTACTGCAAACAATGAATGATGACAAACCAAAGCAACAGTTTTAACTGAAGCAGGATTACACTTGGCATCACTATTTGTTATGTGGCTTACTGGACAGCAAGACAAATGTGTGCTTCTGCTGCCCTTTCCTGCTGCCAGCTCCATCCCCTATTAATACATAATGATTGGAGAAAACACCACAGCAAAATCAGCTGCAGGATGAGACCCCAAAAATCAAATGATGTCTGGGCCAGCAGCAGCTGGGGGTCTGCAGTTCTGCATAGAACCCTCTGGGCTGAACTCTCACCTCTGGCACTGACTCAGTGGCTATCTGATGCTTCAGGAGGAAGAAAAATATTTGGACAAGCTTTCTGGTCCGTGGTGCTCTCACACACACACACACACACAGGGTGTCCTGACCTGGGGGGAGTGGCTCACCCCAGAATTTTATCCAAAATCCTGCTCCCTTGCATTGCATTATTCTTCACCGAGTAAAGTGAAAACATAACCAACTCCTGCCTGATTAATTATCAGACAGCACTTGCAGAGGTTCAGGTAATATCAAGCTTTGCTCATGCATCCTCCAAAGCCTTGCTGGTAATGATGATATATGGCTGTTAGCAGAAATGCCATTTAGGAACTGGAGGGACAGAAACATTCGCCGAGGACTCTGCCAGCTTTACACAAATGGATGTGGAGGTGTAATCCCATCATTCTGCACCAACGTGGCACTTGTGAAACAAGAGGCTCCAATCGCTGCAGCCAGCAGGGCACAGAGCTCCCTGCAAGCAGGAGGGCTGGCAGCCCTGTGCAGCAGTGTGAGCCCTTCTGGGGTCAGTCCAGCCTCCAGAGTGGTCAGCCCCCAGGCAGGACCCTGCCCGAGCCACCCCTCAGGGGTCACAGCCAGCGGGAGGACAGACCCTGCACTTACAAAGCAACATTGAGCAATGTCTGCCTGGAATGGTTCTTGGGTCCTTCTGGGCCATCTCTCCGTGCAAACACAAGACCCATTCAGCCCAGGTCGTATCCGCAGTCGATCAGGAGTCAATGGGATCATTCATGTCCCGAAAACCCCGTTCTCACACAAGTTGTTCCTTTGGCAGCAGCCTGGAGTGGCACTGCCGTGCACTCCCAGCCCCTGTCATTGCAGCATTCACACTGCTCCACCTCCTTGAGGTCCACAGTCCTTGAGTGAACATAAATAAAGGCAACATTGCGGCCCCATTTCACATCCAAGGTTGCAAATGGTATTTCTATTTACTATTGAGCATCTCTTTATTCATCAGATACATTAGAAAATCCATTAAAGAAGAAATTAGGGATCTAATGACCTGCAGAGTCATTCAAACCCAGTGTTTCAGCTGCAGGCATCAAATACAGTTTGGTGCCTGCATCTCCTCTTGGCTGATGACTCACTGGAGGTGGGAGCAGCGTGATGAGACAGCCTTACTCACCCTCCACACCAGGAGCAGGCTGGGAGCACTCAGTGTGGAGCCATCACAGCTGCCTGGAGGGCAGGAGAGGCCACGGGCTGTGCCATGGGCAGAGGGAGCAGGGTGAAGGCACAGAGGGCAGAGGGAGCAATATGGGCAGAGGGCAGTGTGGGCAGACAGCTGCACACTCACAGTCAAACTGCTGGGAACTGGGGGGCTGGGAAGGAAAGAATGTCTGTGGCATGGCTCTGTGTGTGTGTAGAATGGAAATCCTTAGAAAACAGGAGTGAACTGCAGCACATCTGCCTCCTAGCTCAGTCTGTCCTGCAGGTGCAGCAGGGACAGTGACTTACCTGCAGCTCTGCAGGGCATCACGACTCAAGGGCAAGATGACAACAGCACTTTGCTGTAGCCAGACCTGAGGTTTAAGCAGCAGCTCCCCTTGACCTCCCACAGCAGCTTTGAGCTGGCACATCCCCAGCTCCTTCATGTTCTGCCATCACAGCACTACAGCAAGGGCAGCTTTTCTGATAGGACTTTTATCCCAAATCTCTTCCTAACAGCTGACACCAGCCAGGCTTCCCAATCTTCAATTTGCAGTGAGCTCCATAAATTGAGTGCCAGTGTTGTATATACAGATCTATAGTTGAACTGTGTCTTTGTGCTGCTCCATTTCATTAAACAAGCTGAACAATTCAGCAGCTGGTTTTATGCCTCCAGGCAGTTGGGTCATCTCTGATTTTTACTTGTCTCAAAAGTTCATGTTTGTAATGAATGGCTTCTCTGGACAATGAGATAAAGTAAATTATAAAATCTTTCACAACGAAGTGGCTCCCACCAGCACAGAGCAGGCAGGGCTGAGACTCCCCTCACATCCCATCCCTCCCTTTGCCAGCATCTGAACTGGGGGAGAGCTGCACCATCCCCACCCACCCTTAGTTCAGTGTGACAGCAGAAGCCAAGCTACAATTTAGCTCCCCCCTTCCAGAAGTATAACAGAGCCCTTTTCTGCCTTGGCTGCAGAGCAGTGGTGTTTGCCTCCCCCACACCCCAGAGAGGAAGGTTTTGCAGACTTGAACTGAAAAGATCTGGAGCAGGAGCTCAGCTCAGCAGCTTAGAGCTTGTCACACATCACATCCCCATCGCTTTCAGCTGGGTCTGAGGCTGTTTTGCAAGTGGCTAACGTGGAGCTGCAAAAGATTTAAAGCTTTCTAATAAATGCCATGTCCCCCCTTCACTGCACACAGACACAGACACACACACTGCATTATTCTAATGCCCTGCTAAGCTTTCTAACTCCTTCTTACATCACACAACATAATCAGCCATTTGGCCCTGAGTCAGTGTTTCCATGAAGCAGAGTCAGTGTAAAAAGCTTTCAAGGCACTGGGATTGTTTTTGCTTCTGTAATGCTTTAAAAATGCTATATCTTGGGACTGAAGACTATTCAGTGAAAACACAGCATTTCTGGATGCCTTTCAGTTCTTGCATCAGAAATGCTGGCTCTGGGAACTAAATTGTTCCCATATTTGAGCTTGGTACCAAAACATCAAGGTTTTGTTTGTGAAGTTTGTAAAAACAAACGACTATAGACTTGAATATATTAATCACGGGGAAACGGAAACAGCTCGAGAGGACTGTCTGGCCCTCTTTGTACTTTACATAAACAGCAGGTCTTTGCTTACCAGTGGCCACATTTTGGGCCAGATGAAAGCAATTAGGATGGTTCACATGTGTGTTTAAGACTTGAGGCAGTATCAGGGCATGGCTGTGTTCTGACCAGCTCAGCACTGAAATGCCCATGGGTGACAGAGTTCAGGAGGCTTAGATTAGGTATTAGGAAAAAGTTCCTCACAGAAAGAGTTGTCAAGCATTGGAACAAGCTGCACAAGGAAGCTGTGAGGTCACCATCCCTAGAAGTGTTAAAAACACATGGATAAGGCACTTGAGGACTTGCTTTAGTGGTGAACACAGAGGTGGTGCTGAGTTGATGGCTTGACTTCAGGACTTTAGAGGTTTTTTTCCAACCTTAACAATCATATGAATCCCTCTAGGAGTCTTTTGAGAATCCCTTTTGGGATTCCCTTCCAGCTGCTATATGGGAATTGTATTCCAGCTTCTCAGCAGGCATGTCCCAACAGCCTTTCCTTATCCCTAAACACACTTAGGTGCCATCAAATGTGACAGGGGGATGGGGTGACACTATCCATGTCATTTGACCACTGATAAATGCATGTCTCATCTCTTCTTATTGCATGTTATTACTCACCACTGCCCTGATTTATTTTGCTTTCCAAGGGGAGGAGTGGTGGAAACACTGTCAGGCCAGCAGCACACAGGCATTTTGGAGTATTTATGTCCATTCTCAGCCATCCCCTTCCTTTTTCTGTTTTTAGAAGCAAGAGTGCAATTTTTGCACTGGTTGCAAAGATTACATGACACCAGTTGTAACTGCTGGCAGGTTTAAATGTCATCTGAAAAAAGGAGTGGTAAGGAAGGCTGTGGTTTGAATTCTAACAGGGAGCAAGAGCTGGGTGGATATTGCCAGGAATATTGCTTGGGGGGATGCTGAGAAAAGGACCAGAAGGTCTCTCAAGTGATGCACACAGCCAGCAGGAACAATGTTTTCTGGGAAAATGGTGGGTTTGTAACAGAAATCTTCACAAACAGGTCTGCTGTCCTGTAAAAATAGTAAATTTTTTTCCTAAGAGAAAATGTTTCCTTTTTCCTCATGGGGAGAGCTCCCAAGCCCAGCCTCATCCCCAGTGAGGCACCATGACCAGGAACACCTTCAGTCCCATTTGAAAGGTCATCACATGGTGACACAGGGCATGTCTTGGCCCACAAAACTACCCAGCAAGAAAATCTCCCAATCAGAATTGTTGACTTTGAATTGAAAGGTTTGCCCTCAGATTTTCAAGTTCCAACTTTTAAATTAAAAAAACCTATATTCTTTAGGAGAAGGGGGGTTGTTTGTTTTATTTGTTTTGATTGTTTGTTTGTTTGTTTGTGTGTTTGTTTGTTTAGGTCCAGTTAATAACTTCCCTTTCTCATTGGGACAGAGATGAGCCACCTGTTCTCTCTAAAAACCAAATAATAGCTCCTGAGTTTATCTCAAAAAAACCTCTAAATTTTTTGATGGTTATTATTAAACGACAAGTTTTATCTGCTCTTACCATCTCAGTACTAAGGGGGAAGTTGAAGAGTTTTCTAAGAATTTCTCAAACTGCCAGTGAAAACCAACATTAAAGATAAACCACAGTATCTGAAAATCAGAAAATAGCTTCTCTCCAGCTGTGTTATCAAGCAGCAGCACAGTCTGTGAAGTGTATTCATTGTTCAGCAACTGAAGAAAAAAAAATTGGGGGAAAACACTGGGAAGCACAAGATGTGTTTTTGGGCACCCATTGATGTGCACAGCCTTCATCTGAGAAAGAAAAAAAAAAGCCCTTAATCCCTCAGATATATTAGGATCTCTCCAGATTATCAGAATTTAAAATTGGAAGAGATTGAAAAGTTATATATATATATATTTTTTTTTTAATTATTATTTTATTTTAAAGAAATGTCTGACAAAGTGTGCAGAAAAGCACTTGGCTGCTTCCAGGGAATGAGCAAGGAGCAGCCATGGTCCCTCTACTCAAGGCAGGTCAGCTCCATGTGTGTATGCAGCACAGAAACCCTGATTATATTTTCCATGATCATTTCCACATATATAGAATTATAGAATCATTCAGGCTGGCAGAGACCTCTAAGAACACTAAGGGACCTTAAGCCCATCTCATTCCAACCCCCCTGCCACGGGCAGGGACACCTTCCACTAGCCCAGGTTGCTCCAAGCCCTGTCCAACCTGGCCCTGAACAATTCCAGGGATGGGGCAGCCTGTGCCAGGGCCTCCCCACCTTCCTCCTGAACTGCTGAACACAAGCTTGGGAAGGATAGATATTGGCCCCAGTTCAGCTCTGACCAGGCACATGGCATGTGTGGAGACAAGCCACGGGATCTCATGGACTGTAAAAGGAGTTTCCAGCCCTGGCAGCCCAGAGAAAGACAAAAGGTTCAAGCAGCAGATTTACAAGCAGCCTGAGCTCAGGGTTATCCTGCATTTTGGAGGGAGGCTGACCTCCCTGGAATACCAACCTCATCACCAGCAGTGCAGGGGCAGGCACTGGCTGCAAGCCATCCCTTCTCCATCAAGGGCAAACACAGCCAGATTGCAGTGGGGGGTTAAAGAAGCTCATTCTGAAGGCACAGCAAGCTGCCACAGCTGTTATCTTCACAGAATCACAGACTCATCAAGGCTGGAAGAGACCTTCAAGATCATTGAGTCCAAACATCAACCCAGCCCACCACAATCACCCCTAAACCATGTCCCCCAAGTGCCACAAGAGAGGCCTCTTGAACATTTCCAGGGACAGTGACTCCACCACCTTTCTGGACAACTTACTTCAAGATTTCACCGGTTTTTTAGTGAAAAAAAGTGGTTCTAATACTTAATCTAAATTACCTTCTCTGACAATTTTTTTTTCTAATCTCCAGCCCAAGGTTTAAGCTAAGGCTAGAAGGTGTAGGCAATGACCATGGCAAGGGCTTTTTGAAAAACACTGGTGTGTATTTATTATAGTGTAGTTAGTCTGGAGCTACAGTAGAATAAATGGGCCTAAGACCTAGTTTAGATGTTAAAGGAAATGTATCTGACACTGACTTCAATAGACTAATTCCAGATTTATATTATACTGAGCCTAGAGCCAGTGAATACACAACACAGTGATAATTATAGAGAGCAATATAGAAAAACAAATCACCATATTAAGAGAAACAAATAGATTCTGGAAAAGTGCCATGTTTTTAAACTGGGCCACACTGACTCGGCCTGGTTGGTGCCTATTAGATCATCCTCATGTCCAGGCATTTGGTTTCTATATCTTAATCATGTTGAGAAGCTCAGGCAGAAGAAAGAAAAAGCAATTATCTTTCCCTTAAGAGGATGGTGTGTTTAAATAATAATAATAAAGATAAAAGGACACTGGGCCAAATAAAAACCACAGCAAAATCAAGGAAAAAGCAGATTGGATCTGACAGGACTTTCTCAGGCTTTCAGAGAGCATTTTCTCCTGCCCTGCAAACCCCTCCCCCAGTCTCTCCAGTCCACACAAAGGCAGAAGTTAAAGGTAAACATCTGTTTCTGCTTGCTAACCTTTCTCTCTTTCCTTAGGAGGCTCTCAGTGCTGCCAAGGGCACTGCACGTATTTCACTGCAGAGATCAAGCGAGGATAAAGGGAGCGGTTTCCTGCTCCCGAAACCGCCCGTGCCAGCACGGTCATGCTGCTTAAGCACAGCCCTTCGTCATCATCAGCATGAATGGAAAGCCAAGGCAGCCCTGGGACACACAGAGACATCTCTGAGAAATCAGAACAGCGAGCTGACTCCGGGCTCTGACATTGCCAAGCCACCATTTCTGACCTGTTTGTCATCACTTGCTCCTCTAGGCATGGTCTCTGCGAGCCACAGCCTGGAGAAGGGTTGGGAGCAGCAGGAATTCCCCTGGGAAGTGGTTCTTGCCCTGCATGCAGCAGCACATCAGCTCCCCATCCCAGGCACATCCCTCCTGCCTGCTGTGGGCCCTCAGCCTGGGCTCCAGTGCTGCCCCTCTGAGCTGCTCCCTGGCCCTGCATCACCCTGTTATGCAATGCCAAGTGACATTTGACTTAGGCTGTTTCAGAGGAGCAGGAAGACAAGACACAGTGCTTTCCAAATGCCCTCCAGCCCTACTCTTTCCATCCCTATATTTCATCTCCAGCCGTGGAGCCCTGTAAGTGCCCCTGTCTCTGCCTGGGCAGACCCTGAGCCCCCACCCCATCACCCTCTCTCCAGCTGACCCAGCACACCCCTCACCCTCTGAAACGTTGGAGAGATGAGATCATCCAGAGCAGCTCTAAGACAAACATCCTGACAGCTCTCACTAACATTTTCCACAGGTTTCTCAAGCTCCATTAGCTCTTGCTAGATTCTATCGCACAGCAGTCACCAGAATTAATGGCTTGTGTACTTTTGCACACATGGGTTCTTGTAATCCCCCTGCTCCTTTCTAAACAGAGGCAAAATCACCATCCCAAGGCAGCAAACATGGTCAGTCAATCCATAGCTTGGATCCTTTGACAAATTTCTCTCTGTTCTTCCTACCTATATGTATTACTTAAAAAAACCCCATGGCCACCTCCCTTGTAAGGGGTGAGGCATAAGCAGAAGGGCATAAACCAAATGAGTAACTCAACTAAAAACCTTCATCTCAACCATCTGCCCACAAGGCTTGGGGACCAAGGAAAAATAGACCCAAGGTTTCTTGTCTGGATCTAAGCCTTGCCTAGAGCTGTGATGAGAGGAAGGGGTGGAAGTGAGAGGAGAGGGGCTGCCCTACAGAGGCGGTGCTGAAAGGGAAAGAGAAAAATGCAAGCTGTGAGTTTTCCATTCTCCCTGGCGTGTGCCAGCACCTCTTCCTGCCCTGCAGCAGCATCCAAACCTGGCCCTGGTGCTAATGAAATGGTTGTCATGGGGGGATGCTAATGGGCACATCAGCAGCACCTACAGAGTCGTCATTGCTGGTGCTGTGGTTCAGGCAGGAATTGCTGATATTTACAGTGGAGGACTGTGGTGGTTTAAGCAGTATTTGGGTTTAGGAGCCATTACATTATTGTGAAATATGCACACTGTTGGTGGATGCTTAAAGTGCTGCTACGCTGTGGCATAAACTCAGTATTAATTTTGGCTCCGCAGAGAAAATTGAAAATGGTGCCCTTGAAATCATTATGCTGAGCAAAATTCAGCAACAGGGGAAAAGACAGCCTGGAGGGAAATAAGAGAAAATTTACTTCAGGCAGCCCAAAAGACCCCATGGGACTCACTCAGTCCAGGCTCAGGGATGTGGAGGATGTTGGGGCAGCCTGGTAGGATGTGGGGGCTCCAGCATGAGAGCCCCACATCATTGCTGTGCTTTCCTTAGCCCCAGCTGCCAGAAACCCTGAGAGCCCCTGGGGAGGATGTTGTGCCTGTGAAGTGTCATTTGCTCTAATTTTATCCCTGTTTACGTAACTGCTGTGTGATGGCAGGTGCCACACTCCTGGAGGGGCTGTGCTGAGCACAAAGCCTGTCCCCACACTCCCAGAGCAGGGCCCAGGTCTGACAGGGCCTTCTGCCCAAGCACTGGATGCAGGCAGCACCTGAAAGGATGATACCTGAGTCTTACAGCCTGTATCCTGACAGGGAGTAGATTATATAAATATATACACACAAATTTATAAATAAACTATATTATAATTTATACACACAAATAGACATATATTTAAAATCTGTAATATAAATAATATATATAAAAATAAAGAAACTGACTTCAACTGTCCCCCCAAAACATCCTCCCACTGACTTCACGTGTCCTGACCTCTCTGGAAGGAGCTTTGCAGAACCCAAATGACCAGCCCTGGTCTGTGGGCATAAGGGATTCAAAGTCTGTTTGAATGAGCATCAGAAATAAGTGGGGCTTATTGAACTGAGATAAATTCTTGGAACTCATCCATGTAGAAAGGAAATGCTCAGAATTCATCTGAGAGTTGACTCAGACCTGCCCTTTCAACCTCATATCCTGACATTACAACCTGTCTATAAAAAAAAAAACCCAAAAAAACAATAATAATAAGAAAAAAATTCTCTACTGGGGCTTCAACATATAGCAGAACTGAGCCCAGAGAAAGAGGAAACAGAAAACTACAACCCTTGAATAGCTCCATGGGAACCACTGTTGGTGTGTGCTCTCCTTCTGTGGCTTAGGAGAGCAGAACCTGCAGCTGGAGCTGAGGTGAGGACCCAGCTCTACCTGGCTCTGGTGGGACCACACATGACAGCATGTGGGAGCTGGCAGGGGAAGCAGCTGTTCCCAGTGCCCCAAAGCCTGTGATGAGCTCAGGGATGTCTCCAGCACTGCAGCACCCCTGGTCCCCACAGCTCATCCCCCAGCTGTCAGAACAGGGGTTCCCACACCTGGGGGGACAAGTCCCCACCAGCTTTGGGAGGAAAGCTGTGAGCAATCAGTGGATTTTCTTGCTCTCTCCCAGGATTTGCAGGAGCGGAGGTCTGGCTTGGTATGGCTCAGATTAGTTTTCATATATATAAAATTCTGCTGGCAACACAGCTGCCCTTTATTTAATGCAGATTGTGTGCACTCCCCGAGCAGAGAAACCATTACCTCACTCACTGGATACGATTTCTCAGCTCCCTGCTTTCAATAAAAATTCTAACACCTGCAAACTTTTTAAACAAATTATGTATATTAGAGCAGAACCCCTTCCCCCTCCACGTTCTCCTGAATTTGCAGCCGTGTGTCTTGAAACCAAATCCTCTGTAAGACATCTGGTCTGTGCTGGTGTGGTTATTACAAGCTCCCCTGTGGTGCTGGTGGCACAGAGCCCATGGACCTGCTCCACAAAGGCCACTGTGTAGCCAGGGCTCCCTCTGCCATGCTGGGAATCCAGTGGATCACTTTCAAGAGCGACTTTAAAAAAAAAATAGAAAAATTTCTGTGTGTAAATGCAAAATGAAAGGATGGACAGCAAAGGGTGAATCCTCAGCTTCCTTCTGCAGGTGTGGATACTGAGATTAGAGGCTGAAACACCTCACAGAAGCTTTTATCATAGATCTGTGCACAGGGGTACCAGGACAATAGGTAGAGGAGAACAGAGGTCTGCAGCTCACGTTCCTGGGTGCAATCCTCTGGAAAGCTGCTTTGCCTTCTCACCCCAGCAGTAAAAGGTGTCTACTTGAGCTCTTGAACAGCTGCTAACTAGGAGCCAGGCATGTTTCCCCCAGACCCAGCACCCAGAAGTGCTTAATTCAGGTGTGTGCCAACAGATTTGCTAGAGCAGGGCCCAAGAAAAGCTCATTCATCTAAAGAAACCCAAACTTGTTTTCTTTTCCCCAAGATCTCCAGAGCATAATTCCCTTCCCAACAATAACCTGAAAGAATGTGAAAAGAGCTGCAATCCTCCACATGTCCCCACATCCTAGTGCAGCAGGAAAGCCCACTGGGAGCCTCATGAGCAATCTCTGTCCTGGTGACATTTCCAGCCCAGTCACTAGGTCAGAGGGAGCACGGACAAGTTTAATTAAACATCCCGACTGTCTGGTGTTGCTTTATTATCACCTGAGCCTTCCCACTGCTTCTCAAGTGAGACCTGAGGCACAGAATCCTGAAAACGAATTAACAAGTTTATTTTGGTTGATTGACCCAGACTTTGGAGCCATAGGAGAGAGAACAAGGGCTTGAAGTTCAGCAGAGCTGAGTGCCAAGTATCACTCCTCAGTGACAGCCCAGAGCTCAGCAGGAGCTGTTTTGACTTTCCCTACCCAATGTCCTGTCACCACAGTCTGTGCAAACCATGCAAATGCTGCAATTAGTATCAGAGATAAACCAGATCCATTAGTAGATGGAAGGGGAACTCAATCTGTTTTACAAATGGAAATGAAGTAGCAGCTTCAATTATAGGATTTTTAAAAACATGCAATTTAGCAAAATGTTGATTTCCTTTTCGTTTACTTCGTTCTTTGTCTTTCAGATACTTCAGCTCAAGTAGCAGGCAGTATATTAAACGACCAGATTTTGGCAATGTATTTAATAATCAAGCTCAAATAAGTGCTCTTAGGAAATAATTTTATTTACGGTTCAGCTGGGGAAGAATATTAAAGCTTGAGGATTTGGCTAAAATTATTACCCTACAGTAACATATTTTGAAGGAAGGCACTTGGGTCGTGGATGACTAGTACTAGTGAGTCGGAGCACAGCATCTGACCTTTCTGAAAATTCACCATCTATTTGGGACACAGGGCAAGATTTGTCCTGCAGCTTCCCCCAGCCAGGATGGGCAGTCACCACCACAACAGCTTTAGCACCTCCCTTACCCCTGCTGCACCCTGAGCCCAGCAGGGAAGTTCTGGGGCTCCTGGCAAGCAGCTGAATCACTCCTCATCCACCAGATTCCCTCCTCCATACACTTGCTTTATGCAGAGATACATTTCACCACATATTCTGCAGCAAGGCTGGAGTTTGGGAACACTGCATCAAGATATTTCAGCATGTATATGCCTGTATAAAAACTTTGTTTCTTAATTGGTCTAGCCCACGTTACTGTTTAAATAATTGAAGGTGCTCAGCATTAAACATATTTTGCCATGCTTTCCCCATGGCACCTTTCCCACTCCAAACTGTTTGGAAGCTGAACAGAGACTAAGCATTAACTAATTAAATTTCTCAAAACAAAGGTTAATTAGTGTGTTTATTTTGGATTATGTATGTATTGAATTATTAAACACTATATGGTACCATAAAAAAAAAAAAAAAAAAGGAAGAAGAAAGAAAGATAGAAAAAGGGCAGGCTGAAAGGAGGAAACATTCCTAAGCCCAAGGAACAGCTTCTCTGGCTGCCTGGCAGCTACATTAACCATTTGTTCACAACCCCAGCATGTGCTTAAAAACACATGGTCTTTCTTTAAGGCTAAAAGCAAAAACGTTCCCAATCCAGAAGGAAGGTCCAGCAACTCTGACCTATGGCAGATTCATGTCATTTTAGGAGAATGCATAGGGGAGCTGCACAGGTCCCATATTTGGCTCAGGAAATGCTGTGCTGGACATCTCCTCTGACACACATGCTCCTCTTCCAGCCCTGTCTGCTGTGCCTGCCACAGGACCAGAGGTTCCTCCCAAGGCCCAGCAAACTGCAGCATTTCTCTTCTCCCTCCAAACCACCCCCTTTCCTTTTTGGTTCTAGGGTGGAAAGCATGCAGCCCATCCTCCAAACACTTAATTATATAATTATCTGCCTGCAGGCCAAGGTAATGACTGGAATCCAAGAGCCAGACCACACTAAAAGGAACAAGCTGATGAAGATTCACCCTGATTCCAGTTCTCACCCATACACTGGCCCTATAGCTGTAACATCAATCCCAAAAGATATATGGATAAACCACTGGCAACAAACCAGAGGTAGGAAGATACAGGCTAATACCCACCACACAGTAATTACCTGGCAGTGCAAATACACACCTACCCACCCTAAGAGGAGGGAACACAGGGCACTGTTCTCAAGGCACAAAGGAATCTAAAATGATTGCTTGCCTTCCCAAGATTATTATGTAAAGCAATATTTCATATATGCCTGGCCTACAGCAACAGGAACGGTGTCAGGTTTATCTCCATGAGCATTTCCAGCATGCCTATCATGGTGGGTTTGTGATTCATTCTGTCTGAAGAGTCTTATGACAGCTGATATGAGAACCCTTCTTCACCACCAGAATAAGGCTCTGCATTTCAGCCTTCAGCTCCCTTTCTGTACAAGCAGGAGTCCTGAGTCAGTTACAAAATTAATTTCTTCCTTCTAAGCATCCTCCATTGCTGCAGTGAGCAATAACCCAAACAGCAAACAAAAAGTGGTGGACTCACAAGCACCTCTCAGATGAGGGATCACCCTGACTTATCCAGAAGCCAACACCTATAAATACATCTTCCCTGTTGTCCTATGCAAATATAACATAAAGTTCAATATCATCCTAGAGATGCAGCTTCCCAGGACTGTCTGTCAGATGAAGTCTGCAGGAACTTGGGGCTGAAAAGGACAGTTCATCGAGGATGGGTGTCAGAAGCAAAAATGGGTCAGTTCCTGCTTGATCACTTTGTGATTGCTGGAGCACTATCAGGAGGTGCAATCAGAGCTGCAGCTGACACCTTCAGAGGAGCCATAAGTGCCTTCAGCTGCTTGTTCTCACCCTGATGTCCTTTTCCTATCCTTCGAGGTCAGAATTCCTCCTCAGTCCTGAATCTCTGCTAGATTGCCAGTTATTTGTCATCAGGTTGTTGTTTTTTTTTTCAGATTCACTATCTGATCAGGGGGCCAAAGTGGATAAACTTATTTTACAGCCATTGCTTATGAAAGAATGCAAATAAAATTGTCTCTCTGAGGGATTTTTCCTTCTACTTAATATTTTTTCAAATGCATTTTTATCAAGGAAATAGTCTTTCTGCAGATCTAGGAAGGTAAACCTAATTAGTCACTTTATAGAGGGATCTGATACCAACACCTGCTTTAAAGACAGAAGTCCCTTCTTTTTAAATTCAAATATTTTTGTTCTGCTGTAGAAGTGAAAACATATGTTTGAATGACAGATATCTCAGAAATCTGCTTTCATTCCCCTTTCCTCCTTCCCTGACAATCTTAGGTTTCACATTCACACCCTTTGGGAAAATTGCCTGGGAAACTTTTCTGATGATACGCTGAAGGTCATCTACAGTAAATGTGGTACAAAGTGAACCCAGATCTCAGGCTTTGCAAATGTTCATTATGTAAATTACAGGAGCTGTGAAGATGGAAATGAGGCGTACAGATGCTGTTATGCACGAAAAAGCAGAGGGGAAACTTCAGACTTCCCTTCACTACAGAGGCAGTTGCTGTCTGCAGGCACTCTCCTTCCTCCCTGTGGTATTTCCAGCATGAAAAGGCCTCAGATTCTCCATGGCTGTTGGTTCAGAAATTACTGAATCCATGCTCCTCCATGTAGGTCAAGGACTGAGAGAGATCTTTAAATTCACCACACATCTGGGGAGAATCACGGGCCAAATGCAGCTGCAACCTGGATGGGAGGAAACAGGGAGGGTGCCAGTGAGGGGAATTTATGAATTCCCATCCACAACCTGTATTTCTGGGATTAGTCTTGTTGGCTGCTTCAGCCAGGGCTAGTCCTGAGGAGCAATGTATCTGTGTTGTGAATTGCTGTGCAGAGACGATCAAGTGAAGGAGATAAAGATCCAGCCCTCGACTTCATGCATCCTTGGGCACATTACTTGGAGGCCAGATTTTGAAAGATGTGAGAGATCAAAGGATGAAGAAAGATAACCAGCTTCATTTTCAGCTCTATTTCTGGACATGTGTTTCCTGAACATTTCAATAGGAAATAAGCATTTTTGTGCTTTTTAAAAAATAATTCTAAATGCCTCTGGGTAGGTGGTTTCATCATGAGGAGACAATATACATTTAAATGGCAGATCTTAAATTGCACATTGTTTCAGTTTCCTACCAGAGGAGTGTAAATCCCCTTTTCTTCAGTTTCTCCCAGGTCTTGCTCAGGTTTGATGTACAATTCTCCTCTAAACAATAAATACTATTAAAGACACTCCAAGCCTGATTTCAAGCAATGATTAGTGCTCAGCCAGTAACGGGAGCTACTGGTGTTCAGCTCTGTTGAAACCCTGCTGCTGCATCTCATGTTCAGTTCCTCAAAAATGAAGACATCAAAAACACAAGGCTGCTTTTGGTAATTTTGCCCCAAAAGCTCACAAAGGAAGCTGTGATGCAGACATCTTGATGATGAGGTGGAAGGACAATGCCCAGCCAGGTGCTCTCCTGTCAAGGGACTGGCATTATCCAGGTCAGATGGAGCAGGAGAGAAGGGCTGAGCCTTCCCCCACCAACCTCACCAGAGATCTGCTGTGACCTGCAGCCAAAAAAGCAAGAGAAAAAGGAGAGGAACAGTAAGACAGCACTGGAAGGGAAATTCCAACTCCTTGACCTTGGGACAACCTCACCCTGCATATTAACAGAAAAACAAACAGGGGAAAAAAACATAAAATTGCCTCAAAAATACAACAGAAAAAAAAAAGATTTGTTGAGTCATCCAACAGTGTTCGAATCAAGATATTTTCTTAGCAACTGTGCTAAAAGAGTAAATGTAACACATTCTGGTTTGGCTTTTCCTTCAGCAGTAAGATTTATTTCCATTCACACATGGAGATCTGGTTTACAATAAGGTTCTCCAGCCCTCTCCTTTCTTTCATTTTTTACATCGTGTATCATGGATAGAAAATCTTCTTGGGTGAAAAAATCCACACCAGACCACTGTGGGGCAGAGCATGCCCCACCATGCACATGTCTGCTTGGGGAGGTTTTTGTCTGAAGGGCTGTTCTGAGAAGCAGGAAGGTTTTATCCTTGACCCTGTGCTGCAGAGCCCCACTCCCCAAGAGGAGGAACTTGTCCTCCACCAGCCACAGGTTTTGCAATGCACTTAGGACACATCTTGCACTGGCCTTGATTTATGCAGAACTGTTGGCTAATCTCTTTTATGTAATCACTGATAGCTGCTCCTAAAGGCTAAGTCCCCGAAATGGAAGGAATGAATTAAAGGAGACAGATGTGGTTTGGCTGGCTCTGCATTCTGATTACAGCCTCAGCAATGACCTCGTTAGTTTGTGCCGATTCAAGCAGGGGTTCAACCACACTGCACGCCCACCCCAGCAGGAACATTCAGGCTTTCTGATGTGCAGCCCAGTTTCACAGTCTGATCCCACTCACACCAAAGCCACTGGATTCACTCCAGGTTTATTCTGCTGAAATGCAATCAAAGTCTGGTCAAAAGTTGCCCGAGTTGTTGTTTACCCCAGATCCTCTTGCTTGGCACTGCTGCAGGCTCTGGGAGCTAAAGGAATTCCATTCCCCAGAGCTGGCTGCCTTTGGTCACCCAGAAAGACTCAGGGAAGGCAAAAGCCTGAAATTCCTTCTGCACCATCTCTAGGTGAAGAATCAACCTGAGCTCAGTGACCCACTTGGCCCTTGTGGCTGCACACTGCCCGTGTCTGCAGGCACAACGGGATCTTGAAGGAAGGATATTCCCAGCACGTCTGTGATGCACAGACCTGTCCATCAAACAGGCATTCGGGGGTGGGCAGGGTGTGAGCAAGCCTGGTGAGAGACTCAAAATCCTGGGAGAGAAGATGCAGTGTCTGCTCAGCCCTTCCCACTTAGAACTAAAGATGCCTCTTGTTTTAGGGATGGAGACACAGCCTGGTTTGCACACCCTGGTGGGAGACCCTCCTCAAACCTTCCTATTTAATTTTTCCCCCTGGAAAAATATTGCCCACTAGGGCTGCATTCCCTTCCTTCACCAAAGCTGCCCTGCTGTGACTGACTTCAGGGGTAGCTGGAGCAGTCCCACAAGCCTTAGAGAATTATTTCCCAGTTTATGTAAACTGAGCACCAGCTCAGTAAAACCAGGAAAGATTTATGCTCAGCAAACATTTCCAAGGAGCCAATATTTCCCTGTTACTTATTCGTGGCTTGTGAATACAAACCTCACACAGCTGGTACCTCCACTAATGATCCCATTACAATATGTATTGAGCTGATACTCTGTGATATCTCATTGAGGTATTCATCCATGTCAGAAAGGATTTGTCCATAAAAACATCTCCTCTCATACCTTCATAGGATGCTGCATTCACTCCTCCTTCCTCTGTCATCTGATTCTGCATAATCCCACTCACTGACATCAATCACAGGGGGAAAATAAGACAATTAACTGGCAATTAATTAAATTATAAACTGTAAGGAAGTGCAGAATATTTGTAAACCTTAATAGCCTTATTAACATGCACATTACCAGCCAGTTGCACAATCCTATGGCTAAGGGTATCTGTGCACATTTGTGACATCAAACAGACTTTATCAATATTTATCAGACTTTATTCACCTCAGAGAGTGTGAGTGGGATGAGGAACCTGCCTGACCAGCACGGAGCTGGCATGTACAGGTGCTTTACACCTCCCCTCCTGCAGAAAGCTGGAGTAAGGATCAACAGAGCACGAGGGGTGCTGCAGCATCCCTCCAGCAGTGGCTCCTGTGCCTTCAAGGGTGTGAGGATGGCAATTCTTTCTGTTTCCTGCACAAAACAGGCATCTCAAGGGGTGTGGAGTCAGAGGGGAGCTCTGCCAGCCCCTGGGCTCTTTGGATGAATGTATTGACCTGCAACAACTCAGAGATGACAGCCACCCTGCCCAGGGCTCTCTCGGGGATGGAGCAGGCACCCAGCCATCAGCACTGGTGAGCCTTGGCTCCATCCTGGCAGGGATACTGGCTTTTTCTGCTGCAAGGACACATGTTGGGACAGGGCCAGAAAACCCACCAGTGACAGTAACAGTGGATTGTTGTTATAAAACACACATGCAATGTGGCTTTGGTTAAAGCTGTTTCTTGGAGGAGTAAAGGAAAGTAAATGGGAAGAAAACACGGGCAGGTCAGGGACCTTCTGCAGGATCACAGCAGCTCTGGCAAGGTGGTGGCAGAGGCTCCATCACTGGGGAACTGGGCTCAAAGCTTAATGCATCAAGTAACATGGCCTGACCTCTGAATATAATGAGACAGGAGGAAAAAATCCAATCCAACACAAGCCATGAGTGAGAGCATGAAGCCACAGCCAGACCAGTACCAGGACCAAAGGCATTGCAGTGCTCATGTTGGCACAGCATCACTGCCTGGTCCTCAGGTCCCCTTCACACAACACTCTCAGGGTTCTCTCACTTTGTTCAAACTATTCCTGTGCTGGTTTTGTCTTGGAAAGGTGACCAACTCTGTCCATCCAATGTACACCAAACCCTTGACTTTTTCCTAGTCTATTTGTTCCAAAAGAAGTACCACATGAAGAAGGAGAGTGACCTACTAAAGCAGGGAAATTAGAGTGTAGAAGATGGATGGAGCTGTAAATCAGGTCTGCCTCCAAGAGCAGGTCTAGCCCAACAAGGCCCTGCCATCTGCCCTCTCTCCAAATCAGCCACATCCCAAATCTCAGCTGTGTTAACTCTGGTTCCAGTCCAGTGTTATTTCTGTAACACGTGAACTGGGATGACATGCACCCAGCCCGTTCATTTATTTGTGGAGTGTGTCCTGCTGACTGATGGCCAAGTGCTAATAAAAGCAGTGCTGTCCCTCCTGTGCCATTCCGTGCTGGGTACGGCGGTGGCTGCACCTCTGGGCGCTCGCTGGGAGCAGCCGGGGGTCGTCACTGAGCAGCGCCTTCAGATTGTCATTCCTAATTCTGATGGATCTGCAATGCCACATTGTTTTCTCTCCCAGTTGAGCTCTATATTTAGCCAGGGGTTCTGTCCTCAGCTCGTGTTTTCTGGTGAGGCTGGTAGCTAGCGCTGCTCTGCTGTCGGAATGCCTGTCTCCCTTGTCACAGCACGGCTGTTTTGGGGATGCATGAGGCAGTCAGATGTGACAGAAGCTGAGAGGTTTCTTTCACAGCTAGGAAGGGAGAGGAGGGAGCCAAGCACTTCCATACCCACCCCAGGAGCTCCGGTCCCCTGGGAGGGCTGGAATCTGACGCCGGCTGGCGCTGGGAACACCCACGTTCAGCTAACCTGACTGCAGTGCTCACTGCAGGATAATTGGCTCTGAGGAGGCGTTACAGCAAGGAAAAAAAAATTAAATCAAAAAGGTGGGACATCAGACATTTTAAAAATAACCCAGAGTAAAGCTCTAAGAAGCTGCAATGACCAGGGCCCAGATGTGGATTCCCTGAGGCCAGCTCATGTCTGGGTGTTGCTGACCTCTGTGGAGTCTGCTGGGCTGGCGCTGGGGCCAGTGAGATCAGGATCTGGCCCAAATCGCTGGCCTCCTGCTGCACCCCATGTTGTAACTATCCAGGATGTTGACACATTCAACTTGCCACTCGTTTGTGGGACTAATTACACATTCGCATTTGTCTGCGCTCGCTCGGCTCCTAGCAACTGCAGTCACAGTCCTAATTAAAATAATAGACTGAGATTGGTAACATTACTGATTTAACAGGAAATTAGAAGAGTTACGTTCGCAGAGTTTAGGTAATTGACACCAACAGCGCTTTCGTTGTAACGGGTGTTCTGTGATTGATTTCGTTCCCCAGTCAGACCTAAAAGCAGCCTGGGAGCACATTCCACCATCAGATTACAGTGTAGGGGAATTAAATGGCTATTACACCACTGCCTGCTCCAGAGCTGGCAGCTGCGGGCTCGGGCACGGCTTCGAGCTTCCAAACCAAATGTTAGCCCTAAAATTATAAGCCTAATGTAAAACAAAACGTGTTCAGCACAACATGTTCAGTTCTCCTCGCTCGAGTGTCCCTGCACGATGCCCATCTGACCACTCCTGCCTGGGGAGGAGGCTGCAGGCTGGACAGGAGCAGCTCCAGCATCCTGGGATGCCTCAAAAAAAACAATGTCCTGGAGGTACCACAGGGTGCCATGGACACACAGAAAGGCTCCAAGCACATCAGTGACCGTGGAATATTCTGGGCACACATGGTGGAGCTCAGTGCAGGTGGCGATGGGGAATGTTCAAGGTGTGTGAGGTTTTATGGCCACATTGAAGGGAGAAGAGTTCCCTGTGCTAAACCCATCCTGCAGCTCGCTCCACATGAAGTTCTGTGTGTGGATAATATTGCCAGGCAGCAACATTCTCTCATTCTCTCTCTCTCAGAAAGAGAATTAGATTTCTGCTCATTCTCACAGTGCTATAAGTCTGGCTGGGTGCATATGAGCCTCAGAAGGATGACTCAGAAAAATGAGGAGAGTGACAATGGGTAGGTCAGGGAGATTCAGGGGTGAGGAGAGGGGTGTTTGAAGGGCTTTACACAATGTCACCACTGTGACAAGGTGTGACACTTTATTAGCTACACCCCCATGACAGGGTGCCTACAATGCTTTTTGTGGGACTCAAAATCACTCAGTTTGACCAGAGACTTCCCAACACTGATTAACAGCTTTTGAATACCAAGAAATATAATTTCTATCTGTACATCTCTAGATTGAGACACTGTCTTTGGACATGCATGTAAGTCTGTTTTTGAAGAAATGCACCAACTGTAAATTGTTATGAAAACTGTGTAGGAAATGCCAAAATTGCACCAAGTTGCAAGAATATTAGTTAATAGTCATCTGCTCCTTTGGACTCTTTTCTATTTGCAGACTTGGAAATGTGTTGGGAAGAACAAAGTACACATGGTCTGTACTTTCTTATCTGATATTAATCCCAGCACAACAGGGCTATAAAATGTTTTCATGAACATATATGTCTTCTGCAGAGAGCTTCATGGGATAATACTGCCGGGAGAGATGCAATGTAGGAAATACCCATCCATGGTTTATAAATCCTATCCATCTTGGCAAGTCTCGGGGAGTATTATCAGGGCCCTGGAGAGCTACTGCAAATGCTACTCTTGCTGCTTGCATGGATAATTGTTTATAAAAGTCTTCCTTCCCTTCTGCTGTGCCTGGGAACGATTATATCCAGAAGGCATTTGTTGTGTCCGTCGTGTTTGGCTCCAGCAGCTCCCAGAGGTATCACACGCAGGATGCTCCAGTTAAGCCCTTACCTTCCTCTTGGGCATGAGCAAGAGGATTCAGCTACACTCAGACTTTTTTTCCCCGTGCTTTATCCAGCTTTCAGGTGGCAAATGACAGTCTGGGCTTTAATCACCCTGTGTGTGCACCGAAATGCACCGGGGCATTTGCTTCTGCAGTATTTCTGTATCCTAGAGATTAAACCTCTCTGCTATTAGCAGATACTTGACCCCATAAATAAAACTAAGAGCCATCACCTTCTCCCTCGTTTTCACTGCACCATGGAGCAAACTGCTCCTGGGGCAGGCGATTCCCACCACCACAAGGGCAGCACGCTGTGTCCAGTCCTGCTCTCCTGGAGTCTGTGGGGAAGCTCTGGGTGATCCCAATGGCCCAAGGAATTCCTATTCCTATCCTATGGGTTTGGGTTGGGGGGAAGCCTCAGCTCCAGACACAAAGATCCAGCCGTGCCTGAGGGAGCCAGGACACACAGCACCCCAGCTGCCTCACGCTGCCATAAATCGTAATCCTCGTGGCACAGCCCAGCTGGAAACACATGAGAAAGCTTAAAGTGGTTTGTTTGAACACTGAAAAAGCAGGTGGTAGGCTGTGTTTGATCCCAAAACGGCGCCGGCCCAGGGCCACGGGCCAGGAGAGCGGGACGAAGGCAGGTCCGTGTGCAGGGACATGGCGGGGAGCGCTGAGGGTGTGAGGGCAGCGCGGCCAGCACCAGAGAAGGACAGTGCCCTTGTCACTGTGCCCAGGATGGAGCAGGGCGCACTGACCCTGTGAGAGAATCCGGCTGAGGCTGCAGCGGGCAAACATTGGTGGCCAAGGCAGGAATACAGCAAAGGAAGCTGTGGGGAGGCCACCCCAAACACTCTGGCCACAGGCCCGGGGCTGGGCCACCCCTGAGGGGCCACCCGGGGCTGCCCAGGCCTCCGAGGTGACACCAGCCGCGGGTCCCTCTTTGTCACCCATAGCAGGCACTGAGGAGCGGGGACAAGGATGGGAACAGGTAAATAGGCAGGGATGGGGAAGGGCACGTGGATGGGGACTCCCCATGCTGGCTCATGCACTGTTCTGCTCAGGACCGCCATGCCCGAGGGCAGGTGTCGGCCCAGGTCCCCCTGTGCACCCCGCAGCCCGGCCCGTCCCCGCCGGCCCGCGCGGGTCCCGAACCCGCGGCCCCGGCCCCTCCCGCCGCCATTTCGCGGCGCCGCCGGGCGCGGCCCCACCTGCTGCCCGCCCCTCCCCCGCCCGCCGCCGCGGCCCGCGCGCCCATTTCCGCCTGGCCGGGCGCCGCGCGCGCGCGGCCTCCCCGCCCCCATTCCCCCGCTCCCGGCGCTCAGTCATTCACGGGCACGGGCAATAACGCGCTGTGACGTCACCGGCGGCGCGCGGGCACCGCGCGGGGCTGCCGCGAGCGGGCAGGGGGCGGGGCCGCGCCCCTGGGGGGGTCCGGGGGAGACCCCGCGGGAAGGGCTGAGGGGAGACCCCCGTGTGGGGGGAAGGGCTGAGGGGAAATGGCGGCAAAGGCGGTGCCCAGGGGAGACCCCCGAGGAGAAATGGCTGAGGGAGACCCCCGAGGCGAAGGCCACTGAGGGGAGACCCCAGGGGAAAGCGTTGAGGAGGGGCGGCTGAGGGGAAACCCCTGAGAGGGGGCGGCTGAGGGTCACCGCTCTCATCCATGGGGGTCCATACCCTCCTCTCACGCGGCCCCCTCTCAGCTGCTTGTCACAACCTCCCTCCCCTCCATTGAAACACCTCCTCTACCTCCATCCTTCCCGCAGAATGCGCCAGAAAAGGAGGCAGAGGCCGCTGGCACAGGAGCGGGTGTGAGCCCGTGTCAGCCATAGTCCCTTGCACGGCGGCTGTGCGCCGGCCACAATCTCCAGCGATTTCAGTAAAAGCGTGAGATACAGCCCGTGCGACTGACCGAAGGACCCCAAGGCTGAAATCTCAACAATATCAATAATTTCTCCTAAATACACAGAGTCCATATTGAGACTCACATTGTCTGAGCTGTTCGAGCCCAGAGAGGGAGGGGAGAGCGATAAAAGGCATCATCAGGCTTTGCTTCCCGTTCCTATACCAAAGATAGAGAATATTATAAATTTAATAGATCTTCTTCATTATTCATAGCTTGCTTGTGGAAAAAAAAAAAATCATAATAGCTTGGTGTGATATGTCAGGCATCTATAATTCATGGCGCTGAGATCACACAGCCACCATACAGTGGGAGTTCACAGAGTGAGATGTTTGTAATTAATCTGTGAAAAGAAAAACAAAGGCAATAAACTAGGAAGGACAATAAATGAGGGACGGATTCTTCCACCCACACTGACGTAGGATAGTACTTGGCCAGAAGCATGAATAATCCTTGGCTAAAATCTGTAAAATTCGCCAGGAAGTGGCTAGGAGATTACAGTAACTAGTAAATTCATCAGTGGCTGGTTTGTTACAAGACTGTGTTGCAGGTTGGGTAAGAAGGCGCTGAAAGTAACAGATTGGCCTGTGCTGAAGCTGGGCTTGGGTTAAAGTGTGGGGAGACGAGAGCTCTGCAGCCAGGTCTGGAGGCTGTGCAGGTGGTGCAAGGCAGCACCGACACCATTCACTGGCTACCAGGGCCCTGCTGGCTCAGGGCAGGATGGAAAGTTTGGGATCCCCTTGGAGCATTTTGGAGCTCGTTGATTTCAGCAGGACTGCACACACGCTGAAGTGCTTTGCTGAGCAGGGAGGTTTCCTGGAAGCAGAGCCCGAGCATGGACCCAAACGAATTGTGCTGCTCGCAAAGATGTGCTACAGTCATGGAATGAACTGTAGCACTGTTTCCTAATTGGAAACAGTGAGCTGGAGTTCTCCAGAACCCCCTTCTTCTCGCTATTGTCTATTTTCATCCCCGTGAAGCTAAAGCTGGTTACTGTACAGCTTAAAAACTCCCTGTGGTTTCTCACAATAGGCCAACCATCTATGCTGGTTTTCAAATGATGCAGGGAGATCTTGTAAAACTGCATGGCCAATCAAGGAGGAGGAGAAATTAATTTCTTCCAAAGTGGGTTCTGCAAGGAAAAGGGAAAAATAAATCCTCATCATTCTGGGGTTTGTCCATGGCTTTAACCAAAAGATGCTGGTGCCAGGTCCATCAGGCAAAGCAGTGTGTCACAACTGAAGTGTTTTAAAGTGAGATAAACAGGCCACAGGGTAGAGGGGCATCATGGTGAGGCAGGAGTGACTCCAAGAGGAAGCCCAGGCCTTGCTCCCAGGGAGATGTGAGAATGCCAGTGCACACATGCTGGAGGCCAGAGGCACTCATTGTTTTGTTTACTCTTTCCTGACTCCCTCAAAAAATAATTGGTTTTCTTTGGTGGTTGTTTGCTTATTTGTTTGTTTGACTTTTTGCGTTCTTTGGATTCAATTTCTCCTGCAATATGGCCTTAATTTACATTGGGAAGATGCATGTTTATTTATGCACCCTTTTTTTTTTTTTTTTTTTAACTTCTCATTACTTTTAGGCTGCTGGCACTGTGAAAGGACAATGGCCACATGAAGATGAGGAGCACCAGGTGTAACCTAAATCTCCACTGTCTGTATAGCTCCTGTGCCAACCCTGACCTCGCCACAGTCTGGATTGTTGCTGCTTTAGGGAATGTCTAGGGTGGTGCCTGTAGGCTCCATATAGTGCTAACAGTGAAATCCACGAAATTCCCCTCTTCAGAGTCCCCATGGCATTGTTGGTGCAATCCCAGCCGAGTTTGGGCTCTGCAAGTCTCAGCAATGCCCTCTGGTGACATGTCCCAAGGCACCGCTGGCAGCACACAGTTCCTCTGCCAGCCAGCCCACAGCTGGTGGAAAAATCACCCAGGAGGGCATTTTTCCTACTCTATAGGTCCTCAGGGAACAGTAAATAGAAACTGGGAATTTATCAGGTTCTCCAGCTTCTCGCCTCAGCCTGATAATCACTTTCTGCTGCATGAGTCCCAGCAGAATCCCAGTGTTTTCAGCATCTGGGAAATAGCTTCAGGGAGCAGCTGAGCATCCTATGCTTCCTGCTGAGGCTGTGAGCAGTCAGGAAAAGAGCCCTGCAGCTCAAGGATTGGGTGCCCTGGTGAGCTGATCCGGTTATAGTGCAGCAGGACATACTGGAATGAATGATTTTGACTTTAACTGGCTCTAACATCACCATCCAAAATGTGTGTGATTGTGCTAATCCGCCCCAAAGGAGCACTGCGAGGCTGGCTCATTGTTGTGGGTACGGTGCTGAGAGCTCCTGGCACGGAAAACGGTGCAAGTGCAAAACATTTTCCTCTCATTTTATTGGCTTTGCCAAGGAGCCTCCTGTAGCAGAAAAGAGCAGCCTGGTTACCTAAACCATATCCAGCCACGGGACCAGGGCAGTGCTGCTCTTCACTCTGCTGTTGTTTCTCCTGTTTGTGTGGGAATAGTCTGTGAGGGAAACAACACAAGAAATCTGTGTTGTAAAAGGAAGAATGGACAGATGGGTAGGAGAAGAAGATGACTCTGTCATGACAATCTTCCTTCCTGTCTACAGCCCAGCAAACACAACACAAGCTTGGATTGAATTACCCCAAAACATCACATGAGAGCTTGCCCAGTATTTAGCAAGTGGGATCCACAGTGCCTGCACTGATCACATCTAACAGCGGATGGCAAGAAGTACGGAGCAGCAGGCATGCTGCTCCAGTCCAAACCCAAGGAATCCCATCTGCACCTATCCACCTGCCAGTCCAAACCCAAGGAATCCCATCTGCACCCATCCACCTCTCTTCACAGCATGCACAGCCTCAAAATATGCCTTTAAGCCTTAGTGAAAGGATATTCCAGGCTTAGCCCTTAAACCCTTGGGGAAAGGCTGCTGTCCCCTCACTGGCATCTCTGCAGCCGTGGTTGTCATCTTTATCCCTGTCTTCCCCTCACCTCAGTCCCAGTGATAGGGATCCTGCCTCATGGCTACTCTGACATGGCAATATGTCTTGGAAATTTTGGTGGGAGCTAGGGCAGAAAATTCCCTTGGCTGCATGTGAGGTGAGGGGAGAGACTAGTTTCAAAAAACATCTTTTGAATGTTCACATTCCCCTTTAAAAATAAAGGAGCTAGGCAGGCAGAGAAAGCCAATCTGGGTGTATAAATAGCCAGTAAATGGCAGGGTGTTCACCCTTCCCACACTGGATTAGCTAAGGCAGCGCACGGCCCGCTGCGAGCTGGGGATGAGGGAGCTGCCAGCAGAGCAGTGCCGTGCCTGATAAGCGGAGCAGCCCCCAGGATCGCGAGCAGGCCAGCAGCTCCAAACGTAAACAAGGCACGGCCGCCTCCTCGCCGCTCCCAGTGCAGCCATCCCGGGGGCTGGAGCAGCCCGGTGCGGGACATCAGCCAGCGCAGATCGAGGGGCCGCAGGCGTGCAGCCGGGGGCTGTTATGGAAACACAGCACAGAAATAGTCCAAGCTTCCATGTTTTCCGGTGCAGGAAAGGCCCCTTTCAGGGCTGTGAATCCTGCCTTGGCCTCCTGCGGGGTCACAGGATGCAGGGTTCACACTGTCCCTTGCTTGTTGGGGCTCCTGGCACATATCTGCCCTCTGAGCTCAAGACTTACCCCAGTGCCTGCCTTCCCTGCAGGATGCTGAGCTGGGAGAGAGCCAGCAAATCACCACAGTCAATACCAGTCATAATGGCACCTTCCACCCAGGGGTCTCAAAGCACTTGGCAAAACCCGGCCAACCTTCTCTCCACCCAGTGAGGCCAGCGAGCAGCAGTGAGCAGTGTTACATGTTGTGTAGTGGGTGAGCAAAACCCAAGATGGGCAACGACACCCATGTGGTGACGCAGCCCAGACAGCAAACAGCACAGCAACCAAAGCCTCAGCAGCATCTGCTTATGATCACTGATCATTTGAGCTGGCCTCTGCCTGCAGATTGGTTGCCAACTTTTGATGCTATGATTCTCTAAATAGAAATCAGATGAATTCAGGTAAACGGTTTTTGTACCTGTCCCCTTCCTGCTTGGGACTCATATCTAAACTTCTCATTTTAACCTTGTCTTTATGGTCTGTTGAAATCAAAACGCTCGTGCGAACAGCCTGAAAACACTGGGGATTTTCAGCTCAGATCTGAACTTGAAGCTGTTCTCCCAGGCTGTGCAGTGCTTGCTATTTTTAGCTCCATGTCAGAAAGTTAAAGCAGCACATGGTAAGATGTTATGACTCTTAAAATTACTGTAAGAATGTTCCAGGGAATGGTACCAATTCATCAAAAGTAAGTTCGTTGCGTGAGATAACGCGGCGACCTTTGATGCTGTACTGAGTTTGTGGGTCACTGGCTATTAACGTTGCTGCAATTTGTTGAGCAATAACCCAGTGATTACGGAAAGGGAAGTAGCTATTAATATGGTAAAAGGCACACCTAAGTGAGGATGTTTACTCCTGTAGGCTGAGGGGGGAAGGGCTAGACACCCTTCATGATGTCTCTTTAGCTAATTTTTTTTATACTAAAGATAAGTACTTGTTCTCCCTTCCCCCAAGACCAGCAGAGTATTGCAGCTGGAAAACAGTGCCCTGGTGTTTGAAGTGAAGGATGAGAAGGCAGACCACAGGCAAAAGGAGGCCCCTTCATTGGCCATGATGCCAAGGCAGTCTGCTCTCAACACACACAGAGGCTTCAGAATGACCTCTCTTTAACACCCACATTGTGTCAGGTCTGATCTTTAAAGCCCTTGCAGGAGCATCTTGTAAGAAGTCATTGGTAGTTTTGTGCCCCGGGGTGACAGCAGCCCTAGGAAGCTGAGGATGAAGGATCTCTCTCTGCCTGGCACCTTGTCTCACTCACCAGTCGTTTCCCCACACAAGGAGGTCTCTGAGCCCCACTTACATGCTTGATTATCACCAGTGGGGCTCCTGCAATTCAGCTCAGCCTCCTGGTTTTGACACTGAGAGACCCCAGGTTAGATCAGTGATGCTGCTGAGATGAGCAGGAGCATCTTGCACAGCAGGAAAGGGCAGGGAATTGTTCCCAGCAAGAAGACAAAAGAGAGGAAATTGTCCTATGGGGCTCTGTATGGGAAGAGGAATTTAAGGCCAGAAGCATCTTCCACATGTAGGATGCACTAAACAGAAATGTGTACTCTGCAGTGAGATTCTCACCCATCCACACCTATGGATGTTGAGCAAAGGTAACCAGCCACGTTCAGGTGGACTGCATTTTGTTACACTTTATTTCTGCAGGGAGGTCTTCTGTTCCCCCTGTGGAAACTGCTGGAAGGACACCCAAAGTCTGCAGAACACACAACCTGCTCAGACAAGCACTGCAAAACACAAAGATCTGGATATCAGGGAAGAAAGCAGAGGGATTTTTGTGGCTCAGCCACAACAGTGACAGGAAGGAAAGAACCACAGCTCTTCCCAACAGAGGAGGAGCTCAGGAATTTACTGCTATGGGTTGCTCATAAACCCCACGAGTCTCAGGCTTGTTAAAAAGGTGTAGTGTTACCAAACATTCCCTTATCAGCAGGGTGGGCTGATTTATAGTGCCACATACAGTTACAGCTTAATAATAATAAGGATGGTTCTCAGCCATTCCAGCACACTACACCCACATCACCTTCTTGCCTTTGCTAAATTTGCTTCTGATTTATGGTCACATAAACAAGGTGAAAATCAGTCACCTCAGTTTCAAAGAGAGAAAAAAAAAGAGGGCAGTTTCCAGAAATGGCCTGGGTTTCTCTCTGCCTGCATTCAGAAGCATCTATTTTGGAGCTCCCATGGTTAAGTGAGCTGTGAGTACAATTGTCCTCTCAGCTTTGTTGATAAATACTGAACTCCTGACATTCCACCTGAACATGGAATATGAAGTTCTGTTGGTGTAAAGCTCCTCAGTTTATTTTGTGCTGTGTATTTGTTCAGGTTTCTGACTGAGTAAGAGAAGAACACCCTTCTGCTCTCATTTCTCTCAATACATTGCTTGGTTTCTTCAGTCCTTCACTCATCAGCACTTTCCTTCCAAGATGTAGAACCTCAGCTATATTTTTCACATTTAGTTCTCAGGAGAGCCGAGTCCTCAAGGATTGCTCCCAGCCAGGCTCCTAATTAGCCATCCTTGGCTATATTTTCACCTAGTTTGGCCACGTGTTCCTGAGAAACCCGCAGGGTTTGAGGGCCCATGGCCCTGAGCATTAGAGCCAACACTGCATCTGCTTCTCCCTTCCTCCTTGCAGGGTTTCCTTCACCTGCTGGGACTGATGTGGAGAAATCCAATTAAACATTTATAGCTCTGTAACCTCTTGGCATGTTTGTGGGGCAGCTTCCCACGTCTGACCTACACAGAGCATGACTGGGCTGTGTTTTCTCTGTCACCTTGGCTTGACCCACAGCCTACACACTCACCAGCAGGCCTGTCCCACACCAGCAAAACAAGCCCCTTAGAGGCTTAGGGCAGGAGCCAGGGCTGTGTGGGCAGACATTAAGTGACTTAGCGCTCTCAGCAGCCTCAGCTCAGCTCCATGTGCTTCATCTTACTGTGGGAATGGGGCTTCAGATAGTCCCCAGCATTAGTGATCCCTGGTGCTTGGTGCAGGCAGCCTGGGCTTTGGTGCTCCCACAAAGCCCACCCTGAGCAACAGGGGCTCCTAAATCCCATGACAGGTTGGTTGGGTGAACTGCAAGTTTCTCATGGAGCGCCCCACTGAAGCTGCTAAGTGAGGAATTTCAGGGGAAGTGAAAGGGACAGTGGCCTGCATTTGGGTTGCTGTTCCACCTCAAGATGCCTTTATTCTCCCCTGCTGGGGAGTGTGGGGAGCTCTTGGCCCCCCAGCCAGCAGTATGGCTGCAGAAGGAAATCTAGATGTGCTGGTAAACATTTTGAAGACAGAAAGTAAATCCATCCATCTCTGTAAGAAATGCTGCCCCCAAGAGAAATTTCTTATCATAGGCAAGGCTAAGTGCACAGGCACCAGCAAATTCACCACCAGCATTGATTATTTCATTATAAATTGCTCACTTGCTTTCTTGCATTTGCTTCTGAGCAGAAATGAAACACTGGCTACTGAAAATAACAGCAGCTAATAGACAACCAAAAACCTGACTTGCATATGAAAACACTGGCTTTTCCACAGGGGCTTTCCCACTTTTTAAGCTCCTTTAAGTGTGAGCTCCATTAAGATTATAAAAATGTACTGCCTTAGCTGCTGGATTTTTTACTGTGCCGAAAGGAAGACATCTGCTCAGAGGCTGAGTGAGAAGAGCAATCTCAGTATTAACAAAGAGTGCTGCACTGTCATTGATGATTGATAGCAGATGAGAATGTAGATGGAGAAATCAGGGACTTTCCAAACTGTAAAATAGGGAAAGGAAACCAGTCTGCTGTAGCAGGGCTACAGCCACATAAGTCAGATGCCTTAGGATACCCAGTAAGCCTCCTCAGTGCACTGAAGTCATGCATGGCTTCCTCCTTGTTTTGGAGTAGTCGTTTAGTGGAAAATATTGCAAAGGATCATTTCCCAAAGCATATCTCTCTCTACCTACATGGCAATAGCTGGTATTCAGATACCCCTAGAGATGAACTTTTCTCAGTATGAGACTCATTGGTTTCTTGAGATCTTCTCTAGTCCAAAAGGGAAATTTCTCTAGGAGCCCATAATTTGGGACATTAGTATATTTAATTTTATTGTGTCCTGAGCTGATGTAACTGAAAGAAAATAAGTTATGTAAGATTATTACTAACAGCAACCTTTACATTGAAGCCAAGCCAGGCCACTAAATGGTGCAGAAAAGGTGCTCCCTTCAAGTCAGGACATTTTCCAGTCTGCTGTCATAAGGCCTTTTCTCCATGGATCAACCATGTGCAATGGCATACAGCACAACTGCTGTGGGGCTGGATTTACACCATCTCCTTCTCTGTTTGTAGGAGTGATTCATCTTTGGAAATGCTGGCTCCTGGATGCCATTAGGGAAGTGCTGCTCACCGTGGCATGCTCCATGGTTCCTCCTAACCTTTGGTTTCTGGGTGACATCAAATGGCAGGAGTGACTTTTTATGATTGCCTGTATTTGTACAGGCAAGTGTAAGGATGGGCAGGTGGATGGGAAAAACCCCGTGTCTCATTCTGCAGTGAGGAGGAAAACAACTCCATGGAAAAAAAAGAAAGTAGGAGATGAAAAGGTAAATATTTCCTTAGTCCCTAAGGCACAGTAAAGAAAAGGCATCATCATTTTGCTCAGACACTGGTATTACCTCCTCTTTCCCACAAAACATATTTCCCCGAGATCAGTTTGCACGTATCAGGTTTTGCCCATGAATACTCATGAGACACAAATCAGTCCTTTAATCCATGATTAGAATGTCACCCCACGCTCTGTGCTTGCATCATGATTTGGTGTTACTGTTGAATGGATGCTGTGCTATTTAATTGTTTTTTGCTTAGTGATCTGTTTGCTCTGTTAATATTTAATTCTCTTCTCCAATCCCTCTTTCTACCCCCAAAAGGCCTGAAGAATAGGAAAACATCTTTCATTTTCTCTGGCTTCATGTGCTATTGTAAGAAAATACCTATTCATGATCTCCTGTAGGTGATAATGATGATATACAGTCATAATGCTGGAATTCTTAAGTGGCTGCCAATGCTTCTTTATAGCTGAGAAAAGAAAAAAAAATTGACCTGATTTGAAATGAAGCAGGTTGGTATGCAGGTTAGTGTGCTTTATTTGCCTTTTCCAGTCTTTTGGATAATAAACAAATTGTCATCTTGGCATATCCTCTGCCAGATTCTGAGCCGAGAGCTGCACATGAGCCTGAGTGACAGCAAACCACACGCTGCCCTGTGCCTTGTGTGCTTTGCAGAGGTGAATTCATGAGGACAAATTAGATCTTTGATTTATCCTTTAAACAAAAAGAAAGGAAAACAGTAGCATTAATTTAAACGAGCTCTAGCTGAATTGCATTTTTTGTAGTGATCAATATTCCGGGCATTGTAAGCAGCAGCTTTACATAATAAATAGCTGCATTATGTAATGCTAGTTAAATTTAGAAATGGTTCTTTTATTACCTTTAGCACACATAAAATAGAGAGTGATAGAGCTGGAGCCCAGGAGCTGTCTGAGGATGCAGAGAACAGCTGGGCCTGGCTGTGCACAGCAAAAATAAACTCCATAAAGCCACAGAGCTCAGGCTCTGGGTCCACGTCAGGCATTTCGGGGGGGTGGGGTGGCAAGGGCAGGCCCTGCTCTGAAACACGGCACACCCAGGAGCAAAACATCTCTGCACAATAAAGATGGAAGATTTATTATGAAGGAATGAAATGTGCCACTTTTGTTCTCCCTGGTGTCCCCATAAAGCCTTTGTTTGACAGGCTCGTTTGGGCTCTGGGTTGCTGCAGTCCCTTCCATGAGGCTGCTTGGCTGCTTTGAGACCAGTTGTGTGCAGACTACAGATCAATTATCTCTCTGCTAGGGATAAACAGTGTTTCCCTTTTTCCTCTTCAGTAGCACTTGCTATTATCCCTGAGCATAGGAGCCCTTTCTTTTCCTTCCCAGCCACACACACGCACGCACGCATAAACAGACACACACTGGTTACTGGAGGGAGGGAGCAAAAGAATTCGAGTTTGTTGCATTAATCTTCATATCCTGATCCTCTTGCAGCCTGCTGCTGCCCATTCACAACAGGCTGGAGGGATGAACCTTTTTATTATAATTATGAGACATCTCAATCCAATAAACGCCCTGGAATGAGAGCCTCTGGAAATGGGAGTTTGGAAAATTACAGCTGAAGAAGGAAAGTCCCGTTGTGAAATCTTTAGCTAAGCAGGAACACTCTTGTTTGGCTGTTTCATAACACACAGGGAGCTCCAGTGTGGGAAATGAGGGGACTTTAATTAGTACATCAGAGCTGAAATGTTCCTTCTGCTCGCTGGGACTGGCACCCATTTATCAGGGGCGGGGGCAGTCTCAGAGAGAGCTGGAGCTGGAGCCAAACTGCTGGTGGAGTTAAGTGCTCCCTGCACTGCTCTCTGCATTGCAATTAGAGGGCTCTGAACTAAAAGTTAATCTAAAGCACTGTCAAACTTAAGTAAAATTCAGATCTAGGTCATAGTTCTACAAGGAGAGCCTGTAGGTTCTTAATGGACTGAACCAAAATTCTTTCAAAGGATTTAGAACAGCATGTGGAGACGCTTTTAAAAAAATACAGATTTTGACAGATATCAGGAATATCTCTAATAATTACATGTACTTGATTTTTATCAATTACTGTTCACAGCTTTAGTATAAACAAGAGTCCTACCCAGCATCTGTTGTGCATGGAAGTTTCCAGACTACTGAGCAGCATGTAGCCACTTCAGAGAAATCATTCGAAGTTATGTAGCTGAGCTGGTGTGAGAGACAAAGAGTTAAAGCAAAATTCCATTTGGAAGCAAATTTTGCCAAAGCAGTGAATTTTCTCAAAGGCTGACTGCTCTTGATTTGTGAGGATGTTCCCAGGCCTGATTTCAATTAAAGAGAAATCCTCAGGCATTTCTGCAGTTCGGCGGTGTCCTTTATTCCACATGGTTATATATTGAGTAATAAACAAAACAAACAAAGACTGTATTCTGCAATGAACTGCATACGTCCTGTGCAATCTCGGGGAAATCAATAGGTCAAGGTCCGCCCTTGGATTGCCTCAGTATTGGTTGTCAGTAATTCCCCCAGCTTAAGTGGAGTTTACATTGTAAGTGAAAAATGAATGTAGAGATGCAAAGCTGTCTGTATATTCCCCTAAAAAAAATAGATGAAAAAATATTACTGTAGACTGCACTCCTTTATACAGGAGCAGAAATAAATAGGTAGCCAACATTGCAAACTCTGATTTATTTGCTAGGCCTCCTGAAATCATGAGAGTACCTTTTGAGGAAAGCATTGGGATCTCATTCTTTGCTTTCCATTGTTGCATCCCTAGCTCCTGGCTCTTGCTGGGTTGTGCAGTTCACAAGCAGCAAGACCTTGTTTGTACAATGAGGGTCATTTAACAGCACAACAGCACACAGTGGGTCTTTAAATAGTAGTGATGATGATGGTGATAATAATAAATAAATTATTGTTAACAGTTTGGGGTTTTTTGCAGGTGTTGAGTTACAGTCCTGCTCCTGGTGCTCAGTGCTGAGCTCTCTGGATGTGGATACAGGGCAGCTTTTGAGGTTACACAAGTGGGCTTTGCTCACAGCAGAAAGGTTCACACGGAGATTGTGCTGGAAGGGGGTGATTTGTATTCCATCTGTTAATTAAAAAGAAAAGGAAGGTGTGACAGGGGTCTTTATGACCTTGTGAGGCCAAAAGGACAAGACCCATCCGTGGTCCCCTGCACTGAGAAAGGGAGAATGCAGAGGGTGGTGGTGAGAGCACCTCAGACACAGCTGAGGCCCCTGTGACAGAATGAACAAACAGCCTCAGGGTGCCAGGGCTGTGGCACTGGTCATCCTGCTGCCCCAGAGTGCACAGCAGCCTTACACCTCTGGCTTTACACTTCTCTGGAGTGAGAAAATACTCAGATTGGACACATTTTAATGTCTCCCTCTACTTCTGGTGTTACTGATCCTTGTTTTTAAATAGATGGTATTTTCATTCTCATTTAAGCCAGCATAAATCAGGAGTTAATCTAGGCAAAGTCACCTGGCTCTATTGAAGCCTGTGGAAATGCAGATCACAATCAGGCCTTGTGCTCACAGAAAACACTCACTGCACTGGGAGAGCAAAACCATGCTCTGGAGATACAAACATCACAACCCAGATTTGACATGGGCTCTTTTTCAGGTCTCCCATGCTCTGGTACAGCCTGGCCAGAGCTTGCCCAGAGTGTGCATGAGGCTCTGTATGCCCTTTAATCCTCCCCACATACTTCTTCCCAAGTCTTCATTTGGATGCACACATTTGTATCTCTCATTCTAGTCATAAAACCTACAGCATTTTAAATTGAACTCAAGTCCCAAATGCTTTAAAAGAATTTATGTTGCATAATTGTACGGGTTTGCCTGAAAACAAACAATGATGTATGGCTAAAATACTCTCCTGGGAAGATGACTCAGATCCTTCCTTGTGAGTTAGACTTTGCTGGGCTGCTGATGGTGCAACTTGTAATCTCTGCTCTAGATCCAGGACAAGGGAAGGCAAACATGGGAGCAATGCATGGAGCAAGGGGCATAAGATCAGAAATCATGAGTTATTTGGAGCTTTTAGAAACACTCAGTTCTTTCATTTGTTCTAAGTCAAGGTAGGATTGGAGACTGTGGAGACGAAAACCAAGCCCCTGAGTAGTTTTACAGCGTCCCATCTGTGGGTGGGGAAGTGCAGCTGTTTCTGTGCCAGGTGGCAGAGCAGCTGTGTACCCAGTGGCTCCCACCTGCGGGGACAGCCTGTGGACAGCACAGGGCACAGAGTGGGGCACCTGGATCTGGGGTGGATGGGTGAGTTTCCCACCCCAGGATGCCCAGCAGTGATGCAATTTCACAAAGTGCTGCTGCTCTGAATGGGCAGGTTTGGGTGTTTTGCAGTCCAGACGGTTGCAGGCAGGTCCCTCGTGTCTGGGTGTCTGGTTGCCAAGTGCTGAGCAGATGATCCTGGCACCTGGGCTGCTTCGTCTGTACCCTGCAAATGTTCTCGCCAGCAAGTCAGGAGTTCATGTGGGTTTTGCTGTCACTGTTCTCACTTTAAACACCTTCCTCTACTTTGTTTTCTATAAACGTGCTGTAAGTCCCAAGGACACAATCTGACTTTGGTAATTAAGTCATTTTTTCAGCCAGATTTACAAAAGCTGTACTTTGTGGATGTGACACTCAACCAGTGCTTTAATGTCCTTCAGCCAGGGTGACCAAGCACAAGGAGTCCTAAGCTGGTGTTGATGTGTTTCTAAAGATCTGCATTTGCCTGCTACACACATAAACGAGCTTGCAGAGGTGGCTTTGCAGATTTGGGGATTTTGCCATTTTTGTGCCATTTGCAGATTTGGGGATTTCCGTTCTGAGCACGCACTGAACCCGTGGCTGCCACTGTGTGAGCTGGTGTTCTCAGGATGGTGGCCTCAAGTGGATTGATTCTTTCTGTCACTGCCAGCTGGGCTGGGACATCTCAGGGTCTGTAGCTCCCTGTTAGCACTGGAAGTGCAGGTCATACTCGGGTGTAACTTGATGCACTTGCAGCTTCTCAGCCCTGCCAGCACCCTCCACCCTTCCTTTCCTAAACCAAAAATATCAGGTATGGAGTTACCATTGCAGAGCAGACTCAAGGAACACGTCTGCTTTCCATTCCAAGCAAAGCACAGCACAGCAGTCTAGTACTGTCAGTTTGCAATGAAACAATATTAAAAATAGAAAAAATAAAAGGAATGAAAAGGTTGGCTTCATGGCAGAGAATGAAATAAGAAACTTTTTTCTGCAGGCAGCACCAAGCATCATCAGGGAACATATCAATTCATAACAGCTGCAGCTATTTCTGCCCCAGACTTCACTAGTTTAATGGGAGAAGCATGGTGAAAGTTAAGAGATCTGTGTCCAGCAAGGTTAATTCCGAGGTTACCAGATTATGATGCAAAGAAAATCAGCTGGTGTTTTTCTGTCTCGCTATGAATAGCACAGTTGCATTATTGCTACCGGAAGGGTAGTCAGCTCTTCTCAGTCTGTGGTCTCCCACTGTGGAGGGAGGAACCTGTGAAAAATTGGTTTCCTTTCCAAACATACCCTTCTGCCTTTCTCATTCAGTGCCTACGTAACCAGAATGCTGAAGGGGTGGCTGCTAATATCACAAGTGCTTGTGATTGTGTTTTGTAAAAGTCACTCTTTTCTGGAAGCCAAATGATCAACTTTTGTTCCCTTTTAATTCTTTGAGACATAATAAAAACCAAAGGAGTTATTAAAATGCTTTCAGGCAACATTTCTGCAAAATTGCTTGTGATTTTCTCTTCCACCATGTCACATCTTCTGTTCCAAAATTAGTTGCATGGCTCTTCCCCCCTGTAGCATCAATAGCAATAGCACCATGCTTTTCCCAGCAGATTTCTGAACACACCTAGCAGGCTGAAAGAGGAGGAAAAAAGACATGCAATGAGATTCACAAACAGCTCCATGGGAAGAGAAGAATGTCTTGGCTCCTATTGCAGCTCTCTGTCCTGTTGGGGAGGCTGTAGCCAGTTCATGCTGCCTGATTTTGACATACACCGCAATATGGTTTCATTTCCTGACTGTACACGTGTGATTTACAGAGATCTGTTGGCAATGATGGTTTAGAAGTGAAATGAAAAACTTTCCACCTCACCTTTACACAGATCAGTCTAGAACAGAGTATAACCATATAGTTTCATAATGTGCTTTGATGAACTGGGTAAGGTGCCTGAAGAAGAGCAAAGTACTATTGCAAAGTACTATTAGCAGACCTGGTAAATAAGTTTGAAGCTCTGCTGATGAAATACTTCCATCAAAATACATCCAAAATTATGTGTTCCCCAAAGACTAACCAGGTTTAAAAAAAACCCACAACAGTGGCCTCACCTTGAGTCCTGTGTGCAGGTTTGGGCACCACAATATAAGAAAGATATAAAGCTATTAGAGGTCATCCAAAGGAGGAACACAAGGATGGTGAGGGGATGCCATAAAAGCAGCTGAGGTAACTTATCAGCTGGAGGAGAGAATGAGGTCAGACCTCATCAGCTTCCTCAAGAGAGGAAGTGGAGGGTGACCAGGGGCAGGACCTGGGGGAGGGCCCTGAAATTGTGTCAGGGAAGGTTTAGGCTGGGTATTAGGAAAAGCTTTTACACCCAGAGGGTGGTTGGGCACTGAACAGGCTGCTCAGTGAAGTGGTCACAGCCCCAAGCCTGACAGAGCTCGGGAAGCATTTGGATAATCCTCTTGGGCACAGGGAGTGTTTCCTGGGGTGTCCCGTGCACGGCCAGGAGCTGGATCTGTGATCTTTGTGGGTCACTTCCAACTCAGGATTTTTTATGATTCTATTATATTTTCCACTCTAGAATGGCTTTCCCGTTACATTGTTTATTATATATTATAATAATAGAAAATAAAGGAGTCTCAATAAAAATTAAATTCTGTGATCTATCCAGAAGGATCTTTCTTTTAGTTTTGAGGAGAGTTCCAGCCATTCTCTTTTGAATCAAAATGAAGCCAGACTTGAAGATGTCAAGCTCTGCAGAGAGCTGGAAGGTGCAGCCCCAGCATCCCAGTTCTGCAGTACCAGTTTGGTGTGGGGCTTTCCCCAAGGATCTGCTTCATTGCTCAACCTCCAGAGACAGAAGGTGCCCCAGTCTTGCAGTCACAGGGCAAGTCTGGTCCCAGCTGCCTTTTGGTTGCTACAAGGAATATGAAGACTAGGTCATGAACTTAAAATAATGTTCTTTGATTCTCTCAGGCTATATATAAACTGCCTGGAGGATTCATGCTGCAGCCTGCTCCAGCAGGATCTCGGTCGCACGAGTGCTCGGGGAAGGGAATTTTGCTCTCTCTGTTTTTGGCAGTGGTGTGCAGCCAGACCAGTGACCCAAACCTGTGTGTTCAGGACCCTCACTGCTCCCTGTGCCTGAAACATCACCTGGGACATGTCTGTGAGCTGTCATCTGTATTTGAGGATGAGGAAGGAGAGGGGATTCTCCTGCCTTCACATAACTCAAGGCAGGGAGCAGGGGAGAGCATTTCTAGAGCTTTCTTCCTCTGACCATACAGTCAGTGCTCCAGCTGTCACTGGTTAATCAGCATCTTCCCCAGAGCAGAACCAGGATCTGACTCATGACTCAGAGCCACATCCCCCATGCCTGGCCTCCTCCAAAGGGAATGCTGCCCTCTCCGTGGGGATGGTAATTCCAAAAACATGAAAATAGCAGGGGTTTAGGGTTGCTGGCATTAAATCAGACCTTCAAAAATAGTTTCCTCAGATGTTACCTTGAGCAGTTTGTATGTATATTCTTGCCAGCGAACTCTTGTTAGAATATTTGTGGAAAATAAACTCTGGTGAGCCATGAGCAGAGCCAAGCAGATTTAAGACAAGCAAATATTTGTGGGAAAGTTTGTGTCTGTTTGCACTGTCCCCCCAACACTATCATTTAGCATTTTCCATGAGGACATAACTTCACTGAGGTACCTTTTGATCAGAGGAGAGATCAATTACCATGTATCCATTTCCATGTTTTTCATTTGTGAGGCACCAGTGGAAAGGTCAGTATTTCCTCCAAGAATCTGGTTTTGGCTCAGAACTTTACTTGAAGAGTTAACATTTCTGAAGCCATGACCTCAAAACCACAAATAGAAAGAAAAATAACGTAAGATAGATGAGCACAAAGTTCTGGATGCCCTAACGAGTGAAAAACAAATTTCAGCATGTTTTGTAACCATCTTCTGGAGTTAGGGAAAAAGGACATTTTAATGGAACTGCACTCTGAAACCCACAGAAATTTGCTTGGTAACTCACAAACACACAACTGAACGTGGGATGAAGGCTGGGTCTGTCATCCTTCAGCTCTGAAAACCCTTCCCAAGCACAGGAGCAGGAAAGCTGGGGTTTGCCACTGGCTAGGCCTGGCTGCTGAATCCAGCAGGACTCATTCCCCTGAGCATTGAAGATCAGCAGCTTTTTCTCATCAAAAACCATCTGAAGGATAAGAAAATTTCTGCCAAATCAGCACACTTGGTGTGTGAAAAGCAACAACTCTGACTTCATCTCTAGGCTAACACCCCTGCCCTGCCAGCCTCCCTTGTGGCACCTCTGCTCCTGGGTTAATGGTTGGACTCGATGTTCTTTTCCAGCCCCAGGGAGTTTCATTGCAGGGGAGTGGAGTCCAGTGATCCCAGTCACCACAGTGTCAACAGGAGCACAAAAACTTTGTGAAAATCAGTCTCGAAGAGAGCAGAGTGTCACAGCCAGCATTCTGCTTTCCTCACATGCAATACCCTGCTGGAGTGGAGTTGTTCATCCCCTTCCCTCCTCCTGATTCTGTCTTTCCATCCATTGCTTTTCAGGCCATTTCCTCCGTCTGTTGTCCTCCTGCTCGTGAGGTTTCGTTCTGAGCTGGCGTCATTTCCCACAAACACACTCTGCAGAAGGATGTTATTTGTCTGTACCCAAATAAAAGGATGGAAGAAACCAACATTACATCAGCAATTCCACATGTGTGAAATGCCATGCAGACACTGCCAAGCTTCTCCAAGACAGAAAAGGGAAAAATCGAGCAGCTGTGAAAATCAGGCCTGATTTTCACAAGCCTCCAGTAGAGATATCCAAGCATGGGAATCCCTAAACCTGCATGAAGAGCTTTGAGTTATCAGTTTCATTATCTCATGAGAAGGGCTTAGAACTCAAGAGAAATGTTGCTTCTCTTTGCAGCTTTATGATGGAAAAAAGGATAATTATTCCAAACAACATCTCTCATGACACATCCTGGCTCTTGTTTCTGTACATCTTATAGGAAGGTGGTTCAGAGTTGAATAAAGCAGATGGAAAAATGGGAGGTGGCCATGCAATACTAACCAAGATGGAGCAAAAAAAGAGGGCATCATCCATTATGCTTTATGCCAAGTGTCCCCTCATCCCACCCTGACTGATAAGGGGGTCACTGCTGGATGGTGGTGCTTTACTGTAGTAAAAAAATATTCAACAGTTGGGAACCTGTATGTACTTAAATGATTTTGGTGTGGATTGGAATGTTATGACTGGAAACAGGATCATAAAGTGCCGTATCTGACTGAAGGAGCAGAGTGTCAATGGAGTCTGTGTTAGATCCAGTTTCAAGCTAATAGCTGTGTTAATGGGGAGCAACCCTGCATGAATGATCTCAGCAGATGTTCCCCAATTCAAGGAGCAATGAGCACACAACTACTTGGCAATTAGAGCTTCAAAACTTTGCTGAAGGAAAAAAAAGAAGTGAGAAACCTCATCTTGCCTGCCAGCATGCTGTGCTTTGCATGAGCAGTGCTGTGCACACTCTGCTCGGGGCTGCTGGGGCTTGTGGTATCCACTTGCACTCGGGTGAAAGCCAGGGGAGACACAAAAATAGCTGTGCAGCCCACACGCCACCCACGGGAAAGCACAAGTCACCCAGGAGCAGTGCTGGCAGGAGCAGCAGCTGCTGGAGCAGCGTTGTTGCAGCTGCAGCAGTGCTCCAGGCTGCAGCTGTGCCTGGGGACGAGGAGCACCTCTCATTGCACCCAAAGCTGCGTGCAGCAGAGCATCTGCCTGCCCCACAAAGCCAGCTGAGCTGGCCACTGCTGCCCACCCCATAGCCACCTCCCGAGCAACTTCAGTGTGCAGGATATTAACCCCACGTGCTCCCTGCTCCACTTTGGCCAAATCAGCCTCAAGTGAGGCAATTTGAGAGAAACCATGCACTTTTTCCCCAGGCCATGTGCTGCCCTTTTTTTGTGGTTTCTCATGGAGTTTCCAAGCAGAAGTCTTGTCTGGAGGCTGTCACCCTACTCTCAAGCCAAGTTTCTGGTACTATGGTTGTCTTCCCTGTCACTGTGGAACCTCAGGAGAGTTTCTGCAAGGAGAAAAGACATGCTGAGCAGCAGCCATTCAAGTTTCTCCATCCTGCATATGAAACCTCAACAAAGGCTGAAATTTGTTTGCAGTGTGAGGTGAGCTGCCTCTCCTAACCCCCAAACCTGAGTCCCCAAAGGTGCCATCTCTCTGGCCATAGTCCCTTGTTCAGATATTAACTGGGGACAAAGCCCCTTTAAGCTGCAGTAAATCCAGCTGTGGTTAGGAAAGGGATGGTGTCATAAGCATGGACCCCCAGGACCAAATTTAATGGTTCAGCAATGAACCAGGATTTGTTTGTCTTTGGAAGCAAATCCCATGTCCTCAGAAGTTGCTCAGTGCTGTGGTTTCTCTGCAGTGATCCTTGGTGTCTCCAAGGATGCTATTCCAGGGCTGTTGTTCACCCAGTGCCATGTTCCCACCACTGTCCTCTTCTCCATGCTGTGTTCCCTGCTTGCCAAGAGGAGAAGGCATTGGATTACCCCAGCTCTGTTACTCCTTGTGTAAGCACTATGGATATTTTTGACTGTCCTTTTCAATTCCAGCTGATGTCGGTGCCACAGGCAGCTCTCTTAGTAGATTGCTTTTGTGATTTATGCAGGTCCAGAAGAGTCCAAGGATCATTTATCTTCAAACCAGGAGAGAGATGAAAGAGTCATGGTAGTAAAATTTCCTGCAGAGCTAGATCTGAGCATCAAAGAGGGGAAAATGTCATTGTTTTAGTGAGACATGACGACGTGAGGCAGGTTTTAATGCTAGGGGATTTTTTTAAACTGCATAATTTGTCTTAAAAAGAAGAAAAGTTTTGGGAAATGAAAGGAGGGCAGAGTTTGGTGGGCACTGCTGGGAAGCACTCTCTGGTGAGTGGCAGAAAAAGCCAGGAGGGAGCAGAGCCTGTGAGCTGTGACTGCCCCATTCCTGGAAGTGTTAAAGGCCAGGCTGGACAGAGCTTGGAGCAACCTGGTGACATTCCTGCCTGTGGCAGAGGCATTTGGTCTCTTCCAACCCAAACCATTCTACAGTTCTGTGAAAAATACAGTCCTCCTCCTGTGCTGCCAGTTCAGCACAGTGAGAATGCATCTCCTTGGCCAGCTGCTGGGCCAGGGCTTTGATGGAGCATCACCCACCACAGCAGCAGGTCCTGCAGGGGGGCAAGCATCTCCTGCCCTCACCCTGCCTCAGAACTTGCAACAAAACACACATCTGGGGAAATCTGAACACATCAGAGGGTTGGAAAGAAACTGGAAGGAGGAGAGGGATGGGAAAGGGTCTGTTTACATTTGCAGCAGATGCTATCTAGAGGAGAAAATACTTTTATTTCCCCTGTGGACTGCCCGTTGATTTTCTTGAGGCAGGCACTAATGGGAAATAATAAAACCCATTTTAGTCAGGTTGTATCTAGAACACTTACAGGTCAAGCCAGCACTCAAAACAGACTGTTATGGAACATAACAGATTAGTTTGTCACCAGCATCTACAGTGGCCAGGGGAGTTTTACCATTTGAAATTGAATTTTATAGGTCAAGGCCTTTTGTGGGCCTTGGAAAACAGTGAGTCTTGTTAAAGTTAGCATGAATGTGGAGGCAGTTACTGGGTGGGGAGATACACAATCTCTGTGTTTGTTAGCAGTTCAAAAAAACAAAGGTTTTTTAAAGGTTTTTCCCATGGTTGGAACTGCAGCTATAACCCCCAGAATATGCTCATTAATTGTTATAGACTCCAATATTTCAGTATCATCTTCCAGCTACTAAATCAAACCCACAAAATGCACAGGAGGCATCTTTCATTGAACATTACGTCTCTCAGCTTGTAATTTAAAATTCACTGATGACTGTAAAGGAAGTTTGGTCACAGAAGCCCGAGTTTCTTAGAAATGAGTCAGAAGTTGATCATTTGTTTAGGAGTTCAAGATTCAGATAACCTCAAACATCTTCTGTGTGGTTTTATACTTCATGGAATAAATGAAACAGGGATGTGACGTGGTGCCTGAACTGCCACACACACACACAGAGAAATGTGCACACACACTGATGCCTCTGCTTTCTTCTCTCTTGTGTCCTGTTGCACACCCTGTCCCCACAGGCTGCATGAGGGCACCAACTTTCACACAAATTGCCCAAATTAGAGAGAGCTGCTGGTACTGAGAGCTTCAAGGTGATGCCAAATCCACATGCTGGCTGGCTCTGGCCTCTGGTGTCCCAGGCACTCAACTGGGACCACTGGGGTGGTCTCCAATGTGGGAAGGGAAGCCTTGTTTCTGGGTTTTTCAGTTCCCCCTGACTCACATTCTGTGCCAGTTGTGATCATGATTGCCAACAGCAGCACACCCACCAGGTCCAGGCTGCCAATCCCCCTCTGGGCTGGGCAGACCCTCCCTAGGCCATTTCCTTGCCAAGACAGGCATGGTAGGGCATCCTCCTTCATCTCAAACACTGAGGAGCACAGTATTATCCCCATGCTCTGGAGAAGGTGTTTTTTAAGTAAGGTTTTGGCACCATGTGCAGGAGCTCCCTTGTGTGTCAGAGCTGTGTGCTATTAGCCCTTATCTGATCCATGCTTCTCTCTGTGCTACTCCCTGCTGCATTTTCTCCATTGCTTTGCTAAGCAGCATCTTCCAGGAGGGTGGGCAAAGCCCCTGTGCTGAGGGGTGTCACTGCATTGACCCTGCCCAGTGCCTTTCTTGCTGAGTTGGCTCCTGTGCTGATCACACACAAACACCACTGTGCTCTGCTCTCCTTCCTTCATCTATTTTTAACCCAACCCTAAGTGTGCATCTCAGGAGTGAAGTATGTTGTGCTGCTAGTAACTGATGGTAGGTGGAAAATCCATACAGCCACTCTGTTTCCCAGTGATATCCACTAAAGGCTGGAATCACTATAATTTCTGCAGGTTTTTGCTGTGATTCAGCTTTGGTAAGACCCCCTCTTGGGGAGCAATGAATAGCATGGTGTGGCTGTGCTCAGTATTGATTGATGTTTTTGTCTTTGTGTGGCAAGCTGCACAGGCTGCTGGACAGGAGCCTGAGAACAGCAAACATTAAAGCTGCTGATGTTTAGATAGCAGCAGAGATCTCTGGTTCCTCCTGCACTTAATGAAAACACCTCCTCTGTGCTGAGTGAAGTGCCTGGATGGGCAGTAAGGCCTCAGCAGAGGAGATGGCAGTGTGAGACCCTCATGCAGGTGGAAGCAGATGGGATGGAGGAAGAATTGCCAAGGCAGAGCAACATCAGTGCCAGAAATAATGCTTCTGTCTCCAAATTACCATTGCACAGTTCTGTACAGCACCTGAAAACCCCATTGCTTTCCTTTTTCCCAATGCTGTTATTATCCTAAAGCTTCTAAAACCTTCCTTGTCCACAGAGAGGAAAGATTACCCAGTAAAATTCAAGGATATAAAACTTGGGGGAAGGTAAAGAAGAGCTGAGTTTAGAGGGTGTGTGCAATCAGCAGTAATGAAGTTCAGTCTGTGGGCTGCTGCTGCTGACTCTGGCGAGCACAGGCTCCTTTCAGGGCTCTGTGGTTTCCTGCAGACCTGCCCAGCTCTCTGCAGCACTGCCCCACCACACTACCTGCCAGCTGCACTTTGATCAGCCCATTTTCACATGACAAAAAAATCACACTGCCTGTCCAGACCTGGTCCCCAGCTGATGGTGGTTTTCACATTGAATCAAGTGCTGAGCTCCACGTTTTGGCTGAGCTCACTGTGGTGTCCAGCTGAGGGGCAGTGAGCAGAGAGCAGGAGCTGCTGCCACTGCAGAGGAGGAACCCCAACAGGGAGATCCCTCTGCCTGTTCCCACCTTAGAAACAGAGGGGAAAAGGGTTTTGGGAGGTGCATGGGGTTTCTGTGAGTGGCAGGGAGAGATTACCCAGCACAGGGAGGGGAGTGAGTTTAATCAGAATGAGCGAGTGTCCCTGCTGTAAAACACAGACCCACAGCTCAGTGCCAGTGGAAACCCTGGCTGGTCCCTGGCTGCACCTTTGACCCAGCCCTCCACCTAGCTGGCAGTTTCACCTGTGTTGCAAGTGCCAGGGGAACCTCATGGAAGTTAAACCTATGCAAGGGCTTCAGGATCAGACATGCTGATTTTTCCCTCTGCTAGTACAAGCCTGTTGTACAACAAGCCTGCAGTGCAGAGCAGGGATGTCCTTGTACATTTTCTGCACAGCCCATGGCCCTCCAGGATGGGCTGTTCCACTCAGTGTGTCTGTCACACCGTGCTCAGGTCACACTCCCATTCCCAGCTCAGGTGTTTCACATCCACGTGATTCCTTGAACTTTATTTTTTAAAGTCTCTCCTGCTGCTGACTCAACAAAGGTCTGTGCGACATAATGAGAGAACTTTTCTAATGACTCATAGATTTTTAAATTAAATGTAAGATGTTTATTGCACAGATGCACGGCCATACATTATGCATCACTGTTTTAATACAATAACATAACTCTGATAGAAATTATCCATGTGAGCTGCAATCAATTTCAGCTACTACTCTTTGCATGCTTGACAATCTGGTCATTCGGCTGTGGAAAAGAGCTTTTACTTGATTACTTGCACTGTTGCTAATCACTGTGGCTTTTGGCAGTGCCAGGGTGTTATTTCCCTGCCTGACATTGCCAGCAGTATCTGTGGAGGGACGGGCTGTAGCTGTGGCTGCTCTGCCAAACCCCTGTGGCTTCACCCAACCCCAAGGAATGCACACGCTCCAGCACAGCACTCGGGTCGTTGTTTCATCGGGGGGGCTCCCATGGGCTGCCCCAACCTCTTGCAGCCAGGAAAACAGCATTTTCTTCCCTCTGGCTCCTGGGTCACCAAACCCCCCATGGCTGTGGCCCTGTTTGGATGTGTGGCAATCACCAATTGGCTGATGCATCCCCAAATCCTCTACTCCCTTTGCCCATGTCCTGGGGCTTCTGCTTTGTCTCCAAAGGGAGTGTGCCAGGAGAGTGGTGGTTTGTGCTGTGCAGGACTGAAACAGAAAACAATGTTCTTTATGGTATGTGATAAGAGAAAATCCCAAATGGGAGAGCTGCTGAAATTGTAAGTATGGATGTGAAGAGTTGGAGGCTTTCATTCCCTGTGACTACGTTTGGGTGGGCATTGTAGTGTTATCTTTCTTCCTGAGTTTATCAGCCTCTGTTTCAGAACCAGAGAAAGGTGCCTAAAATAAAGGTGATCCTGAAGGCTGAGTTAACCCCGTGTTAAAGCTCAGGCATTCCCCAGCAAGGCAGGATCCCCTCCATGGGCAGGACAGCAGCACTGCTCACACACAGCTCCTGCTGCCACAGCCTGGGCAAGCTCTGGCCAGGCACTGGAAGCCTGGATCAGGCTGACCCAAAGGCTTGTTGCTGTCCCCAGGTCAGGCAGGTCCCCACCTGTCCCCAGTGCCACCCTGCTGTGGGAATCCTTCTGCCTGCAGGTGAGATGGGAAGGATCCTGCCCACGTTTGGCCACTGACTTCAACATAAGGATTTATAAATCAGAGTGAGGGCTGGAGCTCACAGCCACCAGCTCCAGGCTGCATTGGGCTGATTTATTTTGTGTGGGAGCAGCAGTAGCAGTTTACGCCTCTGGTACAGATTACAAGATAAATCTGGCTTTCAACGAGACCCACTGGTGACTGACACTGACAGAGCTCCTAAATCACTGCAGCTGCTGGGGTATAGCCATGGGCCAGGTTTGGCCCTGCAGGTCAGGTCTCTTTTTGGCTGGTGTAAATCAGCAGGGCTTGGAGTGAGATGTGGTGTCAGGTTCCTGTGCTGGGCTCATTTTTATTTAAGTGTCTATATGGTAATTCCAGCTCAGAGGGACACCTGAGGCTGCAGGCCTTCTTTGCTTGAACTGCCAGCTTTTGCCATGCTCAGATCTACCTTTTGCAGAGAAAGCTTTAAGGAACAATTAAAATTCTCCTAGTGGGTGCCACACACATTTTTAAGATCCACTTCACACTGCTGAGGTCCATCCATAGAAATGAGTATCATCCTCAGCACTGATTTCAATTACTAATATGCTCAAAAAAGTTTTGCACTGACTTTGACATTACAGACTGTCAGCCAGCAGAAGCTGGCTTGGGCTCCCTAAAATGGCTGATCCTGTTTGTTCCTGGAGATTTGCAAAAAATATGTGAATGTGGCACCTGAAAGTATGATCTAGTGGTGAGCATGGTGTTATTGGGTTAATAATGGTTGGACTTGATGCTCTCTTCCAACCTTAATGATTCTGTGACTCCATGATAGTCTGGTCTGGCCTGGATAAACTCTCCAGCATTAAGGCAGTGAGAGCCTCCAAAGGGGAAATCCTCACTGTGCTCCAATGCTGCTGCCACAGCCTGGAATCTGCCCTTGGTGGGACTGATTTCACCTTCCCAGGATGTGCACCAGAGCAGGATCTGACCTACAGAGTGGGCAGGAGCACTTGCCTGCTCCATCCATGGAGCTGATCCTCGTCCAGGCATTGCTGTTTGACACTGTGGGAGCACAAGCACAAATGCATCCTGTATCAGCATCATACCCAGACCATAAGGTCATTTCTAGACAGATTTTCATCTGGACAAATCACACCATAAATGGAATAACCTCACCAAAATACAGTGTGTAGTAACAACAACCACTCTTTGACATTAATTCTGTTTTTCTTCTTTTAGCTTTTTGTTAAGAAACATGGTCCAGGACACACCAAAACGCCTGGCAACAGTCCACAGTCTGGGCCAGGGGTGGAAAAAGTGAAAAACCAGCTCTGTTCAGAGTGAGCTATCTAGGGAAAGCTTCATGTCTGCTGGATCCCTCAGTATGCAGTCACTTCCCAGCCTGGCACAACACACTCGTGGCTGTGTGTGGACATAATTGTGGCTGCACTCATCACAGACAGCCAGTGGAGCCACCACCAGTAAAAGAGGTCCATGGGATTTTGAAGGTTATTGTATTTTCTATAAAAATCCAGCAGTTCAGAGATGATCAGGGATAAAAATACTCCAGTACTTCCATGATGGACACAGAGGTCCTGGAACGTGATGGAGATGGACATGAAACCCAAGGCAAGCAGGAAGCCAGGGAATATATATATTCATAAATATTTTTCAGCTTCTTTACATCTCTGTGGAACTAAAGCTAAACCACAAATGTGTTGTTGCCCTTTCTTGGCAATGTTCAGAGGCTAGAGGCTCTGGAGATACTGAAGTGCCTTTACAAGTGGAAGGAAATATCCTGTGGGTTTGGGGTGCATGTAGTTATTTATTCATTTAGTCATCATTCTGAGGAATTCACTTTGCCATACTTTAGATAAGCATCCATTTAAAGCAGAGTTTTCTACAGTTGTGAATTATCTCTGTGGCTTTCATTACCATCCTGATTAGACCCCTGAGGGCAGAGCATCAGCTGCTGCAACAGGACATTGCCACTGATGGGTCTTGTGGCAATTAGTGTGAATTGCAAATTTATCTCTCCAAGTAACTTAGTAGCTAGATGGCACTGAAGGTATTTTGTGGCATCTACTATCTCAGGTATGGCAAAGAGATGACTAATTTTCTTATGAGTGGTAAATAACTGCAGAAATTGGTATTATTCATTTTTATTGCTGTTGGACCAAAGTCTGGTTGCTGCTATCACTGTCTCACATGGGTGTTGTGATCACAATAATGTCTCAGTGTGACAAGCAATGAAGACCCCTCATTATCCATCCTGGCTCCACAGACACCTAAGAGAGAACTAGTGCTAAATGTGTTGGTCACCTACTGCCCATGGTGTGCAGACCTCTAGAGACTGCACACAGACACAAGGGAAGGCAGGCCCAAGATGTGGAACAATTTAAGAGAAGAAAATGTTGAAAAGGGCTGGGTACAGAAGAAATCACTGTTTCTGGGACTGTTTATGATTTGTGACTGACTTGGCACACGGCTTTCATTCCTCACCGCAGAGGGGAGTTGCCAAACTTGGGAGCAGCTCTGGTTTTGAAAGTCTCATGATTTCATCTCCTTGGCTGCTGGTACAAAGCCATGGTGCTCCAAGACCCTTATTTATTTAATGATTCAGGCAGAAAGTTCTCAGTCAGAATCACAAAATCATTATAGCTCAAACAGTGTGTTCAGAGATTCAAGACTATTTCTCTCCCACGTTCTCCCTCCTTGTGCTGCTCTGCTGACTCCACTACGGTTCTTCACAGAGTTTCTCCAGCTTCACAATTACCTTTTGGCACTGCTCCTGGTGAATGAAAATAGGAAGCTGGATTTCTTCACTAATAATCTTATTTCTAGTTTGTTTCAATTATGCTTCTTTTCCAGTGGGTGTTGAGCAGTTGTTCTGGTCTCAGTGGTTGAAGGTGTGTAAAATATGTTCAGAAGGTTGTGCATAAGAGGCTCTGCAGAGAAATAGAGGAGCTGGTGCCCTGCTTTCTGAGGAGAGGTCTGCTCCAATTATTCTAGCACTCATTTGGGAAAGAAAGCATTCCCCAGCACCAGTGGCCTGGAAGCAGTGGGACCCTGCAGTAGCACATCCCACTGCTCACACAGGGACCAGTGTCTGTGACTGGAGACCACCAGACCAGCCCCTCATCGTGTCTGTGATGTCTCTTGCAAGCACAGGCCATGGCAAAACCCTGCCCAGAAGGCAAATTGAGTATTTAGGAGTGTGGGTTACCTCTGGTTAAACCCAGACTAAGATTTTTGGGGTGTTTTAATCCCCAGCTTCATCAGCCCTCCCCCAAGAGCCTGTTCCCCCTCAGACCTGTGCTCAGAGACCACAGTGGCAGGAGGGGAGGAGAGTCTTTTCCTGATGTCCCATGGATTTGGAGAATATTTCAGAGCTACCTCAGTGGACCCAGCTGCCTGACAGGAGATACTTCTGACCTACTTGACTGTGCAGAATAGTAGGAAGAAAGAAGAGGGTTACGTTGCTGCATAAAAGGAGCTGTGCATCTGATTGACCTAATTTTGGTCTTTCTTGCACTCTTTTAACTCCACTGGCTTCAACAAAGGAGTGCTGATTTACACCAGAAGAAGCTGACCCAATTTCCATGGCCTGCAATTGCTGTGCATTGGGGCCACGGTGACATTGCTGTCATCCACTGCCCCATTTTCCCTTGGTTTGGGTTTCTGCAGGAATACAGCACCAGGGAAGCACAATGGGTCTAAATATGGGCACAGCCAAGCTGGGATGTGGGGCAGCAGGAGCCAGGCAGCCCCTGCTCTAACCTGTCTGTCTATCTCCTCAGAAAATCCCAGTGAGCAGCCCCTCTGTGGGATACCTGCAGGGTAACACAGGGGTCAGGTTGGCCAGGTGGGAGGGAGATGCTGCAGCTCCATCCCCTCCCAGCACCCTGGACCACCCCAGCTGCTGGTGCTGTACCTGGATGTTGTGTCTCTGTGAAGGTGAAGGACCCAGAGCTGTGAGCATCCCCTCCTCCTCCTCCTCCTCCTCCACTTCAGCTGTGAAACCCTGTGAGAGCTGCATCAGAGGAGCCTCAGTGCTGAAGTTTGTTAATTAATATGCTACAGTTAACTGTGTCAAAAGCTTCCCTCGGATCAGGTGAAGCAGCTCCTCACGTTTCCCTTTGATGGGAGGCAGGGAGGTGTTGGCAGCAGGGCCAGATGTGGTGGAGCAGGGACTGCTTCTGGCAGTGCCTGGGCATGAACTGCCCTTCCTGTAATTGCACACAAACCTCAGGAGATGAAACACCACTGCTCTGCTGCTGCTAAAACCATCAGGTGTCCTCTGATAGCTGGGAAAAAGGGGTCCTGCTAGGGCAGCACTCACCCTTTGGGACTGTTTCCTATTATTATTTGCAGGGAATAGCAGCATGAAGTGCCTGGTGGGCATTGATGAGAGCAGCAAAAGCAGGAATGTCTCCTTGCCTTTGCTTTTATGTAAAAACCACCTAGGCAGGCTCATTAATTCAGGTTGGGTTTATTGGATGGATTTGAAATCAAAACCTGCAAAAAATATTGGAAAGAGATAATTGTGCTTTATTTCTGAATGCTAATAGTTTGAAACCATCAGAGGTAATTGTCGTAAAGCAAAAAGGGCAAAAAAATTCCTCAGAAGAAGGTGTTCCAACTAACTGGGTAAAATAAATGAGAAACACTAAAAGCCATTAGTTTTTCCTTCTCTGTGTCAGCCCTGGCTCTCCTCCTTCCAGCATCTTCAGCCTCTCTGTCAGCTCAACAAACAGACATTTTTCACTCAGTCTCAGCATTATACCCCTTGTGCCAGTTTAGCTGGGATGACCACAGGACACAGGATCTGCTGTTTCATGGTAAAGTGCAGGTTGAGTTGTCTCAGGGTCATGGAGGGCTGACCAAGTCAGGTCATGGGGTTGAGGTTTCTGGCTTGGGCTGCCTCATCTTACAGCTCCTGGTGTTGGGCTCAGTTTACACACTGGGGAGATGCATTGCCTGCATTTTCCAAGGTCAGTCTGACCTCTGGCTGGAGATGTGGCCACTCACCTACTGACTTGGGGAGGAGACAGAGCAGCATTGGAGCCAGTCCAGCTCTGTCTGGCTTCATGACATTCCTCTCTGTGTCCATGCATCATGATGGGACCATCCTTCTGCTTCCAGGACACACATGCTCACTTTTAGGAATTTGAGCACTGGGGGAGAAATCTGCTGCCTCCTGCTTCAATCCCAGACTGAAACCATCCCTCTTTGTCTGCTGCAGAAACAGCAAAAGGCAAAGCTGTTATCAGTGCTGTCAAAATGTGAGTAAAAGGTAAAATTCAGGCCAGGAAAGAGAAAAGTCTCTGCTTCCTGAGCAGTGACACCAAGCTGGCTCACAGGTCAGAGCAGATGGGCCAGTGCTGCCTGTACCAGAGGCATCCTTGAATTTAGGTTAGATATTAGGGGAAGGTTTTTCACCCACAGGGTGTTTGGGCACTGGAACAGCTCCCCAGGGATGTGGTCATATCTTCAGTCCTGACAGAGTTCAAGGAGTGTTTGGACAATGCTCTCAGGCACAGGGTGTGATTCCTGGGGTGCCCTGTGCAGGGCCAGGAGCTGGACTCAGTGATCCTCATGGATCCCTTCCACCCCAGGTTATTCTATGATTCTGTGGTTTTCTGGCCACTTCTGCTTCTCCTGGTTGCCAAAGGCAGAGGTCCAAGTGCTTTATCTGATGTAGCCATGCACTGGCAGCTCAGGAATCTCAAAGCAGCATTGTTCCCCAAAGGGACCCTGAGCAGTGCTGAAAACCCCACTCACCAATCCCCCAGGGGAACAGCAATAGAATTGAGATTTACCAACAGCTCAGGATTCTGTGCAGACCCTGCAAATGCCTTAAAATGTCTGCTTGGGTTTTTCTGGAGCAGCTATGCATCCTTCTGGGGTTGGGTGAATTTTATGGCTATAATCAGATGCCTCCATTACTCATTTCTACTCTTTCTACCTAAAATGCCTGACAAGTTCAGCTGCTAAAGGCAATCTGTAAAAACAAAGGCCTGAACTATCAGATCACCCAAGCACAGCCTCGTCTCTTCCTCAGCACTAATGAGAGACAAGGTTGTGCTGCCAGACACAGACTGGTCAGAGAAAGGAGGCAAAGTGATAAACTTCTCAATTCAAAGTGACATTCTCTGTGTTCAACCACTCAGGTTCTGGCAGCCTTCACAATGTTAAAAGAAGGAAGAAAAAAAAAATAATAAAATCATTTGCCCCTCCTGACTCTCAGATGTCTGGTCTGTACCATTTAATTTTAATACAAGTGTGACATGGTTTAGTATTCCTTCCATTAAATTCAGTTGTTGGGGTGATGTAGAAGGGACTGAACTGAATCCCCAGGTGAAAAACAATCCACCTCTCCCAGTGGCTTTCCCAGACATCACCCTGCAGTGATGGACACAGACCAGCAGGGCTGCAGGTTGGGAAGGCTGAGGGCAGCACAGGATATGACCCTTCCTCATCCCAAAATTACTTTGATTTATTTCCCCACATGCAGGAGAAGCACCATGGGTGGAGTGGCTCCAGTGCTGTATCAACCTCCAGGCTCTCACACCAGGGGGTGAGACAAGTGGGCATGAAAATTTGCTGTATATAATAAGAATTATATATTTGAGTTGACCTGGAAATTATTTTCCTCTCCCATTGCAACTCCTCAGGGAATTTTACAGGAATTCCTCAGAAAATTAGGGGGTGGAATCAATAGTAAAGGAAAAAAAAAATTTTAGTATTACTGTGAAAAAAACCAGAATCTGGCTCCCCACAGCCCAGATGATGGGTATTTTGGGAGGATCCATCTAACCACGGTGGGCTTATTCAAAAGAAGCCCCTGGAGAGGTCAAAAATTCTGTTCCCATGGGGCATTTCCAAACCTCTTCATGTCCCAGCAGCACAGAGGGGCTGAGGATGCCCAGCCCTTTGTGCTGGTGTGTGCAGACACATCAGGCATCTTCTGGAAACACTGGGTCTGTATCTCCACCAATTAAGAAAAAAATGGTCTCCAGGGCAGCCAGGCAGGTTTCAAAAGCACTAAATCACCATGCAGTAAACTCCTGCAGGACTGGGGAAAAATATTCCCATTGCACAAGTAATCTCACTAATAGACTTACAAAATTCAAATGTTTTGCACAAAGGAAAAGACAGATGATCTCCAAACAAATAACCTCTCAACATAAACACAGCGAGAAAATTCATTAAGTGCCTTTTAAAAGCATTGGATTTGACTTAGAAGATCTTTTTCAGATGTTCCTCTCAAGCAAACTCAAACATCAAATAATAATTGTGTAAAGGCAAGTGCTATAATAATAATAATAATGCTGAAAATGCATTATGCATCCTTCCTTTTGATAAAGGTCTTTGTGCTTTTATGAAATGTTCATTATCAGTATTTTTGCCCTGTATCTGAAAAAGAGAAGCTGGTGCTTTAGAGTCTGAGCTCTTTAGCATGTGAGGCAGAAAACAGCCAGTGGGGCATTATTTCTGATAGACTGAGGCTATAAAACTATCCCTCATGTTCCCAGGAAAAATATTTCTGCTATTTATTAGGAATTAAAACCAACTTGGAAAAAAAAATTCCTTTTTTATAACAGATTCAGCTAACGTTCTGTTTTCTTATAGTTTATATTAATAATGATTGCTCTAATCTTTTGCCATATTTCAATGGTTTCAGCAGGTTTATGGGATAAGATTGTTATTATTTACCTCTGTGACTGACTTTATGGAATAACTGCAGGTTTTCGTGGAGGTACATCAAGTGCTGAAGTGAAGGGAAATAAAATACAACAGCAGTTTTCTCTGCTAATGGAAGAAGAAAAAAAAAACAGAGGGCAAAAAGGACATAATATATATTTAAAACATTAATATACAAGTGTTAATATACAATAAATTCTATTTAGACTGATTGGACTGGTGCTTTTTTATGGTGTCTATAATGGCTATGGAAAAAAATATGGAGAAAGCCACATCAGGGAGTGATCCAGCACTGATCTTTGCTTTCCCAATCCAACAGCCCATGAAGTCAAGGGCTCTGCTTCAAAGCCAGGAAATACATTCTTAAAAGCTGAAACCAGTTTTGTAAACACTTAGGCCTAAGTCTGGAAACCTCTAAGAATGTTTTGGGTTTTTTTTTTTTTTTTTTTATTCTTATATGATAATTGGAAACATGTGTGCCCTGCTCTCACTGTGTTTTGGAAGCATCTGCCTGAAGATGAACAAGCCCTGCTGCTGGCTGGGCTGGAAGCTCCCCAAACCTCCCCAAACGTGCAAAAGTGAAACCCAAGAGCTGGCACAGTCACTATCAGGGGTTTCAGGAGGCACAGACTGTGGTTTAAGGCTTTAAAAATAACAATTGCCCAGGCTTCCAGAGACCAAAGCATTTGGCAATGGGATTACCATAGCAATCTATGAAAAAGTGATCACAGAATGTGATTTCTCCTTTCACCATTTGAAGATTTGCTGTGGTCAAAGCATGATAGCTCTATTTACATTCTGGCAGGGAAGAATTCCATTTTTCTTGCAATGAAAAGGGGTCTGCAATGACTTCTCAGAAAATTTCAGTCACAACAGATCTGATACATCTCATAACTCTCATCCTTCCTCAAGAGCAGCATGGATGAGCAGTGCAGAGCCCAGGCAAGAAATAAACACCTGGGAGTTCCTAAACACCACCGAGATTTTAAATTTGAATAATGAGAAAATGTGGAATAAACCAGGTAATTTTTCTCCCAAACAATGACCCTCATTTTTTAGTCAACTTGAAAGCTGGCTGGAAATATTCAAAATGTCAGTTCTGAGAAAAAAAAAAATCTGTTTTATCTGGCTCCTCCCAGAAATATTTGCTTAGGTGCACCAGAATGCAGAAGTATAAATGGAAATCAAAGACACAAAGAATTCATTGAAAAAACAATCTGTGTACTTACCCAACACAGTTGCAGTCGTTTCCTGTGTTATCCTTGCAAAATTAAGAAATGCTCAGAGCTAACCCTTTAAGGGATTGCTACAGACACCACAAAGGAAATTTAACAGTAACTTGGAGGGATTTTTTTTTGTTTATGATGTTATTCCTTAGACATTAAAAAAAAAAAAAAAAAAAAAAAAGATTGTTTTTCTTTTACAGAGGCACTAGGACAAAGATGGGATGCAAATAATTCTGTATTCAGATGACTGTGGTTGCTTTCCCTCACACAGCTATAAGATTTGTGCCTTTGGCACCCATTGCTCCTGATAACCACACATTTCTGATGCTGTTTTTCAGCAGTGAGCTTTCCCATCTTCAAAATTAGTCATTGCAGAAAAATCTGTGTAGTGTCGGGGATGATAAAATAAAATTGTCATGAGAGGGGATGAAAAACTTAACAGCCTGAATTCAGGTCAAGAGCAGCACTGATTATTTTGAAAGAAGTATTTATAAATCCATGGCAGTGCTATCAACTTGTTTGGTACCAGACAGTGAAATTAGGATTTTCTCTTAGATGAAACCCTGATCCTAAAGAAAAACACTGACCTGTAGATTTAGTGCCTGTACAGGCAGTGGGTCTGTGCACTCTGGTTGTAACTCAACCAACCAGTTGCAAAATTGTCTTTTCCTGCCCCTGCTGTGCCAGTGAGGTGCCTGCCTGCCCTGAGCCCTGCAGGACGGGTTTATGTGATCAGATAAATCAGAAGAGCCCAGGCACCAGCTCTGTGCAGAGCTGCATTTCCTCCCAGCTCTCCTGCAGCTCCAGCCAGCCCCACTGCTGTTGACATGACCTCGAGGGTTTCCAGCCCTTCCCCAGAGGAAGGTTTCACAATGGGCTGAAGTTTAGACTGAGGAAAGGTTTCCTGGTGAGCTGCCACTGTTGGCTTTTATTTTTCTCAGCACCAACCACCTCTGTCCAGCCCCCTCTCTTGCCCCTTGGATATTTTCCTCCTCCAGTGCAGTCATGCAACCCTCAGTGCCTCCTCCCACAGTGGCCAAGCCCCTCTGCCCAAGCATCATTTTCTTGCTCTTCCCTAATTTTGGCATCTTTGTCAGCACTCCTGAGCTCAAGAGCTGCCCAGAAATGCAAGGCTGATATTTTCAAAGCTGTCAAGGTTGATATTTTCAAAACTGTCTGCGGGAATTGGGTGGCTCATTTCTATTTTTTTTTCCCCTTTTTTTTCCCTCTTCTGCTAGCATTAAAATCTCCAAGACAACTCAAAAAGTCTCAGCCTGTGGATCAATGAGGAATGTTGCCCCATGGCTGCACTCAGATCCAGCACTCCAGGGGATAAAAAGCAGGGCATTGCCATCCCTGCATCACATTCCACGTTCACATCAGCCCTTCCCATTGCCACACTGCCTGCAGAACACTTTTTGTAGAACACTGTTTGAAGGTATTTGCTGGTAGTAAAGAGAAACAGACACAAAAAAAATAATCTTCAACTGAAGAGTTAACTTTGCTTTAAGAGATAGTGACAAATCACATTTCTCCACACAAATCTGTGCTGAGCCAGGATCCTCCCTTGTGTAACTTCTGACTTCAATAGGCAAGGGCTGGTTGCAAGCAGCAATTAGAGCTGGCCAGGAAACAGCAGGCTCTGTCTCATGGCAACTTCTGAGGTTTCAAAATCTGTTTATGTTCTTGCAGAGGAAACGAAATCAAAACATTTCTAATATGAGATGGGAGCCTGTCAAAGTGTCCATTTTCTGTGCAGCAAGCTCCTGGTTTCACTGTGGCTTTTCCCCTGGCCTCTCAGGGCTGTGCCTGCAGCTGGGAGCAATCACAGGGCTGGTGTGCCTGGGTGCCAAATGCATCCATGCTCAAAGCCACCCGTGTGTTTGATAAAAACAGATGAATTGAAAGCACTGTGAGCACTCTTGCTGGAATATTCAGCTTGTTTGGGCTCAGGCTGACCTGGCAATGCATCGTGCCAGCACCCTGGGGGGACAGAGGCCAACCTGAAGGGCCACACTCCTCTTCTGCTCAGTGCATCTCTCCAGAAAGACCTTAAAATTCTGATCTTTTTCTAAGGTCTAGCAAAAACTTTAAAAATACCTGCTCTGCAGGGATGTGAAAGGCCCAATGGCATACTTGGCAGCAGTGAAGGTCTGCCTGGGAATTGTTGGCATTTCCTCTCCTGCCCCACATTTGCTGACTGACTGTCCCTCCAGGGCTCTCCATCCCAGATCCATCTCCAGGGCTCTCCATCCCAGATCCATCTCCACTGCTCTCCATCCCAGAGTGATTCAGTGCAGCTGAGGGCTCTGGTGTAGCTCATAAAGCTACTCCAGAAAACCTCACTTTGCCAACCTCTCCATGAAGACATTAATCAATTTATGCCAGTGGAAGAGTGAAGAACTTCAATGAGGCATTACCTTCCCAACAGCCTGAGTGCCTTTCTTAGCACACTTCAGAGTTAAAAAGCCTTTCTCCACACACCTTTCTGCTGGTTATATCACCAGCAGAAAATAGTGGGGAGGGTGGATTCCTTCAGCATGGCACAGGCATGTCTGTAGTGCCCAGAGTTTGTCCTGTCCTGACTCTCTTGCTCCACTGCCAGCCCAGCTGGTGCTGGGGGCAGCAGCTGCTCTGGCCATTTCCCCAGGCACTTGCCAAACCAGAGAGATGAATCCCAGCACTGCAGGGTGGCAAAACAAGGAGCATGATCTGAATGACTCTGACCATGAGTTGGAGGAGATGGTGGATGATGAAAGGATGGGAACAGGAAAACATCTTTCCCCAAAGTGTATTTGTCTGACATTAAATTTCTCAAAATGCTTCACAATTTTTTTTTTTTTTTTTTTTTTTGTGTTATAGGAAAGGAGAGCCAAGACATCAGCAATATGCAAGGGGAGGAGAGGACAAGCAGTGACCTGTTGGAGCTGTGGGTAAGTCAACAAGGAATGTCCTGATCATTTCATCTGGTAGCATTTGGTCCATTTATTTTAATTGCAAATAAATGCAAAGCAGAAAGAAAGGGTTGTAGTTATTGTTGGAGCAGAGAAAACATTTTGTGTGAAGAGAGGGCTGGCCTTCAACCATCCAAGTAAAACCCATTGCCTAAACAATAGAGCTTAAAAGATGAGCAAATTGCTGTTTATGGGATGTTCCAGATCCATACCACTCAGGATGAAGCCAGGGCTGAATACATGAGCAAATTTGCTGCCTAAGTCATTACAGAAACAAGCCTTGTGTGGGATTTGAGCCATTTGAAATCATTCACTCAGAGCAAAGAGGAAAGACCAGAGCAGCAGCAGACGGAGCAAAATTAGTGAGGGCATTATCAGCCCAGATTTGCAAACTCTGGTGCAGGCAAAACACGTGAAGGCCACAGCACTAACCTAGCTGGCTTGTGGCAGCCTCAAGAAACAAGGCACCAGTGCCACAAGGAAGCCAGCCCACCCCAGTGTGGGGAAGGGGTTCCCATTTCCCAATTCCTGTCCCAGCCCGGGCTGGAGTCGCTCTCTTGTCACCCTTCTGTGTGCTGAGCAGCTGGAGCAGATTTTGCAGACTCAGGCTGCCCTGGGAAATGCAATGCCTCGTTGGCATGCAGCTTTTCAAGCTGGTGCCCATTATGTGTCTGCCATTAAATGCTATGAAAACAGGCATTGTGCACCGAGGGGCTGAGCAAACCTTGTTATACAGTAATTATGCAATCAGTGCATAATCTCATTTCGGTGGCTAGGGTGTGGAGGGAAACTTTTGGTTTCTGGATGCTTGCAGGGGTCTCTACAATGAAATGCATACAGACATATTTACAGCCACTGGCAATGAAAATTCTGAGCAATGCTAGCTATATTGAGCTGCTGTGATGCTGAGAGTGACTTACAAAAGCCCCACACATCTGGTTAGGCTCAAAAAGACTCTTTGACTCAATAGTCAGACTTTCTGCAATTGAAATACTCTACAGTTAATGGCCCCTTCTGGAACAGGGTAGGGAAAAGCTTTCAAAAACCAAGAAGGTTTTGGGGCTGGGGCTTATTTTTGAGATTTTTTCAGCTCTTTCCCTGAATTTGAGAGGAAGCCAAAGCTTTTCTAAAACAAACAAGCAAATCAAATTCCCTCTCCACCCTCCTGGAGAGAGGAACACCCTGGATGAGCAAGTCGCCCTTGATGCTTCCCTGCTGGTGAGAGTCCCACAGGCAGAGTGAGAGCTGGAATTTGGGTTTCTTGTCCTTCATTTTTTCCCATCCCTGGTGCTCTGTGTGGTTTGAACTCAGCTGTTTGCTTCATCAGGGGACAGATTTTGCTGAGCAGAATTTTATGGTACAAGCCTGCTGCAAAACAGTTTCCAAAGAAAGTCCAATCAGGATGGGTGTGTTCCTATGAAAACTTTGACTTTCCCTGTATCCACGATTTTTGCAAAACAGTGCTAGTGGAAAGGCTCCCTTTTATTGTTCTTTTCTATGGACACACAGTCTTATGGCTCTGCCAGGCAGAAATTCAGAGAGCCAGAGTACAGGATTTCTTCTATTGATGGGCCAAATTCTTCACTGGTATAAATAGACTGAACTCTGCACAGGAGGACTGTGGTCATTTATACCAACAGAGGACTTGGCCTGCAGTCACAGCCTGTTTCTGTTTTTAAACCCCAGGAGACATGACCCAAACCCCAGAGGCAGATTCAGACCCTGGCCACCATCACTTTCTAGGCACTTTCTATTTTGGTCCCAGCCCCACTTGCTGCTCCAGCCTGTGCCCAGCAGAGACCTGGGGAGGACATGGGGCAGTCCCAGGTTTGGAAAGCCCAAGGACATTCCCTATTTTCTGCAGGGTCTCAGGAGACCAGCTGTCAGATGTTGCAGCCTGGATCAACCCAGCTGAGCCTGGAGAAGGTTTGGAGTAGATTTGGTAGATGTCTGTACATCAGGCTGTGGGCACATGTCCCAGCTTGGCTTTGCACATTGCAGATGTCCATGGAAACTCCCTAGAAAGGGATTTCTTGGCCACCTCTCCTCCTGCTGTTCCAAACTGCTGCATGTTGCAGCTCTCCATCCCTTCCCTATCCACCCCAGAGCTGCTCCCCTCTGCAGCCAGGTGCAGAAGTTGCTGCTTGTCCTCTCCCAGGGATTCACATCTCTTGGCAGAGGGGTCCTGGGCACTGAAAGGGAGGAGCTGTGCTGTGTCCCCCCACTCAGACTGGGCTGGGGATTCCCAGTGCAGAGCTCCCACAGGGGTGCCTGAGTTCCACAGGGGAAGCTTTGGAGGGCTGAACACCTTTGTGGGGTGACCATCAGGGCTGCAGGTTTGGGCTGGCACCAGAGCTGAGCAACTTTTCTGCTACCTGTGAAAATGCACTTTAAAAGTTAATCTATTTACACATCTGCTTTTTCCAGGGCATTTTAAACCAGCAACTCCTGACCCTGAAAAAAAAAAAAAAAGCAAAACATCACAAACCCAACCAACACACAAAATAATTCAATAAATCATTAAAGTGCTGCATCCACAAGCACAGCCATGGCTGACCCTTCAGCCTCTGCCTTTCTGGGCCCATGGAAGCCAGAGGTGGCCATGGCCAGCCAGCTAAAGGCTGCAGATGGTGGCCAGTCATTGCTCCTGTGAACCTGCACTGCACACACTCTGTCCCTCACTCCCACTTGTGGAAAATCCCTTTTGCTGCTGCCCCTGCAGAGGGGGCAGTGCTGGCCAGGGGTGCTGGCACAGAGCACTCTCCCTGCCCTCCACAGGCTATTTTTAGGTTGGTTTTCTGGTAAAATAAAACTCTAGCAATCATTCTGGCTGTGTTGATGTATTCCTGGCTGCCTGTCCACTGGCCCCTGAATGATTTATGCTTCCCCTGGCCAAGCTTGGTGGCACTGATGCTGGCAGGATGAAGGCAGGCTCCTCTTCATCACTTCAGCTCCCAGCCCAAGGCAGTGCCTGTACTGGGTGATGCTTCCCATATAGGACACAAGCCTGGCAAGAGAAGATATTTCCACTCTCATCCTCCTCCTTTTTTCTTGTGTGACATTTTTACTTCCTAAAAAATTGCATGTGCCCTCTGGACAAGTGATTAAATTAGAAGATCAACAATACATGAAGAAGGAACAGGATCAATTCACAGAGAAGTGGCTGAAAGCAGTTTATTACATCTTTAATCTTTTTTTTTGCTGGGAGATCATTTGCCAAATCATTAAAGGAAAGAATCAAGTGAATGGGATGACCAGCAACTAAAAGCTGCCTTTTTCTTAACAAATTTATATGATTGTGATATTATTTTGAAGCAAATTATTTTTAAAAAATTAAAGAAAAATTGGATGAAGTTGCTTTTGAGGTCAGATTCTGGACTCAGTTACCCCAATAGCTCACAGATTTACTGCAGCAATTCAAGCCCTCATGTTCACATTTCCCATCAAATAAGTGGACAGGACTCTGAGGGCAGCTTGTCTGATATCAGACTGTGTATGTGCACCCAGTGCCTACTTGCCAAAACACAAACCATCAGCATTTTCCCTGCTTGCAGCCCCAGATCAGGACTCTGAAAGGATATTGTGCAGGCAGTATTGCAGTGCTTCTTGCACCTTACATCCACTTCCACCTCTTTATACACCAGCAGAATTTCAGAAGGCAGGTAAGAAAAAAGTCCCGCTTCCAAAAAAAAGTCCCTTCCAAAATGAGAGAGGTTGCCAGTTTTTATCAAATAATAATTTCCAGGTGCAGTGAGCTGTCAAAGCACAAGATGTGCTGAACTGGGCTGGGAATAACATTGCTGAAATCACAAAAAAATACTGCAAATCCCAGAGAAAGAAATCCGTGGAGCTCCAGGAGGGGCATCAGCTTTGTTGCCTTACCCTGGTTTTCTCTTGCTCTGTTTTAACCTTATTTGAGCTGCTTGTGACTGGCAGGAGCATCATCTTCTGCTTGAATCTGTCTGGGCTCAAGACACACAAGCCAGAGAACGATCCAAATCTTGTCAATTTTCAGCAGACAGGAGATGATAATGCTCTTGAAGTATGTCCAACATTTCAAAACCCTTGCCATAAAAAGGCAAAGGATTATTCAGACCCAGAAACAGCAGTGCAAGACCTGTCAGGGCTGGGTGACCACGTTTTCATTGAGATCTGGATCTTCTGCTTTCACTCCATCATCTGCTCTTCACATGGCTCCACTTAGCAACCACCTCTGATTAGTCTTGATATGCCAGGTGCTGTTATTTTTTTTTGTTTGAATTAGTGCTTGCTGGTTTTTTTTCCCTCTATGTCCCAAAATACAGCTGAATTATCTTCTCCTACCCAGAGCTTGGGTGCCTGGGTATTCCCTTTTTGCACAGTAAAGCTCAGCTGCCTCACTGTTGTCATTTTATGGCTGGGATGGGAGAAAACAAAACTCATTTTCATGCAAATCCCCACTGTCTATCAGACATCATAGTTGTCAAGCAGGTCATTAGAGGCCTACTGTGTAAAATGAAGATTACTAATTAGAGCTGAAGAAATAATTTGCAACAAATAATTTATCCAATGAATTTAGATTTTCTTTCTCCTTGTGGAGTCTCTGCAAGCAGGTTGTTACTTCACCACAGTTGGGTATAATTTGAAATGTTTTTAACTCATTATGCTCGTGATTGATTCAGGTTTTTCAGTGTTACTTTTTTTGAGCTAGATGGTTAATCAATGTGGATCACAGGATTTGAGGTTTACCTCCTGGCTCAGGTGTCAAAATATGTCTGAAATGAATAAAAATCGGTATATGCTTTAAAAGTACATTTTATGAACCCTGATTTGTGTTTCTGTGAATATCACAGCTCAAGAGCAACTTGGGAATTTCCCATTAAAATACATTTTTCTAGCAAAAATAAGCTACTGCAAAATCTATAATTTTATCCTGAGGAAATCTCACATAAATCAAAAAGACCCACCAGCCTGTGGTGTATTATGCAAGTCTTGTGAGTATGTATCACCAAAACCAGGAAAACCAAGGAATTTATCCTGCAGGGAAAAGGGGAGCAAATGCATCCAGCTGCCAGCAGCCTCCAAGGCCCTGTAGGGCCCTGCACACATTCATTATAGAAGTAACTGGAAATGAAATCTAATGTGTTGTGATTCATAGTCAAAGGAAACAGGATTTAACGAGACCTGATCAGTTCACTACAATGGAAAATGTCAAAACATGGATTTTGGATAATTTTGATTGACCATTTCTCTTCAACCTGTGACACATTCTGGTACTTTGGCTCAAAATGTTCATCTGATTCAGCTTGAAAAGAGAAACTGAAAAAATTCTATTGATTTTCATCCCGTTGCAAAAGTCAATTTTTGCAGACATTAATTCCGGTTGATGCACTCTGTGAACACTGAAAGAAAGGTGGAGCATGAAGAAGGGAGAGGAATCACCCAGTGAAACAATTCCAGCATCCAAACCCACATCCAGAGAAAACCATTTGCAATATTCACCATCTTTATTAATAATGTGGGGGCAAAGTCACACCTATGGCTGATACTACAAAATCCTGGATTACAAAGGAGCAGCTTCATTTTCAGCTATCTAATGAAGCATACAGGGAGTAGCCTTGGGGGGATGGGAGGATTAAGAGAGTTTCAATGAATTAAAAAAGGGACAAATTAAAAAATTTGTACCAGACTCCTCAATCCCATCTGCTTCATATCTGGAGCACTCGTTGTTCCCTGCACTCACTTACTCACCTTTGTGTTTGGGTGCTGGGAGAGGTGGGAGATGGAGAGATACTCAGCAGGAAAAGAGTAGAAAATAGAAAAATAGAAAGCAGTTAGCTCTCAAAGCTTGCTTGTCTATTCTAAACATCTCCCAGGGCAAAGCAGGCAAGGCTGAAAAAGCTGCCAAGAGGGTTGGGGGGAAAAAGGGAAAGGTTTTTTGCTTTGTGGCTTCTCCATGGAACTTTCACCCTTTCAAATCTCAGGGAAGTCAGGGAAAAATTGTGGCAAAAAGGGCTTTTCTCCCAAAAATCTGACATTTTGGAGCATGGCTGATGGGTGTCTGCTGCTGGTGCCTTTTATGACTGGAGACAAGTGGAAGGGGAGATAAAAGGAGGTCTGAGGGTCAGCAGAGTTTGTGCTGACTGAATAGCACAGGTCTGGGGAGGCAGAGCCAAGCACATTTAGGGACACTCCCAGCTCAGCCACCACTGCTGTGTGCAAGGCTGGGAAAGTCTCATTTCCATCTGTAAATTGGAAATAACCTCTCTTCTTTGAGAGGTGCTTCAAATCCCCTGGATAACATTTATATAAAGCCTAACTTACTATTTTGGTACACAGATAAAAAGCATGTATTGAAAGGAGCCAGATCAACCCCCAAACCAAGAAAAATCTTATCCTGGACTTCCAGCTCTCCTCTTCCCCTCACTGTCTCTCTCTTACATGCAGAGCAAGAAGAGGCAAAGCAGCATTTGAGTGCACATCAGCCCAGCTGCACACACGATGTCTGGGTGGGTTTGGAGTGAGGAGAAATGTGCTTGAGGAGCTTTGCACTGGAGCCCATTCCCTCTGACAACCTCCCTGTGGGAATGGAGCCTCTCACAGAGCCACATTGCTGCTGGGGAGGCACTGCACTTCTGTGCTTAAATACATTTTCCCCCAGACTGAGCATAGGTTAAAAAAAAAAAAAAGAAAAAGAAAAAAAGAAAATAACATTGAAAAGAAAAACTACCTTATTCAAAGCTCAATGGGAAGACTCCTCCTGAATTTCAATGAGCCTCAGCAGGCCCATGAGGCTGCATTAACATAAGAGCTGGGAGGAAGATTTCCAGGTGCTCCCCACACCCAGAGTCAGGTTTTCCAAGAAGAATCAGCACCGATGTGTTTTGCCCTGCAGCTCGGTAATGTGTTCACAGCCAGGCAGCCTGGCAGTGGCAGGGAGAGTTTCTGTGCTGTGTAGGGAGCTCTGGCCACCCAAGGTATGGCTGTATATTTCTAAAGCAGTTTTATCTACCTTTCCATCCGTGGCAGAGATGCTGCACAGCTCATCCCAGCTGTGCCCAGCTGTCTGAGGCACTGCCAGAGCACAGGTTTCACCTCCCCAGCCAGGCCTGTGAAATCTTCTTGTTGGGAGAGCCCAAATTGCACCACCAGCAGCAGCTGGGGTTGGGATGGGATGGGGATGAAGTGATCAGCACCCTCAGGAGAGACCTGCCCTCCTTTGCAGGAATGCTGGTAGTGGATGTGCCCACAAAGCTGCAGCCCCTCCTCAGATGGGCACTCAGCCCTTGTGCTGGGGAAAAATTCCTCCCTGACCTGTGTCATGCCTGCAGGGTCTGGAGCAGGAGGGGCCCAGCAGCACAACTCTGAGCTACAAAGATTTCCTGTCTGATATTCATGTGGCCAGGCCAAGTGATCACTGAAGGAAGGGCAGCAGCTACTCCTCATACTCTGCTTACTCTTGTTGTGGCAGTGGATGGGGTTTGATCATCATATCTGGTTTCACCCAGCAGAAAAATGGGAGTGAATCCCACTAAAATCCCATCAAATTGTTGCTGAGTCTCTCACCAGGCACCAAGCACAGCTGGAAAGGCAGGGACATTTGCAGGAGGGTTTGTACAGCTGGGAGGGTTTTAACCCTTTCTCTCAGCAATTTTTAAAAAGTGTGTGTTTTTAATACACATTTAGAGGGCTGAGAGAACAGAAAAGCAAACCAACAAGGCAGTTGGTGTCTCTGAAGGAACAGGATTCATGGTCAGCTCCCAGAAACACATCTGTGTGCCTGCTGCAGCTGTTATTTTAATGGGGATTTGAATTTGAGTTTGAGTTTGGTTCTCCATGCTGCTTTGGACTGAGCAGAGCTGGTGCCTGTGCAGGAGAGGGAATCTCATAAATGAGAGCAGCATCCCACTGTGACTGTGCATCCATCACCTGGGATGATGAATCAACCATCTCACTGAAGGCTGCCTTTGTGTCCTCTCCCTGTGCTTTTACCCCTCAGCTGAAATTTTTAATGAATCCCCAGAATTAGCCTATCCAAGGTGTTTATTTGTGGGTTTATTCCAATGACCTGGTGAGACTCGAGGTCACTGCAATGTTCTCATGCAATGCAAGGCACAGCCAGCCCATACCCTGGCACTGGGCTGTAAATACCTAAAGACATTCTTGACAGCATTATTTCTATATTATTTTTTTAATGCTGAATTGTGTGTTTTAGAATACACAGCTGTCTTTGTTCATAATAAACCAAAAATAGCAGATTTTCCTCTGCTTATCTGGGTGTTAAATTATTTACATTTCAAAACCCATAAGTAGAAACAATGACTGCTTTTCCAGAGCCTGCTCCTGCTGTCAAATATCCTTTGCTCTTCTGCAACCTAATTTAGACTTCCTTTTTAGAGTTGCAGTTTTGCTCCATTTTCAATTATGTTACAGGAACCAAGATTCCAGGCCATTATCTCATCATTCCCATGAATAGCAACACGAAATGTGCTTGTGCTGCTGGGACACCAAGCCTGGCTGGGAGGACAATGCCACTGAAGTAAATCCAGAAGAAACCACAGAGAGTGCTGGAAGCCCAAGGAGAAACCCCAAGGCAGGACAGGATGCAAGGTGGGGGTCAGTCTCTTCTCCCACATAAAAAGCAATAGGACAAGGAGAAATACCCTCAAGGTGTGCCAGGGGAGGTTCAGATGGGATATTAGAAACAATTTTCTTCATGGAAATAGTGTTGAAGCATTGGAGCAGGCTGATAAAGAAAGTGTTAGAGTCACTAATCCTGGGGAGGTTAAAAAACACATAGATGTGTTTAAGGGGATGATGGTGGACTTGTCAGTGCTGGAATAATGGCTGGACTCAATGATCCTGGAGATCTTTTCTCCTGAATGATTCTGTGCTCCCAAGCTGCTTCCTGGGGTCAGGGCTGCAGTGTTAAACCCACAGCCTGGAGAGCAGCCCAGGTGAACAAAGTGCTTTGATAGGATGCAGGTTGGGACCTGAACAAGATGTCTCAAATACCACATAATTACACCAGGCTGCTTCTCTGAAGGGCTGGCTGAGCCTCAGCTTTTCTTTTCTAACCCCCAAACTGCCCCTGGCACCTCCCTGCTTCCCCATCACCCTTGCCAGGTGCTTTGCCCTGTGACTGCCAAAACCCTTGTGCAAATGCCAGGCACCTTTGCCCTGCTCCAGTTAAACCCTGTATGCATTACCACTGGCACCATGACTAAAAGCCAGTGGGGGCTGTGTCAGTGTCAAACAAGGACAAACCTGGCTAAGGAATGCAGGCATAGATTTATTTTCTGTGTCAGTTAACAAAACTCATTGTATTTGTTACTCTTGCAGCAGAACAGCATCCCATTGGTGCCTACTCCTCTTGGACACCCACAAAAGGAATCCTGCATCTAACTGGAACCTCAGCATTGTGATTTTAATACCAATCTTCTGATATTTGGAATTTTTCATAAAGCTGTGGCTCTTGGATGCAAGTAATTAAATTAAGTGAAGCTCAGCTTTCACTGAGAAATTAGAAGGTTCTAGTCTTTGTGTTTTTGAAGAGCTGGAAAACGTGCCTACAGGCACAGACTCCAAAAGACAAATTAAAAGAACCAATATGTTTTATTTCTTTTTAAAACAATTGTGATTTAGGGAGGGGAATGGGGGGCTCGGTTCATGATTTATAGATTCTGCACTTGGCAGCTCTCCAGTCTCAATGGTGGCTCCATGCAGATGGATCTGGGGCTTTCTGAGAGCTGCACAGTATTTTTCACCTGGTTCCTCACATTACCTTTAAATTAAAAAAAAAAAAAGTAAAAAAAAAATAAAAATATATATATATATATATATCTGTAAGATGTATTCTACAGCAGGCACAATTTTAAAACTGCACATGCCATTTTATAGCCTGGTTCAGACCTGGCCAGGTCTAATCTCATGTATTTAGATTAAAATGGGAGATACTGCCAGGCTCCAGCATGCTGAGGGACACATTTAACTGGGGTGACACTGAAGGTCTGATGGCACTGTGCATGCTCAGGAGGGCTCAGTGCTGGGATTGGCCCTGTTGAAAATCCTGCTGGCATGTGCATCACCTCTGTCTGTTATTTCTGAACCATGTTTGGGGTGTCACCATGTCTGGAGTGTCAGCATGTTTGGGGTGTCACTGTGTATGGAATGTCACCCTGCTTGGGGTGTCACCAGGTTTAGGGTGTCACTGTGTTTGGGGTGTCACCATTTTTAGGGTGTCACCCTGTCTGGAATGTCACCATGCCTGGGGTGTCACCATGCCCGGGTGTCACTGTGCCCGGGTGTCACCGTGTCCAGGATGTCACTGTGTTTGGGGTGTCACCATGTCTGGAATGTCACCGTGTCTGGAATGTCACCATGCCCGGGTGTCACCGTGCCCGGGTGTCACCGTGCCCGGGTGTCACCCTGTTTGGGGTGTCACTGTACCCGGGTGTCACGGTGCCCGGGTGTCACCCTGTTTGGGGTGTCACCATGCCCAGGATGTCACCATGCCCAGGATATCACCGTGCCCGGGTGTCACCCTGTTTGGGGTGTCACCATGCCCAGGATGTCACCGTGCCCAGGATGTCACCGTGCCCGGGTGTCACGGTGCCCGGGTGTCACCCTGTTTGGGGTGTCACCGTGCCCGGGTGTCACGGTGCCCGGGTGTCACCTGGGGTGTCACCCTGTGTGCCCCGGGCTGTGCAGCCGGTGCTGCCGGGGCAGGCGCAGCGAGCAGGAGCAGCTCCGCCTTAAAGCGCAGCGAGCACCTTCACCTTCCCCGGGCTCCTGCCACCGAAACGCTCCAGGCGGAGCTTCCATCACAAGGAAGCCTGTGCTTTGCACTGTGGGGGAAGGGGTGGCCAGAAGCACGTTTCTCCATTGATTCTTTAATTTTAAAAGTTTATTTCTTGCATGGTGCTGGGCTTTTTTTTTTTTTTTTATGCTTTTGGATTTTTTTTTTTCTCTCCCCTTGACACAGTAAATTTCAAATTGATTTTGCAATCCCTTCTCCCCCATCCTTGCACTCTCCCTCTCAAAGGTAATTGAGACCAGAGGATTCACTTTTCCCCCCTGGCATCCCCTCATCCCCTGTGCCCTCTGGAGAGGGATTGAACAGCTGGGCATTCAGCAGGGACACATTCGAGGGGGGGGGCAGCTCCATTCAGGGACATCCACCCCCCCAAATTTCGGGATCAGGGGTGCTGGGATGGAGCCTGGATGCCCTTTCCAAACACTGACAGCCCCAACCCAGGCTGTGCCCCCAGCCCAGCCAGAGGGGCTGTTTTCCACCAGGATTTCCTGCTAATCAGACCACTAGTCCTTGTGCTGATTAACCAGCCAGTTCTCAATTTAATTAAAACATACTCTTTTTGGAAGAGCCACAAGTTTCAGTCATATTTTATTCTCATCTTTCCAGATCTGATTGGCACTAACCATAAGCACCAAAGCAATTAACCCTTTCCCTTGTTGAGGGGGGCACTAGTTGCTAATTGAATATTCTTCCAGGGAAGCTGCAGATTTTTGTAATGCTGCTTTGCACCAGAGCCTGAGGATCTCAAGGCATTTATCCTTTAGCAGGATTTCATTCAAATACAGAGGCTTTGCAGCTCACGCCATCTTTCCAGTTGGAAAGTGAGAGACTCCAGGAGACAAGTAGGAATTTAGGGCAGGGGAGGACGTGATCTGTCACAATTTACTGTGGGTGTGTGAGGACAGAAATGCCCAAATGTTTGTTCTGCAGTGAAAATAGTGAGCCCTGGGTTCACCTGAGGGAGAGCCTGGCCATCCCCAGCCCAAGCAGCACCAGCCCCACGTGCTGCAGGGGAATTTGGGACAGAGCTCCTTTTTTTTTTTTTTAAACTAAAGCTTTGGTATCTCATTACCAACCTCAAAAATATTTGGCTATAACTTACTTTTGAGGTTTGGGCTAAGTCCAGGTGCTCCATCAAGAGACAAGTTGAAGCTAAATAAACGAGTTCAAGCTCCAACCTCTCCAGCCTGGCTGCCTGGTGTGCTGGGAGAGCCCTTCTAAGAAAACCTGCTGCACAAAAGGTTTTGGAAAGTATTTGCCAGAAACAGTTAATGGGTGATCTTTCATCTTGCAGGAAAAAAAAAAACCAACCAAAAAAAACCCAAAAAACCAAAAAAAACCCAAAAAACAAAAAACCTAAGCTGATAATTTGCTCCTGTGCATTTCCCCATTAGGACAGGCTGTGCCCATTGGGATTTCTTTCTCCCCTCCCCACCTGACTGTGTTTCCCACACTCTGGGGCACAGCCTTGTGTTTTATTATCACCTCCAGCCTGGAGCAGATGGGATCTTGGTAAAACATCTTCCTCTGTGCTTTGTGATTCCAGGTTAAACCCCCCAGTGCACCCCCAGCATGCAGGGACACCCCTAAAGCAGTGTGGGGTCACCCCACAGCCCTGAGCCTGGCAGAGCTGGCTCAAGGCTCAAGCATTTGCTCTTTGCTTTGCACACTGCAGCCTGGGCACCCTTCCCTGGCACCAGCACCACTGGATGTACAGGGATCCCGTGGGATTTAGGGAATTGCACAGCTGCTGCTTTTCACTGCAGATGCTGCTTCCATCAGGAATGGTTTCATTACCCATCCTCCCAAACACATATGGCCAGATAGAAATAAACAAACAGGGATTCATGTGCTGGAGAAGAGCTGTCTGAAATCCCTCAGAGGGATGCTGTTCAGGAATATCCATGTGGAAGTGCTGGGCAGCCCCTGGCACTGGGGTGGGCTGGTGCTGGAGGTGTTGGCCTCAGCTCTCAGCTTTCATTTTGGGCACCCCCTGAGAGCTCTAATGGAATAAGGATCACAGAGTCATTAATCTTGGAAAAGCATCTCTGAGATCATGGATTGCAGCCATTAACCCAGCCCCACTGCCCAGCCACCACTAAGCCATGTCCCCAAGTGCCACATCTGCACATCTGAGCACTTCCAGGGATGGGGACTCCTCCACCTCCCTGTCAGGGTGCTGCAGTCTGGCAGATCCTCTTTTCCATAGCCAAAATTTCCTCACCTGTCTCAAGCACATGAGTTGCATTTGCACTGCAGGAATTGCACTGTGGCTGTGTGTGCCACAGCAGAGTGAGCTCACAGGGTCACCACTGTGGGTCATTCACATACCCCTTTAGGGCCCCTTGGAAAATTATCTCTTAGATAAGAAATCCTTTCTCAGGATGACTCATGCTAGAGAAATGTTCACCCCCTGTAGACCCCCCTGTTATCTTTTAGTGCAGCAATTGGTTCTTTTTTCTTCTAAGTAATTGGTCACCTCTTTACCTAAAACCTTAAAATAATTGGCTAGCTTTCAACTTGTAACATTATTGGTCCACTTCTCAAGCCACCCTAACCCTATAAAACCCCTCTGATATTCTTTGTACTAGGACTGCTGTCAGACCCCTTCACAAAAATAAAGTTTCTTGCAGAATCTCTGTTCAGCTCTCCCAGATCTCTATTTCTCTGCTGGCTTAGAAGGTCCTACATGCAAAATGAAATCAATAAAGAGCTGATAGCTTAAGCCTAGGCCTTGCTTGCATCTAAGGACACTGTCCCACCACGGGCTGCACACAGGAGCTGCTCTGCAGAACCATCTCTGAGGGAGATGTTGTCTCTCTGTGCTCACAGCACATTTTTCTGCTTGAATTGCTGCAACATCAGCCAAACGAGGAGCGACTGTGAATGATCACAAAAGCAAGGGAACTCCCAGGCTTCAGCATGCCGGGAATATCAAGCTACTGTCTGGAAAAATAAAAAAAAAAAAAAAAAGCTGTAGATTCATTCCTGCAGCCCCTGACATATAAATTAGGTAACTAGCATGACCCGTGACTGTTTCTCTGAGAGACTGGCTGAGACATGACAAATATGCCCTTCAACATACCAGGGCTGATTACTAAGAGTGCTGTGGGAATAGCTCAGAGCCTCACAGTTACATTACAATAAACAAGATGCCACTTCAGGAAAGCCACGGTGCTGCTGGAAAGGTCCATCTGCCGGGCTGCAGAGGAGCTGTGCTGGGAGCCCCTGGCATGGCAGGATATTGTGATATTCAGGGAGTTCTTAGGGAAAATCCTTTCTCTCTATCATAGGAAAA